>NC_133174.1:64791086-65453533 GCF_040802235.1 Manis javanica
GCTAGCTGCCTTTTACCCTATGCTGAAATGCATAGTGGTTAAAAGCATGGGCTTTAAAACTAGATTTCTTGAGTTTGAGTTCAGACTTAGCTACTTACTAGCTATGTTACATTGAGCCAGTTACTTAATCTATTCATGCCTCAGTGTTCTTGTTTATAAGATGGGGGTAATTGTAGTGTTTGCCTCAAGGTTGCTGTAAGAGTTACATTATTTAATACATGCAAAGTATTACTCATAGTAATCTTTTGATAAATGTTATTGGAGGAAGGAGGTGGTACCCAGGTACTGCCCTGGCTGTCAAAGGCGGCTCTAGAATATAGATCATGTTCCTTGGTGACCAGCAGCCTTTTCCACATAGGGTGGAAGATTGGTCTGAACAGAGACTCTGACCCCATAAAAGGCACCTTTTCCCAGTCCCTCTCCCTTGTTCCCAGATCTGTCTTTTAGGAGTGTTCTTGAACTGTAAGACTGACTCCAAATGGGGCATGGAGGTCTTAATCATTTATGCAACAAATGTTTATTGAGTGCCTGCTCTGTGCCAAGGACTGTTCAAGCTGCTGGAACAGTGGTGGTGAACCAGGTCAATCATAATACTAACATTTATTGAGTGCTTACTGTGTGCTGGGTTTCACTATGTGCTTTATATATATTATCATTTAATTCTCATAATAACCATATGAAAGAGATGCAGTTATTATCCCTGTTTTACAGACAAGAAAACTAAGACACGGAGCTTAAGCAACATGCCCAAGGTCACATAGCTAGCAAGCAGCAGAGAGGAATCAAGCCCAGTCATCTGGCTCTTAAGTCCATGTTTTTAACTGTTGTACTTCCTGCTCTCATGGAGCTTACACTTTGGAAGGGGGATACAGACAGTAATTAAGTAAAAAAAAATAGATATCAAGTAGTGATAAGTGGCATGATAAAATATGAAACAGGAATATTGTGATACAGAGTGACTAGCAGAGAGTAGCTTTCGATGGAGTGGTTAATGTTTATGAGCACCAGGGAAGATAAGTTATAGTTCTTTAAGAAGTGATTACTTAGCGTATTGCTGTCTCTGCAGATTTTCAAAATGAACTTTCTGTGATTTGATTTCTAATGTTATTCACACATTTTAATATTGCCAATAAAAAACACACCAGTTCATGTGCATTTGATGACTTATGCTCTATTAAAGGACTGTACTAAGCAATTTGTATAGGTTGTCACATTTTAACTTCACAGCAATGCTGTAATTATTCTTATTTTTCAGCCATAGAAAACTGAAGTTTAAAGAAACAAAGTGACAGGCCTAATGCTTTAAATTCAGTAAGTGACAGAGCCAGGATTCAAACAAAGGTAGAAGCCCTGATTCCAGAGCCATTCTTTTTTTTTTGGTATCATTAATCTACAATTACATGAAGAACATTATGTTTACTAGGCTCCCCCCTTCACCAAGTCCCCCCCACAAACCCCATTACAGTCACTGTCCATCAGCGTAGTAAGATGCTGTAGACTCACTACTTGTCTTCTGTGTTGCACAGCCCTCCCCGAGCCCCCCTCCCCACATTATACATGCTAATCGTAATGCCCCCTTTCTTTTTCCCCGCCCTTATCCCTGCCTTCCCATCCATCCTCCCCCATCCCTTTCCCTTTGGTAACTGTTAGTCCATTCTTGGGTTCTGTGATTCTGCTGCTATTTTGTTCCTTCAGTTTTTCTTTGTTCTTATACTCCACATATGAGTGAAATCATTTGGTTCTTGTCTTTCTCTGCCTGGCTTATTTCACTGAGCATGATACCCTCTAGCTCCATCCATGTTGTTGCAAATGGTAGGATTTGTTTTCTCAGAGCCGTTATTCTTAAATGCTTATTTTATAGATGAAGTGATTTGTCCAAGGTAATTATTTTTATAAACAGTAATAGCTAACTTTATTATAGAGATTGAAAAATATTCTAAGCATTACTGGGTCTGTACAGTATCAGTGAGTCTTACCTATATTTTGGAGCTTCAAGATAGGATAAGCAACATATTTGAATAAACAGACTTCTAGTGCTATATGATTTCATCACCCCAAATTGGATATTCTTTTTGTGTGAACTAAAATGTGTAAGTTATTTCAGCCTGAAGCCAGAGCCAGGATTTAACATCAGGCCATTTGTCTTCAGATACAGAGCTGTTAACCACTCTATTGCAAAGTAAAAGATACTGTGTAACTTATCTTTGTTCAGTATAGTATGGGAAACCAATCTAGTGAAATGACATTTTACAATCACCCAAGAATGTTTGTTAAATTATTTGTAGATTGGCAAAACTTTTACACTTCTCAAAAGCTGAACAAAAATTTTTTTCCCAGATTTGGAGACAGTACAAGGAATGATGCTGAGTGAGAGCTCTGGGGTCAGATTGTCTGGTGGCTTCCTCCTTGATTTACTGATTTAAGAATGACCTTCAGTAGGCAACTCTGCCCTCCAAGCCTTAGTTCCCTGAATTATGAAAGAAGCATAGTATAGTATCTTCCTCATAAGATGAGTAAGAGGACTAAATGAGACAACCTTTCTTGGAAATGGACCCTCATTCATCATAATGGATCCCAAGTGAAGCTTTGGCTCCGTGGCCTTGCTTTCACCACTGCCTGAAGTGTTCTAACACTTGAATTTTAGAACGAAGACTACCTTGACGTACTGTTGTTCTGTGGCAGTTTTATCCTTTTATGTGATAAAATTATATAATAGAACTTAGCATTTTAACAATTTAAGTGTATAGTTCAGTAGCAGTAAGTGCATTCACATTGTATGCAACTGTCATCACCAACCATCTCCAGAACTTTTTTCATCTTCCCAAACTGAAACTCTGTACCCATTTAACAATACTCTTGGCAGTTTTATAGAAATCTTTCTCAGCTTTGTGACTGAAGTTGCTAGTTAGGAGAATGATTAGTCTATATGAAGAAAGACATGAACAAAGAAATGTGATTAGAAATCTGTATTATCCCAAAAGCACAATCCATAAAAGAAATGGACACATTGGACTTTATTAAAATGAAAACTTTTGTTCTCTGAAATAAAATGAAAACACAAGTCACAGACTGGAGAAAATATTTACAAATCACATTTCTGACAAAATGTATCCAGAATAAAATTTGAAAACCCTCAAATTTTGACACTCAGGAAATAAACAACCCAGCAACAAAATGGGCAAAAGATATAGATACTTCCCCTAGAAGATAAACAAATAACAAATAAAGGAAATGCAAATTAGGTAGATGCAAATTAAAACCATTAGAGAAATGTAAATTAAAATCACAGCATTATTTTCATGATGTACATACATCATGATGTAATGAATGTACCAATCTAATTCCAGGTGTTGGTAGTGAGGGAGGTAGTGCATGTGGAGGGGCAATGGGTAAATGAGAAATCTCTGTATTTTCTGTTCAGTTTTGCTGTGAACCTAAAAGTGTTCTAAAAAACAAAGTAAGGTATCACAGTGCAATACCACTATTGCTATTAGGATGTCAAAACAAAATAAAACAAAACTGGCAATACTAAGTGTAAATAACAGGCAGAGCAACTGGAACTTTGCTACAATGCTGGTGGGAATGAAAAATGATACATCCTCTTTGGAAGACAGTTTGCTAATTTCTTATGAAATTAAACATACATCTACCATATTACTCAGAAGTCCTACTTACAAGTATTTATCCTAGAGAAATGAAAACTTATGTTCACACAAAAGCCTATATATTAGTATTTATAGCAGCATTATTCAGCATTAATCACCGAAAACTGGAAAAAACCCAGTTATTTCAACTGATGAATAGATAAACAGATTGTTGTATATCCATACCATGGAATATTATTCCATGACAAAACAGGAACTACCTGTTGACTCATATAATAACATAGGTGAATTTTAAAATTCATTTAACTAAGTGAAAGAAGCCAGACTCAAAAGGCTACATAATGTATGATCCCATTTATATGACAATCTGAAAAAGCAAAACTATAGGGAAGAAAGCATCAGTGGGTGCCAGGGTTTTGGGGTATAGAAAAGTGCTGGTTATAAAGGGGTTGCACGAGGGAAGTTTTGAAGTGATGAGATGGTTCTCTCTCCCCACCTTGCCAACTGTTACTAAACTAATAGGCATGTGGTTAGTGTTAATATATGTTCTGATCTGTCAGCTCTCACAAGTAGAGATAAAGGCACTAATTATTTTCCTCCAAATCGTATTATCAATTTGGTAGCATGTAAATAAAGTGCAATTAAATTAATGAAAATAAATGTAATCTTATTAACCCTTATGTCATATGAAAAGTCATAGAAATCCTTTTTTCTGTTAAAAAATGGGAATCATGTATTAAAAAAAGCATAAACACCCTTAGTCATTTCACTGGAATTTGCTGGTCATACCAGATAAACTTAAAACAATTTTTAAAAATTTTATTCAGGTATCATTGATATACACTTTTCTGAAAGGTTTCACATGAAAAACACTGTGGTTACTACATTCACCCATATTATCAAGTCCCCCCCATACCCCTTACAGTTACTGTCCATCAGTGTACTAAGATGCCAGAGAGTCATTACTTGTCTTCTCTGTGCTACACTCTTTTCCCCATGATCTCCCCACACCATGTGCACTAATCATAATACCCATCAATCCCCTTCTCCCTCCATCCCCACCCACCTTCCCCCACCCCTCCCTTTTGGTAACTGCTAGTCCCTTCTTGGAGTCTGTGAGTCTGCTGCACTAGATAAACTTTTATTGCTACTTGAGCATTCAGTAGGCTGTTTGTGTAAGTTAATGATAAATTTTGTACTGTAATACTTACTTGAGTTCTTCGGACTCTGTTACAGAAAAACATTTATCTTGCAGTCCAGGCAGCCCAGAATAGAAGTGCTAATGAAGGTAAATGCTTTCCTTTTACAAATATCTCAAAATTTTAAATGTTACAGGGAACAAGATTTTAACATAAATTTTCAGAAAGTGTATTTGGTTTTAGTGCCTTTTTCTAAAAAATTTTAATCCTCTTGAAAACATCACGTATCATATGACCTTTTGGAAACAGCCTGCTAGAACTAGATGTAATCCAGGATTCTTACAGGATTGGGTTAACCAAAGTGGGATCTGAACTTGCTTGAGAAATATACATGGGCAATAAGCTAAATTGTGTAATTCTGGGATTTATGGGTTTAACCCCACATGGGTTTCAGTAAACAGTATGTTCATTGTAGAAAACTTGATGAAATTTTCTCAAAAAGGCCAGCAGAAAATCAAAACACAACTACCACAATGACTACTCTCCAAAGTAACTAGTCTTCTGAACTTTTTCCTGTGCAAACATACACACTTGTGTCTGTGTGTGTCTCTGTTTAAAAAAAAGGACTTATTATTCAGCATATTACTATCTTCGTATGTTAGAAAATTTAAATTTAACAGCCATCTAGTATTCCATTGAATATATGGGCCGTCATTTATTTTACCAATCCTCATTTACTTAGTCATTTAACTTGTATCCAATATTTTGTGATGAATATTCTTATATTTGTATCTTTAGTATCTCTCTGTTTATTTCCTTAAGATATATCCTGAAAGCAGTACTGCAAGGTCAGAGAGTGGTACTTTTGCTAAGCTTATTTTTTATACCAAAAGTAATATATATGTTCCGGGTAATAGAGTCACAAGGTAGAAAATGGCATGTAAGTAAAAAGCAGTATGCTCTGACTTCCCAGGCCCCTTCTCAGAGAAATTGTTAGCAGTTTCTTGTGTGTTCTTCCAGCAATTTTCAGTGCATTTTCAGGCCTATGTAATACCTATCTCCCTTCATTTTTTCTCTACCCACATGGGATCGTATTTTTTATATGTATATATACATATACTATTATGAGCCTTACATCAGATCCTTATGAGCATATCTTTTATTTTTAAATTTCTTTATTGTATCTTTAGAATTCATTGTACACCATTAAAATACCTTTATCATACTTGCTTATAAAATTTTCTCTTCTTTTAACTGCTTGTTTTCCATATTTACTTTATATGGGTGCAGTTTTCTTTTTGCAGTCATATTCCTTCTGCCTGAAGAACTTTTAATATTTTCTGTAGCATTGGTTCATTGATTATAAATTCTTGCACTTTTATATGTTCTTTATTCTCCTTTATTTTATTTTATTTTGATATTGTTAATGTACAATTACTTGAACAACATTATGGTTACTAGACTCCCCTTATTATCAAGTTTTTCTCCCTTATTTTTTAATGCATTTGCTTTTGTTATTTTTGGTTATTTTGGTTATTGTTTTGTTACTAATAACTTAAATTTTGATTGATATAATTAATTCAGATAATTAGTAGATTTTTATTAGATTCACATGCAGTTATAAATAGTAGAGAGAAAGGATCTGTATCCCTTGCCCACTTTGCCCCAGTGGTAACATTTGGCAAGGCTGTAGTGTAATATCCATCCATGTTGTTGCACATGGCTTTCATTCCTTTGTATATCTGAGTAATATTACATAATATATATGCCACATCTATGTATTTTATATATATATATATATAATATGTATATATTTCCCATCTTTATCTGTTTATCAGCAGGTATCTAGTTTGTTCCCATTATCTTGGCTATTGTAAATAATGCTGCAGCAAACATTTGGGCACATATTATATATCTTTTCAATTTAGTGTTTTTGTTTTCTTGGGGTAAATACCCAGAAATGGCATTAATGGGTGGTATGGCATTCAGTTTGGCATTTGTATTTTTTAATTTTTTGAGGAACCTCCGTATTGTTTTCCGTAGTGGCTGCACCATTTTACATTCTCCCCAATGGTGCATGAGGGATCACTTTGAGCAGGTCTTTTAGGTGGAATTGCTACATCAGAGGGTATGTACATTATAAATTTTGTTAAATAGTTGCAAACTGCTCTCCAGAATAGTTGTACAAATTTGTACTACCACTAACAGCATATAAAAGTGGTTAGTACTTTTTTTTTTCCCTAACAACTACTACGCTGAGGACATTTCCTTTCCTTATTTGCCACCCAGATATCCTCCTTGCTGAAGAATCTGTTCAAACCCTTTGCCTATGTTTAAATTGGTTTTTTTTTCGGATTTTTAAAAAATTCATTTTATTATCATTAATCTACAAGTACATGAAGAACATTATGGTTACTAGACTCCCCCTTCACCAAGTCCCTCCCCACAAACCCCATTATAGTCACTGTCTATCAGCGTAGTAAGATGCTGTAGACTCACTACTTGTCTTCTCTGTGTTGCACATCCCTCCTTATGCCCCCCCGACATTATACATGCTAATCGTAATGCCCCCTTTCTTTTTCCCTGCCCTTATCCCTCCCTTCTCACCCATCCTCCCCAGTCCCTTTCCCTTTGGTAACCGTTAGTCCATTCTTGGGTTCTGTGATTCTGCTGCTGTTTTGTTCCTTCAGTTTTTCTTTGTGCTTATACTCCACATATGAGTGAAATCATTTGGTACTTGTCTTTCTCTGCCTGGCTTATTTCACTGAGCATAATACCCTCTAGCTCTATCCATGTTGTTGCAAATGGTAGGATTTGTTTTCTTCTTATGGCTGAATAATATTCCATTGTGTATATGTACCACATCTTCTTTATCCATTCATCTATTGATGGACACTTAGCTTGCTTACATTTCTTGGCTATTGTCAATAATGCTGTGATAAACATAGGGGTGCATCTGTCTTTTTCAAACTGGGCTGCTGCATTCTTAGGGTAAATTCCTAGAAGTGGAATTCCTGGGTCAAATGGTATTTCTATTTTGAGCTATTTGAGGAACCTCCATACTGCTTTCCACAATGGTTGAACTAATTTGCATTCCCACCAGCAGTGAAGGAGGGTTCCCCTTTCTCTACAACCTCACCAACATTTGTTATTGTTTGTCTTTTGTATGGTGGTGATCCTTACTGGTGTGAGGTGATATCTCATTGTGGTTTTAATTTGCATTTCTCTGATGACAAGCGATGTGGAGCATCTTTTCATGTGTCTGTTGGCCATCTGAATTTCTTCTTTGGAGAACTGTCTGTTCAGCTCCTCTGCCCATTTTTTAATTGGATTATTTGCTCCCATTTTTTTTAATGATGTTTAGAGACCAAGATCTAGGAACTGGGTGCTCATTTTTTCCTTTTTATTTATTTATTTTATCTTTTCTGTATCATTAATATACACTTACATGAACAACACTGTGGTTACTAGATTCCCCCCATTATTAAGTCCCCACCACATACCCCATTACAGTCACTGTTGATCGGCGTAGTAAGATGCTATAGAATCACTACTTGTCTTCTCTGTATTATACTGCCTTCCCCATGCCACCCCCCCTACATTATGTGTGCTAATCCTCTGTCCATTTTTTAATCAGATTATTTGCTTTTTGTTTGTTGAGGTGCTTGAGCTCTTTATATATTTTGGGTGTTAACCCCTTATTGAATATGTCATTTATGAATATAATCTCCAATACTGTAGGATGCCTTTTTGTTCTACTGATGGTGTCCTTTGCTGTACAGAAGCTTTTTAGTTTGATATAGTCCCACTGTTCATTTTTGCTTTTGTTTCCCTTGCTGTGGAGATATGTTCATAAAGAAGTTGTTCATGTTTATATTCAAGTAAGTTTTCCCTATGTTTTCTTCTAAGAGTTTTATGGTTTCATGACTTATATTCAGGTCTTTGATCCATTTGGAGTTTACTTTTGGGTATGGGGTTAGACAGTAATCCAGTGTCATTCTCTTACATGTAGCTGTCCAGTCAGTCTTGCCAGAACCAGCTGTTGAAGAGGGTCATTTCCCCATTGTATATTCATGGCTCCTTTATCATATATTAATTGACCACATATGTTTGGGTTAATATTTGGACTCTCTATTCTGTTCCACTCGTCTGTGGGTCTGTTCTTGTGCCAGTACCAAATTGTCTTGATTACTGTGGCTTTATAATAGAGCTTGAAGTTGGGAAGCGAGATCCCCCCTGCTTTATTCTTCCTTCTCAGGATTTCTTTGGCTATTCGGGGTCTTTGGTGGTTCCATATGAATTTTAAAACTATTTGCTCCAGTTCGTTGAAGAATGCTTTTAGTATTTTGATAGGGATTGCATTGAATCTGTAGATTGCTTTAGACAGGATGGCCATTTTGAGAATATTAATTCTTCCTACCCAAGAGTATGGAATGAATTTCCATTTATTAGTGTCCTCTTTAATTTCTCTTTAGAGTGTCTTGTAGTTTTCAGGATATAGGTCTTTCACTTCCTTGGTTAGGTTTATTCCTAGATATTTTATTCTTTTTGATGCAATTGTGAATGGAATTGTTTTCCTGATATCTCTTTCTGCTAGTTCATAGTTAGTGTATAGGAATGCAACAGATTTCTCTGTATTAATTCTGTATCCTGCAACTTTGCTGAATGCCGATATTAGATCTTGTAGTTTTGGAGTGGATACTTTAGGGTTTTTTATGTACAATATCATGTCATCTGCAAACAGTGACAACTTCTTCCTTGCCAATCTGAATGCCTTTTATTTCTTTGTGTTGTCTGATTGCCGTGGCTAAGACTTTCAGTACTATGTTAAGTAGAAGTGGAGAGAGTGGGCATCCTTGTCTTCTCTATCTTAAAGGAAAAGCTTTCAGCTTCTCTCTGTTAAGTATGATGTTGACTGTGGGTTTGTCATATATGGTGTTTATTATGTTTAAGTACTTGCTCTCTATACCCATTTTGTTGAAAATTTTTATCATGAGTGGACACTGAATGTTGTCAAATGCTTTTTCAGCACCTGTGGAGATGATCATATGGTTTTTGTCATTTTTTATTGATGTGGTGGATGATGTTGATGGATTTTTGAATATCATACCATCCTTGCATCCCTAGAAGAAATTCTATTTGATCATTATGGATAATCTACTTGATGTACTTTTGGATTTGATTTGATAATATTTTGTTGAGTATTTTTGCATCAATGTTCATCAGGTATATTGGTCTGTAATTTTCATTTTTTGTGGTGTCCTCTCCTGGTTTTTGGTATTAGAGTGATGCTGGCCTTGTAGAATGAGTTTGGAAGTATTCCCTCTTCTTCTACTTTTTGGAAAACATTAAGGAGAATGGGTATTAGGTCTTCACTAAATTTTTGATCAAATTCAGTGGTGAAGCCATCAGGTCCAGGTATTTTCTTCTTAGGTAGTTTTTTGATTACCAATTCAATTTTGTTGCTGGTAATTGGTTGTTCAGATTTTTTGTTTTTTTTCTGGGTCAGCCTTGGAAGTTTGTATTTTTCTAGAAAGTTGTGCATTTCTTCTAGGTTATCCAGTTTGTTAGCATATAATTTTTCATAGTATTCTCTAATAATTCTTTGTATTTCTTTGGTGTCCATAGTGATTTTTCCTTTCTCATTTCTGATTCTGTTTATGTGTGTAGACTCTCTTTTTTTCTTGATAAGTCTGGCTAGGGGTTTATCAGTTTTGTTTATTTTCTTGAGGAACCAGCTCTTGCTTTCATTGATTCTTTTTTTAATGTTTTTTTATTTTTTATTTTTTATTTTGGTATCATTAGTATACAGTCACATGAACAACATTATGGTTACTAGGCTCCCCCCATCATCAAGTCCCCACCACATACCCCATTATAGTCATTGTCCATCAGTGTAGTAAGATGCTATAGAATCACTACTTGTCTTCTCTGTGTTGTACAGCCCTCCCTGTGCCCACCCCCTAAATTATGTCTACTAATCGTAATGCCCCTTTCCCCCCCTTGTCCCTCCTTTTCCACCCATCGTCCACAGTCCCTTTCCCTTTGGTAACTGTTGGTCCATTCTTGGGTTCTGTGAGTCTGCTGCTGTTTTGTTCCTTCACTATTTTTCTTTGTTCTTATACTACACATAAGAGTGAAATCATTTGATACTTGCTTTTTTCAGCCTGGGTTTTTGTTTGTTGTGGTGTGTGAGCTCTTTATATATATTTTGGATGCGAATCCTTTATCAGATATGTCATTTATGAATATATTCTCCCATACTATAGGATGTCTTTTTCTTCTATTGATGGTGTCCTTTGTCGTACAGAAGCTTTTCTGTGTGAAATAGTCCCACTTGTTCATTTTTGCTTTTGTTTCCCTTGCCCGGGAAGATATCATATGTTCATGAAGAAGTTGCTCATGTTTATGTCCAAGAGATTTTTGCCTATGTTTTTTTCTATGAGTTTTATGATTTCTAAAACAGATACAACAAGCAAGTTGTTCAGGGTGATAGAATCATATGTTCCTGATTCTGGATATTGCTCACATCACCTTTACTGGTCAGTCTTCTTTTTTGTAGTAATTATGGGTCATATAACTTCATTATTACTTGGTTATTCATTTACAATGTTGAATGCACAATATTCTACCCTTTAGTATACTATACCCGTTTAGTTCTCTCATTATCTTCAGGAAAAAGCTTAGAGAAATGTGTCTGAATCTGAATGCCAGGTTTCTGAAGAACTGGTGTAAATGAAGTTCACAACATTTCCTTTTTTATATACAGTTTAAAAATAAGCACATCCTGAGCCAGGAACACTTACTAATGATCTGGTGATGCACCTAATCTGAATCTCTTTGAACTCATTCCAAGTTATTGTATAAAACTATAAAGTTAGTTATTCATAAAGTAGGGCTCAAAGCAATAATACTTCACATTTAAAGTGCATATTGTAACTGGTTCTTGCCAGAAAATCAGTATATAGGGAAAAATTTCAGGAAATATTAGATTATACTGTAAATGAAATAAAATAACAATGAAATGACTGATAATGAAGGGTCATAGCCTTTCATCTGTTTCATATTTTAGTTTTGATTCTCTAATACTTTGTTGAAATTTCTGACGTATAAAAAAGGAAGTGTGTTACTACTTCATACCAAAAGGGATAGCTAGTATTAAAAAAAGCACACAAAATAAAAACAAGTGTTGGCGAGGATGTAAAGATATTAGAACTCTTGTGCATTGCTGGTGGGGATGTAAAATGGTGCAGCCATTGTGGAAGACACTTACTCCAAAAAAAGTTTAGAATTACTTCATTATCCCACAGTTCCAAATCTGAGTTTATATCCAAAGAAATTGTAAGCAGGGACTTGATCGGGTAATTGTCCAACAGTGTTCATAGCAGCATTATTCACAATAGCCCAAAGGCAGAAAAAACCCAAATGTCTATCAGCAGATGAGTGGCTAAGCAGAATATGGTATAGACACACAATGCAATGTTATTGAGCCTTAAAAAGGAATGAAATGCTGACATGTGATACAACATGGGTAATCCTGGGGATAAAGGGGCACAAAAATTCTCAATTGTAATACAAGTTGGTCATGGTGATAGTACAGCGTGGAGAATATAGTCAATGATTCTGTAAGATCTATGTTGACAAATAGTAACTGCACTAGTGGGGGTGAGGATTTAATAATATGGGTAACTGTTGAACCACTGTGTTGTATATTTGGAACTAATATGAAATTGTGTATCAATTATATTTCAATAAAAAAGGCAATTACATTATCAAAAAATAAAGTTGTTTAATGGTTTTAAAAAAGATACTATGCTAAGTCAAACAGGCCAGACAAAAAAGGACAAATGTTGTATGATTCTACCTGTATGAAGGACCTACATTAATCAAATTCATAGAGGCAGAAAGTAGAATGGTGGTTACCAGGGGCTGGGGGGAGGAGGAATGGAAGAATTATTTTTTAATGGGTACAGTTCCAGTTTAGGAAGATGAGCAAGTTCTGGAGATGGATGGTTCGTGATGGTTACAGCACAGTGTAAATGTACTTAATGCCACTAAACTGTACACTTAACAATGGTTAAAATGGTTAATTTTATGTGTATTTTACCACAATTAAAAAAACTTTATAGGAAATTATAATTTTGCTATAGCCCATAAATTTTTTTTATTGAAATGTCATTGATATACAGTCTTATATTGGTTTCAAATGTACAACACGGTGGTTCAACGGTTGTCTATATTATTAAGTCCTCACCCCCTCTAGTGTGGTTACTGTCTGTCATCAGAAAAAGATGTTACAGAATCATTGACTATATTATCCATTCTGTACTGTCATTCCTGTACTAACTTATGCTGTGATTGTGAGTTATTGTGCCCCTTTATCCCCCTCATCTTCCCCATCACCCACCCCAACCCCTCCCCCTTGGTAACCACTGGTCATTTCTTAGTGTTAATGAGTGTACTGCTGTTTTGTTCCTTCTGTTTTGCTTTGTTTTATATTCCATAAATAAGTGAAATCATATGGTATTTGTCTTTCTCTGCCTGGCTTATATCATTGAGCATAATACCCTCTAGATCCATTCATGGTGTTGCAAATGGGAGGATTTCTTTTCTTTTCATGGCTCAGTAATATTCCTTTGCGTATATGTATCACCTCTGCTTTATCCATTCATCTACTGATGGACACTTAGGTTGCTTCCATATCTTGACTATTGGAAACAGTGCAGCTATAAACATAGGGGTACATATATCTCTTTGAATCAGGGATTTTGTTTTCTTCAGGTAAATTCCTAGGTGTGGAATTACTGGGTCAAATGATATTTCTATTTTTAGTTTCTTGAGGAACCTCCATATGATTTCCACAGCAGTTGAACCAATTGGCAGTCCCACCAGCAGTGTAGGAGGGTTCCTATTTCTCTGTACCCTTGCCAGCATTTGTTATTTCTTGTCTTTTGGGTACTGGCCATCCTAACTGGTGTGAGGTGATATCTCATTGTGTTTTGATTTGCATTTCCCTGATGATTAGTGATGTGGAGCATCTTTTCATGTGCCTGTTGGACATTTGTATTTCTTCTTTGTAGAAGTGTCTTTTCAGGTCCTCTGCCCATTTTTTGATTGGGTTATTTTTTTTTTTGGGTGTTGAGGCATATGAATTCTTTATATATTTTGATGTTAACCCTTTATCAGATGAGTTGTTTATGAATATATTCTTCCATACTGTAGGATGCCTTTTTCTGCTGATGGCATCCTTTGCTGTACAGTTTGATGTACGTTTGGTCTGATATAGTTCCACCTGTTCATTTATCATTTTGTTTCCCTTGCTCAAGGAGACGTGTTCAGGAAAAAATTGCTCATGCTTATGTTCAAGACATTTTTGCCTGTGTTTTCTTCTAAGAGTTGTATGGTGTCATGACTTTCATTCAGGTATTTGATCCATTTCAAGTTTACTTTTGTGTATGGGGTTAGACAGTAATCCAGTTTCATTGTCTTACATGTAGCTGTCCAGTTTTCCAACACCAGTTATTAAAGAGGCTGTCTTTTCATTCTGTGTTCATGGCTCCTTTATCATACATTAATTGACAATATATCTGTGGGTTTATGTCTGTATAACCCATAAATATTTTTAGAGAAAAAACGAGTGTCATGTAAGATTTATGTGAGGAAAATCTTCTCTAACTTCCACTGAGGATTGAATGGCAACAACTTAAAAAATTGCAGCATACCATATTGGATATAGCCATTATACAGGCCATTGCATTTCATGGCTTTGTAGGACAAAGGAAATTCAATGATGGGAAGAAGGTTCTTCAAAGTCTGGATTTTAGCAATGTCTTTGTTAAGATTGCACCTTCTCAATCCTGCCTTATTATTCACCTGTTTGTATAAGCTGGCATATGACTGGTTTTAGTCAAGGCTGAAAATGTAAATTTCTAGGGCCCTTTTAAAAGAAAATGGAACCAGGTTTTTCTCCCCTTTGTTCTGTGGTATTTTCCAGAGTCTTCCATCACAGAAGATGGAAATGTGGTAGAAACCCCCCTAACTGTCCAGTGGTTGGTCAGTTGAAGAGAGGAACCATAAAAACGATGTATATGGATGGAGCTAGAGGGTATTATGCTTAGTGAAATAATCCAGGTGGAGAAAGACAAGTACCAAATAATTTCACTCATTTGTGGAGTATAATAACAAAGCAAAACCGAAGGAGTAAAAGAGCAGCAGGCTCAGACTCCAAGAAGGGACTAGCAGTTACCAAAAGTAAAGGGGGTTGGGGAGGGAGGGATAAGGGGATAAAGGGGTATTATAATTAGTACACATAATGTAGGGGGGTCAAGGGGAAGGCAGATAGCATAAAGAAGACAAATAGTGACTCCATAGCATCTCAATATGCTGATAGACAGTGACTGCAATGGGGTGTGTGTGGGGGGCTCGATAATATGGGTGAATGTAGTAACCACAATGTTGCTTATGTGAAACCTTCAGAAGATTGTATATCAATGATACCTTAATAAAAACAAAAAACTATATATATATATATTCTATTAATTTTTTTAAAAAACCTTAAACATATATTTATTCATTCTCCAATAGTTATATGTGGGGCCAAGGCCTTTTCTTTGCATATGGCTCCTCTGGAATTTTCTTTCTTGATTAAACCACATCCATATTGTTTCATTCCAGATTTCCAGATACTCTTGTTTGGTTTTGTAAAGGTAGAAAACAAAATTATTTTAGAGTTTATTGACTTTCTGTCCAATCTCTTAAAGTTGCTTCATGTACAGCTGTTCTAGCAGTTTACTGCTCATCTTTATTGAGTGTTTCTAAAGCATTCACTGTCATTTTCATACAAAGGACAACTCTCTTTTATACTCATTTAATCAGTTTACATAATATTTAATTAAATCACATGATTATAAGAAGCTCAGTGGGCATAAATAGGCCTGGGAGCAAACATAGCTGAATCTAAGTGTGCCAACATACTACTGGTAGGACAAGGATTGCATGTAAGCATGCTGTGGACATCTGAATGTTTTTGTAATAGAAAGGAGACCATATGTTAAATCCATTGGAAGTTGGTTAAGAGAACTTTTTGCAGAGTGAAAATTTTCTTTTTCTAAATGAAGCCTTACATTTTTCCTGTCTGTAAATGCAGATCTACATCATTGTTTTTAATGGCCACATTGTATTTATTATACATGTATTAGGCTGAGTTCTTGCTTGCAAACAACATGAAGCAGTTCTGACTTGCTTAACTAAAGAATTTATTGGTAGGCTATTAAGATTGCTTGTAGAGTCAACAGGGAAGATGGTCAGCCATGCTTGGAAAATGGGCAGGAACCCAGTGAGGCTAAAACAGGCCAAGGTCATGCTCCAGGAAGTGTCTGGTAAGGACCTCTCCAGTGGCACTGCCTTTCTCAGGACTTTTGCCACCACTACTGCTAGCATCTTGACTTGGCTGCTGCAACTATTGTGAATTCTCTATCACTGTTTACTGGTGTAAATTCCTCAGGATTCAAAACCTGGGTAGAAGCATCTGCCCATCTGGGTCTAAAGTCACTTAGCAGCATCTCAGCTTCAAGGATGAAGGACAAGGTAATATTCCCCACCTCCCACTTTGGCTCTAATAATGGGGGCAGGGTCCTGTTGCCCATTGCCAAGACGCTCACTCACAGGAGGGAATTTCCTTAACCTAGGATGTGTGTTTGGATTCTGGGTAGCCAAAAATATGACAACTATCTGTAATAGTATGGATACACTAGAGTTTGTTTAATTAATGTCCTACTGTATAAAAATTAAGTTGCTTCCTATTTTTTTCTGTTTTGAGGTACCTGGTTTAATACACACATTTTCCTAATCTAGAAGGGGGAAAATATTGTATCATAGTTGTTTTAATTTATAATTTTTAAATGTAAATTTTTATGTGTTTATTGGCATTTTTGATTTATTTATTTTGTCAATTGATATGTTGGGTTTTTTAAAGATATAATTTGCATACCATAAAATTCACTCTATTGAAGTATATAGTTCAGTGGTTTTAGTATATGATTTAGTATATGATTTAGTATATGATTATATGAGTATATGATTATATACTAAAACCATTATCACTATCTAATTCCAGAACATTTCATAACCTCAAAAAGAAACTCCATGTGTATATGTTTTTGTAGTTTGTTTACATGTTCTTTTTGCCACATGAAATTTTTAAATGCCGTATAATTGAGTTTTAAGATCTTTTCCTTTATAGTTTCTGCTTTTGGCACATGCTTATTAAAGGCCTTTTGCATCCCAAATTTTGTCATTGCTCTTGTTAATTAATATTCACTTTTATATCTTTGTAGCATTTTTTATTTTCTTTTTACATTTTAGTCGGACTTACTTTGGTATTACATACTTTTGGGATCTAAAAGTATTTACCTCACATGGTTAGCCAACACCACTTATTGATTTCCCCATTGATTTGAAATGTCCATATTATATACTGAATTCTTATATATACACATATACACTTTCTGTTTGTTGGAAGGATCTGTCTATTTGACATTAGTACAAGACTTTTGAATAATTAAAAAGTTTAGAGACATTTTGATGTCTGGTAGGGTAATTGGCATCATTATTCTTTCAGTGATGGTTTTTGTAAAATTAATAATGTACTTGAAAAGTCTGGTCAAACTGATTTGTCATTTTCAGCTTCACCAAACTTCTATCATTTATTTTATAGTTTACATGTTCTTAATCAATTATAACAAATATAAAAGAAGTACTTTTTAAACTTATTCTCTACAATAATTAAATACTGACAGTTGTTTTTTAGTTTTCATAGGTATTTAATGTGTTTTCATCATTGGTTTGGGGGCACTATTTTATCTTAGAACTAAGGTTATAAGGTGGATTTTATCTTATGAAGAAAGTTATAGCATTACAAACAATCTGTGATTCACCTACAGATTGTATCTGACAAGCCTGAATCAAATGATTGTTTTGATGGGAGGAAAAAAAGCATGCCAACTACCAAACGATCTTGGAACTTAAGATAGACTACTTCACCAAGACCATATTGAACCCATAGTATGGTTGGAAAGTAGCTGACACATTTTAATGTCAAGTAGTTGAATGCTACTTCCCACTTACTTTTTTAATTTTTGCCAGGATCAATGTCTTTTTATCAATGTTTGTTTTATCTTTATCCAGAGATAAAAATGGCCTTGTCTGAGGCAAGAAAAAGTTTTCACCCATATTAAAAACATGTTTTTTTCCTCTAGTCTATTATATTGACATGGTGGCAGATGCTCATATAATGTCTATTATATTACCCAGGTGGAAAGGCACCTGGTAATTTGAGCACTATTTCTTACTTTTTAAGTAATCTCTCCCCACCTGTCTTCATTGCAGGACACCAATAATTTTTCAAGACACCAATAATTTTTCAAGCATTTTCCCCACCTTTGGCTGTTTTTATTTTATGCCTTTTGCAAACATTGCCCTATTAAATTCACCTCTTTGAGGCTATTGTTAGCTGTGGACTCCAGCGTAATTGGCTATATGAGTGTGGGTGAGTCCGAGTGTTAGCTTCCTTAATTTTCAAAGGAGGCTATTACCTTATTTACATTGCAGAAATTCATGTATATGAAAGTTTTATCAACTATGCAATGCTTTAGGAATCTGAAATTTCTGTATTGTTTTCACAAGGGCAATAGATTAGCTCAGGACTCAAAAAATGGCCAGCAAAGCATGTTGCTTTTTCTTAATTTGAATGTTCTGTTCTTTTTTGACCTTACAAATATGTCTTAAATATTGACTTCTAATCTTTTGGGAATAGTCAAATGAAAAGAACAATCATGCTTTAAAAAATATACACTTGTGTGCTCCATCTGTTTCATCTGGAATCTTAGTTCTCTGTTTATATAGTGACAATTGTCTGATGAAAGAAATTAGGCACTCAGTATTTTAAAAACAGGTTAAGGAGTAAGACCAATTTTCATTTTAAAGGCTTAACACAATTGAATGAAAGAGGTGCATTATATAACATAATAGAGAAGCTAATGCTTTTCCCTTTTGTTTTCAATTTAGAGGTGAAAGTGAGTTTAAATAAAATCAAATGGGTGGGAAAAAAATGACTTGGAATAATTATATAGATACCCTTAAGGCAACTAGTTCTATGTTGTTTGCTTAGCTAGAAATCATTAATTTATTTAACAAAATGGTTGTTTTTATAGCCCTGTTATAATAGACTGGGTGATTTTGACTGTCTATATATATGTTTGAGTTTATCATTGGTCTCACTGAATTATTTCAATTTTAGTAACTTTTCTTTTAATTTCTAAACATTTCCTATTTTTTCTTATTTCACCCTAAAATGGGCTGTTTTTTTTTAAGTGAAGTACAGTTGATATACAGTATTATTTTGGTTTCAAGTACACAATACAGTAATTCAGTAGTTACCTACATTATTAAATCCTCACCCCTGCTAGTGCAATTACTATCTGTCAACATAGAAAGATGTTGCAGTCACTGACTATATTCTCCATGTTGCACTTCCCTCCTTGTGACCACCTTACATTATGATGAGATTTTTCTGCCTCTTTATCCCCCTCACCCATCCTACCCACCCACTCCAATCCCTCTCCCATGGTAACCATCACTTCGTCTGTTCTTTAAAAATCTTTTTTTCCTCTAGCTTTATTGAGGCATGATTGAAAAATATAAATGTATGTATTTAAGGTGTACAATGTGATGTTTATGATCACCACAATCAAGCTAATTAACATATCAATCACCTCACAGTTACCATTTTTTTGTTGTTGAGAACAATTAAGATCTCAGCAAATTTCAGGTATAAAATATTAACTGTAGTCACCATGCTGTACATTAGCTCTCCAGTGCTTATTCACCCCACATGACTGAAACTTTGTTCCCTTTGATCAACATTTCCCCATTTCCTCCATCCCCCAGCCACTGGTAATCATTGTAGTCCCTGCTTCTAAGAGTTCAACTTTTTTAGATTCCACATATAAGTGAGATCATGCAGTTTTTGCCTTTCTGTGTCTGGTTTATTTCACTTAGCATAATGTCCTCCAGGTTCATTTCCTTTTAAAATTCTTATGAAATAATTTAGGCCTATAAAGATTATAGGGAACCCTATAACATACTTGTGTATCTGCTACCCAACTAAGACATTAAACATTGAATATATATTTGAAGTTCCCCTTTGTGCTCCAAGCATATCCCATCTTCCTTCTGCAAATTCCTGAATTTGGAGTTCCTCATCCTGTGGACATTTTTATATTTTGACTAACACTACTACATATGTGTACATAAAAATCTATGTGGTTATTGTTTTATATTTGTAGACCTTTGTATCCTTCTGATACTTTTTTTATTTCCTCAACTATGTTAATGAGATTTATCCATGTTGCTATTTGTAGCTCTGGTTCAGAGTTTCTCGACCTCTACTCTTTTGACATTTGGGGCCAGCTAATTCTTTGTTGTGAGGGACTTTCTTGTCCATCATAGGATGGTAAGCAGTATCCCTGGCCTTTACCCACTAGATCCAGTAGCATGTCCCCCAACCCTGCAGGTATAAAAAACAAAACTGTCTCCAAACATTGCTGACTCTGCCATTGGTGGTGAAATCTCTCCTCCCAGTGAGAACTACTATTCTAGTTCATTCATTTTAACTACAGCATCATGCTCCTCTATATATATACCACCACCTATTTTTCATTTTCTGGTTGATAGACATTTAGGTTATTTCCAAAGCTTTAACTATTTGGAGCACTATTGGAATGAGCATTCATGTTCATGTTTCCTGGTGCATATGTGTGAGACTTTCTCTATGGTAATATGCCTGGGAGTGAAAATGTTGAGTTCTAGTATATGCATATCTTCCACTCTACGAGATATTGCCAAGAGCATGTTCCATAATAGTTGTGCTACTTTACATTCTCACCAGCTGAATAGGAAAGATCCTGTAGCTCCACATCCTCTTCAATGCTTGGTTTTGTCAGATTTTGGAATTTTTGTCTACCTGATGGGTGTAAATAATATTCATTGTGAATTCATAGAGCTGTACACTTTGTGCATTTTATTGTACATACTTCAGTTTAAAAAATAAATACAAAAATAAAAACAAAGAAAAACAAGGTGCTTCAGGGATGCTGATAAATCTTATGTCCAAAATCCAGAGCTGAAAACTGAAACAGCTATTGGCTTGGTGGCCTTAATTCTGTTTGAATAAGTATCTCAATCTCTATAGTTTTCCAATTAATATATAACAATGCAAATCCAAACTATTGGAGCTAGAGAGTGATTTAAGTGTAAATTGTCAATCCCTACTATCCCACTAGTTGCTTTTATTTGTTTTTTTCATGTTGCAACCTCAGTGTAGCCTAAGCATGGATTCAGCCAAATTAGAATGTGTGTCTGTGTACAAGCAAATCATGTGTTGGTGTAGTGAGACTTGTGTAGTTTCACTCTTGGAATTGTTAATTGAGTTTGAATTTGGAGTAAAAATAGATGAAAAGAACCTTTGTTAATTACATGTGGGCACTGTCTGGAAGTTGTTAAATAGGTAGAGGCAAATATGAATTTTAAAACATCAAAATGAAGATCCCTGGAGAATTAGTATTAAGGTAGACATGATTTATTTTAAAAAGTAGTTGGGAAACTTTCAAGGTAAATTCAAATGCCTGTGCCACAAAAAAGTTATAGTAAAAATGATAAATAATTTTAAAAAATTCATTGTTTTAGTTTTCATTATCTTGATTACCATAGTGATTAAAAGTTATCTGGGTTGAACTGTATCAAAAAAGTAATTGAATTTTACTGTATAATTTATTAAGAATCCAGAAACTTTTCCCAAATTATGAGGACTAATTATTTTAGAGGGATTTTGAAGTAGTGTTTGAGCTTCTGTGATCAGCTTTAAGAAGTGGTTTGAGCAGACTTCATCTGTGTCATGTTTGTACTCAACTTCTGCAGTTTCTGTTTTCAAACTAGACATGATCTAGTCATAATGCCTTTCTTCCTCTTAGAAAATGTTGTTACTGATGGTGACTGCCATCTGTGTTTAGGGAGTAGCTCAGAATACTTTGATAATTAGAAGTTATTTCCCTCAGTTTCATTGGATGCTTTTGTTCTCAGAGTCACCTCATGACTAATAGCTGCATGCCAAATTTGTTTATTTGATACTGTGATCTCCCAGAAGCATACATGTTTTTCCATACCATATAACATTGTTTATTCTCTTACTGTTCCCTGAGCATTTTGCTAAATGCAGTGGGAGGTTACGAAAGATGTTCCTGACTTTGTACCTATCTTTGAGACATTTAAAATTCAAGAGATCGACATAATATATATTACAAAATCAATTAGAGTTGTGCATGTATGTATAGGAGAGTAGTCATGAGGGAGATAGAATTCCTCTAAGACTTTGTGTGTAAAGTCCAATTTAAGTAGAGTTTTGAAGAAAAAAGTACAGGTAAAACAATGAAGGCAGAAAGAAATACATATTACTCATGGATGATTTGATATGCTTAAATCAGAATGTAGTACGAAATGTGGCTGTATAAATGTGATTTTCGTTTGTGCTCAGAAATTCTTTCCTCCTCAATACATACTTCCAGGGTGAATTATCCAGTTACTTTAAAAGTGCCTTTGTGCTCAACTAGTCTCTTTCAGTTCCTCAGTAAGCCTGAGAGATACTCCAGGTCTGAGGCATACCTCATAGTAAATCTGTATTTCAATTTTACTGTCTAAATGACTGGGTAAACTAGTCTTGCTCTGCTGAGGGTATTGTATTCCAAGTTTTTTGCCAGTTCTGTTGTTGTGATTTGGCATTTTCCCATGAAACAGTTTAGTCAGTTTTGGTAATATACTTAGATCAGCCCTCAAAAACCCTATTTGACCCATAACACATCTGAGTTATATTGTACTGAGTCTGAGTGTTCTGTCTTGGAGGTTCTGTTTATGGTATCCTTTGCTGTACAGAAGCTTTTAAGTTTGATGTAGTGCTGCTTGTTCATTTTTTATTTTGTTTTCCTTGCCTGAGGAGATGTGTTCAGGAAAAAACTGCTCGTGCTTATAGTCAAGAGATATTTGCCTATGTTTTCTTCTAAGAGTTTTATGGTTTCATGTCTTACATTCAGGTCTTTGATCCATTTTGAGTTTACTTTTGTTTATGGAGTTAGACAGTAATCCAGTTTCATTCTCTTGCATGTAGCTGTCCATTTCCCAACCCCAGTTATTGAAGAGGCTGTTTTTTCCTCTTTGTATATTCATGGCCTCTTTATTGTATATTAATTGACCATGTATGTGTAAGTTTATGTCTGGGCTCTCTATTCTGTTCCATTGATCTGTGGGTCTTGTGCAGTGACAGCTTATTTTTACATATAGATTGTTTATAAGTCATAGATTACCAGATGTGAAAATCTTTGGCAGTGTCATTCACTAGTGATCATGAATTTTTGACCTTGAATAAAGGCTGCTTCAAGTCATTAAAAGCAAAATTTAGAAAAAATGTGTTCTTCTATATTGAATAGATATTGTAAGTCTTTATGTAAAAATAGGTAACAGTTTAACACTAATTTATCAGAAAAATCAGTGGACATAACTGAATTGTTAACTGTTGTATCTGGAATAGCTTTAGCTGTAACTTTAAAAGTAAGTAACAATTAAACTAATTACTATGAATCTTTTTCAGATCACGTGATGCTATAAATTATAATTATTCCAGCATCAGTTGAAATTAAGACTGAAAATGGTGGGCCTAGGGATGAATTTTTCTGTCAGCTTTATTTAAGGTTAAATTTTTTTTTAAAGTTGGATTAAAGTTGATATATACTATTATATTGGTTTCAGATGTACAACATACTGACTTGATAATTGCATACATTAATAGGTGCTTGCCATGGTAAGTCTAGCTCCAGCTTCTGTAAGATCTTTATATTTTAAAAATGAATAGATATGGAAAACAGTGTGGAGGTTCCTCAAAAAATTAAAAATAAACTACCATATGATCCAGCAATTCCACTTCTGGATGCTTATCTGAAGGAAATGAAATCTACCTTCTATCTCTATGGATTTGCCTATACTGGTTGGTCATTTTGTTAAAATGCATTCAATATGTGGCTTTTTGTATCTTGCATTTTTTCACTTAGCATAATACATTCAAGGTTTAGCAATATATGGAATGCATTCATACTTCATTGTTTTCATCTTCCATCCTTTAATGCAAAAAACTTTTAATTTACAGGAACCCAAGTTATACATTTTTTTCTTTTGTTGCTTGTGTTCTTGGTGTCATATCTAAGAAACCACTGCCACATCGAAAGCCATAAAGATTTTAGTTCTGTTTTCTTCTAAGAGTTTGGTATTTTCAGCTCTTATATTTAGGTCTTTAAATCCATTTTGAGTTAATTGTTGTATGTGGTATGTGAAGGATGCAGCTTATTACATTATTTTACATGTGGATGTCTAGTTTTCACAGCAGCATTTTAAAAACAGCTTTATTAAAATGTATTTCATGTATCATATAGTTCACGTATTTAAGGTGTAGAATTCAGTAAGTGTTAATATATTTACAGATATATTGTTAATGTAGGACTCTCTCCACTGTCAATTTTGCAACATTTCCATCACCTCAAAAAGAAACCCCATGCCCTTTTGCTATTACCCTCCCACCTCTTAAGTCCCCACCCGAAGCTGAGCAGACATCTGGAAGAAGAAAGCCCAACATCAAGGGAATAGCTAAAAAGCAAATGCCCTGAGATGGGAGTAAAATAAGGTGAGAGGAAAGAATGCTGACCATGTTTTACTAGCAGTATATTTTCTGTTGGGGAGGTGGGGGGATAATTGAGGAAGGATTATTTCCATGGCTGAAATTAATGGGTTCACTGTTTCTAATAGGAATGTAAAGAAGAAGTCAAAATGGATTCAAGTATGGGTGTGAATTCTGTCACCATTTCTGTTGAGGGGATGACATGTAGTTCCTGTGTTTGCACCATTGAGCAACAGATTGGAAAACTAAATGGTATACATCACATTAAAGTAAGTTACTCTTTGGAAATGTCAAGTCAAATGCTATTGACTGGAATTTTTCTAGGAAATTACTTTTAACACTGAGATAGAAGCAGACATACTGACACATTTTCAGTAAAGACTAATAAGTCTAATAGGACTAATACATTTTCTTTGCCCCTTTAATTTCTTTTTTTATTAAAAAAATTAAATATTCAATTTAAAAATATCTGAAGGTGGACTCTTGACAATGGTGGCTGTATGTTTATAGATATATAAATATATAGATGCTGATATACTTTTTATTACTCTGAATCTCATACTGAACTGAATATATATTCTGAGAGAAAGGGTTGTGGTTTCTCTTATATAACGTGACAGTTATTAATGTTAAGTAATCATGTAGTCTTCCTTAAGCACATGCATACAAGCTTTAAGGGTAATTTTCTAAACATTTTCACTTTAATTTTTAATTGCAAAAGTAAAACAGGCTTTTGTTAGACCTTAACATATTCCTGCTATATTTCATTTCAGAATCTTATTTAATGAAAAGGATTATTTTATGTGTGTATTCCAATTTTTCTGCAAGGAACATGACTTATTAATATAATTATTATAGATAAATAAGAAAAGCTAAACAGCTTCGTTCAGTACCTTCTAAATATAAGACTCAAAAGTACCAAAGTCAACACAAGACTACCCCAAAGGGAATATAATAATACCATCCTCCCTCATCCTGTAAAAAATATATTTGAATGTTCCCTGTGCTCATTTTTTGCCATAGACGTAGTATATTAAAGGTTCAAGGGGTCCTAGGTATGACTTAAATAGTCTTACCCTCTCATTTTATAGATCAGTAGGCTGAAGTCCCAATAATGAAGTGACTTACGCTAAATTATAAATTACCCAGGTACCTAATACCGAAGCAAAACTAGAATTCAGGTTCCATGATTCCTGGGCCAGTGTGTTTTCTGGTCATACAGTGTCTACAGATGCATTTTAATTTGCATACAGTTCTCATACTTGTCACCTCCAGTTTTTTCTTTCACATAACTTTTGGAAAAGCAACCTGGTATTTCATCATAAAGGTGCCTTCTACTACCAAATTACTGTTTAGCTCTGCATCAAATCTCTAAGTTCTCCTTAGAATAATTCTAGTATTTTTAGTATGAGAAACCTTGAATTATGTTTTTTTCATTCCCTTTTTAATCTTTTCATTTTCATGTTCATTAAAAATGTATTTCTTTAAAGCCTTTAGTGTAAAAAGTGTTTTGGTTAATTTTTAAAGAATAGTGCAGATTTCTCAGCCTCAGCCCTATGGACATTCTGAGCTGGGTAAACCTTTGTTGTCCAGGCTGTTCTGTGCTTTGCAGCATGTTTAACAGCCTACCTGGCCTCTGCCCATCACATACCACTAGCCTCTTGTACTTGTGACAACCAGAATGTCTGCAGACACTGCCAAGTCACGGTTGTAAGTCCTTCCTCTGAGAACCCATACACACCCTTTGGCTATCCAATTAATAATTGATGATGGTGAATTGATTTATCCGACAGGCTCATGTGCCCCTTTCTCTTGATACTAGCTTCTTTCTCATGGTTCTTTTTTGCCAGTGACAGGTATACTGAGCATGAGAATCACCTGGAGGACTTGTTTGAACAGAAATTGCTAGGCCCCATTCCCAGAGATTCTGTTGTAGTAGGTCTGGATGGGGCCTGAGAATTTCTGTTTCTAGCAAGTAACCAGGTAACTCTAACAGTGTTGGTTCAGGGACCACAGTTTGAGAACCGTTGTATTGCTGAGATATACTAAAAATTAAGATTATCTGAAATTTAAATTTGACTGGGTATCTTGTGGTTTTTTTTGCTAAATCTAGTAACCCTACTTTGAAGTCATCCTTCTCCCTTAATTTTTCCCACCATTATTTTTGTCCCTGTAAGTTTTACTTTTTAAAGACTGCCATATAAATGGAATTAAACAGTATATAGCCTTTTGAATCTAGCTTCCTTCACTTAGCATTATGCATTTGAGATCCACCCGTGTTGTTGTATTTATCATTGATTCTTTCGTTTTTGGTGCTGAGGAGTACTCCATTGTGTGGAACGACCACAGTTTGTTTAACCATTCACTTTTTGAGAGATGTTTGGATTGTTTCCACTTTTTTTGTGATGGTGAAAAACAATAGTCTGAATGTTTACGTACAAGCCATTGTATAGACCTATGTTTTGATTTCTCTTAGGCAGATTCCTAGGATTGAATTTGTTCCATCATATGGTAAGTATGTGTTTGTTTTTTTGAGACAATGGCAAATGATTTACCACAGTAGCTGTACTATTTTATCTTCCCATCAGCAGTGTTTGAGGATTCTGCTTTTTCCACATTTTCGTATGCTTATTAGGCATTTATATACCTTCTTTGATGAAATGTCAGTCAAACCTTTTATCAAATTTTTAGCTGGTTTTTTTGTTTTTTTTCTTACTCAATTTTGATTGTTTTTTATATATTCTGAATATAAGTCTCTGAGACACATGTTTTCAACATAGTTTTTCCAGTCTGTGGCTTGTCTTTTCATTCTTAGAGGTGTCTTTCCTAGAGTGGAAGGTTTTGCTTTTGATGAATTCTAATTTATCCACATTTTTCCTTTCTGGATTATGCTTTTGGTGCCTTATCTAAGAAATCTTGGTCTCACCCAAGGTCACAAAGATTTTTCTCCTATGTATTCTTCTAAAATTTTTATCATTTTAGGTTTTACTTTTAGAACAATGATCTAATTTGAGTTAATATGTATACATTATGAATTATGGGTTGAGGTTAATTTTTTTGTATGGATGTCCAGTTTTCCCAAGCTCCACCATTTGTTGAAAAGTCTATTCTTTCTCTATTGAATTACCTTTGCATCTTTGTTGAAAATCAACTGAACATGTATTTGTGGGTATGTTTCTGTATGCTCTGTTCTGTTCCATTGGTTATTGTAACTTTATAATCTTAAAATCAGGTAGTGTGATTCCTTAACTTTGTTCTTTTTCAGAATTGTTTTGGTGATTCTGGGTCCTTTCCCTTTCCATATAAATTTTAGAATCAGTTTATAAGTTTCTATAAAAATATCTGCTGGGATTTTGATTTGGATGTGTTGATTCTTTTGATCTATTTGGATTGAAATAACATCTCAACAATACTGGGTTTTCTCATGATATATCTCTTCATTTATTTAGGTATTCCTTGATTTCTTTTATCAGGGACCTATGTTTTCAGCAAACAGATCCTGCACATATTTTGTCAGATTTGTCTTTAAATAAATAAATTTATTTTGGTATCATTAATATACAGTTATATGAGCAACATTGTGGTTACTAGATTCCCCCAATTATCAAGTCCCCACCACATACCCCATTACAGTCACTGTCCATCAGTGTAACAAGATGCTACAGAGTCACTACTTGTCTTCTCTGTGCTATACTGCCTTCCCCTACATCATGTGTGCTAATTGTAATGCCCCTTTTCCCCCTTCTCCCTCCCTTCCCACCCACCACCCACACCCAGTCCCTTTCCCTTTGGCAACTATTAGTCCATTTTTGGGTTCTGTGAGTCTGCTGCTGTTTTGTTCCTTCAGTTTTTGCATGGTTCTTATGCGCTACAGATGAGTGAAATCATTTGGTACTTTCTTTCTCCACCTGGCTTATTTCACTGAGCATAATACTCTATAGCTCAATCCATGTTGTTGCAAATGGTAGGATTTGTTTTCTTCTTATGGCTTAATAATATTCCACTGTATATGTACCACATCTTCCTTATCCATTCATCTACTGATGGACACTTAGGTTGCTTCCATTTCTTGGTTATTGTAAATAGCACTGTGATAAACATAGGGGTGCATCTTTTTTCAAACTGGGCTGCTACATTCTTAGGGTAAATTCCTAGGAGTGGAATTCCTGGTTCAAATGGTATTTCTATTTTGAGTTTTTTGAGGAACCTCCGTATTGCTTTCCACAATGGTTGAACTAGCTTACATTCCCACCAGCAGTGTAGGAGGGTTCTCCTTTCTCCACATCTTCGCCAGCATTTGTTGTTGCTTGTCTTTTGGATGTTGGCCATCCTAACTGGTGTGAGGTGATATCTCATTGTGGTTTTAATTTGCATTTCTCTGATGACAAGTGATGTGGAGCATCTTTTCATGTGTCTGTTGGCCATCTGAATTTCTTCTTTAGAGAACTGCCTATTCCTCTCTTCCCATTTTTTAATTGGATTATTTGCTTTTTGGTTGTTGAGGTGTGTGAGATCTTTATAAATTTTGGATGTCAACCCCTTATCAGATATGTCATTTATGAATATATTCTTGCATACTGTTGGATGTCTTTTTGTTCTACTGATGGTGTCCTCTGCTGTACAGATGCTCTTTAGTTTGATATGGTCCCACTTGTTCATTTTTGCTTTTGTTTCCCTTGCCTGAGGAGATATGTTCATGAAAAAGTTGCTCAGGTTTATATTCAACAGAGTTTTGTCTATGTTCTCTTCTAAGAGTTTTATGGTTTCATGACTTACAGTCAGGTAGGTCTTGGCTCCATTTCGAGTTTACTTTTGTGTATGCAGTTAGTATAATCCAGTTTCATTCTCTTACATGTAGCTGTCCAGTTTTGCCAACACCAGCTGTTGAAAAGGCTGCCATTTCCCTCTTGTCTGTCCATGCCTCCTTTATCATATATTAATTGGTATACATGTGTGGGTTTATATCTGGGGTCTCTATTCTATTCCATTGATCAATGGATCTGTTCTTGAGCCTGTACCAAATTGTCTTGATTACTGTGGCTTTGTAGTAGAGCATGAAGTTTAGAAATATAATCCCTGTTGCTTTTTACTTCCTTCTCAGGGCTGCTTTGTCTATTCAGGGTCTTTTGTCGTTCCATATGAATTTTAGAACTATTGGTTCTAGTTCATTGAGGAGTACTATCGGTATTTTGATAGGGATTGTATTGAATCTGTAGATTGCTTTATGCAAGATTTTGACAATATTAAGTTTTCCTACCCAGGAACATGGGATGTATTTCCGTTTCTTAGTGTCCTCTTTAATTTCTCTCATTAGTGTCTTGCTTTTGTTTCCCTTGCCTGAGGAGATATGTTCATGAAAATGTTCGTTTCATGATATAGTTCTTTCACTTCCTTGGTTAGGTTTTTTTGTAGGTATATTGTTCTTTTTTTCCCCCCCAGTTTTCACTGATTATTTATTTATTTTATCTGTCTGTCTTTTTTTTTTTATTAAGGTGTGATTGATATACACTCTTATGAAGGCTCCACATGAAAAAACAATGTGGTTATGACATTTACCCATATTATCAAGTCCCCACCCATACCCCAATGCAGTCACTGTCCATCAGTGCAGCAAGTTGCCAGAGATCCACTATGTCCCTTCTCTGTGATACACTCTTCTTCCCATAATCCCCCATACCATGTGTCCTAAACATAATACCCCTCGGTCCCCTTCTCCCTCCCTCCCCACCTGCACTCCCACACCCCTCCCCTTTGGTAACCACTAGTTCATTCTTGGAGTCTCTGAGTCTGCTGCCATTTTGTTCCTTCAGTTTTGCTTCATTGTTATGCTCCACAAATTAGGGAAATCATTTGGCATTTGTCTTTCTTCACCTGGCTTATTTCACTGAGCATAATGTCCTCCAGCTCCATCCATGTTGTTGCAAATGATAGGATTTATTTCTTTCTTATGACTGAATAGTATTCCATTGTGTATATGTGCCACATCTTTATCCACTCATCTACTGATGGACACTTAGATTGCTTCTGTATCTTGGCTATTGTAAAAAGTGCTGCGATAAACATACGGGTGCATATGTCTTTCTGAATCTGAGAAGTTGTATTCCTTGGGTATATTCCAAGGAGTGGGATTCCAGGGTCAAATGGTATTTCTATTTTTAGTTTTTTGAGGAACCTCCATATTTCTTTCTACAATGGTTGAACTAGCTTACATTCCCACCAGCGGTGTAGGAGGGTTCCCCTTTCTCTGCATCCTCGTCAGCATTTGTTGTTCTCAGTCTTTTCGATGCTGGCCATCCTTACTGGTGTGAGGTGATATCTCATTGTGGTTTTAATTTGCATTTCCCTGTTGATTAGTGATGTGGAGCATCTTTTCATGTGTCTGCTGGCTATCTGAATTTCTTCCTTGGAGAACTGTCTCTTCATATCCTCTGCCCATTTGTTAATTGGGTTAATTAGTTGCTTTTTGGGTGTTGAGGTGTGTAAGTTCTTTATATATTTTGGATGTTAACCCCTTGTTGGATATGTCATTTAAAAATATATTCTCCCATGCTTTAGGATGGCTTTTTGTTCTGTTGATGGTGTCCTTTGCTGTACAGAAACTTTTTAGTCTGATGTATCCCCATGAGTTCACTTTTTCTTTTGTTTCCCTTTCTTGAGGAGATGGGTTCAGGAAGAATTCTCTCATGCTTTTATTCAGGAGATGTTTGCCTATGTTGTCTTCTAAGAGTTTTATGGTTTCATGACTTACATTCAAGCCTTTAATCCATTTCAAGTTTACTTTTGTGTATGGGGTTAAAGAATAATCCAGTTTCATTGTCTTGCATGTAGCTGTCCAGTTTTGCTAACACCAGCTGCTGAAGAGGCTGTCATTTCCCCATTGTATGTCCATGGCTCCTTGATCATATATTAATTGGCCATATATGGTTGGGTTTATATGAGGGCTCTCTAGTCTGTTCCATTGGTCTGTGGGTCTGTTCTTGTGCCAGTACCACATTGTCTTGATTACTGTGGCTTTGTAGTAGAGCTTGAAGTTGAGGAACGTAATTCCCCCTTCTTTATTCTACTCAGGATTGCTTTGGCTATTGGGGGTCTTTTGTGGTTCCATATGAATTGTAGGACGATTTTCTCTAGTTCGTTGAAGAATGTTATTGGTATTTTGATAGGAATTGCTTTGAATCTGTAGATTGCTTTAGGCAGGATGGCCATTTTGACATTATTAATTCTTCCTATCCATGAACCCGGGATGTGTTTCCATTTATTGGTATCTTCTTTAATTTCTCTCTTGAGTGTCTTGTAGTTTTCAGAGTATAGGTGTTTCGCTTCCTTGGTTTGGTTTATTCTGAGGTATTCTAGGTATTTTATTCTTTTTGATGCAATTGTGAATGGAATTATTTTCCTGATTTCTCTCTCTGCTAGTTCATTGTTAGTGTATAGGAATGCCACAGTTGTCTGTGTATTAATTTTGTATCCAGCAACTTTGCTGAATTCAGATATTAGATCTAGTAGTTTTGGAGTAGATTCTTTAGAGGTTTTTATGTACAATATCATGTCATCTGCAAACAGTGACAGTGTAACTTCTTCCATGCCAATCTGGATGCCTTTTATTTCTTTGTGTTGTCTGATTGCCATGTCTCAGACCTCCAGTATATGTTGAATAAAAGTGGGGAGAGTGGGCATCCTTGTCTTGTTCCTGATCTTAGAGGGAAAGCTTTCTGCTTCTCGCTGTTAAGTATGGTGTTGGCTGTGGGTTTGTCATATATGGCCTTTATTATGTTGAGGTACTTGCCTTCTATACTCATTTTGTTGAGAGTTTCAGTCATGAATGGGTATTGAATTTTGAATTTTGTCAAATGATTTTTCAGCATCTATGGAGATGATCATTTGATTTTTGTCCTTATTTTTGTGATGTACTGGATAGTGTTGATAGATTTTTGAATGTTGTGCCGTCCTTTCATCCCTGGAATGAATCCAACTTGATGATGATGTATGCTCGTTTTGGTGTATTTTTTAATGTGATTTGCTAATATTTTGTTGAGTATTTTTAATCTATGTTCTTCAGGGATATTGGCCTGTAATTTTCTTATTTGGTGGTGTGTGTGCCTGCTCTTGATATTAGAGTGATGCTGGCTTCAATAGAATGCATTTGGAAGTCTTCCCTCCTCTTCTACTTTTTGGAAAACTTTAAGGAGGGTGGGTATTAGGCCTTCTCTAAATGTCTGATAAAATTTAACAGTGAATCCATCTGGTATGGAGGTTTTGTTGTTAGGTAGTCTTTTGATTACTGATTCAATTTCATTGCCTGTAATTGGTCTATTCAGGTTTTTGTTTCTTCCTTGGTCAGTCTTGTAGGGTTGTATTTTTCTAGAAAGTTTTCCATTTCTTATAGGTTATCCAGTTGTTAGCATGCAATTTTTCATAGTATTTTCTGGTGATTCTTTGTATATCTGTGGTGTCTGTAGTGATTTTTCATTTCTCATTTCACTTTCTGCTTATGTTTGCAAATTCTCTTCTTTTCATGATAAGTCTGGCTAGGGGTTTATAATCTCAAAGAAGCAGCTCTTGATTGCATTAATTCTTTCTATTGTTTTATTTTTCTCAGTTTTTTTTATTCCTTCTCTGATCTTTTTTATGTCCCTACTTCTACTGACTTTGGGCCTCATTTGTTCTTCTTTTTCCAGCTTCTTTAATTGTGAATTTAGACTCTTCGTTTGAGATTGTTGTTCCTTCTTTAAATAGGACTGAATTGCTATATACTTTCCTTTTAGAACTGCCTTTGCTGCATCTCACAGAAATTGTTGCATTGTGCTGTTGTTTTCATTTGTCTCCATATATTGCTTGATCTCTGTTTTAACTTGGTCATTGATCCGTTGATTATTTAGGAGCATGTTGTTAAGCCTCCATGTGTTTGTGAGTGTTTTTGGTTTTTTTTGTATAATTTAGTTTCATATCTTTGTGATTTGAGAAGTTGATTGGTACATTTTCAATCTTTTTGAATTTTCTGAGTCTCTTTTTTTGGCCTAGTGTGTGATCTACTCAGGAATATGTTCCATGTGCACTTGAGAAGAATGTGTATCCTGCTGCTTTTGTGTGAAGTGCTCTTTTGATGTCTGTTTGGTTCTTCTCTTCTATTGTGTTGTTCAGTGCCTTTGTCTCCTTACTTATTTTCTGTCTGGTTGATATGTGATTTGGAGTGAGTGGTGTGTTGAAGTCTCCTAAAATGAATGCATTTCATTCTGTTTCCTTCTTCAATTCTGTTAATATTCGTTGTACATATTTGGGTGCTCCTGTGTTGGGTGCATAGATATTTGTAATGGTTATATCCTCTTGTTGGACTGACCCCTTTACCATTATGTAATGTCATTCTTTGTCTCTTGTTACTTTATTTGTTTTGAAGTCTATTTTATGTCATACAATTATTGGAACTCCTGCTTATTTCTCCCTGTTATTTGCATGAAATATGTTTGTCCATCCCTTCACCTTTAGTCTGTGTATGTCCTTGTGTTTAAAGTGAGTCTCTTGTAGGCAGCATGTAGATGGGTCTTGCTGTTTTATCCATTCTGTAACTCTATGTCTTTTGATTGGTGTGCTCAGTCCATTTACATTTAAGGTGAATATTGATAGATATGTACTTAATTGCCTTTGCGGTCTTTAGATTTTTGTTTACCAAAGGTTCAGGGACAGCTTCTTTACTATCTATCAGTCTTAACTTAACTTGCTTATTACACTATTTTAAACACAATCTGAGGATTCTTTTTTATCCCTTCTTTTTCTTCCTCCTGCACTCCTTAAATGTTAGGTGTCATATTCTGTACTCTTTGTGTCTCCCTTGACTGACTTTGTTGGTTGCTGATTTAATTTTGCATTTGATTAGTAATTAATTAGTATACTTCTTTTAATGTGATTTTATTTTCTTTGGTGACAGTTATTTAGCCTTAGGAGCACTTCCACCTAGAGCAGTCTCTCTAAAATACACTATAGAGATGGTTTCTGATAGGTAAATTCCCTCAATTTCTGATTATCCAGGAATTGTTTAATCCCTTCTTGGAATTTAAATGATAATCTTGCTGGATAGAGTATTCTCAGTTTGAGGCCCTTCTCTTTCATTGCATTGAACACATCATGCCACTCCCTTCTGGCCTGTAAGGTTTTTACTGAGACGTCTGAAAGCCTGATGGGTTTTCCTTTGTAGGTGATCTTTTTACTCTTTCTGCCTGCTTTTAATACTCTGTCCTGGTCCTTGATCTTTGCCATTACAATTATTATATGTTTTGGTGTTGTCTTCTTTGCATCCCTTGTGTTGGGATGTGTGTGCATTTTGTAGGCCTGAGAGAGTATTTATTTCCCCAGTTTGGGGAAATTTTCAGCAATTATTTCTTCAGAGACACTTTTTGTACCTTATTTTCTCTCCTCTTCGTCTGGTATGCCTATAAGGCAAATATTTTTCCGCTTGGACTGGGCCCACAGTTCTCTTAATATTCTTTCATATTTTTTTTCTCTCTTTTCCTCAGCTTCTTTGTATTCCTGTTCTCTAATTTCTATTTCATTCACTGCCTCCACTACCTCATCTAATCTGATATTAAATCCATCCATTTTATGTTTCATTTCAGCTACTGTATTTTTTTCATTTTTATTTTGCTATCATCCATGTACAATCACACGAACATCATTATTGTTACTAGACTCCCCCTATTATAAAGTCCCCACCACATACCCCGTCACTTTCCATCAGCATAGTAAGATGCTGCAGAATGATTACTTGTCTTCTCTGTGTTATACTGCCTGCCCTGTGTCCCCCACCCCTACATTATACGTGCTAATCATAATGACCCTTTTTCCCCCTTATCCCTCCCTTCCCACCCATCCTCCTCACTCCCTTTCTCTTTGGTAACTGTTAGTCCATTCTTGGGTTCTGTGAGTCTGCTGCTGTTTTGTTTCTTCAGTTTTTTCTTTGTTCTTATACTCCACAGGTGAGTGAAATCATTTGATACTTGTCTCTATCTGCCTGCCTTATTTCACTGAGTATAATACCCTCTAGCTCCATCCATATTGTTGCAAATGGTAGGATTTGTTTTCTTCTTATGGCTGAACAATATTCCATTGTGTATGTGTACCACATCTTCTTTATCCATTCATCTACTGATGTACACTGAGGTTGCTTCCATTTCTTGGCTATTGTAAATAGTGCTGCAATAAATATAGGGGTACATCTGTCTTCTTCAAACTGTGCTGCTGCATTCTTAGGGTAAATTCCTAGAAGTGGGATTCTTGGGTCAAATGGTATTTCTATTTTGAGTTTTTTGAGGAACCTCCATACTGCTTTCCACAGTGGTTGAACTATTTTACATTCCCACCAGCAGTGTAGGAGGGTTCCCCTTTCTCCACATCCTCACCAACATTTGTTGTTTGTCTTTTGGATGATGGCCATCTTAACTGGTGTGAGGTGATATCTCATTGTGGTTTTAATTTGCATTTCTCTGATGACAAGTGATGTCTAGCATCTTTTCGTGTGCCTGTTGGCCATCTGAATTTCTTATTTGGAGAAGTGTCTGTTCAGCTCCTCTGCCCATTTTTTAATTGGATTATTTACATTTTATTTGTTGAGGTGCATGAGCTCTTTATATAATTTGGATGTCAACCTCTCATCAGATATGACATTTATGAATATATTCTCCCATACTGTAGGGTACCTTTTTGTTCTATTGATGGTTTCCTTTGCTGTACAGAAGCTTTTCAGCTTGATATAGTCCCACTTGTTCATTTTTGCTTTTGTTTCCCTTGCATGGGGAGATACGTTCATGAAGAAGTCGCTCATGTTTCTGTCTAAGAGATTTTTGCCTACGTTTTTTTTAAGCGTTTTATGGTTTCATGACTTACATTCAGGTCTTTGATCCTTTGTGAGTTTACTTTTGTGTATGGGGTAAAAAATAATCCAGTTTCATTCTCTCACAGGTAGCTGTCCAGTTTTGTGAATACCAGCTGTTGAAGAGGCTGTCATTTCCCCATTGTATATCCATGGCTCCTTTGTCATATATTAATTGACCATATATGGTTGTGTTTATATCAGGGCTCTCTAGTCTGTTCCATTCATCTGTAGGTTTTATTCTTGTGCCAATACCAAATTGTCTTGATTATTGTTGCTTTGTAGTATAGCTTGAAGTCAGGGAGTGTAACTCCCCCTGCATTATTCTTCCTTTTCATGATTGCTTTGACTGTTTGTGGTCTTTTGTGGTTCCATATGAAGTTTATTTTTTTTAAGTGGCTTTCTTTTTTTATTATTAAAAAAATTTTTTGTAAAGGTATTATTGATATACACTCTTATGAAGGTTTCACGTGAAAAAACAATGTGGTTACTACATTTACCTCATTATCAAGTCCCCACCCACTCCCCTATGCAGTCATTGTCCATCAGTGCAGCAAGATGCCACAGATCCACTATGTGCCTTCTCCGTGCTACACTGTTCTCCCCATGATCCCCCACACCATGCATACTAAATATAACACCCGTCAATCCTCTTCTCCCTCTCTCCCCATCTGCCCTCCCACACCCCTCCCCTTTGGTAACCACAGTTCCATCTTGGAGTCTGTGAGTCTGCTGCTATTATGTTCCTTCAGTTTTGCTTCGTTGTTATCCTCCACAAATGACAGAAATCATTTGGCACATGTCTTTCTCCGCCTGGCTTATTTCACTGAGCATAATGTCCTCCAGCTCCATCCATGTTGTAACAAATGGTAGGATTTGTTTCTTTCTTATGGCTGAATAGTATTCCATTGTGTATATGTACCACTTCTTCTTTATCTATTCATCTACTGATGGACACTGAGGTTGCTTTCATTTCTTGGCTATTGTAAATAGTGCTGCAATAAACATAGGGGTGCATATGTCTTTCTCAAATTGGACTGCTTCATTCTTAGGGTCAATTCCTAGAAGTTGAATTCCAGGGTCAAATGGTATTTCTATTTTGAGTTTTTTGAGGTACCTCCATACTGCTTTCCTCAATGGTTGAACTAATTTACATTCCCACTGGCAGTGTAGGAGGGTTCCCCTTTCTCCACATCCTCACCAACAATTGTTGTTGTTTGTCTTTTGCATGGTGGCAATCCTTACTGGTGTGAGGTGATATCTCATTGTGGTTTTAATTTGCATTTCCCTGCTGATTAGTGATGTGGAGCATCTTTTCATGTGTCTGTTGGCCATCTGAATTCCTTCTTTTGAGAATTGTCCATTCATATCCTACACCCGTTTTTTAATTGGGGTATTTTCTTTTTTGGGTGTTGAGGTGTGTGAGTTCTTTATATATTTTGAATTTAATCCCTTTTCGGATATGTCATTTTCAAATATATTCTCCCATACTTTAGGACGCCTTTTTGTTTTGTTGATGGTGTCCTTTGCCGTACAGAAACTTTTTAGTCTGATGTAGTCCCATGAGTTCATTTTTGCTTTTGTTTCCCTTTCTTGAGGAGATGGGTTCAGGAAGAAGTCACTCATGCTTATATTCAGGAGATGTTTGCTTATGTTATCTTCTAAGAGTTTTATGGTTTCATGACTTACATTCAAGTCTTTGATCCATTTCGAGTTTACTTATAGGTATGGGGTTAAAGAATAATCCAGTTTCATTGTCTTGCATGTAGCTGTGCAGTTTTGCCAACACCAGCTGTTGAAGAGGCTGTCATTTCCCCATTGTATATCCATGGCTCTTTATCATATATTAGTTGACCATATATGGTTGGGTTTTTATCAGGGCTCTCTAAACTGTTCCATTGGTTTATGGGTCTGTTCTTGTGCCAGTACCACATTGTCTTGATTACTGTGTCTTTGTGGTAGAACTTGAAGTTGGGGAGCATAATCTCCCCAGCTTTATTCTTTCTTGTCAGGATTGCTTTGGCTATTTGGGGCTTTTGTGTTTCCATATGAATTTTAGACCGATTTTCTCTAGTTTGTTGCAGAATGTTGTTGGTATTTTGATAGGAATTGCACTGAATCTGTAGATTGCTTTAGGCAGGATGGCCATTTTCACAATATTAATTCTTCCTATACATGAGCATGGGATATGTTTCCATTTATTGCTGTCTTCTTTAATTTCTCTCATGAGTGTCTTGTAGTTTTTAGAGTACATGTATTTCACTTCCTTGCTTAGGTATATTCCTAGGTATTTTATTCTTTTTGCTGCTACTGTGAATGGAATTGTTTTTCTGATTTCTCTCTCTGCTAGTTCATTGTTAGTGTATAGGAATGCAACAGATTTCTGTGTATTAATTTTGTATTCTGCATCTTTGTTGAATTCAGATATTAATTCTAGTAGTTTTGGAGTGTATTCTTTAGAGTTTTTTTATGTGCAATATCATGTCATCTGCAAACAGTAAGAGTTTAACTTCTTCCTTGCCCATCTCAATCTCTTTTATTTCTTTGTATTGTCAGATTGCTGTGGCTTGGACCTCCAGAAGTATGTTGAATAAAAGTGGGGAGAGTGGGCATCCTTGTCTTGTTCCCGATTTTTAAGGAAAAGCTTTCAGCTTTTCGCTTTTAAGTATAATGTTGGTATGGGTTTGTCATATATGTCCTTTATTATGTTGAGGTACTTGTCCTATACCCATTTTATTAAGAGTTTTTATCATGAATGGATGTTGAGTTTTGTCAATGCTTTTTCAGCATCTATGGAGATGACTGTGTGGTCTTTCTCCTTCTTTTTGTTGATTTAGTGGATGATGTTGATGAATTTTCGAATGTTGTACCATCCTTTTTTCCCTGGTATGAATCCCACTTGGTCATGGTGGATGATCTTTTTGGTCGATTTTTGAATTCGGTTTGCTAATATTTTGTGGAGTGTTTTTGCGTCTATGTTCATCAGGGATATTGGTCTGTAATTTTCTTTTTTTGTGGTGTCTTTGCCTGTTTTTCGTATTAAGGTGATGTTGGCCTTGTAGAATGAGTTTGGGAGTATTCCCTCCTCTTCTACTTTTTTGAAAACTAAGGAGTATTAGTATTAGGTCTTCACTTCATGTTTGATAAAAATTCAACAGTGAAACCATCTGTTCCAGAGGTTTTGTTCTTAGGTAGTTTTTTTATTACCAGTTCAATTTCTTTGCTGTTAATTGGTCTATTCAGATTTTCTGTTTCTTCCTTGGTCAGCCTTGGTAGGTTGTGTTTTTTGAGGAAGTTGTTTATTTCTTCTAAGTTAACCATTTTGTTCCCATATAATTTTTCATAGTATTCTCTTGTAATTCTTTGTATTTCTCTTGTGTCTGTAGTGATTTTTCCTTTCTCATATGTGTATAGACTCTCTTTTTTTCTTGATAAGTCTGGCTAGGGGTTTATCTATTTTGTTTGTCTTGAAGAACCAGCTCCTGCTTTCTTTGATTCTTTCTACTGTTTTATTCTTTTTGATTTAATTTATTTCTGCTCTAATCTTTATTATGTCCCTACTTCTACTGACTTTGGGCCACCTTTTATCTCCCTTTTCTAGTTTCATTAATTGTGATTTTAGATTGTTCATTTGGGATTGTTCTTTTTTCCTGTGGTAGGCCTGTATTGCAATATATTTCCCTCTTAGCATGGCCTTTGCTGCATCCCACAGATTTTATGGTGTGGAATTATTGTGGTCATTCGTCTCCATATGTTGCTTGATCTGTTTTTATTAGGTTATTGTTCTGTTGATTATTTAGGAGCATGTTGTTAATCCTCCATGATTTTGTGGACTTTTTCATTTTCTTTTGTGTTTTATTTCTAGTTTCATATCTTTGTGATCTGAGAAGCTGGTTGGTACAATTTCAATCTTTTTGAATTTACTGCGGTTTTTTTGTTGCCTAGTATATGATCCATTCTTTAAAATATTCCATGTACCCTTGAGAAGAATGTGTCTCCTGTTGCTTTTGGATGGAGTGTTCTTTAGATGTCCGTTAGGTCCATCTGTTTTAATACATTTTTCAGTGTCTCTGTCTCTTTACTTTTTTTCTGTCTGGTTGATCTGCCCTTTGGAGTGAGTGGTGTTTTGAAGTCTCCTAAAAAGAATGCATTGCATTCTATTTCTCCCTTTAATTCTGTTAGTATTTGTTTCACATATATAGGTGATCCTGCATTGGGTGCATAGATATTTATAATAATTATATCCTTTGTTGGATTGACACTTTTATCATTATGTAATGTCCTTCTTTGTCTCTTGTTACTTTCTTTGTTTTGAAGTCTATTTTGTCTGATACAAGTACTGCAACTCCTGCTTTTTTCTCCCTATTAGTTGTATGAAATACCTTTTTCCATCCCATTACTTTCAGTCTGTGTACGTCTTTTGGTTTGAAGTGAGTCTCTTTTAGGCAGCACATAGATGGGTCTTGTTTTTTTATCCATTCAGTGACTCTATGTCTTTTGATTGGTGCTTTCAGACCATTTACATTTAGGGTGATTATCAATAGGTATGTACTTATTGCCATTGCAGGCTTCAGATTTGTGGTTACCAAAGGTAAAAGGGTAGTTCTCTTACTATCTGTCTAATTTAACTCCATATGGTATTATAAACACAACCTAAAGGTTCTTTTTTTTTCCTTCTTTTTCTTTTTCTTCCTCCTTCATTCTTTGTATGTTATAAATCATATTCTTTACTCTTTGTCTGTCTCTTGGGTGACATCTGTTTAGCCTTAGGAATACTTCCATCTATAGGAATCCCTCAAAAATGCACTGTAGAGGTTGTTTGTGGGAGGTAAATTCTCTCAGCTTTTGCTTATCTGAAAATTGTTTCATTCCTCCTTCAAACTTAAATGATAACCTTGCTGGGTAGAGTATTCTTGGTTCAAGGCCCTTCTGCTTCATTGCGTTAAATATATCATGCCACTCCCTTCTTGCTTGTAAGGTTTCCATTGGGAAATCTGATGATAGTCTGATGGGTTTTCCTTTGTATGTGATGTTTTCTCTCACTCTAGCTGCTCTTAAAAGTATGTCTTTATCCTTGGTCTTTGCCATTTTTATTATTATATGTCTTGATATTGTCTTCCTTGGGTCCCTTGTGTTGGGTGGTCTGTGCACTTCCATGGCTTGAGAGACTATCTCCTTCCCCAGACTGGGAAAGTTTTCAGCAGTTACTTTCTATCCCTTTTTCTCTCTTCTTCTTCTTCTGGTACCCCTATAATATGAATATTATTCTGTTTGGATTGGTCACACAGTTCTCTCAATATTATTTCATTCTTAGAGAATCTTTTTTCTCTCTGTGAGTCAGCTTCTTAGTATTACTCTTCTTTAATTTCTATTCCATTTACCGTGTCTTGTACTGCATGTAATCTTCTTTTAAATCCCTCCATTGAATGTTTCATTTCAGATATGAAATTTAATGGTTGAATCTCCATCTTAAATTCATTCCTGAGTTCTTGAATATTTTTTGTACCTCCATAAGCATGTTTATTTTTATTTTGAACTTTCTTTCAGGGAGATTGTTAAGTTTAGTTTCATTTGGCCCATTTTCTGGGGTTTGTGAGATTTTGTTCTGAATCAGGTTCTTTTGATGTTTCAGATTTCTGTGTGGTGCCCTCTTGTGCCCAGAACCTCCATTCTCTGGAGCTGCTCATACCCTAGAGTGAGGTTGGATGTTGTTGGGAGTGGCACTCATGCCTGGGGGGAGGAAAGAGCTGTTTCGTGATTCCCGGCTGTAGTGCCTGTCTCCAGTGCTAACAGCCTGTGGGCCAAGCACACAGGTGTTAGCCTCTGTGCTTGGCGTCTCTAGCTGTTGTTGGTGGGGCCTCCCTCTGGCTGGCCTGATGCCAGTGCAGTGACTGCTGGTTTGCGAGCCTGTGCTGGCAGGCCAGGAGGAAGGCTTGGCATGCTGCATGTCACAGTAGGGGGCCTTGGAGCTGAGCAGCCAGCCAGGGGGTGGAGCACCTGAAGCTTCTCAAAGATCCCTACTGGCTGGGCAGAGTGCACTCAGAGTACCTTGTCCAGCTCTGCCTTCTCCTGTGCAACAAACTCCGTTCACACCCCACCCCTTCAGCAGCCCTCTTGCTCCTAGGATGCCTGTCAAATCGCCTGCCTTTCCCCTGTCACAGAGTGGCCAGATGTGGATCCCATCCTCCACAGATGGCTGGAATGTTAGTCTCTCAGGCACTCCACCTGTCCCAGCTCCCCATCCTCCAGAGCACCACACAGTGTAGGTTTCTTCTCGCAAAGCAGATCTCCAGGGCTCAGTGTTCAGTATTCCCAGGCTTTCACCCACTACCCACTCCATTTCTCTTCCTCCTGCTGGTGAGCTTGGGTGTGGGAAGGGCTTGAGTCCCACCAGATCAAGGCTTAAGTATGTTACCCTGTTTCATGAGGCCTTCTCTGTTCATGATGTCTATGCAGTCTGGTTCAGCCTTCTTCCTGTTGTTGTTTTAGGGTTAGTTGTATTAATTAACTACATTTTTGTAGTATTTGTGGTTTTGGAAGGAGTTCCCTGTCTCACCACTCACGCCACCATCTTGAATCTCCTCAGCTACTGTATTTTTTAAGATGTCTGTCTGCCTCCTGAATTCATCCCTTAGCTCTTGAATATTTTTCTGTAGCTCCATTAGCATACTCATGCCTTTTGTTTTGTATTATTTTTCAGGAAGATTGGTGATTTCCATTTCCCTGAGCCCTCTTTCTGGTGTTGGAGGGATTTTGAATTAACAAGGTTCTTCTGCCTTTTCATAGTCCTATTGGATAGTGAGAAATATGTTTTGTGTAGCGCCCTCTAGTGCCCATATGCCCTGCTCTTTGGAGTTGCCCATTACTTGGAGTGATGGCATTGGTTGCAGGTGAGTGGTGCTGGTTCCTACCCTAAAGTGCGAGCCCTTTCCTGCTTCTTGGCCACAGTGTCTGTCTCCACTGTCAGTCCAGTGAGCATGCGCAGGGAGCAACCTCTGCGTTTAAGGCCCTAAGCTGCCATGGATGAGGCTGCCCTCTGGCTGGCCTGGGCGATGGTGGGGTTTGCTGGCAAGTGGTGCCAGTACCTTCCCAGAGGACAAAGCCTTTTCCTGCTTCCCTGCCACAGTGCCTGCCTTCGCTGTCAAGGCCAGTGAGCCACACCCAGGGAGTAGCCACTACTTTAATCCCTAAGCTGCTGTGGGCATGCCTACCCTCCAGCTGGCCTGGAGTGATGGCAGGTGTCACAGTCGAGAGGAGTGGGTGTCTGCCAGGAGGATAGAGCCCTTTCCTGCTTCCCGGCCACAGTGCCTGCCCCTGCTGTCAGGCCCAGTGAGCTGTGCGCAGGGAGCAGCTTGTGTTAAGCCATGTAGTTGTGTAGGTGGGGCTACCCTCCAGCTGGTCTGGAGCGATGGCGGGGGCAGTGGGTTTGTACACAAGTGCTGGCAGGTAGGAAAAAGCGTCCACCTGCTTATTGAGGTGGGGTGCTTGGGGCTGCATTGACACCGGGGTGGGGGTGGGGGGGAATCGAGCACCTGAAGCTCCTGAAAGTTCCCAACCTGCTGGGCTGAGTGTTCTGGGATGATTTTGTCCACCTGTTTCTTCTCCTGAACCCTTGCCCCTTTAGCAGCCCTCTCTCAGTGCTGAGAAGTCTTTCAAAGTGCCCGCCTTTCTTTTGTCCCCAGGCAGCTGGTTGTGGGAACCTGTTCACAGTCTCAGTCTCTGACTTTGGTTTTCACCCCCCGTAATGTCCAGAGCACCGTGCAATGTGGGTTTGTGCTCCAGAAGTAGATTTCTGGGGCTGGGTATTTAGCAGTCCTGAGCTTCTCCTCCCTCCTGGTCTGATTTTCTTCTTCTTGCCAGTGAACTGGGATGGGGGCAGTGCTTGGTCCCACCATTTTGTAGCTTTTTTTTTTTTTTTTTTGAGAGGGCATCTCTCATATTTATTGATCAAATGGTTGTTAACAACAATAAAATTCAGTACAGGGGGGTCAACGCTCAATGTACAATCATTAATCCATCTCAAGCCTAATTCTCGTCGGTCTCCAATCTTCTGAAGCATAACAAACAAGTTCTTACATGGTGAACGAATTCTTACATAGTGAATAAATTCTTACATGGTGAACAGTACAAGGGCATTCATCACAGAAACTTTCGGTTTTGATCATGCATTATGACCTATAAACAATCAGGTCAAATATGAATATTCGTTTGATTTTTGTACTTGATTTATATCTTGATCCCACATTTCTCCAATTATTATTATTATTTTTATTCTTAAAATGCTGAAGTGGTAGGTAGATGCAAGATAAAGGTAGGAAACATAGTTTAGTGCTGTAAGAAGGCAAATGTAGATGATCAGATGATCAGGTGTGTGCCTATGGACTAAGTATTAATCCAGGCTAGACAAGGGCATCCACGGATGCAGAAGATTTCTCTCAAAGCAGGGGGGGTGAGGTTCTGAGCCTCACCTCTGTTGATCCCCAAATTCTCACCTGATGGCCTCCCTGCGACTGTGCCTGTCTTAGGTTGTTCCTCCCTTGAGGAATCTTACCCGTCTCTGGCTAACCAGTCATCTTCCGGGGCCATACAGGGAAATGTAAAGTTGGTAAGTGAGAGAGAAGCCATATTGTTTGCAAAGGTTAGCTTTTTACTTCTTTGCAGATTTATGCCCTGTGGCTTCTATGCCCAGCACTTGTCTCGAGGTATCTTTACCACCTGGAGGAATTATGATACTCGGTAAATTCGATATGAGGCACGAATTCTATTTAAGGGTTGTAATTAGGAAGGAAGAAGAAAAGCTATAGATGTAGCATATGAAGGAAACATGGGAGGATTGATTATTTCTTTGACATATCTTCTTGTATAATACCTTAAGTATGTATAGGTTTTAAACTACTAATTTGCACACACATATTAACATAATAGGAATACGGTGACATAAACAAAGCAAATCTATAATTACCATCCATCTCCAGTGAAGCCAAGAAAACCATTTAGGCACTCTAGGCATTTGTGAAAATTTATCTATGATATGATTGATATTGTCCAACTGTACTTGAACCATCAGACAAATTTCTGGATCTGTTCACATCCCATATGTTCTTTTAACCATAGATAGTCTATAGTCATGAGATTTTGGAGTGCTACAACTTGCACCCCTCCCAACTCCTGGTTGAGTTCCAACAGTACAGATCCGGTCAAATTCGTTGTCTCACTGTATGCACATGCCAGCCTAGACATCTCCCTCCTCATTCCTATGGCAAGTCCAGGAGACGGTGGGCTGGATGCAGCCACAACCGCAGCATCGTCCGGATCCCTGTGGAGGCTTTTTGATGATCATCCCCCGGCACAAGTCCTCCAGAGAGTGCTGATGCCGGAAGCTCCTCCTCATATCATATCTTAGTTCATTTTCTGGGTATCCAAGCTAGGCCGTGATCTTCTGCATAGAAACAAACAGACCCTTTGCCCACACTTTGACATGCCCTCTATACCACTGTGCAGAACTCATTGGAGGTCAGCACACAGTAACCGCTTTTTTTTTTTTTTTTAATTAAGAGAAAGGAATATTATCAGAAAAGAGTACCTCCATAGCTGATCATCTGACACCCTTTAAGTGATCAACATTAAGGATATTTAAAGCATGCGTTGATCTTTGATTTACCAATAGTTTTATCCTGTTAAGGAGTAATCCCCCTTTTCTTTCTTTCTTTCTTTTTTTTTTTTTTTTAATTTTTAATCTACACTTACATCACTTACATGAAGAATACTATGTTTACTATGCTCCCCCCTATATCAGGTCCCCCCTAACGACCACATTATGGTTACTGTCCATCAGCTTAGCAAAATGTTGTAGAGTCACTACTTGTCCTCTCTGTGTTGTGCAGCCCACCCTCCCCTTTTTCCCTCTCCCCCATGTATGCTAATCTTAATACCCCCCTTCTTCTTCCCCCCCCTTTTCCCTCCCTGCCCACCCATCCTCCCCAGTTCCTTTCCCTTTGGTACCTGTTAGTCCATTTTTGGGTTCTCTAATTCCGCTGCTGTTTTGTTCCTTCAGTTTTTCCTTTGTTCCTATACTCCTCAGATGAGTGAAATCATTTAGTATTTCTCTTTCTCCGCTTGGCCTATTTCACTGAGCATAATACTCTCCAGCTCCATCCATGTTGCTGCAAATGGTTGGATTTTTCCACTTCTTATGGCTGAGTAGTATTCCATTGTGTATATGTACCACATCTTCTTTATCCATTCATCTACTGATGGACATTTAGGTTGCTTCCAATTCTTGGCTATTGAAAATAGTGCTGCGATAAACATAGGAGTGCATCTGTCTTTCTCAAACTTGATTGCTGCGTTCTTAGGGTAAATTCCTAGGAGTGGAATTCCTGGGTCAAATGGTAGGTCTGTTTTGAGCATTTTGATGCACCTCCATACTGCTTTCCACAATGGTTGAACTAATTTACATTCCCACCAGCAGTGTAGGAGGGTTCCCCTTTCTCCATAGCCTCGCTAACATTTGTTGTTGTTTGTCTTTTGGATGGCAGCTATCCTTACTGGTGTGAGGTGATACCTCATTGTAGTTTTAATTTGCATTTCTCTGATAATTAGCGATGTGGAGCATCTTTTCATGTGTCTCTTGGCCATCTGTATTTCTTTTTTGGAGAACTGTGTTCAGTTCCTCTGCCCATTTTTTAATTGGGTTATTTGGTTTTTCTTTGTTGAGGCGTGTGAGCTCTTTATATATTCTGGACGTCAAGCCTTTATCGGATCTGTCATTTTCAAATATATTCTCCCATACTGTAGGGTTCCTTTTTGTTCTGTTGATGGTGTCTTTCGTTGTACAGAAGCTTTTCAGCTTAATGTAGTCCCACTTGCTCATTTTTGCTGTTGTTTTCCTTGCCTGGGGAGATATGTTCAAGAAGAGGTCACTCATGTTTATGTCTAAGAGGTTTTTGCCTATGTTTTTTTCCAAGAGTTTAATGGTTTCATGACTTACATTCAGGTCTTTGATCCATTTTGAGTTTACCTTTGTATACGGGGTTAGACAATGGTCCAGTTTCATTCTCCTACATGTAGCTGTCCAGTTTTGCCAGCACCATCTGTTGAAGAGACTGTCATTTTGCCATTGTATGTCCATGGCTCCTTTATCAAATATTAATTGACCATATATGTTTGGGTTAATTTCTGGGGTCTCTAGTCTGTTCCACTGTTCTGTGGCTCTGTTCTTGTGCCAGTACCAAATTGTCTTGATTACTATGGCTTTGTAGTAGAGCTTGAAGTTGGGGAGTGAGATCCCCCCTACTTTATTCTTCTTTTTCAGGATTGCTTTGGCTATTCAGGGTCTTTGGTGTTTCCTTATGAATTTTTGAATTATTTGTTCCAATTCATTGAAGAATGTTGCTGGTAATTTGAGAGGGATTGCATCAAATCTGTATATTGCTTTGGGCAGGATGGCCATTTTGACGATATTAATTCTTCCTAGCCATGAGCATGGGATGAGTTTCCATTTATTAGTGTCCCCTTTAATTTCTCTTAAGAGTGACTTGTAGTTTTCAGAGTATAAGTCTTTCACTTCTTTGGTTAGGTTTATTCCTAGGTATTTTATTCTTTTTGATGCAATGGTGAATGGAATTGTTTTCCTGATTTCTCTTTCTATTGATTCGTTGTTAGTGTATAGGAAAGCTACAGATTTCTGTGTGTTAATTTTGTATCCTGCAACTTTGCTGTATTCCAATATCAGTTCTAGTAGTTTTGGAGTGGAGTCTTTAGGGTTTTTTATGTACAGTATCATATCATCTGCAAATAGTGACAGTTTAACTTCTTCTTTACCAATCTGGATTCCTTGTATTTCTTTGTTTTGTCTGATTGCCATGGCTGGGACCTCCAGTACTATGTTAAATAACAGTGGGGAGAGTGGGCATCCCTGTCTGGTTCCCGATCTCAGAGGAAATGCTTTCAGCTTCTCGCTGTTCAGTGTAATGCTGGCTGTGGGTTTATCATATATGGCCTTTATTATGTTGAGGTACTTGCCCTCTATTCCCATTTTGCTGAGAGTTTTTATCATGAATGGATGTTGAATTTTGTCAAATGCTTTTTCAGCATCTATGGAGATGATCATGTGGTTTTTGTCTTTCTTTTTGTTGATGTGGTGGATGATGTTGATGGATTTTCGAATGTTGTACCATCCTTGCATCCCTGGGATGAACCCCACTTGGTCATGGTGTATGATCCTTTTGATAAACTGTTGAATTCTGTTTGGTAATATTTTATTGAGTATTTTTGCATCTACATTCATCAGGGATATTGGTCTGTAATTTTCTTTTTTGGTGGGGTCTTTGCTTGGTTTTGGTATTAGGGTGATGTTGGCCTCATAGAATGAGTTTGGGAGTATTCCCTCTTCTTCTATTTTGTGGAACACTTTAAGGAGTATGGGTATTATGTCTTCTCTGTGTGTCTGATAAAATTCCGAGGTAAATCCATCCGGCCCCGGGGTTTTGTTCTTGGGTAGTTTTTTGATTACCGTTTCAATTTCTTTGCTTGTAATTGGTTTGTTTAACTTTTGTGTTTCTTCCTTGGTCAGTCTTGGGAGGTTGTATTTTTCTAGGAAGTTTTCCATTTCTTCTAGGTTATCCAGCTTGTTGGCATAAAGGTTTTCATAGTAGTCTTTAATAATTCTTTGTATTTCTGTGGAGTCTGTCGTGATTTTTCCTTTCTCATTTCTGATTATGTTGATTTGTGTTGACTCTCTTTTTCTCTTAATAAGTTGGGCTAGAGGCTTATCTATTTGTTTATTTTCTCAAAGAACCAGCTCTTGGTTTCGTTGATTTTTGCTATTGTTTTATTCTTCTCAATTTTGTTTATTTCTTCTCTGATCTTTATTATGTCCCTCCTTCTGCTGACTTTAGGCCTCATTTGTTCTTCTTTTTCCAGATTCGATAATTGTGCTGTTCGACTATTCATTTGGGATTGTTCTTCCTTCTTCAAGTGTGCCTGGATTGCTATATACTTTCCTCTTAAGACTGCTTTTGCTGCATCCCACAGAAGTTGGGGCTTAGTGTTGTTGTTGTCATTTGTTTCTCTATATTCCTTGATCTCTATTTTGATTTGTTCATTGATCCATTGATTATTTAGTAGCATGTTGTTAAGCCTCCATGTGTTTGTGAGCCTTTTTGTTTTCTTTGTAGAATTTATTTCTACTTTCATACCTTTGTGGTCTGAAAAATTGGTTGGTAGAATTTCAATATTTTGGAATTTACTGAGGCTCTTTTTTGAGCTAGTATGTGGTCTATTCTGGAGAATGTTCCATGTGCACTTGAGAAGAATGTATATCCTGTTGCTTTTGGATGTAGAGTTCTATAGATGTCTATTAGGTCCATCTGTTCTAGTGTGTTGTTCAGTGCCTGTGTGTCTTTACTTATTTTCTGCCCGGTGGATCTATCCTTTTGGGTAAGTGGTGTGTTGAAGTCTCCTACAATGAATGCATTGCAGTCTATTTCCCTCTTTAGTTCTGTTAGTATTTGCTTCACATATGCTGGTGCTCCTGTATTGGGTGCATATATATTTAGAATGGTTATATCCTCTTGTTGGACTGAGCCCTTTATCATTATGTAGTATCCTTCTTTATCTCTTTTTACTTTCTTTGTTTTGAAGTCTATTTTGTCTGATATTAGTACTGCAACCCCTGCTTTCTTCTCACTGTTGTTTGCCTGAAATATGTTTTTCCATCCCTTGACTTTTAGTCTATGCTTATCTTTGGGTTTAAGGTGAGTTTCTTGTAAGCAGCATATAGATGGGTCTTGCTTTTTTATCCATTCTATTACTCTATGTCTTTTGATTCGTGCATTAACTCCATTTACATTTAGGGTGACTATTGAGAGATATGTACTTATTGCCATTGCAGGCTTTAGATTCGTGGTTACCAAAGGTTCAAGGTTAGCTTCTTTAGTATCTTACTGCCTAACTTAGCTCGCTTATTGAGCTGTTATATACACTGTCTGGAGATTCTTTTCTTCTCTCTCTTCTTATTCCTCCTCCTCCATTCTTCGTATGTTGTGTGTTTTGTTCTGTGCTCTTTTTAGGGGTGCTCCCATCTAGAGCAGTCCCTGTAGGATGCCCTGTAGAGGTGGTTTGTGGGAAGCAAATTCCCTCAGCTTTTGCTTGTCTGGGAATTGTTTAATCCCTCCATCATATTTAAATGATAGTCGTGCTGGATACAGTATCCTTGGTTCAAGGCCCTTCTGTTTGATTGCATTAAGTATATCATGCCATTCTCTTCTGGCCTGTAGGGTTTCTGTCGAGACGTCTGATGTTAGCCTGATGGGTTTTCCTTTATAGGTGACCTTTTTCTCTCTAGCTGCCTTTAAAACTCTTTCCTTGTCCTTGATCCTTGCCATTTTAATTACTATGTGTCTTGGTGTTGTCCTCCTTGCATCCTTTCTGTTGGGAGTTCTGTGTAATTCCATGGTCTGTTCGATTATTTCCTCCTGCAGTTTGGGGAAGTTTTCAGCAATTATTTCTTCAAAGAGACTTTCTATTTCTTTTCCTCTTTTTTCTTCTTCTGGTATCCCTATAATACAAATATTATTCCTTTTGTATTGGTCACATATTTCTCTTAGTGTTGTTTCATTCCTGGAGATCCTTTTATCTCTCTCTATGTCAGCTTCTATACGTTCCTGTTCTCTGGCTTCTATTCCTTCAATGGCCTCTTGCATCTTATCCATTCTGCTTATAAATCGTTCCAGGGATTGTTTCACTTCTGTGATCTCCTTCCTGACCTCTGTGATCTCCTTCCGGACTTCATCCCACTGCTCTTGCATTTTTCTCTGCATCTCATCCCACTGCTCTTGCATTTTTCTCTGCATCTCATCCCATTGCTCTTGCATTTTTCTCTGCATCTCTGTCAGCATGTTCATGATTTTTATTTTGAATTCTTTTTCAGGAGGACTAGTTAGGTCTGTCTCCCTTCAGGTGTTGTCTCTGTGATCTTTGCCTATAATTTTGCCTTTTCATGGTGATAGAGAGAGTTTGCAGAGCTGGTACAAGTGATCGCTGGAAGAGCTTCCCTTCTTTTTGGTTTGTGGCCTTTTCCTGGGAGAATAGCGACCTCTCGTGGCTTGTGCTGGGCAGCTGTGTGCAGACAGGGCTTCTGCTTCCTGCCCAGTTGCTATGGGGTTTATCTTCGCTGTTGCTGTGGGCTTGGCCTGGCTGGGGCTGTTCCTCCAAAATGTTGGAGCCCCGTTGGAGGGCGAGCGGCCGGGGGGCTGTTTATCTCTGTAAGGGGCCTCTGTGCTCCCTGCTGCCCAGGGGGTTAGAGTGCCCAGAGATCCCCAGATTCCCTGCCTCTGGTCTAAGTGACCTGTCCAGCCCCTTTAAGACTTCCAAAAAGCACTCTCCAAACCAAAACAACAACAGCAACAATGAGAGAGGGAACAGAAAGAAAAAAAAGGAAAAAACACACGATTTTTTTTTTTTTTTTTTTGTCCTCAGGTGCCGGTCCCAGCACCCGCTCACTGGTCCTGCTGCCCTGTCTCCCTAGCACCTGTGTCCCTGTCCTTTCAAGGCTTCCAAAAAGCACCCACCCACTGGTCCTGCAGGGAAGGAACGCTCGATATTCTTTGTCCTCAGGCGCTGGTCCCAGGCACCCGCTCACCACTCCTGCCACCCTGCCTCCCTAGCACTGGGGTCCCTGTCCCTTTAAGGCTTCCAAAAAGCACTTGCCAAACAAAAAAACCGCTCCGGTTTCTTTCCACCCGCCGGGAGCCGGGGGGAGGGGCGTTCGGGTCCCGCCGGGCCGGGGCTTGTATCTTACTCCCTTCGCAAGGCGCTGGGTTCTTGCAGGTGTGGATGTGGTCTGGATGTTGTCCTGTGTCCTGTGGTCTCTATTTTAGGAAGATTTTTCTTTGTTATATTTTCATAGCTGTATGTGTTTTTGGGAGGAGATTTCCACTGCTCTTCTCACGCCGCCATCCTGGCTCCGCCCCCATTTTGTAGCTTTTTACATTACCCTTTTCTGTGAGATGTTCTCTATTCCAGATATAGACTGGCTGGTGGAATCTTATTTCTGGTCACTCTTTTAGGAATAGTTTGTATTTGTGTATTTTCATATTATATGTGGTTTTGGGAGGAGATTTCTGCCTCACTTCTCACACCGCCATCTTTTTTCCTCCCCAATCTTGCAATTGACTTTTTAATGTTGACTTTATAGCCTGAACTTTGCTAAATTGAGTTATTAAATCTTTTAGCTTTTTTTTAGATACCTTGGGATATTCTATATAAGCAATTATGTCATCAGGGCATACAATAGTCTTATTTCTTCCTTTCTAGTCTATATGTCTTTTATTTTTTCTTCTTACTGTATTGAACTGTCTAGAACCTCCATTACAATTTTGAATAGGAGGGTTCAGTGTGGACATCTGTCTCCTTTCTGATCATAGGGGGAAAACATTCAGGCATTCACCATTAAGTCTTGTATTAGTTGTAGGATTTTTGTAGGTGCCTTATATCAGGTTAAGGATGTTGCTTTCCATTCCTACTTCTCTGACAGTTTTTATTTTTAATCATGAATAGATGTTGAATTTTTTCAAGTGATTTTTCTGCATCTAGAGATGATTGTATTCTTCTTTAGGTTTTAATATGGTGAATTACATTGATTGATTTTCAAATCTACCAGTCATGCATTCCCAAGGTAAGCTCCACTTGGCCAAAGGGAGCTTAATATTCTAAAGGGAGTTTTGTCTAGCTGCATATCAGATATAGCACAAGATTTAAAATTAGGGATCTGGTGGAGTCTTTTACTTACTGATGTATAGTTGATATGCAATACTATATTGTTTTCAAGTATACAACACAGTGGTTCAACAGTTATCCACATTATTAAAGCCCCACCCCGTCTAGTGCATTTACTATCTGTCAGCACGGAAAGGTGTTATAAATCATTGGCTATATTCTCCATGGCATACTACAATCCCCATAACTAACTTATATTATGATTTTTGTGCCCCTTCCCCCGCCTCACTACACCCACCACCCTAGCGCCTCCCTCATAGTAACCATCAGTCACTTCTCAGTGTCTATGAGTCTAGTGCTACTTTGTTCATTATATTTTGTTTTTATATTCCACAAATAAGTGTAATAATATGGTATTTGTCTTTTTCTGCCTGGATTATTTCACTGAACATAATATCCTCTAGGTCCATCCATATTGTCACAAATGGCAGGATTTCTTAATTTTTTTAATGACTGAGTGATACTCCATTGTGTATCTGTATCACATTTTCTTTGTCCATTTTTCTATTGCTGGACACTTAGGTTACTTCCCTATCTTGGCTATTGTAAATTATGCAGCACTAAACAGGGGTGTATATATCTTTTCAATCAGGGAACTTTTTTCTTCTGATAAATCCTTAGAGTAGAATTACTGGGTCACATGGTATTTTTATTTTTAGTTTTCTGAGGAACCTCCATACTTGCTTTCCACAGTGACTGCACCAACTGACATTCCCATCAATAGTGTAGGATGGTTCCTGTTTTTCCACATCCTCTCCAACACTTGTTATTTCTTGTCTTTTGGATTATGGCCATTCTGACTGGTATGAGGTGATATCTCATCGTGGCTTTGATTTGCATTTCACTGATGATTGGTGATGTGGAACATCTTTCCACATGCCTGTTGGCTAACTATAGTATTCTTTATGATTCGGACTTCTCATAAGATCTTGAGCAAATTGGCTGCAATTTGCCTTTTCATTACAAAAAAAATTGGCTAATTGGCACAGTGATCTTAATGAAGTTTGATATAAAATTTCCTTAGTTCAAGATTTAATGTGAAGTGTGCCAATAATGTGAAGTGGACAGTTCTTTTCCATATCTGAAACTAGGTGACTTTTTTCCATGTCTGAGTTTCATAGTCATTTTGGCCAGAGAGGGCAAAGTAAACTTGGGATCCACTTTACTATTTGTATGGGGGAAAGCAGTATTTCTCCCTTGTTGACTACATTACACATTCTAGTCAGTTAAGACTGTGTTGATGGTTGTGGCTAGAAAAGCTTTGTTTTGATAGTGTATTATGCTTTCTAAGTTTTCTTTCCTGTAGGCATCCATGTGAATACTTAGATTTTAATTTTCCACTTTCCCCATGCTCCAAAAGTAGATTGTCTTTTGTATTCCCCATCCACCTTAGTATAACTGTTGTTTTAGCATAACTTCCTCATTGCCTCTTCTCCCTGGTGCAAGGATGCTGCCGCCTTTCATTTGCTTTGGGGAGAGAGTCAAGTTGGAAAAACTGAGAGGTTACAGGTAACTATTTCATTTACTAAACTGCAGGTTTTCTCAAATGAGTTTATCCTCAAAATAGTCAAATTTATAAAGACATTTTGAAATTTTTTCAAAATTTGGTTACTAGTCATAACCAAACGTTAGATGAATTATTTTGTATTCTATCATAGAAAAGGGGATGACAAAGTAGCTCTGCAGCCTTCAATCCCAAAGCTTTAAAAATGACTACTAATTTCCATGAGCAAAAAGTATGGTACCTGCACTTGATTTATCTTCAGATGAAACCAGTTAAACCTCCTACACTTGATCTGAGGTGGCTGGTGCTGGAGGCCAGAATGGAAGCTGAATCTTACTAATGTCTGTGCTAATAACAGTTAAAACTATTTTAACCATCTAGAAACTAGTTCACATATTTTTCTCTAAGTGACTTAGGTATTTTCTGTCCACTCACAACTAATGCATTTTCCAAAACTCCCAACTGTTTGTCTGGCAAACGATGTTAGATTAATATTTGTTTTTGTCAACATATCCATGTATAACTAAAGGACTAGATTCTACTTTGGCATTTGCAAGTACATTCCAGTATGGATTTTCCAAAAAAAGGTGTTGCACCCCACTCAAATGTCAGGCTGCTATTTCTATTGCATCTTCCCAGAATTCACCTCTGCTTAATAAGGCCTAGTTAAAGTCAGAAAAATGCAGTTGAATTAGATTAAGTCATAAAGGAAAAGTTGCAGCAATATAATATGAAAGCATTTTGTGTTATCAACAGTGATTTATACAGATCCCAGTGACAGTACTTAAGCCTATACTTTCCAGGGCACATTCATAATTTGATTGCTAAAAATAAAAGGAAGCACACTTTTTCCAACTCTGTTTCTCCTCCTTCAGTCAAAAGCGCATATGATACAGAGTATATTAGTGATCTTTCTTTTCTCCTTCCTTTAAAAAATATTTTACTAAGTGTTAAGTCTAGTCCCAGAGACAAATTTATGGTGAAGTTAATGAAGCCTAAGTTTCAGAGGCCCTCACTTGCATTGACCCCTTCTGAGACCCTGCAGGGAGTGTCAGCAGTGTGCTCACATGGTTATGTGTTTTTGCAAAACAAACATTTTAACCACAATCGTTTAAGTCCCTTGTCTACTTCCACTTCCACTCCCACCCTGTTAGACTTCCCCTTTGTGTTGGGTGGCAGTGGATGTACCATGGGCATTTTGGGGATCTGGTTAAGGGGAGATTGAGTTGGGGATGTTTAGTTGGGGGTTAGTAGGCTATTTGACTATATGTGATTCTTAGTCACTTCTGAGTATAGTGAACTTTTTGCCAGGAACTCTGGTGTGGGAATGTCTTCCAATAATATCTCTTCCACCCTTGGTGTTGACTCATCCAGCATCATGACATAAAGGTATAGAGCCCAGTGTGAGAGTGATAAATGAGTACTATCAATTCAAAGAGTATTTAAGATTAATCACTATACAAGTTTTCTGAAATGCCCTGAAGTCTTAATGGCTTGTATATGAGCGATTTAAGAGTTTTACCAAATTTGACAACTCTAAAAATTTATCAATATCTAGTTGTAGCATTGAAAGAAACTTTTCTAAATTGTCATTAATAAAAAATATTTTGATGTATAGGAAAGACTAAATTATTTATTTTCTCTACATAGAAAATGATTTTACAGAATCATTGTCAAATGAAGCCATAATCAAGAGTATACAACCAAAAATATAGGAAAGGAAAATATTGTAAAGGTGTGTCAGGATTTTATGGTATTTGGTAGCTTTTAAAAATATGTGACATTTTGTTTTTCAGAATACATATTTTTGTATGGAATTTTGTTATTTGTAGTTCTGTATTCTTCTTCTTAAGGCTTCTTAAAATGTGTTTCAGACCCTACAAAAGGTAGATTCACCTCTTTCTAGACACCATATAGAAAATTATCCTTGTCCAAATGTAATTTATATTATAAAAAATGGTAAAGAATGCAGTTCATCATAATAGAACATAAATATTAGTCGCTTTTCAAAGAATGTTAAGGTTTAAAATTTCTGAATCAGACACTATAATTAAGACTAATGTGCAGTCAATTTAGAAACCAGATTTGGAAAGAACGTTGTTTTGACTAAGGAGCTCTTATAGTGTTTGGAATAAAACTAATATGAAGCAATGTAATTGTTAAATTGAGTAGAGTTGCTTTATTGAAAAAAAATTTTACAGTGGAGCAGATTACACTGTTATTAATGGAATTCAAGGAGAGTGAACAGTAAAGAAGTCTCTGATTTTGGAATAAATAGAATGAATATGATTATTACTCTTTGAAGCTTCAGCATTTAAATACATTTGGGAAATAATTGTGTAGTTTATAAATGAGTGTAACACTCTTGTTTGTCCTGCCAGTGTCAAGACTGTAGACTTTAAGGGGATTATCCTGAGGTTTAATTTAATCACCCCAATGGTCTGTTCAGGGAAAAATGGGCAGATAATGTGAAGGTCTTTCTCTGGAATTGTTAGTCCTTTTTGATAGTGGAAATGTAGACATATATTTAATTAGATATAAGTACTGAATAACTCCAAAGGTTAATGCCTTATTAACAAATTACTTCATCTTTGAAACTTATACAGCCAACTTTCTGACTGCTTTACCCCTTTACTCAGATAAAGGCTGTAGTTCATTCTCCTAATATAGACTATCTTAAAAAATGACCATGTAGATTAGATGATAGTTACTGAATTCATCCTGTAGATAAAAACATTCCTTGCTCCTCTTAATTATTGAAAAAGTTAACACCTTCCACTTCCTTTCCTGGAGGCTGTGGCGGAGACATGGGTAAGACAACACAAGCAAGACTGGAAGTTTTAAAACTTTGGAAAGCCACATAATTGGACTTATTAACATGTTCAGCAATAATTAGACATTAGGGGAAAATATATAAAATGAATCATTACATTCTGGAATGTTCATGGAAGACATTTTCATCATGCTAATGCACAGATACGAGTAGTAAAATCAGCAGCTGAGAGAATACCCACATTGTATCTAAATAAATGAAATTAATCCTATCAGATTAAGCTGGTCCCACAGTGTTAATACCTATGGAGAAAACAAGAGTCTGAATCAGGACTGAAGCCTGAATTAAGAGGAAAGTACATAAGAAATGTTATTGTGATACATATTGTAGCTCCAGCGGGGAGGGTATTCCCAGCCCTGGGGTGAATCCCCCTATGAAACCCATGAAACCAAAATAAGGGAAAGGATAGTGTCTTGCCAATGGGTTTCTGCCTTGGGCAAGTTCACTATGGATTCAGTGTGACCAAAGAAATGACAGTAGAACGCTCTTGGGGTGAAAGGGTTATACCCAATTTTATTTCCACAGTGGCAGGTCAATCACCAAAATCCCATCCACTAAGAGTGAGTCTGCACACAGCAAGCCAGTCTCTGCCTCTGGGCCTCTCTACCCACGCAGCCATCCTCTGGGCCTCTCTGCCCGCACAGCTGTCCTCTGGGCCTCTCTACCCACACAGCTGTACTCTGGGCCTCTTTCCTCAGCACTGCCACCACTCCAGGCTCTGCTGTGCTCTCCTGCAGCCTTGCAGCCATGCCACCATGTCGCCGGAGCTCTTTATATAAAGTCAATAGCAACGTATTGCTCACATGTGTGTAGTGAACAAGCCAACCAGGGCCAGGTGAGAATCCTGGCCACAGGAACTTTCATTTTATCCATGGATAGGTTGTGAGAACCCGTTTTTACTGCTCACAGCTTGCTCCAATTTACTAGCTTGGCCTAGCCCCCTCCAGCTCTTCATACACTGCCACCTCTGTGTGCTATTCCCTGCCTGGCCACGCCTTCCTGGAGGAACTCCTTTGACGGGTCCTTGGTGACTGGCAGACGCCAGACCAATTATGTACCAGTACCAGAAGCCATTACCTCTTCATCCCTTGCCCTGGAGGCTGCAGGAGGCTGCAGCGGTAAACACTTACTGATAGGTAAATGGCTAAGGCTAGGTGGAAAATTCTGGAAATTCTGCAGTTTACCCCGCACATCAAAATCTCCTTTGTGTCCTTTAAAAGTCTGTTGGACTTAAATGAGTCTGTCATTTTGTCCAGATACGATGACAACAATAGCAGGACTAACAGAACAGAAAGATATCTCCTGAATCAGATGATTCAGCGTGTTCTTCCTGCACACCATCCTCTGGAAATGTAGAAACAGCTCTAAATGAAGATACCTCCAGGGTGGAGCATGAACTAAGAAGCATTCCAGCAGATTCAGAGTTAAACCCAGTCACATTACCAAGAAGAGCAAAAATGAAGTACCAGTTTGATAATTCTATTACCATCACATCTCTAAATGTCATGAATGATATCTCAATAAATTTTAGTTAGCATTATATCTTTAAGCTGTAAGTTGTTTTGAAGATACAAGTCCAAACTGCAAAAGTGTACCAATAGGACCACTCTCGCTATAAAGAGAGCGTATGCTTTTCTGTTGAGATTTTTACCAAGATACAACTAGAACTGAAAAATGACCCTGTAGATATTACTTTAAATACCAGTGTCCTACCTAAATGTGAATGCTAAAATATCTGAAAATTACTGGTAGTGTTTCTACAGATGATACCAGCAATTTCTCAAAGACTGAGAATAAGCCCTCAAAGAATAAGGATAGAGTTTGGAATAATTGCAAAGGAATAAATACATTAACAATTCTGGAAGTACAATATATTATTCTATTATTTCAAACTGGCCTTGATCCTCTGGTAAATATAGTATTTGAAAGTATTATTACTAATTTCGATATAAACAATAATGTTTCTAATTTTTCTGTGGAAATTCCCTTTGGAGAAGCCATAGCAAATGTGTTGCCTGTGAAGGGAACATCAAAGGAAGGTATGTGCAGAAAGAAAACGAAATTTGAAGTGGGTCCTTTGAAGCTAAAGTACAACTTTGAGATAAACCAGAATTCCAGTGTCTTGCTGAGGAATAAACTAGAGAAAGCCACACCATTTCCATTGGTCTTATAAAAACAAGATTGATGGTATTATCAGGCACCTCTAAGGGATAATGTTATTAATGAGGACCTCCATTGCCTCATCATAAAAAAAGTGAAAGTATTTCTTAATGATACTATCAGAGATTTTTATTTGAAGTATAGAGTTTGGAAGTTGATTTTTCCACTAAGCTTTTAGGAAGTCTTTAGCTCTCTGTCATGTTGTATGTGTTTGCTTCCTGGTATCAAACTATCTGTGTTTTGAACTCTAGAACTGACACCGTGTCAATCTGTCGCTACCTGTTTCCTTATTTAAAAAATGGGAATAACAATATCTGTTGTTATTCTTAACAGGGTTGTTGTGAGAATTCAGTGAGATAATATATGTCAAGCCCTAGGACAAGTGGCTGGTACATGTGAAGTGTTCAATAAATGCTAGCCTATTATGTTGTTATTGTTATAATGTTGTAAGCCTTTAGAAAAAGATGTTACTCTCTAGATTAGGTAGTAATTTATTGAGCAAGTACAAAAGTATGATTTCATTATTTCCTTCAAATATTCTAAGTGCAAAAAAGTCACCATCACTATCATCATCTGCATATTTATTGTCTTATGGGAGGATATGCTTCTAGCTAGTCCCAAACCACCATCAAGATAGTACAGTACAAATTATTTGGGAAGAGAATCAGAACTCTGTGCCTCTTTTCTGCTCCAAAACATTTGTTATTTGATTACTCAAAAGATCATTATTAATAACCCCAACACTCACCATAATATTTAAGGTATAATTTATATAAACATGAATAACTGGAGGAGATACTGATTTAGTTTTGCCCATAATCAAGTCTTGCCAGCAGATTAAGGTTCAGTTAATTCTTGTGTACATTGCCAAAATTGTAAACAATCTTACTGTGAAGATATGTTTCCATTGTGTATATGTACCACATCTTCTTTATCCATTCATCTACTGATGGACACTTAGGTTGCTTCCATTTCTTGGCTATTGTAAATAATGCTGCAATAGACATAGGGGTGCATCTGTCTTTTTCAAACTGGGCTGCTGCATTCTTAGGGTAAATTCCTAGAAGTGGAATTCCTGGGTCAAATGGTATTTCTATTTTGAGCATTTTGAGGAACCTCCGTACTGCTTTCCACAATGGTTGAACTAATTTACATTCCCACCAGCAGTATAGGAGGGTTCCCCTTTCTCCACAACCTCGCCAACATTTGTTGTTGTTTGTCTTTTGGATGGTAGCGATCCTTACTGGTGTGAGGTGATATCTCATTGTGGTTTTAATTTGCATTTCTCTGATGGTTAGCGACGTTCACCATTTTTTAATGTGTCTGTTGGCCATTTGAATTTCTTCTTTGGAGAAGTGTCTATTCAGATCCTCTGCCCATTTTTTAACTGGATTATTTGCTTTTTGTTGTTGAGGTGTGTGAGCTTTTTATATATTTTGCATGTCAACCCTTTATCAGATCTGTCATTTGTGAATATATTCTCTCATACTGTAGGATGCCTTTTTGTTGTATTGATGGTGTCCTTTGCTGTACAGAAGCTTTTCAGCTTGATATAGTCCCACTTGATCATTTTTGCTTTTGTTTTCCTTGCCCGGGGAGATATGTTCATGAAGAAGTTGCTCATGTTTATGTCCAAGAGTATTTTGTCTATGTTTTTTTTCTAAGAGTTTTATGGTTTCATAACTTACATTCAGGTCTTTGATCTATTTCGAATTTACTTTTGTGTATGGGGATAGACAATGGTCCAGTTTCATTCTCTTACATGTAGCTGTCCAATTTTGCAAACACCAGGTGTTGAAGAGGCTGTCATTTCCCCACTGTATGTCCATGGGTCCTTTATCATACATTAATTGACCATATATACTCGGGTTAATATCTGGAGTCTCTATTCTGTTCCACTGGTCTATGGCTCTGTTCTTGTGCCAGTACCAAATTGTCTTGATTACTGTGGCTTTGTAGTAGAGCTTGAAGTTGGGAAGCGAGATCCCCCCCCCCACTTTATTCTTCCTTCTCAGGATTACTTTGGCTACTTGGGGTCTTTCGTCATTCCATATGAATTTAGAACTATTTGTTCCAGTTCGTTGAAGAATGCTGTTGGTATTTTGATAGGAATTGCATTGAATCTGTAGATTGCTTTAGGCAGAATGGCCATTTTGACAATATGAATTATTCCTAGCCAAGAGCATGGGATGAGTTTCTGTCTGTTAGTGTCCTCTTTAATTTCTCTTAAGAGTGTCTTGTAGTTTTCAGGGTATGGGTCTTTCACATCCTTGGTTAGGTTTGTTCATAGGTATTTTATTCTTTTTGATGCAATTGTGAATAGAATTGCTTCCCTGATTTCTCTTTCTGCTAGTTCATCATTAGTGTATAGGGAAGCAACAGATTTCTGTGTATTAATTTTGTATCCTGCAACTATGCTGAATTCAGATATTAGTTCTAGTAGTTTTGGAGTGGAGTCTTTAGAGTTTTTTATGTACAAAATCATGTCATCTGCAAATAGTGACAGTTTGACTTCTTCTTCACCAATCTGGATGCCTTGTGTTTCTTGGTTTTGTCTGATTGCCATGGATAGGACCTCCAGTAATATGTTGAATAACCGTGGTGACAGTGGGCCTCCCTGTCTTGTTCCCAGTCTTAAGTGAAAAGCTTTCAGCTTCTCGCTGTTAAGTATGATGTTGGCTGTGGGCTTGTCATATATGGCCTTTATTATGTTGAGGTACTTGCACTCTATACCCATTTTCTTGAGAGTTTTTATCATGAATGCATGTTGAATTTTGTCATGCTTTTTCAGCATCTATGGAGACGATCATGTGATTTTTGTCCTTCTTTTTGTTGATGTGGTGGATGATGTTGATGGATTTTCAAATGTACTATCCTTGCATCCCTGAGATGAATCCCACTTGATCATGGTGTATGATCCTCTTGATGTATTTTTGAATTTGGTTTGCTAATATTTTGTTGTGTATTTTTGCATCTATGTTCATCAGGGATATTGGTCTGTAATATTCTTTTTTTGTGGGATCTTTGCCTGGTTTTGGTATAAGAGTGATGCTGGCTTCATAGAATGAGTTTGGAAGTATTCCCTCCTTTTCTGTTTTTTGGAAAACTTTATGGAGAATGGGTATTATATCTTCTCTATATGTCTGGTAAAATTCAGCAGTGAATCCATCTGGTCCCGGGAATTTTGTTCTTGGGTAGTTCTTTGATTACCACTTTGATGTCGTTGCTGGTAATTGGTCTGTTTAGATTTTCTGTTTCTTCCTTGGTCAGTCTTGGAAGGTCGTATTTTTCCATGAAGTTGTCCATTTCTTCTAGGTTTTCCAGCTTATTAGCACATAGATTTTCATAGTATTCTCTAATAATTCTTTGTATTTCTGTGGGGTCTCTTGTGATTTTTCCTTTCTTATTTCTGATTATGTTTATGTGTGTAGATTACATTTTCTCTTAATAAGTCTAGCTAGGAGTTTATCTATTTTGTTTATTTTCTCAAAGAACTAGCTCTTGGTTTCATTGATTTTGTCTGTTGCTTTATTCTTCTCAATTTTATTTATTTCTTCTCTAATCTTTATTATGTCCCTCCTTCTGCTGACTTTGGGCCTCATTTGTTCTTCTTTTTCCAGTTTCAATAACTGTGAGTTTAGACTATTCATTTGGGATTGTTCTTCCTTCTTTAAATAGGCCTAGATTGCTATATACTTTCCTGTTAGAACTGCCTTCGCTGCATCCCAGAGAAGTTGGGGCTTTGTGCTGTTGTTGTCATTTGTCTCCATATATTACTTGATGTCTGTTTTAATTTGGTCATTGATCCATTGATTATTTAGAAGCATGTTGTGAAGCCTCCATGTGTTTTTGAGCCTGTTTGTTTTCTTTGTACAATTTATTTCTAGTTTTATACTTTCGTGATCTGAGAAGTTGGGTGGTACAATTTCAATATTTTTGAATTTGGTAAGGCTCTTTTTGTGACCTAGTGTGTGGTCTATTTTGAAAAATGTTCCATGTGCACTTGAGAAGAAAGTGTATCCTACTGCTTTTGGGTGTAAAGTTCTGTAGATGTCTGTTAGGTCCATGTGTTCTAGTGTGTTGTTCAGTGCCTCTGTGTCCTTACTTATTTTCAGTTTGGTGGAACTGTCCTTTGGTGGGTTAATGTCTCCTAGAATAAATGTATTGCATTCTGTTTGCTCCTTTAATTCTGTTAGTATTTGTGCCACATATGTCAGTGCTTCTGTGTTGGGTGCATATATATTTATAATGGTTATATCTTGTTTTACTGCCTCCTTTATCATTATGTAATATCCTTCTTTATCTGTTCTTACTTTCTTTTTTTTTGAAGTCTATTTTGTCTCACACATGTACTGCAACACCTGCTTTTTTCTCCCTATTATTTGCATGAAATATCTTTTTCCATCCCTTGACTTTTAGTCTGTGTATGTCTTTGGGTTTGAGGTGAGTCTCTTGTAAGCAGCATATAGATGGGTCTTGCTTTTTCTCCATTCTATTTCTCTGTGTTTTGATTGGTGCATTCAGACCATTTACATTTAGGGTGATTATGAAAAGATATGTACTTATTGTCATTGCAGGCTTTAGATTCGTGGTTACCAAAGGTTCAAGGGTAGCTTCTTTACTATCTAACCATCTAACTTAACTCTCTTATTAAGCTATTATAAACACAGTCTGAGAATTCTTTATTTCTCTCCCTTTTTATTCTTCCTCTTCCATTCTTTATATGTTAGGTGTTTTGTTCTGTACTCTTTTGTGTTTCCTTTGTCTGCTTTTGTGGATAGCTTATTTTATTTTTTGCCTGTAGTTAGTATTTGTTTGGTCTGCTTTCTTTGCTGTGATTTTATTTTCCCTGGTGACATCTATTTAGCCTTAGGAGTGCTTCCATTTAGAGCAATCCCTTTAAAATATCCTGTACAGGTGGTTTGTGGGAGGCACATTCCGTCAAGTTTTTCTTGTATGGCAATTGTTTAATCCCTCCTTCAATTTATATGATAATCATTCTGGATACAGTATTATTGCTTCAAGTCCCTTCTGTTTCATTGCATTAAATATATCATGCCATTTTCTTCTGGCCTGTAAGGTTTCTGTTGAGAAGTCTGATGATAGCCTGATGGGTTTTCCTTTGTAGGTGATCTTTTTTTTCTCTCTGGCTGCCTTTAATACTCTCTCCTTGTCTTTGATCTTTGCCATTTCAATTATTGTATTTCTTGGTGATATCCTCCTTGAGTCCCTTGTGATGGGTGATCTGTGGGCTTACATGGTCTGAGAGACTATTTTGTCCCCCAGCTTTTGGATGTTTTCAGCGATTATTTCTTCAAAGACATTTTTTATACCTTTTTCTCACTGTTCTTCTTCTGGTACCCCTATAATGTGAATATTATTCGGTTTGGATTAGTCACACAGTTCTCTTAATATTGTTACATTCTTGGAGATACTTTTATCTCTCTCTGCCTCAGCTTCTCTGTATTCCTGTTCTTTTATTTCTATTCCATTAACAGTCTCTTGCACCTCATCCAGTCTGCTCTTAAGTCCTTCCAGAGATTGTTTCATTTCTTTTATCTCCCTCCTGATGTCATCCCTTAGGTCTTGCATATTTCTCTGCACATCCACCAGCATTGTTATGACCTTTATTTTGAATTCTTTTTCAGAAAGATTGGTTATATCTGTCTCCCCACATCCTCTGTCTGGAATTATCTGAGTGATTCTTGACTGGACAAGATTCTTCTGCCTTTTCATGGTGATAGAGTTGGTCGTAGGCAGGTGACGCATGTGTCAGCTCAGAGAACAATGTCCCTCCCTGCTTGCTGGTCGCCTTGCCCTTCTCCATTGCCTGTGTCCATTACCTGCAGGCACGGAGCTGTCTGTGGGTTAATTTCCTCTGTTGCTGCATGCAGGTCAGCCCTCAGGATAGCCCAGAGCCCTGCAGGGAGTGGCAGACGCGCTGGTTGTGTTCTCCTGTGAAAACGGCTTCTCTTCCTGCATTCCAGACCTTGCTCCGGCTTCCTGTCTGTGTTGGGCAGCTATGTACCTGTGGCAGCCTTTGGGTCTGTCCCAGTTAGCTGCACACTGGGAGGAGACTTTGTGGTTGCTATGGGTGGGGTGCCTATCCGGCTGCCCTGCCACTCTGGCAGTTCAGCCAGTTTGCTTGTAGCACCGGCCAGGGGGAATGAATGGCATGCTGGTTATCACCATGAGAGGTTTTGCAGCTGAGTTACCTCCCAGGGGATTGGGGCACCTGAAGTTCCTTAGCATTCCCAGCCTGCTGGGCTGAGTGTGCTGGGACTATTCCATCCAGCTGTTAATCCCCTGTCCCTTTAAGACTTTGAAGAAGTACCCACTTTTCTTTTGCCCCAGGGGCGCCAGCTGTGGGAACCCACCCACAGTGTCCATCTAGTATTTTACTTTTCCATTTCTCTAATATCCCTTACACCACACAATGTGTGTCTGTGCTCCCAGTGCAGATTATTAGGGCTGGTTATTTAGTAGTCCTGTGCTTCCACTCCCTCCCCACTCTGACTCCTTTCCTTCCACCAGTGAGCTGGTGTGTGGGGAGTGCTTCAGGTCCTCCTGGATTGCGGCTTTGTATCTTACCCTTTTTGTGAGATGCTGAGTTCTTGCAGATGTAGATGTAGCCTGGCTGTTGTGTTGTATTTTCTGGTCTCTCTTTTAGGCGTAGTTGTATTTGTTGTATATTCAAAAATATGTATGGTTTTGGGAGGAGATTTCCGCTGCCCTACTCATGCTGCCATGTTGAGCCTGTCTCCACTTGTTCATTTTTTTATTGTTTCCTCTGCCTGAAGAGATGTGTCCAGAAAAATAAACATTGCTCATGCTTATGTTCAAGTGATTTTTACCTATGTTTTCTTCTAAGAGTTTTATGGTTTCATGTCTTATATTTAGATCTTTGATCCATTTTGAGTTTACTTTTGTGTATGGAGTTGGACAGTAATCCAATTTCATTCTCTTTCATGTAGCTGTCCTGTTTTTTTCAACACATTATTGAAGAGGCTGTTCTTTTCCGCATTGTATATCCGTGGCTCCTTTATCATATATTAATTGACCATATGTTTGGTTTTGTTTCTGGGCTCTCTATTTTGTTCCATTGTTCTATGAGCCTGTTCTTGTGTTAGTACCATTCTGTTTTGATTACTGTAGCTTTGTGGTATAGCTTGAAGTCAGGGAGCATAATTCCCCCAGCTTTGTTCTTCTTTTTCAGGATTGCTTTAAGTATCTGGGGTGTTTTGTGTCTCAATATAAATTTTAGAATTACCCTTGTTTTTTGTTTTTTTTTGTTTGTTTTTTTGCCTCTTGTGTTTTCATAGGGAGTGCATTGAATCTGTAAATTGTTTTCAGCAGGATGACCATTTTGGTACTATAAATTTTTCCTATCCATGAGCACAGGGCAGATTTCCATTTATTGATGTCTTTTAATTTCTGTCATGTGTGTCTTATAGTTTTCGCTTTGTTGATTAGGTTTATTCCTAGGTATTTTATTCTTTTGGATACAATTATAAATGGAATTGTTTTCCTGATTTCTCTTAATGCTAGTTGTTAGTATATAGGAATGCAACAGATTTCTGTGTATTAATTTCATATCTGTAACATTGCTGAATCCAGTTATTAGTTCTAATAGTTTCGGTGGAGTCTTTAGGGTTTTCTGTGTCTAATATGTCATCTGCATACAGTGACAGTTTTACTTCTTCCTTACCAATTTGGATGCCTTTTATCTCTGTGTTGTCTGATTCCTGTACCTAGGACCTCCAGTACTATGTTGAATAAAAGTAGTTAGAGTGGACACCCTTGTCTTTTTCTGATCTTAGAGGAAAAACTTTCAGCTTTTTGCTTTTAAGTATGATGTTGGCTGTGGGTTTGTCATATATGATCTTTATTATGTTGAGGTACTTGCCCTCTATACCCATTTTGTTGTGTGTTTTTTCATGATGGGTGTTTAATTTTGTCAAATGCTTTTTCAGCATCTATTGAGATGGTCATGTGGTTTTTATCCTTTTTGTAAATGTGGTGTATCACATTGATCAATTTATGAATATTGTACCATCCTTGCATCCCTGGAATAATCCCACTTGTTTGTGATACATGATCCTTTTGATGTATCTTTGAATTTGGTTTGCTAATGTTTGTTGAGGATTTTTGCATCTATGTTCATCAGGGATATTGTTCTATAATTTTCTTTTTTTGTGGTATGTTTGGTTTTGGTATTAGAGTGATGCTGGCCTTATAGAATGACTTTGGAAGAATTCTTTCCTTTTCTATTTTTGGAATGCTTTAAGAATGAGAGGTATTAACTCTTTAAATGTTTGGTAGAATTCATCTGGAATTTTCTTTCAAGGGAGGTTTTTGATTATCAATTCAATTTTGTTACTGGTAATTGTTGTCTTCAGATCTGTTTCTCTCTGGGTCAATCTTGGAAGGTTGTATTTTTCTAGGAATTTTTCCATTTCTTCTAGATTGTTGAATATATTGGCATATAATTTTTAAACTCTTAAATCAGCTATAGAATATGAGGAAGCATAGGGAAACTGTTTAATACATACTTTAAGGCAGATTAGACCTCTTTGTAATGCTGGAAAATATAAAAATGTCACAAATCTACCAATCTGCTGGCTTACTTCCCAAAATTCTACATTTAATATTTCAAAATATATTCTTATTGCTCAGCGTGAAGGACCCTAAGGCCTCAAGAGCAAACCCTATCGTAATCTTAGCCAATAATTTTCCCTTTCAGCAGGAACAATAAAGTTTAAAACAGTGAATATGGAGATGTGAATGTTCTAACTTTTCTTGTAGTTGTATAATATAAAAAACTCAAAGCCACTACATTAGTGTTCTTTCTTTTGTGATCTCAACTGGCCGCATTCCATAATATAGGACCAATCTCAAAATGTACCAGTAGGTGGTTTAACAACCATCAAATTCGTGGCTCCACATGCAGAACCCCTGTCCCAGACCTTAAAAGCTAAGCTCGTCCACTTCAAGGTAGGAGCTTACCTGTCCGGAAACAGTTATTGTGTGTTTGATGATGACGTTAATGAGGAAGGCAAATCAGGAAGTTTATCAAGAAGTTTCATCATGAAGACTAGAAAAAGGTAATATATTAAAAATATATTAAGAATAGGATACAATCAGAATAAAGGAATTTTTACAGATAAGAGAAGAACCAAAATCCCAGTTAGGGCTAAATAGTGAGAAAAGAGATGAGATTTGAGATGAAAAGTTTCTATGCTAATAGCATAAAAAAATAAAAAAGGAGTGCAAATAGATCATGGATTTAAAAAAATGTGTGTTTAAAAATTGAAAATGTAAAATTTGGAGTAATTTTTAGGAATAAAATTAAGGCCTTGAAAAGTATACAATAATGAAATAAAAGATAAAAGGAGAATGGGGAATGTATTTTTGAAGTAATAAAAATATGTTTGAAAATTAGAAAAAAATAGGTTAAAAAAATTAAAATACACTATTAAAATAGTGGAAATGAAATGTTTGGAATAACAAACTAACAAAATCTCTGCATTGTTTTCATTTAAAGATACTTGGTTTTTGAATTTTTTTATTGTTTTTGGGCTATTGTCTTAGTCTCTAAGAATTGTCGTTTGCTGCTTCATAAATTGACTTAGTCATTTTCATTGGTAATCTTTATTTAGATTGGTCAAATAAGATAAGTATTAAAGAGCTTGATGACTTACTCTTATGATATTTTAATTTTCAGTATCCTATATTGAAGCATCAGTATAGAGTGTTACTTGATTAATATACACATTATTTTTTCAACAAACAATAAAAGGATTTATATTGAGACATGTAATATAAATGGGATTCCTATTATGTATTATAGTTTTCACTTGAGTCAAAATATATTGTGGATGGTGAACATGTTAGAAATTCAAGATAACTAATAATCATTTCACTTTTCTGACTGAAGTCTTTAAAATGATAGAATTCTTTCAAGCTTTCAAAACTTCTGATTACCTTTACATTTAGTTGTTATGAAAATGTAATAAGGTGGACTTTAAACTATCTGAAGACTCCCACACTGCGCAGCATGCTAACCTGAATTTATTGTGATTACATATGTAAATTAATTACTGGGGGGATAAAAAAGGAATTTCAGTACACTAAAACTTTAGCAAAGGACCTTTCCCAAAGTGACTTTTAAAAAGGGGGAAATGTTAGAATGTGCTAATTGTCAATCTTGCTAAAAATCCATAGAAATATGTTGTCTAAGTAATTTTTAATTTAAACCAGTATGGGAGAAGATATGAAATGTAAGAGGAAAAACATAGGAGTAAAATTTAATTCAAACACTAGAAGTATTCCATGCTTTTCAGGTGTTTTTACCTGTCAGCCAAACAACGCTCAGATCACGGGCATAGAATTAGAGTTTTTCAAGGAAACTGAAGAATATCTAGCCTTATCATTTATAGATGGAAAGAGCATGGACTTTGGAGGTACACAGACCTTCACTTGAATCCTACTTCTTTCATTTTCTTTTTTTTCAGAATTAAATTATTTTGCATTGATAGAAACCATGAAAAAGATTTACATTTTCCCACATTACAGCACATTTCAGCACATTTCTTTCCATAAATCAGATCTTGTTAACTTGTACAACTGAAGCAATAATTTATATTCCTCAAAGTAAAGCAAAATGACTTAGTAAATAATTGTTTGAAAACTTTAAATCTAGACACAAACATATGGCTTCATTATTAACATTCCTTATAGTCCATTACTAAATTATTTCTATTATCAATTAGCACCCATTTCTAAAGATGCATTCCTAACATTGTTTTAGTCAGTTGGAATACAGCAGAAAAATAATAACAGTTCAAAAGTATCAAGCATGCATTTCTGCTACATATTACATTGTGTGGTAAGTATACCATATGTATTGAGTGAGCTCTGACTTTTACCCATTAATTTGTTTTCAAATAAGTTATAAAAAATTATTAATAATAGTCAATAATCTGAAAAATTTGACTATTTAAGATCAAGTAACAGCTTTCACAATTGCATCAAAAAGAATAAAATACCTAGGAATAAAACTAACCAAGGAAGTGAAAGACCTGTACCCTGAAAACTACAAGACATTATTGAGAGAAATTAAAGAGGACACTAATAAATGGAAATTCATCCCATGCTTTAGGGTAGGAAGAATTAATATTGTCAAAATGCCATCCTGCGTAAAGCAATCTACAGATTCAATGCAATCCCTATCAAAATACCAACAGCATTCTTCAATGAACTGGAACAAATAGTTCTAAAATTCATATGGAACCACAAAAGACCCCGAATAGACAAAGCATTCCTGAGAAGGAAGAATAAAGCAGGGGGATTACACTCCCCAACTTCAAGCTCTGCTACAAAGCCACAATAATCAAGACAATTTGGTTCTGGCACAAGAACAGAGCCATAGACCAGGGAAACAGAATAGAGAGTCCAGGTATTAACCCAAGCATATATGGTCAATTAATATACAATAAAGGATCCATGGATATACAATGGGGAAATGACAGCCTCTTCAACAGCTGGTGTTGGCAAAACTGGACAGCTACATGTAAGGGAATGAAACTAGATCATTGTCTAACCCCATACACAAAAGTAAATTCAAAATGGATCAAAGACCTGAATGAAAGTCATGAAACCATTACAATCTTAGAAGAAAACATAGGCAAAACTCTCTTGAATATAAACATGGGCAACTTTTTCATGAGCATATCTCTCCCCGGCCAAGGGAAACAAAAGCAAAAATGAGCAACTTGGACTATATCAAAGTAAAAAGCTTCTGTACAGGAAAGGACACCATCAGTAGAACAGAAAGGCATCCTACAGTGTGGGAAAATATATTCACAAATAACATATCCGATAAGGGGTTGACATCCAAAATATAAAAAGAGCACATGCACCACAACAAACAAAAAGCAAATAATCCAATTAAAAAATGGGCAAAGGATCTGAACAGGCACTTCTCCAAAGAAGAAATTCAGATGGCTAAAAGGCACATGAAAAGATGCTCCACATTGCTAATCACCAGAGAAATGCAAATTAAAACCACAATGAGATATCACCTCACAGCAGTTAGGGTGGCCAACATCCAAAAGACAAACAACAACAAATGCTGGCAAGGATGTGGAGAAAAGGGAACCCTCCTACATTGCTGGTGGGAATGTAAATTAGTTCAACCATTGTGGAAAGCAGTATGAAGGTTCCTCAAAAAACTCAAAATAGAAATACCATTTGACCCAGGAATTCCACTCCTAGGAATTGACCCTAAGAATGCAGCAGCCCAGTTTGAAAAAGACAGATGCACCCCTATGTTTATCGCAGTGCTATTTACAATAGCCAAGAAATGGAAGCAACTTACGTGTCCATCTGTAGATGAATGAATAAGGAAGATGTGGTACATATACACAATGGAATATTATTCAGCCATAAGAAGAAAACAAATCCTACCATTTGCAACAACATGGATGGAGCTAGCGGGTATTATGCTCAGGGAAATAAGCCAGATGGATGAAGACAAGTACCAGATGATTTCACTCATCTGTGGAGCATAACAACAAAGCAAAAACTGAAGGAACAAAACAGCAGCAGACTCACAGAACCCAAGAATGAACTAACAGTTACCAAAGGGAGAGGGACTGGGGAGGGTGTATGGGAAGGGAGGAATAAGGGGGAAAAATGGATATAATGATGAGCATGCATAATGTAGGGGGGTGCACGGGGTAGGCAGTAGAGCACAGAGAAGGCAAGTAGTGACTCTATAGCATCTTCATATGCTGATGGAAAGTGACTAATGGGATATGTTGTGGGGACGTGATAATGGGGGGAATCTGGTAACCACAATGTTGCTCATGTGATTGTATATTAATGATACCATAACAAAATCAAGTAACTGCTACTTTTATGTTTATACAAAAACTAAAAAATCATGTCTAAAGTGAAAATTTCAAGTAGGTCCTTTGGCAGAAAGAAGTAAAGCAATTTTTTCTAATGGATTGTTCATTTCTTACAGTAGTTCGTTTTAAGTATATATAAAAAAATAAGTAAACTGAAACTCTATGCTACAAGGAGAATCATTTTAGAGCCAATCATCTTAGAAATTAGTTTTTAAGACCAGTCTTAAATATTTCAGGACATACCAGAATATGATGTAATTATTATTTCATCTGACTGTGAAAAATACAACCACAGAGTAATTCTCATTACCTGGACAGTCTGAAAACTAAATAGGTCTAACTTTGGACTAGGATGTGACTTAAGAAATAGGTAGTGTAGGAGGTCTGAAGTGATGTCTGCTTTTTTTGTAGAAGTATAAATACATTTTAAGTACCATCATGTCTGTGATTGAGAATATCAAAGTATAGCATGTATTGACAGGAGATATCTATGGCAAGGGGGCAATATTTGGTCTGTTATTAAGGATAAAAAGAAAGAACACATTTATAGAGAGGAAAAAAGATACTAAATAGAAATAATATTCGGTAAAGTTCTGGTCCCCAAAATAAAAGGGTTGTTAATCAAGTAGAGTAATATTACTTTTCACTGACACTTAGCGGCATTATCCCTATTATTAGGAATAATGTAATAACACCTCATTCTTACTATGTATTATAATTGCTAACTGTATATTAATCACTAATCCCTGTATAAAAATAGAGACACTGCATGATGACTAAGTCATTCTGGAATAAGTCTATAGACTACATCACAGCATGCATGAATCATTTATATCTTAACTGCACATTTATAATCTGAACCAGTTTTCATTTAGCATACTGATAATTTTCAAATGTTAAAAAATCTGGTTGCAGTGTTTTATTATTTTGCTAAATTACATTGGGGCAAAGAAGCTAGGTGCTTCTCCTATTTTAATGCTAGTATATTCTGGATCATATTTTACAAATACATGCATAAGTTTCCCTCAAGGAGATAGTATTTAGTCTGTGACACTGGTGTGTTTTTGCAAACATTGTAACACTGCAAGCATGAGAAGTTTTAAAACCAGAAGATTTATACTCTAGTGCAATGATGCTGGTGGTACTTCTATACAAGGAGTCTTATTGATGTCAGTTGTGGAGGTAGAAGTCTATCAATGAATTGCTTGATATCCAGTATTTTTTGTTAACATGAACTGCATCATGCCTCGATAGGTTTTAAAGGTTACATTGGCTGGATTTACCAATGTTTTTAGCTTTTCAGCAGTAAAAGAACCAGATGGTAAGGTAAATAAAAGGTTGCGATCTCCATGGCACTGAAGAATAGGAATATCTCTGTTAACACCACTAATAGGACCCTGTGGAAATGAAATGCATAGTGGAAGCCAGCAACTGAAAACAGTGACACCTGCCAGTTTTTGCTCTGTGGTCAGAGTAACGTGTAAAGATAAAGCCTCTCCCTGAGAAAATACTCCTAGAATAATTCTGTTAGAAGGCATGCCATTCTTCCCCTGTCAATCTCTCAAAGCCTTTACATTATCTGCTGATTGTTTAATTCCAGGTTCATATTCCCGTGAATCTGGTGAAAGGCCAATGGCATCAAACCAAGAAGGCATAGCGATGTTCATATTAAATGTTACAGGCATAACTGGTGCATGTGATTAGATATATTTGGTATGTGAACTTCTCATACCTGTAAATTCTTATGCCCATCCACACCGCAATGGTGACCTTGCGGGCGGCGGGCACAATGGCCGGAAGCGGAGCAGACGTGTTACTGCCGCACCTACTCCAGCAGCACTGACAGTGCGTGTTGCAAGTTGAAGGAAAAGCGGGCGCCCAGCCGCGGCCCAAGGGCATGTGAGTGTTGTGTCTCCACCTGACCCACTGGATGCCCCCTTGTTCTTTCATTTAATGGCTAGGTTTCTTGGGCAATTTATTGAATTTCCTGGTCTCCATAAAGGAAACTGGATCACCTTTTATTGTCACATCAGAAGGAATTCTAAAGAGAAAAATGTACTAATGACAATCCAGGAAGGGGTGGTAACACAGCCTGTATAGAAAGAGCTAAAAAGGATTATCTAGTCCAGTCTTTAAAGGAACTCAAGCCCTTACAAGTTAGGGTGTTTTGTCCAAGATTCTAGGTTTTCATCTTGCTGGAGAATAGGCAGTGCAGCCCTGTGCATGTAAATTGTACCGAAATCACATGCAGATAAAATATATCGTGCTTGAATTTAATGTTTTAGACATTTCAGTAAATAAAGAACACCATACAAATTAAAATAATGTATCTTTATAGTCCCTGTGGACAGCACCCTCTACACCACTGCTAGGGCAAGAGGGGTACAGAGTACATTTGATGTACTTCTCTCCCACTCCTGACTTCATCTAAATATAGTGAAGTCTTACACTTTGAGGCCTTTCTATGAGCCACATTCATACTTTGTAGACTATTAGGCATTTATTTTCAGAGACACTGTTGACATAATGGAAAAGTAGTCTGTCTGAAAATAAAATAACAGCATTGGTTCCTAATGAAAGATTCCGAGAAAAAAACAAGCTGTTGACGCCTTGGAACAATGTGAGGAGAACACGGAGGTGGTGGTATTCATTGGCGGGGACGACGTGAAAGGAGAGCAGCGCAGACCCGTAATCAGACTGCTACCAGCAATTTCCTGCTCTACGGAGTCTGTGCCTGTTTTTGCTCACCACTGTATCCCTAGAGCTAGCAAAGTGCCAAGCACATAATAGGCCCTCAGTAAATATTTGTTGAATAAGTAAATGCTATTTTAGCTTTCTGCCCAAAGATTTGGCATCCAGAACAGTATTGTGATAATCACTGTGTATTTTCTTCTAAAAGAAACAAAGGCGCAGCTTGTTTTTGTTTCCTTTGAGACTTTAGACCTGAAAAATCTCTTTGCAATCTAACATTCAAAGAAAAAGTTTTCTATTACTATCCCAAAGGGGAATATTTTTGTTTGTGCTAAGTGTGGTTACCCAGATTTAAAACACCTAAATAGAAGTTACTACATAAGGAAGTGTGTTCCAGTCTGCAGCATGAAAACAATGTAGGATAATACAACTTTTTTCCGTAGTATTTATATACATAGTTTCTGTATTTCCTTATATCTTTTATAAATAGGAGGTACGCTAAAGCAGTAGAAAGTATATCAAACCATCTAGTGAAAAACTGTTTTTTGCTTTTGAAATAAGTGTTAAGAACAATTTCTCATTCAATACATTGATAAATTCACTTCATTTTGGGAAAAAATAGCTCAAAACCAGGTCTTGTTTAAGAGATACCAGATACAGTGTATTTAAACCTTAAGGAAAAAAATCCCTCTCCTTTTTGAAAAAGTTTTGTACTTTATCAGAAAAAGTATAGTACTGTCCAATGGAATGTTCTTTTCTACTCTGTCTTGTATGGCAGCCACTAGCCACCTTGGCCATTGAACACTTGAAATAATGCTACTTCTATTTTTTAAAAAATTCTCATACAGTAAAATTGGCTTACTTCCGGTATACAGGTCTGTGAATTTTTTTTAGTTTGGTGAATTTTAACAATTTTTTAAAACTTTGCCAAATGTATAGATTAATTAATTACCACCACAACCAGGTTAGCATAGTCCCATTGCCCCCAAAAGCTCCCTTGTGCTTGCCTCTTTGTAGTCACTCCTCTCCCATCCCTCATCTGTTCTCCATTTTCCCCTTCAGTTTGAATGTTTATATTTTTTAAAGATGCAAAGACACAAAAGCTTTCATTTTATAGTGGCTATATTTATATTTCATCTCTTTCAAAAGCATATGTCTGAAGTATATGTGGTTTGGCTATTCTGCAGCTTATTCATAGGAAATTTTATATAGTGTAATCCAAAACAAAATATATATTGTTTTCCTGTTCTTCTGTTTTAGATCATTTATGCTGGTGATCTCTTTTATAACTAAGAGCAAGCTGATCAACCAGAATTATCAGTCTTAGAAACTTCCAATGCCCTGGCACATGTCAAGATTTCACCAAATACATACCCAGATAACCAAAGCTAAAGGAAGAAATAAATATATGAAGTCCATTAAAATGAGCGAAATATTTAACTATAAAACTATTGTAGACCATTTAAATGAAATTTCCTACTTGGAATTACTTTTAATTATATTTTGGTGATATTTTCATTTTATGGAGCAAAAATTTTCACCAGAAATCTCTAATAATAATATTCATATTTTAACTGTCTTTAGAATTTTAATACCTTACTGCCTCTCAAAATCAGCAGGTCTAAAATTTAATTTATCACCTTGCTTTCCCTCCACTCTAATGTAACTTCCTCCAGTTTCCTCCTGTCTTCGGTAGCAGTTGATGGCATCACCATCCCTCTACTGACTCAAGCCAGAAACCTATAAGTCATCCCGTCATCTCCTTTGCCCTCTGTAATCTCCTTACTAGATCTTGCTTCATGTATCTTGGAACTTCCCTGTTTCTCTTTGCCCAGTGTTCAGTCCTCAATTCAGACCTGTTGTACAATTATTGCAATTGCAAAAGTCTCCTAGTTGATCTCCTATGTCATTCCACTACACCCAAATATCATCTTCCACAGTGCCTCCAAAATGATTCCTCTCTGAAGTACTTTTTCATGGCTCCCTATTACCTTTAGGATAAATGAGACCATTATTGGGTAAATTAGTCACAAGGATGTAAATGCAGCATAGGAAATACAGACAGTAATACTGTGACATTTTTGTATGTTGTCAGATGGTAACTACACTTATTGGGGTAAGCATTTAATAATGTAGATAAATGTTGAATCACTATGTTGTACACCTGAAACCAATATAATAGTGTATTTCAACTGTACTTATTAAAAAAAAGAAGCAATTATTGGCCTTAAAGAGGCCCCATAATAAAGCAGTTGTCTAATTCTCTAGCCTGTCATCCTTCTTGACTTTTGTGCTTCCATTTGTCTGGAATTCCCCTGCTTCATATATTTCTGTCTGTCCTTTAACATTCAGGTATTATATCTCTCTTAAGCCTTTTCTGACCCATATTCTTAGGGATGAATCAGTGTCTGTTTTCTGTATTCTCTGTTCTAGTACTGCTCCCTGTGACTGTATTATGCTCAGCTTTGTATCCTGAGAATCCCAGTTCCTGGCATATATAAGTGCTTGATTAATATTAGTTGTTCAGTATTTACTTTTATGTAACTCTCTGCTACAGAGAACTTCTTTCCTATGTATTTATTCCTAAGATCCTTAGAACAACCATGGAAGGTATATTTCCCCATTTTTCATATGGCAGAACTAATGAGTGTAGTGGGCTAATAAGTGAATAATTGATACTGGAATTAAGATCTTTTGACTTCCAACTCAGTGTATTTGTGACTACATCAAAAATCTTTGTAAGATGTCAGCCAAAGAGATGCTTGCAGTCATGGTAGTAGTTGAACTATATATAGTAGCTGAGCTTTGCAAATACAGTCATTGTTTAATAATATGGGTAGTTGTTGAACCACAGTGTTGTATACTTGAAACCAATATAAGATTGTATATTAATGATACTTGAATAAAAAATATACAATCATTGTTTTGATAATTGAATCAGGCAAAACAAAGATGCTCTTATTTTGAACAAAAGTAATATTAGGCTATAGTAACTGAGAAGGATATAGGAGGAATATATGCTGCAAAATCCTATGAATATATTGCCTTCATTCATAAACTAGCATGTTTATATCTTTTCTTACCAACAAAGTTACCTTAATTGAACACTTGGAAAGTTTAAATTTCGTATCATCCTTTGTTTTCTGTAGCTGATCCTGTTTCCTTTATTACCTTTTGAATTGGTAGAGAGTGAGGTGTTAGAGTAATTTGTGAAAGAAAATAGGAAAGTAGTTTGTACTTTGTTGTGAAATTCTAGGTTCTGTTTGTCCATGTGTGTGTTTCAAATGCCTGATTCATACCTGAGTCATGTACACCTACACATAGCTTTATCATTCCTGTAGGTACTCAAGACATTTTGTGTTCTTTCCAAAGAGAATGCTAAAGATGAGAACTAATAGAGAAGGTCCATTAGATTGAATTGTTTAATTCTTCTTGAATGTGGTACAGTGATTGTTATTTTTAAGTTTTACATGATGTAATTTAATTAAACTGTCTTTTGAAATTTCCTTCCAAAAGGTTTCACTGGAAGAAAAAAATGCAACTATTATTTATGACCCTAAACTGCAGACTCCAAAGACCCTGCAGGAAGCTATTGATGACATGGGCTTTGATGCTATTCTCCACAATCCTACCCCTCTCCCTGTTTTAACTGACACTGTGTTTCTAACTGTTACTGCTTCACTGGCTCCCCTATGGGACCATATCCATAGCACATTGCTCAAGACCAAGGGTGTGACAGACATTAAAATTTCCCCTCAGCAAAGAACGGCAGTGGTGACAATAATCCCTTCTATAGTGAATGCCAATCAGATAATAGAGCTGGTTCGGGATGTCAGTTTAGATATTGCAACTCTGGAGAAAAAGTCAGGAACTTGTGAAGATTACTGTATGGCTCAAGCAGGTGAAGTCATACTGAAGATGAAAGTGGAAGGGATGACCTGCCATTCATGCACTAGCACCATTGAAGGAAAAATTGGGAAGCTGCAAGGTGTTCAACGAATTAAAGGTAATATGTCTGGTGTTACTTGTTTGATTCCTTTGTAAGGATTAGTTTTCTGTTTTGGCCTTTTAACTTTTGCTTGCTTCTTAGGCATTAGTTTTGAATTCGTGGGACTAGAATGCTTACTCTTACTGTATCATTTAAGTCTAAGGGGCAGCGTATTCCAAGGATTAATGTCAGTGAAGTTAATGACTATAATTAAAAGTTGTGTGAGTCCTGAACTAACAGAAAAGGCAGCTGGTGTGTCAATTCATGGAGTTCAGGGCTCTTAACATGCGTGGGTTTCTCTTTACCTCAAAGATACTTCTATTCAGGCATGCGGAAACTTGGAGACTGCAGACAGAGTGGTCATATCTTTTCCTTTTTCCAGTCTGTGTCAGTAACATTTTCTGAAAAGAGCAGAATTGTTTTAAGAAAGGATAAAGACAACGAGAAAGAAACAGTTATGTATGGCATTGATTTGGTCTACAGTGTTTTCTGAAGTAGCACAGGAATAACTGAATTAAGTAGTTCTTTTTCTTTTTATTAACTAGTCTCCCTGGACAACCAAGAAGCTACTATTGTTTATCAACCTCATCTTATCACAGTAGAGGAAATAAAAAAGCAGATTGAAGCTGTGGGCTTTTCAGCATTCATCAGAAAACAGCCCAAGTACCTCAAATTGGGAGCTATTGATATAGAACGTCTAAAGAACACACCGCTCAAATCCTCAGAAGGATCGCAGCAGAGGAGTCCATCATATAGCAATGAGTCTGCAGTCACTCTCATCATAGATGGCATGCATTGTAAATCATGTGTATCAAATATTGAAAGTGTTTTATCTACACTCCAATACGTAAGCAACATAGTAGTTTCTTTAGAGGGTAGATCTGCCATAGTGAAGTATAATGCAGACTCAGTCACTCCAGAAACCCTGAGAAAAGCAGTAGAGGCCATATCACCAGGGCAATACAGAGTTAGTATTAAAAGTGAAGTTGAGAGTACCTCAAACTCTCCCTCCAGCTCATCTCTTCAAAAAATTCCTTTGAAATTAGTTAGCCAGCCTCTGACTCAAGAAACTGTGATAAACATTGATGGCATGACTTGTAATTCTTGTGTGCAGTCTGTTGAGGATGTCATATCAAAAAAGGCAGGTGTAAAATCTATACGAGTATCCCTTGCAAATGGCAATGGGACTGTTGAATATGATCCTCTACTAACCTCTCCAGAAACCTTGAGAGAAGCAATAGAAGACATGGGATTTGATGCTACCCTGTCAGGTAACTGTCACTTTTTTCTTTGATTCCCCTAATATTCCTTCATCTCCATTTTGCTGATTGTTTTGGCTTTTAGCAATGAGAAATGAGTAACAGGCACTACAGTTCCATTTCTCAGAAATAAGTCTTATGGAGTTAGTCAGCAATGTATATGAAGATGTAGAAGGATATTTGTGTAATTTAAAATATTTAAAAACTAGAAACATTAAATAAATCAGGATTTCATCCATATGATGAAATGCTACAAAGCCAGAAAAAAATGAGTGTCAGGTATTTTGTTAAATGGAAAAAAAAATAAAAAGCTGTATATTTAGTAAGATCAAAATTTTATAAACACGTGATAAGGATTTTACCATGTATATATGATTATAAAATATAATCATATATATAATGTTATGAATATAATGTTATTTATGTATATGAATGAATATTTCTGGCAGAACATAACTAAAATTTGAACATTGGTTACTTGTAAATGGTAGGATAAAGGTGATTTTTGTTTTCATTGTGCTTTCCTATTTAAAATTTTTTATTTGTGACAAGGATATATTTATGTATTTATGTATAATTGGAGAAGCAAATGTTATTGTAAAAAGAAAAATAATAGAATTTTAACTGTATTTTTTTTGGTATCATTAATACACAGTCACATGGGTAACATTGTGGTTACTAGATTCCCCCCATTATCAAGTCCCCACCGCATACCCCATTACAGTCACTGTCCATCAGCGTAGTAAGATGCTGTAGAGTCACTACTTATCTTCTCTGTGCTATACTCCCTTCCCCGTGCCCCCCCCCACATTATGTGTGCTAATCGTAATGCCCCTTATTCCCCTTCTCCCTCCCTTCCCACTCACCCTCCCCAGTCCCTTTCCCTTTGGCAACTGGTAGTCCATTCTTGGGTTCTGTGAGTCTGCTGCCGTTTTGTTCCTTCAATTTTTGCTTTGTTCTTATGCTTCATTGATGAGTGATTGGTACTTGTCTTTCTCCGCCTGGCTTATTTCCCTGAGCATAATACCCTCTAGCTCCATCCATGTTGCTGCAAATGGTTTAACTGTAGTTTTAAGTTTAAGCGTTCAAATTAAACTGACTCCAGAACTGGCCCAAAGTCTTCCTGACAGCTCTTACCTTGAACTGAAACTGAAAATATGTATCTAATAGAATTTGCCTCTTTGAGCTTGTTTTGAACTGTTTAGAATTGAGCCGAGCTTTAAATTAAACTAGAAATGTCCCAATGAAATTTACTGCTGTAAATAACAGTGGAAAAGTTGAACTAATTTTCAGATAATGTCATTAACCCTTGCTGTTCAAAAGAGAATCAAGGATATCAAATAGTAATATTCTCCTTTCAAGCTCACTTACATTGAGAAGAACAAAAATTATGTTAAACTCATGGTTAAATTATTATGGCAGATAAAGGTCAGTGAAGGAGAACCCACAGACTTACGAAACATTCTTATTTTTCATGTTCAAGACAAATGGCAGGAATGATAGAATTCTTACTTTTAAAAGTGAAGATATAGATCACATACATTAAAATTTACCCTTACACAATTCAGTGAGATTATGTTATATTCATAGAGTTTTGCAACAATTTCTACTATCCGATTTTAGAACATTTTCATCACTCCCAAAAGAAATCCCATACACATCAGTCACTCTGTATTTCCCCTTCCCTCCTTTAGCCCCTGCTATCTATTGTATTTTCTGTCTTCATGAGTTTGACAACTCTAGGTACTATGTAAATGGGCTCATAGAATATTTCACCTTTTGTGTGTAACTTCTTAAACTTAGCATAATGTTTCCAAGGTATACATATGTTCATCCACGTTCATAACATGTATCAGTACTTCATTCCTTTTTATTACCGGAGAGTATTCCATTATATGTATGTACCTCATTTTGTTTTTCCATTCATCGGTTGTTGGAAATTTGAGTTGTTTCCACTCCTTGGATATTATGAATAATGTTGCTGTGAACATTTGTATACAAGTATCTTCATGAATATATGTCTTGATTTCTCCTGGGTATATACGTAGGAATAGAACTTTTGGGTCATATGGTGAATATGTTTAACTTTTTCCAGGAACTGCCAAACTGTTTTCCAAAGTGGTTACACCATTTTACATTGCCATCTAGTATTCTCACTTTAATAAATAAAATCTCAAAAGACCAAGATTCTTGTGCTCTAAAAGAGATATATAATTCCCTATTAGAAAATTCATGCAGAATACTAAAATGTCAAAGAGCCTCCTGTACTACAAGTGTGAACAAACTATAGGAAATCTATAATTTCAAAAGGAAATAACTGTGGAACCAGAAGAAAAAAATTAAATTAGAAAATACCGGAAATGAAACTATCCATAAAATGAAAATTAGCCATAAAAAATGACTAAAATTAGTTTTTGCAAAATCAGTTGTATCTATCATCACCTACAATTTTTTGAAGTATTCAAAGTGACGGTATTTAAAACTATATTCATTCACACTTCACTAATTCCTAATGTTGAATTAGTCCTCAGGGTTTCTATTAATACTTAGGCACACATAGACACTACATAAGTAACTTTAATCTGCATCAGTATCAGTCAACCAGGTCATTTACACTGTGTTAGTTCTATGCCTCTTACATATAGGAACTTAAATCATATCAATCTTATATCACATATGGTATAAAACTGAAATATTTTTCATGATCAAATCTGTTATCTGTCATTACCATAAGCAAGGACCTCACAAACTTTCCGACCGCAAAACAGAATTTGTCCTGTTCACTTGGTTCTGTATTTTTGCAACTGAAAGTATGGCTCACAGATCTGCAGCATCAGCATTACCTGGGAGCTTGTTAGAAATACAGGCTCTCTGGCCCACTGCAGACCTATTAAATCAAAATCTACACTCTAATTTTAATAAGCTCTCCGGGTAATTTGTGTTAACGTTAAAGTTTGAGAAGCACTGGTTTAAATGATTTGCTTTACTGACCTCTAAGAATAAAATTTCTGAATTAAATTATGTTAGCATTGTTATCTAACATAATGATAATATAACATTAAATAATATAACTTAAAATAGCATTTATTAGGTTTCATATAACAAATATAAGCAGAGCAAAAGCAACTTTCCAATTACCTTAGGTGGCGTTGCAGATGGAGTAGTACTCTTGCACCATATCTACCTTCAACCTAGTCCTCAGGGATGATGAATTAAGCATGTTCAGTAACTTTTAACAGTGGCAAATATCTCAGGCTACTATTGTCCAGAGGCTCAGGAATCAATTATTCAACAAATAATTACCAGGAGCCTGTTATGTGTCCTGAATCTGTTAGGGCTTACAGCAAACACATTAATGGCCATGATGAGTAGGTAAAAAAAAAACCTTGGCAGTGAATAGCACCATAAAAGAGCCTAGAGCTGTGACTACAGTGATCCGTATTATTGGGATAAAACGTTGATGCCAAATGATTGTGTTCCATGTTTCTGCTAGGTATCAGAGTTAAAGATGCTTCCAGAATTGCGGCTACTTGTCAGTGCTGATCCAATGGTAGTCTGTGACCCACTACCACTGTGACTCATTCCCAGACAGACAGGGCACAGCACATTTTGCTTGCATATCATACTAGTCCTGGGTGGGCTCTAAATGTTAGAGGAGGTAGTGAGAAAAATGAGAGGTGCTTTTTATTATGACCATTAATTTCATCATTCTCTTAAGAAGACATATATGAAGTTAAGTCTTTTCTAACCAATTATAGCAAACAAATAATTACATTCCGTTCCTTTTTTGTAAGTTCTAAATCTTTAATTTCAGACTTGCAGAAAAGCTGCAGGAATAGTATAAAGAATTCCTGTTTACTAACTTCACTCAGATTCCCCAGTTAATATTTTACCACATTTGTTTTATCATTATTTCTCTGTAGACAGATATATACATACGCACAAACATATATAGATGACTTTTTGTGAATCATTTGTAAGTTACAGACATGATGTTGATCGTTGTTTTTAAGTTACTTTCTGATTATGTATTTACTCTTCTCATTATTTCTGGCACTGAAACTACCAGTCTTAAAGATCAGATTGGAAGCTCCTGAAACTTTTGGAGTCTTTTCTGATTGTTGCCTCAAGTGTAGGAAAGTTAACCTTCCTTTTGAATTCATTTAAGCACAAGTAATATTGCTACAGCCTATATAGAAAAGCTAATTTAAAGAAACTAACCAAGTAATTCATTGTGGCTTTTTAACACCTGCACTGCCTCTGGGGAAGACAGAAGCTTTTGCTTTTCTGCTTGCCTCACTCACTGGGGTAAAGGTCACGATTTTATGAATCTCTGTTGAGAGGTCATGCATGCCAAGGTAGCCAAAAGGAACTACTACTACCTTAGTGACTTATTTTAATACGGGACTTCTAGACTCTGAAAATTGTAGATGATATTTTGGACCACCGCTGGTACCTGAAATAACTTAATTTCTTTGGAAATTTTCCTGAAATCTGGGATGGGCGGTATTAAAACCGTAAGTCACTTCCTGGCAAGTGTAAAGATAACATTGCTAAGAGCTCTAGGTACTTGCTGGTTTTAAAGGAATGAATTGATGGTGCCTGGAGGTGTGGATTGCAATGAAGTATGCAGCTGGAGAACACCAGAAATGAAAAGACTCTTTTCCTGTCCACCAGATACAAATGAGCCCTTGGTAGTAATAGCACAGCCCTCATCAGAAATGCCACTTTTGACATCAACTAATGAATTTTATACTAAAGTGATGACACCAGTTCACGACAAGGAGGAGGCAAAGACTTCATCTAAGTGTTACATACAGGTTACTGGCATGACTTGTGCTTCCTGTGTAGCAAACATTGAACGGAATTTAAGACGAGAAGAAGGTGAGACACTCTTAAAAACGATTATTTTGTGTACTAGTTTGAGAATTCGGTTCTTTTGTTCTCTTATGTGTTTTGTAACCATTTTTATGATTCTTGCAAAGGCCCATAAAGACTATCAGTGATGTGCAGGACAACCTTGACTTCCTGACAGCCAGTTTTTGTTAGTGTTTTGTTCCCTTAGATACAGTTCCTATCTTGTTTACCTCAGGATCACATTTTAATATCAGTGAAATTTGTAGGAAAATAGCAGAAGGAAATACATAAGATTACTATTCTGTATGGATCTTGGCTGCAGTGGATTTTAAGAAACATACCAATTTTTTTGATAATGGCTATCTATGGTTATTTAAAACTAACAACTAGAATCCCTGAGTTTCAATATTATTATACCTGGACCAAGCACCAGACCATAATCAAGTTTCTTTAGAATTATATTGTTCTCTTCCAACAGTTCAATTGCTAATCTTTGTTGGCAGTAAAAATGTTCAAAAATACTTAATGTTGTGTATAAGTTTTAATTATAGGTTATAAAAAATAAGAGCTATCCATTAACAAACTACTACTCCCAACCTGGTGTTTGCAGTAGAGAAAAATGGCTGGGAGAACTTGATATAACCAAGATTTCAGCCTCTACTGTATCTAATTAGAATGCAGTCAAGGCTAAAGCTTATGTTACGCCTTGTTTAAATAAAAAAGAAAGGGAGGGAGGTTGCAAGCAAATGAGAGCAAAAAGAAATTTGCTAGGTTTCTGTTTAATTTTAGAATCAACTATTTTTGGGTAATTCAGAGAGAGCCCTTTTCAGGTGGCAAGCAATGCTTATGTAATTACAAATCCTTTTTTAAAAAAATCCATTGAGCAGATTCTTCCAGTTAGTCCCTACTATCCCCTTTACCACCTCTTAACCCAATTAGGAATACCATTGGCCTGGTGGGGTCACTGCATTCACTTTTTTTTTAAACTAAGTAAATACTACTACTCTCAATTTAGTTTGCATAATGTTTCTGAAAATGAATAGAAAGACTTCTAATTATAGCTTGAAGTGATAATTTTTTAAATTTACAAAATTTATGTAAGTATGAAAACTTTTTGAAAATTGAAAAGTCAGATTTTCCCTTCTATTTCTGTTTGGCTATAAATTACATTCAACTGAAGCAGTAAGATTTTTCCTACTTTCTCTATACCCTTCTCTTATTCCTGACACTTTCCTGTGAACAGATCCTTTGAATTTATTTTGGTACCCACAAAACCCAGAGTGTAAGTACTCTAGATGGAAAACATAGCTTATGTTAGGTACTTAATTTTCTTACTAAAAACCATTATTAGATTAATACTTGGATATTTTTCTTCTTGTCAAACCCCCGAGGTGAACTATGGACTGTTGATCCCCATTTCCTGTCAGGTAGCCAACAAGTGCCACAGATTCTTAGAAGGAGCAGCCATTTCTGCTGTGTGGAATTAGTTTTCTTCCTGGCAATAACAGCAGTGACTGGCCTAGAGAAGTGGGGTGGATTACACCAGAGAACAGCATGACTGCCCTAAAATGAACTCCTTTGTTCTTTTAACAAGTTATGTGGCACTTTTTTTTCTAGGAATAAGAGCATTTTAGATTAGTGTGTACCAGATAGTAAAACTGGAGAATTTTAAGAAATGACCATTATTTGATAATATTATAATGTGTATATTAAAACATTCTTGGGTTCTTTGCTATAATTGCAGTGATTCCTAAGTGTATGAGTTCCTTTCTCTGAGACTCTGTCTTATTAGTTTCTAAAAATGCTGTATATTTACATGATAATGTCTCAACTGATTATAATTCATGGGCCTCATTTAGATTTCAATTCAAACAAACAAACTAATACACAGTTATTAGATAATTGTGTAAATGTGAATACTGTCTGGGTATTGGGTGATACTGAGGAATTATTTTAGGTGTGATAATGGTATTATGGCAGTTTTTTAAATATAGAAGAGTATTTTTTAGAGATATATATTTAAATACTTACATATTAAATGATATGATATCTGGGATTTGCTTCAAAATAATCAGTGTAGAGGGCAGGGAGTAAGTGGGTACAAATACAGATGAAACAATATCAGCCCAGTATTATTGATAATTGTTGAAGCTGGGTGATGTACATGTTGGGTTTATTATGTTATTCTTTCTTTTGTCTATATGATTGAAATTTTCCATATTAAAAAGTTAAAAAATTAAGGCCCCCCTTTTCAAATAGTTCTATTTGGTTTGGCCTCAAGATTGTGTATAATTAGGTAATAAAATTCTCCAGATTCACTTTAACCCTTTCACAGTTAATTTAAAAATGATAAAACTTACAGCATTACTCTTTCTTATAAGGAATGTTTTCTGAATTTTCTTATCAATGCCCTAGGAATATATTCTGTACTTGTGGCTCTAATGGCTGGCAAGGCAGAAGTAAGATATAATCCTGCAGTTATACAACCCCCAGTGATAGCTGAGCTTATCCGAGAGCTTGGATTTGGAGCCACTGTGATAGAGAATGCTGATGAAGGGGATGGTGTTTTGGAACTTGTTGTAAGTAAGAATTTTTGTGATTAACAAAATTTCCTGGAAAAACTTAGTGAGGATTCAGAAAAGATAGTTCCAAAGATAATTAAAGGTTGGGAAAATGAGATATAAAAGGAAAATTAAGGAAACTGGAAAATGGTAGGATAAGAGAGGACTTAGTGGTGGCCTTCAAGCATGGAATGTCAAAGATAATCACATCTCTATTAAGAACCAAAAAAGAATTGGGTTTGAATGAATAAATGAAAATCAGCTTTTAAAATATAGTATGATTCCTACCTAGTAGCTTATAATAGAATAAATTCCAGATGCATTAAAGACTTAAATTTTATAAATGAAATAACAAAACCCAGGTATAAGGTGTATCGGTTTAAAATGCACATTTTATTCAACCCAGCAACTAAGTCTTATTTGTAAAACTTAAACAATTCAAACAAAAAAATTTGACCCTGCATCAAAATAAGTTCTACCTCAAACAAAAATTTGAATGAGAAAAATGAAACCATGAAATTACTATAAGAAATATTTGGAGGTTCTTTTTTTCAATATTTTATTACAAAAATTTTAGACATCAGGAAACTGAAAAGAATTGTACAGTGGACACCCTTATAAATACCACCTATTAACATTTACTGTATTTGTTTTATATTACATCAGTCCATTAATTCATTGGTGGAAATAATTTTAGACTAACAAATAAGTTGCAAAAGTAGTACAGAGAATTTCCATGTAGCCTCTATCGAGCTTTCCTCAAGGACAACATCTAACCCATCACTTAAGAAATGTTAGAATAAGGAAGGGCCTTTCTAAATATATAAAATCCATGAAATAAAAGATTGATAAATTCAGGTACATAAAATTTTCTTCTTGGGAGAAAAATACCATAAAGTCAAAAGGCAAGTAAAATAATTGTAATTCATATGAAAGATGAAAGTTAATTTTCTTAATATATGAAGAATTGTTATAAATCAGTAAGAGCTAGCAACCCAAAAGAAAGATGATAAAGGATATGAACTGACAGTTTACAGAAAAGCCAGAACAGTACCTCTGTAAACATAAGAAGATGTTTAGCTTCATTTGTAATAAGAGTAAAGCAAATTAAAATTGCATTGTGCCATTTTTCACCTATTAAGATTGGTAAAGATAAAAAACAATTTTGTGAACACTGTGTGTATGACCTTTCTTGTTGGTGGAGTACCAACTGATAAGGCTCAGCAGAGGAATTCGGCAGTATCTATCAAAAGTAAAGTTGCACATAGCCTTTGACTCAGAAATTCCACTTGTAGGAAGTTATCCAAAAGACATATTTGCATATGTATGAAATGATGTGTGCAAAGGTATTCATTATAGTATTGTTTTTTTTTATTTTTTATTTTTCAGAGGGCACCTCATATTTATTGATCAAATGGTTGTTTACAGCAAGAAAATTCTGTATAGGGGACTCAATGCACAATCATTAATCAACCCCAAGCCTAACTCTCAACAGTCTCCAATCTTCTGAAGCATAACAAACAAGTTCTTACATGGTGAACAAGTTCTTACATAGTGAATAGGTTCTTACATGGTGAACAATGCAAGGGCAGTCATATCACAGAAACTTTCAGTTTTGATCATGCATCATGAACTATAAACAATCAAGTCAGATATGATTATTCATTTGATTTTTATACTTGATTTATATGTGAATCCCACATTTCTCCCTCATTATTTTTTTAAATAAAATGCTGAAGTGGTAGGTAGATGCAAGATAAAGATAGAAAGCATAAGTTAGTGCTGTAAGAAGGCAAGTGTAGATGATCAGGTCTGTGCCTATAGACTAAGTATTAATCCAAGCTAGACAAGGGCAACAAAACATCCACGGATGCAGAAGATTTCTCTCAAAACAGTGGGGGGTGAGGTTCTAAGCTTCGCCTCTGTTGACCCCCAATTTCTCACCTGATGGCCCCCTGTGACTGTGCCTGTCTTAGGTTGTTCCTCCCTTGAGGAATCTTACCCATCTCTGGCTAACCAGCCGTCCTCCAGGGCCATACAGGGAAATGTAAATTTGGTAAGTGAGAGTGAAGTAATATTGTTTGAAAAGGTTAGCTTTTTACTTCTTTGCAGATTTATGCCTGGTGGCTTCTATGCCCAGCACTTGTCTTGAGGTATCTTTACCACTTGGAAGAATTATGATACTCGGTCATTTTAAATATGAGGCACGAATTCTACTAAAGGGCTGTAATTAGGAAGGAAGAAGAAAAGCTGTAGAAGTAGCAGACAGAAGAAAACATGGGAAGATTGATTATTTCTTTGACATAACTTCTTGTAGAGTAACATAAGCAAGTATAGGTTTTAACACACTACTAATTAGATTGCATACACACATTAACAGAATAGGAATACAGATGCATAACAAAAGCAGACCTACAGTTACCGGCCATATCCAGGGAAACCAAGAAAACCAGTTAGGTAACCCAGGCATTTGTGAAAACTTATCAATAATATGATGGATATTGTCTAACTGATTTTGAATTGTTTGAGAAAAATCAGACAAATTAAAACAACACATTCCTGGAAACTGTTCACATCCCATGTGTTCTTTTAACAATAGATAGTCTATAGTAGCACGATTTTGAAGTACTGCAACTCACACTTCTCCTAATTCTTGGTTGAGTTCCAACAGTATAGAATTAGTCAAATTTGTTGTTCTACTGTATGCACAGGCCAGCTTAGATATGTCCTTCTGCATTCCAATGGCAAGTCCAGGAAGTGGCAGGATGAATGCAGCTACAACTGCAACAGCGCCAGGATCTTTATTGAATTTTTTTGATGGTCATCTTCTGGAATGACTCTTCCAGAGGATGTTGATGTTGGAAGTTCTTCTTCATATCGTGTCTTAATTTGCTTTCTGGGTAGCCAAATTAGGCTTTGATCCTCTATAAAAACACAAACAAACCCTTTGCCCACACTTTGATATGACTTTTATACCATTGTGAAGAACCTATTGGAGACCACCACACAGGAACTGCTTTTTTTTCTTATAGAAAGAAATACTATCACAAAAATGCACTTCCATAACTGATCATCTGGCACCCTTTAAAATATCAAAATTAAGGATATGTAAAGCATGCATTAATCATTGATTTGCAGTTAATTTTATCCTATCATGGAGTAATCCCTCCCCTTTTTTGTTATCGTTAATCTACAATTACATGAAGAACATTATGTTTACTAGGCTCTCCCCTACACCAAGTCCGCCCATAAACCCCATTAGAGTCACTGTCCATCAGCATAGTAAGATGTTGTAGAATCACTACTTGTCTTCTCTGTGTTGCACAGCCCTCCCCTTTCCTCCATTCCCCACATTGTACATGCTAATCATAATACCTCCTTTCTTCTTCCCCGCCCTTATCCATCCCTACCCACCCATTATCCCCAGCCTCTTTCCCTTTGGTAACTGTTAGTCCATTCTTGGGTTCCATGATTCTGCTGTTCTTTTGTTCCTTCAGTTTTTCCTTTGTTCTTACACTCCATAGATGAGTGAAATCATTTGATATTTGTCTTTCTCCGCTTGGGTTATTTCACTGACCGTAATACCCTCTATCCACATCCATGCTGTTGCAAATTGTAGGATTTGTTTTCTTCTTATGGCTGAATAATATTCCATTGTGTATATGTACCACCTCTTCTTTATCCATTCATCTACTGATGGACACTTAGAGTGCTTTCATTTCTTGGCTTTTGTAAATAGTGCTGCAATAGACATAGGGGTGCATCTGTCTTTTTCAAACGGGAGTGCTGCATTCTTAGGGTAAATTCCTAGAAGTGGAATTCCTGGGTCAAATGGTAAGTCTATTTTGAGCATTCTGAGGAACCTCCATACTGCTTTCCACAATGGTTGAACTAATTTACATTCCCACCAGCAGTGTAGGAGGGTTCCCCATTCTTAACAACCTCACCAACATTTGTTGTTTGTCTTTTGGATGGTAGCAATCCTTACTGGTGTGAGGTGATACCTCATTGTGGTTTTAATTTGCATTTCTCTGATAACTAGTGATGTCGAGCATCTTTTCATGTGCCTGTTGCCCATCTGAATTTCTTCTTTGGATAACTGTCCAGCTCCTCTGCCCATTTTTAATTGGATTATTTGCTTTTTGTTTGTTGAGGTGTGTGAGCTCTTTATATGTTTTGGATGTCAACCCTTTATTGGATCTGTCATTTACGAATATATTCTCCCATACTGTAGGGTACCTTTTTGTTCTATTGATGGTGTCTTTTGCTATACAGAAGCTTTTCATCTTGATATAGTCCCACTTGTTCATTTTTGCTTTTGTTTTCCTTGCCCGGGGAGATATTTTCATGAAGACGTCACTAATGTTATTGTCCAAGAGATTTTTGCCTATGTTTTTCTCTAAGAGTTTTATGGTTTCATGACTTACATTCAGGTCTTTGATCCATTTCGAATTTACTTTTGTGTATGGGGTTAGACAGTGATCCAGTTTCATTCCCTTACATGTAGCTGTCCAGTTTTGCCAGCACCATCTGTTGAAGAGACTGTCATTTCCCCATTGTATGTCCATGGCTCCTTTATTGAATATTAATTGACCATATATGTGTGGGTTAATGTCTGGAGTCTCTAATCTGTTCCACTGGTCTGTGGCTCTGTTCTTGTACCAGTACCAAATTGTCTTGATTACTGTGGCTTTGTAGTAGAGCTTGAATTTGGGGAGCGAGATCCCCCCAAGTTTATTCTTCTTTCTCAGGATTCCTTTGGCTATTCGGGGTCTTTGGTGTTTCCATGTGAATTTTTGAACTATTTGTTCCAGTTCGTTGAAGAACATAGTTGGTAATTTGATAGAGATTGCATCAAATCTGTATATTACTTTGGGCAGGATGGCCATTTTGACTATATTAATTCTTCCTAGCCAAGAGCATGGGATGAGTTTCCATTTGTTGGTTTCTTCTTTAATTTCTCTTAGAGTGTCTTATAGTTTTCAGAATATAGGTCTTTAACTTCTTTTGTTAGGTTTATTCGTAGGTATTTTATTCGTTTTGATGCAATTGTGAATGGAGTTGTTTTCCTGATTTCTCTTTCTATTGGCTCATTGTTAGTGTATAGGAAAGCCACAGATTTCTGTGTGTTAATTTTGTATCCTGCAACATTGCTGTATACCGATATCAGTTCTAGTAGTTTTGGAGTGGAGTCTTTAAGGTTTTTTATGTACAATATCATGTCATCTGCAAATAGTGACAGTTTGACTTCTTTTTTACCACTCTGGATTCCTTGTATTTCTTTGCTTTGTCTCATTGGCATGGCTAGGACCTCCAGTACTATGTTAAATAACAGTGGGGAGAGTGGGTATCCCTGTCTTGTTCCCGATCTCAGAGGAAAAGCTTTCAGCTTCTCGCTGTTTAGTATGATGTTAGCTGTGGGTTTATCACATATGGCCTTTATTATGTTGAGGTACTTGACCTCTGTGCCCATTTTGTTGAGAGTTTTTATCATGAATGGATGTTGAATTTTGTCGAATGCTTTTTCAGCATCTATGGAGATGATTGTGTGGTTTTTGTCTTTTTTGTTGATGTGGTGGATGATGTTGATGGACTTTCGAATGTTGTATCATCCTTGCATCCCTGGGTTGAGTCCCACTTTGTCATGGTGTATGATCCTTTTGATATATTTTTGAATTTGGTTTCCTAATATTTTATCGAGTATTTTTACGTCTACATTCATCAGGGATATTGGTCTGTAATTTTCTTATTTGGCGGGGTCTTGGCCTGGTTTTGGTATTAGGGTGATGTTGGATTCATAGAATGAGTTTGGGAGTATTTCCTCCTCTTCTATTTTTTGGAAAACTTTAAGGAGAATGGGTATTATGTCTTCTCTGTATGTCTGATAAAATTCTGAGGTAAATCCGTCTGGCCCGGGGGTTTTGTTCTTGGGTAGTTTTTTGATTACTGCTTCAATTTTTTTGCTTGTAATTGGTTTGTTTTACTTTTGTGTTTCTTCCTTGGTCAGTCTTGGTAGGTTGTATTTTTCTAGGAAGTTGTCCATTTCTTCTAGGTTTTCCAGCTTGTTAGCGTATAGGTTCTCATAGTCTTTAATAATTCTTTGTGTTTCTGTGGAGTCTGTCGTGATTTTTCCATTCTTGTGTCTGATTCTGAAAAGTTAGTTGGTAGAATTTCAATCTTTTTGAATTTACTGAGGCTCTTTTTGTGGCCTACTATGTAGTCTGTTCTGGAGAATGTTCCACGTGCACTTGAGAAGAATGTGTATCCTGTTGCTTTTGGATGTAGAGTTCTATAGATGTCTATTAGGTCCATCTGTTCTAGTGTTTTGTTCAGTGCCTTCGTGTCCTTACTTATTTTGTGTCTGGTGGATCTGTCCTTTGGAGTGAGTGGTGTGTTAAAATCTCCCAAACTGAATGCATTGCTTTCTATCTCCTCCTTTAGTTCTGTTTGTATTTGTTTCACATATGCTAGTGCTCCTGTGTTGGGTGCATATATATTTATAATGGCTATGTCCTCTTGTTGGACTGAGCCCTTTATCATTATGTAATGTCCTTTATCTCTTGTTTCTTTCATTGTTTTGGAGTCTATTTTGTCTGATACTAGTACTGCAACCCCTTCTTTCTTCTCTCTGTTGTTTCATGAAATATCTTTTTCCATCCCTTGACTTTTAGTCTGTGCATGTCTTTGTGTTTGAGGTGAGTTTCTTGTAAGCAGCATATAGATGGGTCTTGCTTTTTTATCTATTCTAATACTCTATGTCTTTTGATTGGTGCATTCAGTCCATTTACATTTACGGTAACTATTGAAAGATACGTACTTATTGCCATTGCTGTCTTTAGATTCATGGTTACCAAAGGTTCAAGGTTAGCTTCTTTAGTATCTTACTGTCTAACTTAGCTCGCTTTCTGATCTGTTATAACCACTGTCTGGTGATTCTTTCTTTCTCTTCCTTCTTAATCCTCCTCCTCTATTCTTTGTATGTTGGTTGTTTTATTCTGTGCTCTTTTGTGTTTCCTTTAACTGCTTTTGTTGGTAGTTGATTTTATTTTTTGCCTTTAGTTAGTATTTCGCTGGTCTGCTTTCTTTGCTGTGATTTTATTTTCTCTGGTGAAGTCTGTTTAGTTTTAGGAGTGCTCCCGTCTAGAACCGTCCCTCTAAAATGCCGTGTTGAGGTGGTTTGTTGGAGGCAAATTCCCTCACCTTTTGCTTGTCTGGGAATTGTTTAATCCCTCCTTCATATTTAAATGATAATCGTGCTGGATACAGTATTCTTGATTCAAGTCCCTTCTGTTTCATTGCATTAAATATATCATGGCATTCTCTTCTGGCTTATAAGGTTTCTTTTGAGAAGTCTGATGATAGCCTGATGGGTTTTCCTTTGTATGTGACCTTTATCCTCTCTCTAGCTGCCTTTAAGACTCTGTTCTTGGCCTTGATCTTTGCCATTGTAATTATTATGTGTCTTGGTGGTGTCCTCCTTGGGTCCCTTCTGTTGGGAGTTCTGTGTACTTCTGTGGTCTGATCGATTATTTCCTCCACCAGTTTGGGGAAGTTTTCAGCAATTATTCATTCAAAGACACTTTCTATCCCTTTTTCTCTCTCTTCTTCTTCTGGTACTCCTATAATGCAGCTATTGTTCCTTTTGAATTTGTCACACAGTTCTCTTAATATTGTTTCATTCCTGGAGATCCTTTTATCTCTCTCTGCATCAGCCTCTGTGTGTTTCTGTTCTCTGGTTTCTATTCCATCAGTGACCTCTTGCGTCTTATCCATTCTGCTTATAAATCCTTCCGGACATTGTATCTTTTCTGTAATCTTCCTCTGGACGTCATCCCTTAACTCTTGTATATTTCTCTGTGGCTCTGTCAACATGGTTATGAGCTTTATATTGAATTCTTTTTCAGGAAGACTGGTTAGGTCAATCTCCTTCTCAGGGGTGTCCTCTATGATTTTGGTCTGCTTCAAATTCTGCCTTTTCATGGCTATAGAGATAGTTTGTGGAGCTGGCGTGAGTGACGGCTGGGAGAAAGTCTCTTCTTGTTGGTTTGTGGCCTTCCTCTCCTGGGAGAGCAGCGACTTCTAGCAGCTTGTGCTGGGCAGCTGCAGGCAGATGGGGCTTCTGATTCTTGCCCGGCCGCTGTGGAGTTTTGCTCTGCAGTTGCTGTGGGTGTGGCCTGCCTCAGGCTGCTGCTCTTATATGGCGGATCCGCACCAGAGGGGAAATGGCCGGGAGGCTGATTGTCTCTGTGAGAGGCCTCTGAGCTGCCTTGCTGTCCAGGGGATTAGGGTGCCCAGAGTTCCCTGGGATTCCCATTCACTGGACTAAGTGCCCCGGGACACTTCCATCCAGATGTGGGGTCCCTGTTCCTTTAAGACTTTCAAAAAGCACTTGCTTTTCTTTGTCCCAGTGGCAGCAACTGCAGGGACCTGCTCACAGGTCTTACTGTCCTGTTTGCCTGGTTTCCAGCACCCCACACATGCACTGTTTCTGCCCTCTGGTGTGGATGGCTAGGGCTGCATGTTTAGCAGTTCTGGGCTCCTTCTCCCTCCCGGCTCCGACTCCTCTCCTCCCGCCAGTAGCTAGGGTAAGGGGCGCTCGGGTCCCGCCGGGCTGCAGCTTGTATCTTACCCCGTTCGCCAGGCTCTGGGTTCTCGCAGGTGTGGATGTAGTCTGGCTATTTTCCTGTGTCTTCTAGTCTCTCTTTTAGGAAGAGTTGCATTTGTTGTATTTTCAAAAATATATGTGGTTTTGGGAGGAGATTTCTGCTACTCTGGTCATACCTCCATCTTGTCTCCACCCATAATTCTGTTTTTAATAGCAAAACAAAAAAATGAAATGTCAGTCATTGGGGACTACATTAATTATATGTTCATACAGTGGGATACTGAGCGGCTATTAAAAGGAATGGGTAGATTTTTATTTTTTAAAGACTTCTAAGAAGTAATAGCTTTATTGAAATGTAATCAACATGCCATAAATCTCGGCATTTTAAAGTGTACAATTGGGTGGTTTTAGTATTTTCTCAGAGTTATGTAACTCACCACTATCAAATTTTTCATAACATTTTCATAACCCTAAAAAGAAACCCCATACTTATTAAGAATTACTCATTCTTGATATTAATCATTTGAGTCTTTTTTTTCCTTTCATTAGTGTAAACAAAAGTTTGTTAATTTTGTGTCTTTTCAAAGAACGAACTTTTGGTTTTGTTGATTTTCTCTATTTTCTTCTGTTAATTTTTACTCTAATATTTATTATTTCCTTCCTATTGCTTGCTTTAGTTTGTTCTTCTTTTTCTAGTGCCTAATGGTGGAAGATTAGGTTATTTATTTGAGATCTTTCTTGTTTTTAACTTTTGTGTTTATAGCTATAAATTTCCCTCTAGTCACTGCTCGTATTTCAGAAATTGTACTGTTCAACTTGACTTTTCATGTACTTTACTATTAATCTCTCTTTATTGATATTCTCTATTGATTGAGGTATTGTTATCATACTTTCCTTTAATTCTTTAGACATGGTTTCCTTTAGTTCATTAAGTATATTTAAAATGGCTGATGTAATATCTTAGTCTAGTAAGTCCAGTGCCTGGGCTTCTTCAGTGACAATTTCTGTGGCTTTTTTCCTGTGTATGGACCATACCATTTTGTTTCATTGCATATCTCACAGTTTTTTGTTGCAAATATAATGTGGCAACTCCAGATATAAGATTCTTCACCCACACCATCAGAGTTTGTTGTTGTTGCTCTTTGTCATTGTTATTATTTGCTTAGTGACTTTTCTGAATGAATTCTGTAAAGTCTATATTCTTTGTTCTGTGTGGCCACTGAAGTTTATGCTTGGTTACCTCACTGGTCAGCTAATGATTGTACAGAGATTTCCTTAAATACCTGGAACCAGTAAGTCTCTCAGTCTTTGTTGAGATGCTCTATATAAATGTTGGGGCTTGCCTTCAAAACATTAAGCCATGCAGTTGTCAATTTTTCCCCTAACCTTCTCTTCCTGCTTGTGCAGAGCCTAAATGTCAGCCTGAGGTGACAGGTTAGGACTTTCTCAGGTCTTTTCATCCCTGAACATGTACACAACCCTCTGCTGTGCATGACCTTCTAGATTCCTAGGAATATGTTGTAGCTCTTATAGACATTTTGCTTCCCAGCTTTTCCTTTTAGGCTTTTTTTTGGTTAGCCTGTTGTTTTCCCCAACTGTTGTCCATTGGCTCAGGCAGCCACAAGGTTAAACAATTGCCTCTAATTGTTTCTGACAAATTCTCCCAGGGAAAAAGCCTTTTCTACTCACTGAGTTCCCATCAGGGCAAACATAGATATCTTCATAAGTGGGATGTTTCAGGAAACCATCAGACAGATCAAACGATGACAGTTCTCTGGGAATGAGGCTTTGAAGGAGATGCAACCCTTTTCTGATCTCTCTGGTGGCTTCCATGATTGTAAACTGTTTTTCACCATGATTGTAAACTGATTGGTCTTCATGGCTCCCATAGACCTGGAAGGCAGTGAATGGAAATATGCAAATTATAATGCCACATTACTTGCTATTTTATTAGGATTCATCTGATTTATTTGACTAAATATTTCCTGGGTTCCTGCAAGCTTTTGTTTAATTTCCAAATTTCTAAAGAAGTTGGTTCTGACAATTTTTGCCAGTTTTTTCATTGCTTTTATGGAGGAGAGAATATTTAGAGATCTGTACTCCACCATTACTGATATCTAGGGCAAAATACTTTTTCAGGCAAAGGTACAGCACTTTGTCATCCATTAACCTTCGCTAAAAGTAATATTAACAGCTGTATGCTTCAGCAGGATGCAAAAAAAATCTAGAGGGAAGCATGGCATCGACTATAAGAAACAATGATAGGTATCAAATCCTTTGTCATTGAGTAGTGACAGGAAGAGGGAGACTTTTAATGAGATCCACTATTTAACCTGTTGCAGCTGGGGCCATATTTTTTCAGTGTGATATAAAAACAGCATTCTAATGATGATACATAAAGCATACTAACAGTACAGATAAGACCTTGTGTTTTAATCCTGTTCTACAAGAGTTCTTTTAGTTTAAAGTAATAACTCATGTTTAATGGAGGAGAAGTATATTCCTGAATAACAAAGCCTTTGTCTTTAACAGGTGAGAGGAATGACGTGTGCCTCCTGTGTACATAAAATAGAGTCTACCCTCACAAAACACAGAGGGATCTTCTACTGCTCTGTGGCCCTGGCAACCAACAAAGCACATATTAAATATGATCCAGAAATTATTGGTCCCAGAGATATTATCCATACAGTTGAAGTAAGTGCCAAGACTGCATTTCTGTGTTCTTACCTATTCAATCAGCACTCCCTTGAATCACTTCTGGTTTGTATCAGATAGAGACAATGACAAAAACTGGACCCTTTTGGTTACTCTAGACGACATCTGTCTCAAAATTTAATGTAAATGTGTCTGCCTTTTTTTCTGTCTTTGTCTGGAAGAGTTAGGCACTATTAATCAGGAGCTGACTTAAGATAGAACCACAAATCACTTAAAAATATTTAGGAAATGGAAGTATAGTACAATTTGTTATGAGTAAGATTTATATTAATCATTTAGAAAGTGAGGCATCCTGCTAGATGCCTTGTTGTTTTTCATGTCAAAGCAAATTATGTATTTTTAAGTTACAATAAGAAATTTACAAGACCAAACCCTTTTCTTTGTAACAAATTCATCCTGTGTTCTTCAATAAATCTTAAGTGGTAATACACGTGAAAGTGCTTTGAAAGTTTCAATGTGATATAGCATTGGTGCCCTAATGATCTAAAGCATGTTAATAGTTCAGATAAGATCCTATTAATATAGGTAATAATAATACCATTCACATCTTATGAAGCTACCATTTTTGAGTATCTGCTATTTGCCATTTACTAAGATTGCAGAGGTTCAGATCTTAATATTCTCACAGCAGTACTGTCACCTTCATTTTGGAGGTGAGTAAATGCAGGTTAAATTACTTGCCCAGAGTCGCATAGCTAGTAAGTGTCACAGCCGGACCTAATCTTTCTGACTCAAAATCTCATACTTGCTCTTTTCACTGTACTACACTAACAAATGAAAGATGGTAGTGTTTTTGTAAGCAGTTTAAAATACAGTGTTTGTTGCTGTCTGTGCTCATATGAGTCATACTTATGTGTAGTTTTACTTAAATACTGTTTTACAGAGGAACATTTATGTTTGTGATCTTTTCTTTTTTGATAGAATAAAAGTAAAGGCTGCATGTGCAAAGCCTTGAATAACATATTTAGTATGATGCTAGGTTTTATGGCCTATCATTCAGTTTTTTATACTAGCTCAGGGGATGGATGGATAGATGTCAAAACTAAAATAAAAATGATTACTATGTATCAATACTAGTAGATAGTACTTGTCTAAATGTTAAGATTTATGATTCTACAGCTGAATTCTCTCTTTAGTAGGTCATCAAATACTGTCAGCCTGGCCAAGTAACAGACTCTGCTTTTTTCCAAAATAACTTATTGGAGACTTTAGTTTACTTTTTGATAAAATAAGAACCTCTACTGAGGACAACTGTACTTGAGTTAAATCGTTAGGTTGAGAACAGTAGGATACACATTAACTAGAGTTGAAGAAATACTCATTTTTTGATGGAAGATTAGAGACAAATGTAATTGAGAGAAGGAAGCACATCTTCAACTTTGTATTCCCCAGAGTGACTTGCACTCAGTAATTGAAGTTCTTAATAAAACCATCATGGCTTAGAATTTCTCTATGTGATACATTTATACATTCAATGATATAATTTTTCTCATGAATTTCCTTAGAGCTTAGGTTTTGAAGCTGCTTTGGTCAAGAAGGATCGGTCAGCAAGCCACCTAGACCATAAACGAGAAATAAGACAGTAAGTAGTTTAGAGTGTCAGTGATTTTGATTCCTTGTTAAAAATTTCATATATTGTTAGCATGTGAGTTTTTATAATCCTTATACTGGGTGGAGTGGTCACAATTTGTATTTCTCTATAGTACATAGAATCTTTAACCATTAGCTACTTACTGGAATTATTTTTCATTTCTCCCTAAGATGGAGACGTTCATTCCTAGTAAGCCTATTTTTCTGTATTCCTGTAATGGGCCTCATGATATATATGATGGTTATGGACCACCACCTTTCAACTCTACACCATAATCAGAACATGAGTCAAGAAGAAATGGTCAACATTCATTCTTCTATGTTCCTGGAGCGCCACATCCTGCCGGGATTGTCCATTATGAATTTGCTATCCTTTTTATTGTGTGTACCTGTCCAGGTAAGTGTTAGGAAATATATTTGTTAATAATGAAAAATAGCCAAAATGTGGTAAGGAAGGCTATTTTCAATTGCAGAACAGATTTGCCAGAAATCTAATCATTTTATGCTTTACAGAAATAATTTTAAACTGAGTGGTTAAAGTAGATAATAAATCCATTTAACCCTAAGGATATTTAGTGACAAAGCAGAGAATAAGAGTTCAGTTCATATTCAAGTATCAGTTTGGTATTCATATCTACTATTATGTATAACTTTATATTTAAAGTTATAATAAAATATATAATTTTATTTATACTTAGTGTAGATTAAGTATAAATAAATATGCATTAAGTATAATAGTAATGTACATTAAAATGAAAATTGTATTATAGTAAATATTATTAATTGATTATATAACATAAAACAATTATCATAATTATATTAGTTTTATTATTTCTATCTAACAAGCTCATTACTTTCTTTACATTTTCAACTCTTCTTTTGAGATAAACTTTTACTGTAGAACACTTCCGTCTAATAAATCTATTCTTTTTTCTGACCTCTATAAAAGGCAATAATGATTTTTAAAACATCTTAGTATATTTCCCTATAGTAATGAAAAATAAGCTTTTCAGTTATGTTTACCAATGAAAATAGCCAACAGATCCAATAAATTGTGATATACCCCTTAGGTTGAATTTTAGAAAGGGGGATGTGTGTTTTAAGTAAAAAATCCTTGTCAAAAGAATGTGATTTTTTCCCCTAGTTATTGTTTTTGCTAGCATAAAAAGAAAAATCCAGGAACCATCTGACATTCCTTATATTATGGAATATCTACTGGATCATAGAGGACAACTGTCAAGGGCTTGTACAGCAATTTGAATCCCTACACACACATATTTGCTAAAATTCAAACAGTATTGTTTCAGTTTGAAATTTCTCCATAGTGTTTATGGATTAGGTAAAAGCCAAAGAAGTTACCATTGATACTGTATCTTAGTTATTGAGGTATATAGTGAATTTCAGTATCTTTAAAAAAGGAATCATTATTGTTTCTGTATTACAGTTTTTTGGAGGCTGGTACTTCTATGTTCAGGCCTACAAAGCACTGAAGCATAAAACTGCAAATATGGATGTATTGATTGTGCTGGCAACCACCGTTGCATTTGCCTACTCCTTGGTTATTCTTCTGGTTGCAATGTATGAGAGAGCCAAAGTAAACCCTATTACTTTCTTTGACACACCTCCTATGCTATTTGTGTTTATTGCATTAGGCCGGTGGCTGGAACATATAGCAAAGGTAAAGTAAGAAAGCATGAAATTTGTTATCTTGGGTGGATAAATGACCCTAATATTTCCTAGACCAATTACTGGAAATTCACAGTTAACTATTTACTGAAAGAACTACTTTTGTTTTGGCAATATTTTAAGTTAAATATTCCTTTAGGAGATTTATCAAATCTGTGGAATTAATACTGTAGATAGTACAGAATGTCCATGTTTATTTTAAGAAAGAGACATTTGAGAAGTACTTATTTATTTGTATCACATTATTAATGGAAAAATTGATGCAAACACAAAATGTAAAATAATGATAGAAAAAAATTGACCCATAATCTCATGCTATAATGGAAATCACTTTATAACCCCATTCCACATACCTTTATATTTTACAGAGTGGCAAATGTAGTGTACATACCACTTTATACCCTACCCTTAATACTATAAAGTTTTCCCCCCTTTTTGCAGTCTACATAATTAGTTGGTATTTCTGAGTAATATTCTATTAAATCAATGTGCTATAACTTACTAAATGATTCTGGTTTTTTTCTCAATTACATTATTTCCAGTTTTTCATTTTAGATCATCCTGCATTAAACATATTCATATGTAATAGTAATTCCTATTGAATTAATATCAGGATAAATTACTACAGATATGATTCAGGGGCATAAATCTTTCTATGGCTCATGCTGCAAGTTAGAACAGTTTTTGCCAGCAAGAGTATGTTAGTGAAGTGGTTTTATTATAACTTCATGAGAATTGACTCCTATCTAAATGTTTGGTAAGTTACTAGGCATTAAATGGTATCATAGAGTTGCTTGAGTTTATATTTCTGACATTATAGTAGATATAAACGTTTTCCCACATACTGGGTATTCTGTTTCTTCTTAAATGAATTGCCTGTTCTTGTTCTTTACCCAGGTACCTATTGAGATCTTGATGTTTTTCTTATTAATGTACATTATTTATAAGTTACATCTAATACATTTTGTATTTTGTGTATATCATATTTTTGAAGTGAAACATTTTCTGATTTGAACCAATTAATATTCTTAAGGCTGTCTTCTAGGTAAATATTAAAGATCATATCTTTACTTTAGGTAAGACCTGAGCTTTTTCTTAGCATTGTTAACATGTTTGTTTTAATTTATAGGGCAAAACATCAGAAGCTCTTGCCAAGCTAATTTCACTACAAGCTACGGAAGCAACTATTGTAACTCTTGACTCTGATAATATCCTCTTGAGGTATTTATTTTCATTCTTTCCCCTTCTCTTTGTTAACTTCTTATGGGAGATATCAAACATACACAGAAATTGAGGGAAGAATATAATGAACCCACATAATCTTTCTCCCAGATTTAACAGTTATGCACATTTTGCCATACTTCACCTGTAATTTTTATTTCTGTTGTTGCAGTAGTATTTTAAAGTAAATAACCAGTTGTGTTGTTTTACTGCTAAATATTCCTGTAGTATCTCTAAAAAAAGAGTATACTCTTATATAACTGTAATAACCACATTGCATCTAACAAAATGAACAATAGTTCTTAATATCATCTAATACGTAGTCCATATTCACATTTCTCCTGTTGTCTCCAAAGTGTTTTAAGTTTCTTTGAAATGGATTCAAGCAAGGTCCATGTGTCATTGCATTTGACTGACATGTTTCTTTTAATCTAGAACAGCTCCACCCTCCTGCTCTCCCTCCCTCCTTCTTCTCTCCTCCTCCCTATCCACCCATCCTCCCTGTCCATACAATTGACCTATTAAAGGAGCAGCCATCAGCTGCCCCCTAGAATATCCTGCAGTCTGGATTTGTCTCTTTATATCTTTGTGGGGTCATTTAACTTGTTCTAAAACTCCTGTATTATCTGTAAACTGGAAATTAGAGCTAAAGATGTGATTAGATTTCATTCTTTTGTATTTCTCATTTGTATACTCATAAAATTATTTAGCTAATTTACACAATAAATAAATTGGTTAGTTAACAAAAGCCCATTACGTTATTTTCTAAAACTTTCATTTATTCATTCAATGACTATTCAGCAATATTTAGAGTGCCTACTTTGTGCCAGGTACTGAACTGCTCTCCAGTAGTGAATAGGACTGACATTGTAGTTCTATTGTAGCTTAAATGTTCTTCTAGCTTCCATTGGTAGCAATTATGGAGCCATAAGTGCCATAACAGCTAAAAAGCTTGCATGGCAAGATAAGGGTGAGAAGCATATTTGTCATGATGCCTTTTATTGTATCTCTTATCCAGTGAAGAACAAGTGGATGTGGAACTTGTACAACGTGGAGACATCATTAAAGTGGTTCCAGGAGGCAAATTTCCAGTGGATGGTCGTGTTATTGAGGGACATTCTATGGTAGATGAGTCCCTCATCACAGGTATGTTCTTTCAGAGGATCACGACATGAAAATGAAGTCAATCAAAAGTGTTAATGAAAAATAGGCATGAAAGGTGAAGAGCTTATTGTAGAAACTATGGAATAAGTAAATAGAGAGCAAAGAGAATATGAGTTTTTAGGACTGTATTAAATAAACTTCCACAGATTTACTGTGGTTTTAGTTATGCTTCTGAAGGCTCTTCTCACTGAGAATTGTTAATTACTAGAGTGTATAATCAAACGAAGTTGTCTCATTCTGCTGTAGAGCCCAGTAGACTTTGGGAATTTTTCCTGAGCAAATGCCGAAGTTTGTCTTCCTGCCCTAAAGACTAGTCTGATCTGAATTGGAACAGGACTCCAGGTTTTCCACATAGGGTCTTCTCTAAGAGAGTCGGCCTGGAGTAGTTTTAGCGGTCTTAGAGAACGAAGGCCAATCCTGAGCAGAACCAAAATAGCACCTTTCCTACCTCAACCCTCAGGATAATCATAGAAGACGCTCAGTTTATGGACCATGTGGAAAATATATGTTTCTCAGTAGGGGTGCTTTTGCCAGTACAGATGGGGCAGTTCTTAGTTCTGAGGGACTGTCTTACACATTGTGGTATGTTTAGTATCCCTGACCCTGGCACACAAAGAAAGGGGAGTAGCAGTACGCCATGCCCCACCAGTAGTTACTGCAAACAGGAACTCCCTGCCACATTTCTAAATGCTCCTTGAGAAGAGGTTGAGAACCAGTTATCAAAGACTAGGGTAGAGCTTTTAAAAGTATCTGGGCACAAGAGCTAACATACTAGGTTTTTCCAGTTTAAGATATGTATCCTTGAGTTTGGCCCAGAACTGACATAAGGAAAAAGAGAGGGCAAATTTTACCTAGGCATTTGTCCAGATTGTTTCATGAAGTAAGTATCTCCTTTGTAGATATTTTTTGACAATGAACAAATAGCGGTATATTTCAAGATGGTGTTTATTTATGCTCCCTAAATCTATCTTTACTCCTCATGTAGGGGAGGCAATGCCTGTGGCTAAGAAATCTGGTAGCACAGTGATTGCTGGTTCCATTAACCAGAATGGGTCCCTTCTTATTCGCGCAACCCATGTTGGAGCAGATACAACCCTCTCTCAAATTGTCAAACTTGTAGAAGAGGCACAAACATCAAAGGTAACTTAACTCCCTAGAAGAAACAAAGCATTTTCTTTAAAACCTGCTTAGTATAAATTTTGATCTAGTTTTTCTGTTTTCATTTGATTCATTCTAGTTGCATTAAATGGAGTTTATTAAAATCTATCTGTGCTTAGTAACAAACATACTCTGTATTCACTATCAAAAAAGGAGACTTTGATATTTGTATTATTACTATTATTTTTTAATTCTAGGCTCCTATTCAGCAGTTTGCAGACAAACTCAGTGGCTACTTTGTTCCATTTATTGTTATTATTTCCATTGTTACCCTCTTGGTTTGGATTATAATTGGATTTCTGAATTTTGAAATTGTGGAAACCTACTTTCCTGTAAGTGATTTCTAACAACTCTTTTTACCATATGGAAAACAGTTTGTGAATCTTTTGCATAAATAATTAATTGGAAAATAACTCTTTAACAATTACTGTTGTCTTTAAGGGACTGGAGTAGGAGGGTGATAAAAGAGTAACATTTGCAGTTTTGTAAATATAAAAGATTTCCTTTTGGAAAGATTTTTTTGTTATGTCTTGGAAGGTGTTCCAAAAGCAAATAGTGAACTTTTATATTTTATATTTAATTTCATTCCCAGCATGGTATTGCTTTCACAAAGGACTACAGATCTGATGAGGAAAACCTCAGGATCTCAGCTCTGCCACCTAGCATCAGTGTGGTCTAGATCAAATTAATTTGTTTCTGAGTTTCAGTTTTCTCATCTGTAAAGTGAGAATTTGATAATACCCATCTGAATAACTTGCAATTATTGTGAAAGTTAAATAAGATGATATAGTAGGCCTCAACATAATAAAGGCCATGTATGACAAACCCACAGCCAAAACTTAATAACAAGGTCTCTTCATTTTGACTGGATTTCTGTGTTTTTTCCTTTGTATTAGATGGCTCTGCTATGCTTCCTGGTCTAGAGAGTAGTGGCTTTATGAAGTAGGAGTCCTGTGGTGCCCAGAAGCTCAAGACTTTTACTCACGAGTACCTGGTTCTCCTTTACAGTGGAGTTCCAGTTGCTGTGAGTGGGCAGTGGGTTTGGCCGCCTTTCTTCCTGTCTGCTGGCAGTGGCTGATCTCAGTCCACATGGCTGGCAGCTTGCCTCACCTGGCCCTTTGTGAGCCAGCAATGGTACCTGTGCTGGGATTGTTGTGGGCAGGGCTGCGTGCTGCCTTCAGGCAGCAAGGGTGGTGCTGCTGGGCCGACTGGGTGGGTGGGGCAGGTACACAAGGGTGCTGGCCTGGGGCTGGGCTGCTAGCCAGGAGGAAGGAGCTCTCTCCAGCAGGCACCACCCCAGTTGGGCTGAGAGAGGGCCAAGAAAGTTAGGCAAGCTTCCTTCTGCCTGCCAGGCAGCAAAGTCTGGAGCTGCCGTGCCCATTGTGAGTGGCAGGCAGGCAGGTCCTATGCAGGAAGTACCTTGGGGCTGAGCTGCCCGTGAAGGGAATGGAGTGTTTGCGGGTACCTCAAGCACCAGAACAGTTGGACTGAAGGATTCCAGATAATTTGAAAGTCTCTAATAAAAACACTTACTCTAAATATGGAGCAAAAAAAGCTGACTTTTGTGTTCCTTATAATGTTCACTGCATAGTTTGTAACTCTAGAATCAGCAAAATTGAAATCTTAATTTTAAGACTGGGACTTCTTTATGAGTTATATCAGTTTCTTATATTCGTAAAAGAAAAAACGTATTTTATTACTAGCCACTAAAATGTATATGTTGATAGCTAAGTAGGATTATGTGACTTCTTAATTATGGTTTTATAGGGTTAAGCTTCGTACATTTTGTTTTATACAGCTCTAAATCAATAACCAAAATTCATACCTTTCCTCTAAAGGGCTACAACCGAAGTATCTCTCAAACGGAAACGGTAATACGCTTTGCCTTCCAAGCCTCTATCACAGTTCTGTGCATCGCATGCCCTTGTTCCCTGGGACTGGCCACTCCAACTGCTGTGATGGTGGGTACAGGAGTAGGTGCTCAAAATGGCATACTAATCAAAGGTGGTGAGCCACTGGAGATGGCTCATAAGGTAAGATAGTCCCTAGAACTAAGAATTGTCACATCCAAACTGGCAGAAGCACCTCTCTTGAGAAACACAGAGTCCTAAATTATTTCCAGGTGGTCTATAAAATGAGCCTCTTCTGGGATTATCTTGAGGGTTGAGATAGGAAAGGTGTTATTTTTGTTCAGCTCTGCATTGGCCTTCGTTATCTAAGATCTCTAAAAGTGCTCTAGGCTTACTCTGTTAGAGCAGACCCTGATGTGGAGCAACGGCTCAGACTGGACCAGTCTTGAGGGCAGGAAGACAATAGTATTTGCCACAGAAAATTTGCCCAAGTCTTTCAGGCTTCTAATTTATATGTTCATGACTCCATGTTTGTATGCATCACCCAGAGACAGTGCCTCTGGCAGTTAGGTTGCAGTTCCTTCACCTTTGCTGCCACCAGCTGACAGTTCACAGCCTATGACTTCAGGAATATAATCCTATCTCTGATCTCTCTCATATTAGGATTTCAGTGACATGTCAATCACGGTTTCTTGACTTCAACTAAAACCATGTTCCTTTATGTCCTATTATGAAGATGTAAACTATATACAGATGCATGTAGCAAACACAGAATATAGCTTAGCACAGATTTGGAACCTCATCTAGCCAGTGAATATAAGCTATTCATTTTTATAGTAATTTCTCACTTTGAAAGAATTTCAGTCTTAAAAGATGCAAGAATGGTATATAGAACTCCTGAATACCCTTACTACAGCTCTCAGGTTCCTTTCCTAAGAACAAGGACATTCTCTTGTATGGCCACAGTGCAAAGGTCAAAACCAAGAAATTGATGTTGAATAATACTATTATCTAATCTGTAGTGTATATTACAGTTTCCCCAGTTGTCTCCAATATGTATAATATCCTTTATAGATTTTTTTAGCTTTGGAAAGTAAACCTTTAATATTATACTTTAAATGAGACTTTTTTTTTGAGAGGGCATCTCTCATATTTATTGATCAAATGGTTGTTGACAACAATAAAATTCTGTATAGGGGACTCAATGCACAATCATTAATCAACCCCAAGCCTAATTCTCAACAGCCTCCAATCTTCTGAAGCATAACGAACAAGTTCTTACATGGTGAACAAGTTCTTACATAGTGAATAAGTTCTTACATGGTGAACAGTGCAAGGACAGTCATATCACAGAAACTTTCGGTTTTGATCACGCATCATGAACTATAAACAAGTCAGATATGATTATTCATTTGATTTTTATACTTGATTTATATGTGGGTCCCACATTTCTCCCTTATTTTTTTTTAAATAAAATGCTGAAGTGGTAGGTAGATGCAAGATAAAGGTAGAAAACATAATTTAGTGCTCTAAGAGGGCAAATGTGGATGATCAGGTCTGTGCCTATAGACTAAGTATTAATCAAAGCTAGACAAGGGCAACAAAACATCCACGGATGCAGAAGATTTCTCTCAAAACAGGGGGTGTGAGCCTTTATAGATTTTTTTACTCTTGTGCAGAATCATGCTTTATATATTTAGTTGTCCTGTCTCTTTTCATCTTGGTCCCTAAAGCTATTCATTTTCCAAGATTTGTATTCCAAGTTTACTATGAGGTTACTGTGTTCTCTAATTCCTTTTCCCTGGCTTGGCTGAGTTTCCCTCATTGGTTCCCTGGGCTGCCTCTTATAAGGCCAAGATTTTCATCTGACCCATAAACTCAAAGCAACCCGGCAGGTCTTATCTGGGGCTCACTTCAACTTAATCACTTATGTTTCTCTTATAATCATATGCCTACTGCCCAGATTTCCCCTATAGATCTGTAATTCATTAGTATTGAAAGCCTATCTCTTTCTCTGGAGGCACTAGAGGCACCTCTTTATCACCTATTAACAGTCAGCCCTAAACAATAAGTTCTAGTTGTTTAACATACGTCCACAATATGGCTGAACATTTGTAAGGGAGGGCTATTAGGTATATCTAAGTATTTCTTCCCTACTGTCACTTCCAAGAGTCAGTTTATTAGGTCCAATTAAGTCAAAGGTCAGTTTATTAAGAAGCAAAATAGTAATCTGTTAAACCTTATTCATATTTCTGGACAGGTGATACTAAGGATTATCAAGTCATATAGGTACACTATATTTTCCTATTCTTACAGGTAAAGGTAGTGGTATTTGATAAGACTGGAACCATCACCCATGGAACCCCAGTAGTGAATCAAGTAAAGGTTCTGGTGGAAGGTAACAGAATATCACACAGTAAGATCCTGGCCATTGTGGGAACTGCTGAAAGTAACAGTGAACACCCTCTGGGAGCAGCCATAACCAAATACTGCAAGCAGGTACAATTTTCTCCTCTTGTTTATTAATGTATTCCTCTCCTATAGGAATTACCCAGACTAAATCTAAACTGGCACTTGACTTTGATTTATGTACATGGTTGATAATGAGGCTAGAGAAACTTGTATTTCTCATTTTGTTTTATAATATGTCTTAGTTTCTTAATGGAGACATGTATAAAAATGAAAACAGAAATTAACTGTAATCTTAAGACACAGATACCTCCAGACCAAATCCAAACTGGCACTTGACTTTGATTTATGTACATGGTTGATATGAGGCTAGAGAAACTTGTATTTCTCATTTTGTTTTATAATATGTCTTAGTTTCTTAATAGAGACATGTATAAAAATGAGAACAGAAATTAACTATAATCTTAAGACACAGATACCTCCAGTTGACCAAAAAGTTAAAATAGAGGTATTACATATTTTTAGTAGGAATATTCATGTAGTTCAGAGAGTTATGGAATGAAAAAGGAAAGCCTTTTTCCTTGTGCCCTCCCATAAGTCCTCTCTCCAAAGTTTAACAAGTGTTAACCTGCTAGCAGTCTTTTTAAATACAGTAGTCTCTCCTTATCTGCAGGAGATACATTCCAAGAACCCCAGGGGATGCCTGAGACTGCGGATAGTACCAAACTCTCTCTATAGTATGTTTTTTTACCATATGTACATACATACATACATAAATATATACCTATGATTAACTATAATTTAGAAATCAGACAGTAAGATTATCAACAATCACCAATAATAAAATAGAATTATAACAGTACACTGTAATAAAAGTTATGTGAATATGGTTGGTTTCTTTCTCTGTCAAAGTCACTCATTGTACTGTACTCATTCTTCTTTTTGTGATGATGTGAGATGATAAAATGCCAGTGTGATGGAATGAAGTGAGGTGAATGAAGTGTGTATTGTCATGTAGTGTTAGGCTACTATTGACCTGTTGACAGTACATCAGAAGGAGGGTCATCTGCCTCCCGACTGCAGTAGATCACGGCTAACTAAAACTGCAGAAAGCAAAATTTAGGATTAGGGAGACTACTGTAACTGCTTTATTGAGATACAATTTGTGTACTATAAAGTTCACCCTTGTGAAATGTACAATTCAATAATTTTTAGTATATTCTCAAAAGTGTACATCTGTTTATTCATTTTTAATGCATATCACAACATGTACACCTTTATTATTTTTTAAACCACATAGAAAGGTCACACAGTGAACAATCTTTATACCTTTTAAAAAATTTTTATTAAATGTTTTTCCCATGTTAGGACATATAGATCTGCCTTATTGTTTTTATTTTTATTTTTATTTTTATGTGTTTATTTTTTTAAATGGATAAAAGCAAATTTTATTTAATAAGTACTTGGTCTGATCATTTGACTTGCTTTGTAGTTGGTTAGATTCCAAACATTAACAGCCAAACTGATGATCCCACTGCCTAATAAGCTATTTTAGTTCCAAATATGTTCAGTGAGGACTTTGTGTCACATATGGTTATCTATAGTATGTTGCTTTGCTGACTCCAATTTCCCTCTTCTCTTTTTTTTTTTGTTTGAGAGGGCATCTCTCATATTTATTGATCAAATGGTTGTTAACAGCAATAAAATTCTGTATAGGGGACTCAATGCACAATCAGTAATCAACCCCAAGCCTAATTCTCAACAGCCTCCAATCTTCTGAAGCATAACGAACAAGTTCTTACATGGTGAACAAATTCTTACATGGTGAACAGTGCAAGGGCAGTCATCACAGAAACTTTCAGTTTTGATCACACATTATGAACTATAAACAATCAGGTCAAATATGAATATTCGTTTGATTTTTATACTTGATTTATATGTGAATCCCACATTTCTCCCTTATTATTATTATTTATTTATTTATTTTTTAATAAAATGCTGAAGTGGTAGGTAGATGCAAGATAAAGGTAGAAAACATAGTGCCTTATTGTTTTTAATGGCTAGATTGTATTCTGTTTTGTGATTGGTTGTACAGTTAACATCCTCATCAGCTTTTGCAAGTGTATTTTTATGATAAATGCCTATTGAAGCAATTGCTAGATCAAAACATACATGCAGCTAAATTTTGATCATTACCAATGCTCACATGACAAATATTACCAACATTCGTATAAAGGGTTGTAACAATTTATATTTTCACCAAGTTGTAAGTACCCATTTCCCCACATTCTTACTGACACTTTATTTTTTCCAATTTAATAAGTAAAAAAATATTTACTCGTTGATGGTTTGCTTTGCATTTTCTTAATTATGAATAAGGTTGGGCATCTTTTCATATGTGTATTGACAATTTGAATTTGTTTTTCTGTAACCTGTCTTTTTGTATCCTTTGCCTGCTTTTTTCCCATAAGATTATTTACCTTTTTCTCATTGATTTGTATAAATTCTTTGTAAATTATCTCACATAATTTTAGAGTTAAATTGTGGCAATTTTCTACCATTGGTGTTGCCATTTATTTGTTCTTTCCTTTTTACCTATTAACTGTTACTGACCCTGACTTCTTAACACCCAAATCGAACAACAGAGAAGATGAAGATACAAAGAACCAGAAACAATGATGGCCACCAGAATTCTTTGGCTTACTAAGGGCACAGAATCATACTAGAGAGGCACTCTGGTAACTAAAGGCCCTGTTCTTTGTTACCCTTGGCCCTGTGCTGAATAGAAAATCTGACTTGACCATAGAATTAAATAGTTAACTTGTAATTCTCTACTGGAAAGAGCAGAGAATATTGATAAAACTTCCATGCTTTCCATGTATAAATTTTAGAGAGTGGGATTAAAACAAAGGATTCTGAGGTTCTCCTGTAACTTTGAACAATATAATGTTTCTTCATTCTTATCAAAATCCAGTCATATAGGCAATAAAAAGTGAGTTTTATTCTAAACATTTAGAATTAACCAAGCATGTAGCATGTGTCTAAACACTTAGAATTAACCAGCAGTAATATTTGATCTTGCTAATGATAACTTTGGATTATTAGAACAGCAAAGGAAATTCTGTTTCTATCTGTTAGGAGCTGGACACTGAAACCTTGGGTACCTGCATAGATTTCCAGGTTGTTCCAGGATGTGGTATTAGCTGTAAAGTCACCAATATTGAAGGCTTGCTACATAAGAATAATTGGAAGATAGAGGAAAATAATAGTAAAAATGCATCCCTGGTTCAAATTGATACAAGTAATGAACAGTCATCAACTTCGTCTTCCATGATTATTGATGCCCAGCTCTCAAGTAAGCTAATTTTCTTTGTAGTATCAATTATGAGATAGTTATTTAAAGATACCTAATTTCATAGTCCTGAACTGTTATACTAAATAAAAACAAAATTTAGCATCGTGGTGTCATTCTCTCAAATCAGTTTTACCATAGGCCTTCTGATCATTTCTCTCAAATTACTTGTACACATTTTCCAACTGTACTCCATGATTCCTCTGTAGGGTGATGAAGTCTTGCCTTATTGATCTTCTACCTTAGTTAAGCTATCTTTTGTTTCTCACCACAGCTACTATAAGCCTTTTATATCCTTCACAAGGTACTGTGGTCTCCCCCCTAGTTCCCTAAGCAAATTATCTGGCTTACTTTTCACATAGAAAAATAAGGTTATCTTATGTGTTCTTTCCATTTTTTTTGCCCAGACTAATTCCTTTTTCAAAGGAAGAGGTATGCCCCACCTTGCCTAATGAATCCCTTCATCTTTGCTGTAGATCCCACTCTCTCTTGATTCCTCAGGGACCTCACTCTGTTATATCCCCTTGCTTCTCTGTATGTAGGAACTTCTTCTCCTAAACATATAAATATTTCTTCCATCAAAATCATCTGTATTCCCATCAAGATTTTTGTCCTGTCTTTCTTTTCCTTTATATCCAAGTTTCTAGAAAAGGTAATCTAGGCTTGGTGAATTCACTCATTCACTGCACAGTCTGCCTTCTGCTCCATCCATTACTACTGAAATTATTTTTTCTAAACCCACTGATGACCTTATTCAGTATCTTTTCCAGTGGTCACTTCTCAGTCTTAATCCTGCATAACCTCACTAAGATACTTGAAAATGTCAGCCTTTTCTTCCTTCCTAAAACTCTTTTCCCTCTTGATTCCATGACTGTGCTTTCTCTAGATTCTCCTCTCACCTACTTGGCTGTTCCTTCTAATCTTCTGATTCCTCTTTTATCCTGCTGTCAAATGTTGGGTGTCCTTAGGTTTTGTTCTATGTCTTTTATTCAGTTTATATACACTCTCTGTGCAATCTCACTTACGCCTATCATTTGTTTTACCACCCATAGACTTCCACTACATCTCCAAAATCCATATCTCTAGCCAAGGCTCGTTTCCTGAGTTTCTTGTTGGTCTATCCATCTGCCCTGAAACATTATATGCCCACCTAAGTGTTCAGCACCTCCCCACCCATTTGTGCTCAAATGATTTTGCTAACATGCAAATCTGATTATATCACTTTCTGACTAATACCTTTTACTACAGATATGTATAACCCATTTTTGAATCACAAACCTTTGGAGTAATGTGATGAAAACTATGCCCATCCCTCAGAAAATTTCTATTTCAGAGGTTTGCATATATCCTAAAGCCCATCCATGGAATTCTGCAAAGGATCCTGGCTTTACTGGCTTGCTTTCTCCAGCAGGACAAAGTCTAGTGTCTCTGGACTTTGTTCAAAATCTGTGCTCCATGATGTATCTCCTGCCTCCCTGCACCATCCATCTTCTCTTTTTCCACTGCCCCTCCCCCCATATACTCTGTGTTCTGTTCATATAGCACTACTTGCATTTTCTACTTCTATTGTGTCATTTCATGCTTATTAGGTCACTTTATTTACTGTTTGCTCTGCATAATGTTATTCAGTGGCATCTATCTCATGAAATTCTTTTTTCAGTGAAGCCTTCATTGACTGACATAAATAGGCAGAGATAGTTGCTCTTTTTTAAAAATCATAACTTTACTTAATCTCTCTTATTGTACTAGGCAAACTGCATGGTTATTCTTTATTAATCTTCCTGATTCTACTGAACTGTGATCTCTTTATTATTTGTCTGTGAACTGCTAGTATCAAGCCCACTGACAAATAATAATTTTGTTCATTTGACAGCTTTTATTAAGCATGGATTGAGGCACTAAAGAATCAGCAGTGAGCAGAATAGAAAGTCCCTATCTCATGGAGCTTACATTCCTGGTGGAAGAACACAAGATAGCAAATAAATAAGAAAATATAGTATGTCTGATGGAGATAGTGCTATGGAGGACAATAAAAAAGAGTAAAGGGTACAGAGAATGCTGGGAATAGTGGGTCCTATTGTATATAGGATGATCAGAGTAGGCCTCATTGAGGGTAGTGCTTGAGCAAAAACCTGAGGAGGGAAAAGGACAAAACTGAATATCTGCAAGAGGACTGTTAAATACAGAAGCCTCGAGTCAGGAGTGTGCTTGACTAGTTTGAGGAACATCAAGGACAACAATATGTCTAGAGCAGAGTAAAAGAGTGGTAAGAGACAGGGTTTGTGAGGTAGTGTAGGACTAGATGGTGTAAGGACAGTGAAAGGACTTGGTTTTTCTACTCAGATAGGAAGCCATTGGAGAGTTTTGTGTATAACAGTGACAGAAGCTGACTTAACTCTGGCTGCTCTGGTAAAAATACACTGTTGAGGGGAGATGAGGGCAAGGGAAGAAGCAGGGAGATGAGTTAGTAGGCTATTGCCATAATCCAGGTGAAAGATAATGCTGGTTTGGATCAGTGTCGTGATAACAGAGGTCATGAGACATGGTCAAGTTCTGAATGTATCTTGAATGGAGAGCTGGCTGACAGGTGTTTCTCACAGATAAGATATGGGGTATGAGAGAAACAGGAGTCAAGAATTATACTAAGATTTGTGGCCTAAGCAATTTATAAGGATGGATTTACCACTTAAGTAAGATGGAGAAGACCACAGGAAGGGCATTACTGAGGAACACTGATTAGGAGTTTAGTTTTTGACATGTTAAATTTGAGTGCCTATTAGATATTCAAGTGAAGATGTCATATAAATGGAAATATCAAGCAGGCAGTTGGCTGCACAAGTCTGGAGTTCAAGGAAACAACTATGTTGGAGAGAGATATTTGGGAGTCATCCAGTTATAGATCTTTGCTATTTGATACGGCAGTCATTAGTTACATGTGACTATTAAAATTTAAATGAATTAAAAATTAATTTAACTTAAAATTTATCCATTGAACCATCTAGCCACAATTCAGTGCTCAATATCCACATGTTAGTGGCTACTGTATTGAACAGAGCAGATACAGAACATTTCTGTCATCATGGAAGTTTCTACTGGACAGACCTTGTATTGATGATATTTAAAGACATGAGACTAGATAAGACCACCAAGGGGTGAGAGTAGATAGAAGCGGGAAAAAAGGTTTAAGGATTGAGCCCTGTATAACTACAAGGTAAGAGATCAGGGAAATGAGGAAGGATCACCAAAGAAGGCTGAGAAGTGGTGAGTGAGGAGGTGACTCATAAAAATGTGGTGTCCTACAAGCCAAGCAAAGAAAGCGTTTCAAGAAGGGGGTAGTGATCAACTGTGTTAAATGCTGCTAACAGAGCAGGTAAGGTGAGGGCTGATAATTAGCTATTAGGTTTATTAAAGTAAAGGTAACTGGTGTACTATAGAACAATTTTTTGAAGTAGTAGAGATCAAAGATTTATTGACATGGGGTCACAGGAGAACAGGAAAAGATAAATTGGAAACAGCCCATAGAGATAACACTTTTAAGAAGTTTTGCTATGTATAGAAAAAGAAGAATTGGGCTATAGCTCAAGAGGTAAGTGGGATCAAGAGAGGTTTTTTTATGTAATGCAGAGATAAAAAATTGATTATTCAGGAGAGGAGAGAATTGTTGGAAAGATATTATAAAATAAGCAAAGGAGGAGGATCAAGTGTGCCAGTGGAGAGGTTGGCTTTAAATAGGAGCAGGGGCAGTTTATGATAACAGAGGGGAAGCTAGATTAATTTGTACGTAGACACAGGTAGTTGAGTAGATTGTGGAAGTTCTCTCTGATTTGCTTTTATTTTCTTCCTGAAGAAAGAAGCAGAGTTATTGTTTGGTATGAGAATGGGAGAAGAGAAGGTATAAAATAGCCATCTAAAAGGAATGGAGAATGAATGGATAGGGAAATTTAGTAGAACTGCCACACAGCACTGAGGGCCTGCTTAAAGTTAGTGGTCAGATGTTTAAAATGAGACATCAGTATGGTTGTATCTTTTCATCGAACCACATTCAGCTTCTAATGCATAAGAAATGTTTTGAATTTAATTCAATTGCTATGGAAGTTCAAAGGGAAAGCTTCAACAAGAAAAGTTTAACGTTTGAACTGACTCTTGAAGAACATGATAGAGGTTGGTATTTGGAAGGGAGGGTAAGGACATTTCAGGTGGAAGCAGCAACATATGGCCCAGAGGCATGGAAGAGCAAAGTATGTCCCTTGAAAATTTGGAAATGGTTGTTGTAGCCTGTGTTCTGTCAAAAATACAATGTTGTTACTGTGCAAGGTTGGACAGAAGAACATACTTCATGGGGTTGTTGTAAGTATTAAAGGAGCTCACTAAATGTTATTTCTGTACTTGCTTTGCTTTCAGATGCTCTTAATGCTCAACAGTACAAAGTCCTCATTGGTAACCGGGAGTGGATGATTAGAAATGGTCTTGTCATTAGTAACATTGTAGATGATTCCATGACTGAACACGAGAGAAAAGGTCGGACTGCTGTATTGGTGGCAGTTGATGGTAAGGTTTTTTGTAAGAACACTGTAACTCAGTGTCATGATCCCAGTTACAGTTTTATGTGTAGTTTTGAGAGACAAGCATTAGGGCTATTCAAAAGCAGCCTGAATGCAAAGTGAAAATGTTGGCAATACGTAGTTATTACTGATTAATTTTAAATTATCTTGCATTTGCCTGGCTTTGTTATTTTCCTCCCTAGCCTATGTTTTTTTCTTTTAAGCTAATAAAGTATTTTTTTAAATTAGGTAATAAAAATTAATAGCAAAGTAAAACAACTTCTGTAATTTCATCATCCTAATACTGGGCTTATGGGGCATATATATATGTGTATGTATGTATATGCATATGTGTATGTATATGTATATATATACATATACATACACAGAATATATATGCAGAATTACAATATTACTATGCATACTATTTTTAAATGGGTGTGTTTTATTGTGTGTAAATTTTACCTCAATAAAGTTGAATAAAATTTAAAGTCCCTCATATGTATACTATTTTATTTTGCTTTATTTTATTTAATAATATTCTCCAGTTTTAATGCTGCATCATTTATCAAACTTACTGTAATTAACTTAATCATTCCCCTGTTGGAAATTTAAGGTATTCCTAATATTTGATTCTTATAAATAACAGTACAATAAACATCTTGGAGGTTTTAGGTGCTTTCTTTTGTTAAATTATTTCTTAGGGTAGATTTCTAGCTGTGAGATTAATTAGTTAACATTTATAATCCTTGCTAGGCAGTATCTTACTAGAGCCTTTTTAAGTCCAGGAAGGAACAGAAAATACCATTCATTTTTGTTTTTAAAATGCAGTAACTACTTGCAGTGATTTTTTTCCCCCACTATAAAATGCCAGTTTGTCTCCATCCACCCCCCTCACCTTAGAAAGAAAAAAAAGTACTAATGTTCAGTTTTGTTTGCCTTTAAATGAGCTAAAGTGGTTGGGGTAGTTGGCCAATACTTCTGTAAGGAAAGAAAAAGAGTGTATTAGTGCCCAGTCTTTTTTTATTTTCCTATTACTACCTTCGTTAGTAACCCCTCCCTCACTCTGTGAAATGTGCACAGCCAAATATGGAGGTTTGTTGCAGGACTTGTGGTATAATGTCTGTCTCTGTGAGCATGGAAAAAATCTGAGTTAAGCAAGCCCTAACAACTTAACAAAATTCATTTCTTTCTGAAATTTTAAGTCAGAATATTATTCTGCTTTCACCATATTCCAAACTCTCGTATTTTCTGGTGATCCTATATTAGATGAGCTGTGTGGCTTGATAGCTATTGCTGATACAGTGAAGCCTGAAGCAGAATTGGCTGTCCATATTCTGAAATCTATGGGCTTAGAAGTAGTTCTGATGACTGGAGACAACAGTAAAACAGCTAGATCTATTGCTTCTCAGGTAATTGGTTTGCTTAGTTGTTGGGGTAGGGGGTATGTGGTAACTTCTAATTCTTCATACATATTTTCTTTCTTGCTTTCAGATGCTGAAAAATTCATATTACCTATTATTTTCACTATCACTGAGTAGCCATATCCGGTGCCTTAAAAAAGAATTGACATGCTCTGTGGGAAGGGCTTTGGGCTTTGTGTGTTGCTATTATAAGTAAAAAGCTATTTGCTTAGTTCATGAGATGCTTGAGTGACATCATGCAACAGTTTCCGTTGATGCTTCTTTTTAAACATTCCTCATATTTTTCACTAGTGCTGCCAGCCTAAACACTGGATCTTATTCTTTCATGTCCAAAATACAGCAATAGCTCCATGCACTTCCCTGTCTATTCCATCCTGAATGCCACTGATGGAACCACCTTCCTACACCATTTTGACATCTTTTTTTCTGCTAATGACCCCCACATATATTTTATCTCCAAAACTCTTCCCTTTTCTACTTTGGAACACCTTCTGCCCTCTTCTATTAAGTAACATAAGTAATACAGGAATACATTCTTCTATGAAAATATACAGAAGGATATAAAGTAAAAAGTTGGCACCCTTTTCCCAAACTCCCTGTCAGGTCTTACCCCCCACACACACACTTTTTCATATGCATATATGTTCATATACAAATGTACAGTGCTGGTATTTTGAACACACACTGGGTCATTTTTGTACAGATTTGTCAGTAGTTTGCTTTTTTAACATGAAAAAATATAAGCCTTGGAGTTTTGTCTGTGTTTGGAAATACAGAGTTATTTCATTCTTTCTACATTACTGCATGGAACTCCATGGTATGTATGATCATAATTAATGTGTCATAATTTAACTGTTCCTTTAATGATGGGCATTTAGGTGGTTTTGAAAATTTTGTTGTCACAGGGCAGTAATGTACAACCTTAGATATACATCTTTTTGCACATATACAAGTATGTACAACATACAATTAGAAGGGGAATTGCTAAACTAAATGATGTGTGCACCTTGACAGATGCTGCCAAACGTCCTCCAAAAAGGTAGTACCTGTTTACAGACCTACCAACAGTGCATAAGAGAGCTCATTTCTCCATATCCTTACTATCACTGGATATTACCAGTTTTTTAAATTTAGACAACTGGTGGATGGAAAAATGATGGTTTGTAATTGCTGATTCATATTTCAGAGACCAATGATATTTCTTGAAATGAATTGAATTCATCTTTCCTCACGTAGGTTGGCATTAATAAGGTGTTTGCTGAAGTTCTACCTTCCCACAAGGTTGCTAAGATGAAGCAACTTCAAGAGGAGGGGAAACAGGTAGCAATGGTGGGAGATGGAATCAATGATTCCCCAGCCCTGGCCATGGCTAATGTGGGGATTGCCATTGGTACAGGCACAGATGTAGCCATTGAAGCAGCTGATGTGGTTTTGATAAGGGTAAGTCTTATGGCCTGAACTTTGAGAGGTATGAGACTGCTCTACATGGTCAGGAATAGTGTTGTGAAGTATATCGAGCACGATTCTGTCCTAATTCCCATGCTCCCAGCCGTTGAGAGTGGGGGAATTCAAGATGTCAGTACAGAAAGTCTTCTTTTTTTTTACTTTCAGGTGTACATCAGAGTGGTTTGATTTTTTAATTAACAAATCATTGATATACATTCTTATGAAGGTTTCACATGAGCAACATTGTGGTTACTGCATTCACCCATATTATCAAGTCCCCCTCAACATACCCCATTGCAGCCACTGTCCATCAGCATAGTAAGATGCTATAGAGTCATTGCTTGTCTTCTCTGTGCTATACTGCCTTCTCTGTGACCCATCTACATTATGTGTGCTAATCATAATGCCCCTCAATCCCCTTCTCCCTCCCTCTCCACTCACCCTCCCCACCCCTTTCCCTTTGGTAATCATTAGTCCCTTCTTGGAGTCTGTGAGCCTGCTGCTGTTTTGTTCCTTCAGTTTTGCTTCGTTGCTATACTCTATAAGTGAGTGCAATAATTTGATACTTGTCTTTCCTGCCCAGCTTATTTTGGCAGTATGAGAAGTCTTTTAACTACTTCCAGATTTCCCCAATCCAGCAAAACAAATGAGAATGACAAACTTCTAAAGGAAAGAATGAGATTGAAAAATAGAATAAAATTATCTTCAATAAATAAGTGCTGAGGTTATTTTAGTGGGATTTAATTCCGATAGCAGCATACAACCCTAAAAGTGTTTTCAGATCCCAGAGAAAAATTCCTGAAAAACATCTTCCTAGGCTGACTCAAATTTTTAGCAATATCTGATATTTGTAGTTTACTCATATATTACCCTAAGGTACACATAATCTTAAATATACACAGTATCTAATATAAAAGTTATTAGTTAGGTTAGAGTCATTGATATAAAAAATATTTCTGTTCTCAGAATGATCTTCTGGATGTCGTGGCAAGTATTGACTTATCAAGGAAGACAGTCAAAAGGATTCGGATAAATTTTGTCTTTGCTCTAATTTATAATCTGGTTGGAATTCCTATAGCTGCTGGTATGTGACTGGTAACTAGTATTACTTTTTCCTCTGAAATTGTTAGAGATCTATCAGATTGTAAGTTAGTTTTGAGTTCAGTTTTTGTATGTAGCCTGCTGATGTGATGAGAGGTAATATTAAAATCAGTAATTTTGATTTTCGGCAATATTCATTATAGCCTAGAATGTGTAAGCATTCTGACAGGCTTATCTTATTTTACTTTATTTTACCCATATTTTGAAAAATTTCAAACCTACATAAGGAAAAAATGATACAATGAAAACCTGTATTCCTTTCACCAATTAATAATATTTTGCCATATTACTTACACTTTCTCCAGGTACTCTCACACACATACACATTTCTTTACTTATTCATTTACTTTTAGTTTAAGAGAACAAATTTACCCTTAATTTCATTACCCAAACACAACTACTGTTAGCATTTTAGTAATAGTTTTTGTTTTATTACATAGTTGTAACTACAGTGCACAAGAATTTTCTGCTCTTCACTTAACATTCTACTACCCAGCAGTTGTTTTTTTTAAGTTTGGGGACCAGATGAGAAAGAAAGAACTTGAATGAAGGAATATGACCAAGAAAAAGCAAGTTAGAGTTGTTTAATTAGCATCTGATAATCACCTGTACTTTGGGTATTGGTAGGAGTTAGTAATAATATAAGAGAAACAGTTATCACTTTCTTCTTGTTCTCTTAATGGTTTGAAAGCCAAAGAAAAACATGAAATGACCTGAGAGCAATTAGTATGTTGCTTATCAACAAGGACACACAAATGCTGAGAGGACAAAGAGCAAAAGGACAATCAAAGTCCAGAGAGATTAACTCATGGCACAAGTGATTTTTTAAAAAATTACACAAATAACATATGATCACTGTAGAAAAAGTAGAAAAATACAGATAGGAACACAAAAAAATTAAAAGTCCAAGTCCAATAAGTCTGTCTCATCCCTGTCATATGAGCAAACATTAAAATGTCTGTCAAAACCAAGTGTAGATAAATTTGTAGAACACGAACCTTTACACTTTTGGTGGGATTGTGATCTGGTACAGGCACTTTGGAGAGCAACTGAGAAACAAAGTTGAAGATGTGCCTGTGTTATAACCCAGCAGTTTCACCTCTAGGTATGTACCCTAGAGACATTCTCAAACATATGCGCAGGCAGACATGTAAAAGAATGTTCAGAGCAATACTCTATCAGTGAAAAATGGGTAATGTCATAAATCTCCAATAGGATGGATTGGTGAATAAATATCAAACAAGGAAATGATTTTTGTGTACATATTGGAAACACATTGGTAATCTGTTCAGTACTATCTGCTCTAACTAATCCAGACTTGTTTCCTAGGAGTTTTTATGCCCATTGGTTTGGTTTTGCAGCCCTGGATGGGATCTGCTGCAATGGCTGCTTCCTCTGTTTCAGTAGTACTTTCTTCTCTTTTCCTTAAACTGTAAGTATGATGGCTTGCTAACCTTTGTATTGTATATTCCATTTATCATGCACAGTTAGTCTTGGTAGGTTCTATTCTCATATTGATCAGTGATAAGCCCAAAATGTTAATAATTAATGTTAGTCATGTAACTATTACCTTATATAGTCTTTACATAGCAACCGCAAGCACTGAGTGGGGTAAAATCTAGTACACTGGCTCTGGGAAGTAGGATTTCTGATCATGTGACTGCATAATTCCTTTTGAGCTACTTTCCTAGCAGGAACCACCTTTGTACATTTCATGCCAGGCAAATCTCTTTCCATTTTTGAATGTAACAAGCATTTGGTCACATTTGGTTATTTCAAACTAGTGTACTTTTGCATGTGTCCAGTTATAGGAAACCAACTTATGAGAATTATGAACTGCATGCCCGAAGCCAGATGGGACAGAAAAGTCCTTCAGAAATCAGCGTTCATGTTGGAATAGATGACACCTCAAGAAATTCTCCTAAACTGGGTTTGCTGGACCGGATTGTTAATTACAGCAGAGCCTCCATAAATTCGTTGCTTTCTGATAAACGGTCTCTAAACAGCGCTGGTACCAGTGAACCTGACAAGCACTCACTCCTGGTGGGAGACCGCTGGGAAGATGACGACACCACATTGTAACAGGCCACAGACAGAGGGTGCTAACTAGCTGATGTTGTTTCGCACAGACACAGCATTCGTGATGTCACCTTAGCTTTTCAAAATACTGTGGAAGGATTTTATCTGGGTCTCACACTCTTAAGATAGGGTTTCTATTTGAGTTGTATTTGTCTAATGGGAAAAATATCTTTTTTCAGGGCATTGGCTCTGAACATAGCTTTATTTAAAATGATTCTGGTAATTGTTGCTTTCACTAGCTACAGGTAAGGTGGGCCAGTGAAGTTTACAACAAGCCCTATAATTGAAGATTGCCAAATTGTTGCTGAAGTGATAATTTTCTATTGGGCAAAAAAAGAAGGCTCAAAGAAAGGATAATTAAAATTTTGAAGATTTGAGAGCCTGATCTTGAAGAGATTCCTGAGCTCTTATCCCTGCCAGATTGGAAACAGTGGCTTTCAAAGCACTATATAAAGCATCTAGTTTTAGAAGGAAAACAGTAGAAACTATTTAAAAACAGAAATACCTTATTTATTACAGGTTTTCTTCCCCCTCTCTTTCTCCCTGTGTCTTTGATTTTGCAGTTGCTTTCTTAGATGCCCTGGTGCATTTTCTTTTGTTATCTTCTTAGCTGGTGATAGTTTTTCATTGATAAAAATAGCTGACACCTTTTCCAATATCTTGTTCCTTTCTTTAACTTGTAGCTCAAAAGATCGTAAGGGTCTGTAGAGTTCCCTGCTTGCCGTCTTCTCATTGTGGTAAAAATATATCAGATTCTTCCTTCAATGACTCTCTAGCTCTGTGCAGGCTTTCAGTTCACTCTTGTTGAGTTCAGCTACAAGTTGTTTTTAGTGTACTCTGTCAGCCTCAGTCCAGAAGCTTAAGCTTTTGAGCCTCTTTCACAATTAATTTTTAAAATAAGATTAACACTACCATCTTTAACATATACAGGTCATGTAAAATTACCTGGATTCACCAAATTTGTTCTTTAATGGAGAGAATATAAGACCTTAACTGGTATATATGATTTAATAGATTTTAGTTATCTTTTAGTGTTTTAGATAACCTCTCAAAATGACTTTAAAGTAATGCTGTTACACGAAACTGCTTTTACCAAAAAGTACAATAAATTGTAATACAGAAATGAGACTCTCCCTAGGTTGTGATACCTCTTGACCAAATCTATACTTTTCTCTAGTTTAACACATTTGCACTTGCTAGTTAGCATCGTTCACAAATTCAGGGGCTTGTTCTCATTGCCATATAGATTTAGAACATTCCCTAGTGAGTGCCTGGGAGTTAGCACTTGTGTCACTATTTAAATTTCATTTAATTTTAATTCATTTAAATTAAATTGCAAGCTGGATTTCATATGCAAAATATGTAAGTGAAGAGAACTCATAAATAAATTTCTAGTATTTTGTTCCCATTGCCAAATGGGAAGCTACTAACACATAGGATTTGTACTCAGTAAATGTTAGTCCTTTTCTCCCCTTGAGGTCAGAAATAAATACTAAAAGTCATTTTTATAGGACAAAGTCTAAAATCAGCTGGGAGTGGGGGATGGGTTTCTTCCTCTCCTACTTCCTTTCTCTCTTATCCTTTCATACACGCAAAACAGTTTACAACATTATTACATGCTATCTTTTCAGATTTGGAAAATATCTCATTTTTATCTCAGTTATAAAGAGAGAACTGAAACTTTTGATGAAGGTGCTATTAATCTAGAAAGGCAAACTCATTTTCATGAAATATGAATGAGTTTGTATATGCAGGCTCTTTTTTAGACCAATACCTCTGCCATTGTCCATGCTTCCAGTTTGAATTTTAATATTTTGAAAATTTTTAATTCCAGTGGCCCATACCACAATGTATTTCTTCTAGAAGAAACAGCTGATATGACAAAATGTAGAATAGACTTTTGAAAAAGAAGTACCTCTCTCTTCCTCATCCTCACTCCTCTCTCTCTGAAGCACTTGTACATAGCCTGTTAATGTTTTTATTATTATGCGTGTGTCTGAGTCATCCTTTTAGCCCCCACATGCCAGGGGGACCCCCATGTCCTAGGACAGTGAGAAGAGCAGCCTGTAGTCTGGGAAAAAACAAGGATATCATTTCAGCCATTATTACCAGAATAGGAAACATTTTGTTCAGAAAGAATCCTGCTTTAAATATCTGTAGTCATCTTTGAATTTTCTATCACAAGTCTCTTTTGTAATCCAGAACTCCCATTAGCTTCACAGAGCAGCTGTATTCACAGGAGAGGGAGGTGATATATGGAGGGGATCAAAAGCATTGCTTTCAGTTAGTAACTAGCTTTGAGTACCTAGTTAATAGAACAAATTTTATAAGTGTGTGTATGTGTGTGTATTCATATACATATGTGCACATATATATGCACACACATATTACTATATAGAAGGAAAATAGATTTATATTTGAATTTGATATTTGGAGTTCTTTATTTGTTGTTCCTTTATCACTCTTCGGTATTCACTCAGCAGCCATTCCCTGTCTGAAGATAACAAGGGTGTTTTGATATCCAGTGTAGGTTCAAACTCAACTATAGGGCACCTTTTATCTTAAATATCCAAAGATGCCTTTTGAATTTCAAAGGTTAAAACTCAACTAGAATATTTAGTGTTGTAGTCTCAAGAAGTATGGTTGTCAGTTGTGAAAATAGAAATGTTACTTTTCCTAGTTTAGTATCAACATTTAGAGTGTTAAATTTGATGCCTGTGAACAAATAATTTTATACTGTGCTTTAACTATTCTTTTTTCAGATGTATTCTTTGTTCATATTGCTTAACATAGCATCATAGAGAGGATGTTTCCAAAAACTGAAGCGTGCATATCTTTTATGTACAAAGCTTAAGATCAAGAATGTATGTTCTTAGAGAATTCTTTTTCCATTCCTTGTGGATCATGCTTTAAAATTATTTTTCTTAATATTTATTTTACTCTATTTTGTTATTTTCTTGCAGTGAGGCATCTGGTTACTGGTTATTTCAATAAGAATAAAAACATTCCTGGAATCACTCCGGATTTTTTGTTTATTTCTCACTTTTCTATATTAAAAAAAATACTGTTTTACCAAGTGTAAAAAAAATAGATTCATGCCAAATTATTATCAAGTTTTACACTAACTTTCTGTAGTACCTCTGAAAGTTTATCTGGTATGAGTAAGCAGATAAAGCACAAAAGTCTGACTTCTTTTTCTTCAATTAAAAGAGCTTCTGTAATGGCATTGATAATAAACCTTTTGTAGCTAAAACCAGGTGTCTCAACCTCATGTTTTTAGTTGAAGAAATGTTTAACAAAACATTGTTAAACATTGATTGTTTAATACCCCAAACAACAGTTTATGATGTTGTGCAATAATTATTTACTATAGTCAAAATATTCAGTAGTTTGTTTTTCTATAGCATGTACTTGATCATATTTCTGCCAAGGATGTGCCTTCAACTTTATAATTATAGTATTGTAAAAAAATTTCTTTTTGTCAGTGTCTCTTTTGTTAAAATCATCCAGCTCCTCTACTAGCAGTTCTGAAGTACCCTGTGGTTTTTAGTTTTTTTCTTTCTCTTTCTCTCTTTTTTACTGTTAAATCAGTGAGGGGTCAGAATTGGAGGCAGCACCACACATTTGCTAAGAATGGGAAGGAAAAAATACAGTTTCCTTCAGACTCCACTCCACCTGCTGTATCATGTCGTGAGGATGAGAAGCAAAGGAATACAGTTGTCCTCCTTTCCTTTGTAGTCTCTAATACATTCTTGATAGATTGTCTATCCTAAATGACCTTAACAGAGAATGGAGCTTTTCTTGCATTTGGGGGGCCCTGTACAGTGTGTCAGGGTCCCATCTGCAGGACATTCCCATACCAAACACTTCTTTGAATTAAGAAAAAGGTTTTAACTGATTTGTAAAGAAAAACTACTTTTCATCCTCTCCCCCCAATCCCCCCTAAATCCCTGGGATTATTTGGCATGATGAAATAGGATTGGAAAGGGAAACATGAGTAAAATACCTAAGGCACAGCCAGTAGGGTGTGTAGGTCAGTTACTGGTCTGGAGCTGAGTTGCTAGTTTCCTATTTTGAAGGGAGCTGCTTTTGCCTGTAGGAAGACCCCATAGGGCATGATGTGAAGAGCACCGAAATAGCCTGCTTGCCCCAAATATTCTCTATACCAATCACAGTCCTTTGTGTTCTTAAACTTAGCACTTTAGCCTTTCCTTTTCATCCATAATTGTTAGTCTTCATGTTGGTGCCAGTTCAAGTAAAATAATGCTCCTGCGTTGCAGCACCGTCAAGTGCATTCTTAAATTTATAGCTACAGTTGTTGGGCAAAGTCCTTGTTTCAAATAGTCACAGTGAATCAGCTGCCTCTGTTCAAAATAAATTACTCTCTTCCTTCTGAGGTTGAACCACTGGCAACATTTGCCAGCTGACCACATTTTGGCCAACTTACCTTGAGACCAGGCTTCAGTAATGCCTTCAAACCTTGCTACTCAACGTGTGGTTCCTAGACCACCAGGCTTAGCATCACCCAGGGGCTCATAAGAAATTGAAGCTATCAGGCCCCACTCCAGATCTGCTGAACCAGAACCTGTATGTTAACAGGAATCCCAGGTGATTTGTATGTGTATTAAAATATAAAAAGCACTGTTTTAAAGCTTTTATCTTCACTCTGCTTTGGGAAATGCCTCCAAATCTGTCAAGGACTCACAGTAGATACCCATCTTTCTCCCTCTCTTTCTCCAGTAAGCTCTTGGCCAAAGTTAAATTTTGCTCAGATATCCCTGTTCAGATACAGGTTTGTTCATTCATTCATCCATGCATGCATGCATACATTTAACGAATATTTGTTGAATGTTACTGTGAATGAGGCACTGTTCTGAGTATGGATGGTGACAGCAACAAACAAACAACAAAAGCAAAACCCAAAACACTGCTCCCAGGGAACTTAGATTCTGAGGTGGGAAGGCAGACGGTAAACAAAAAATACTTAGTATGTTAGATGGTAATAATTGCTATGGAAAAAATTAACAGAGGAGGGGAGATAGGGTACTGGGGAGGGGGCCGCAATGTAAAACGAGGTCAGAGAAAGGTGGCCTACTGAAAAACTGACATTTAAAGAAATACTTGAAGAAGTGTGGGAGCTTGCCACATAGATGCAAAAGAGCATTTCAGGGAAAGGATGCATTATGGAACACACCAAAACTAGAAAGTTACCTATTTTTTTATCCAAAATTCAAATTTAACTGGGTAGCCTGTATTTTATCTGGCAGCCCTAGTTAGGGGACTATGACAATAATCCAGATGAGTGACAATGGTGGTGGCTTAAGCCAAGGTGGTAGCAGTGGAGGTGGTTATATTTTGTATCTTGAAACAACAGGAGTTCTGGTTTCTGGTGGCTTGGCTATGAGGTATGAGAGAAAGATGTCAAGAATGTCTCCAAGATTTTTGGTTTAAGCATTAAGAAAGCTCAAGTTGCCATTTACTAAATGGGGAAGACAGAAAGTGGAACAGTTTGATTTGGGAGGCAGATGAGAGAGAAAGGTCAAAAGTTCAGTTTTATACATAATTTTGATATATTTATTAGGTATCCAAGAGGAGATGGCAAGGAGGCAACTGGATAAATGAAACTCAAACTCAAAAAAAATTAAGGGAAATTGTAGATTGAAATTATAAATTTGGGTGTTTCAAAAATGTAGAATTTTCAGTTTAAATGGATGAGACTTTATTTCCTGTGCTACAACACTTGCTGGCATCTTCTGTTATCCTCACAATAATCCATGTGTTCTGAAGTTTATAGCTAAAGGAAATGAAGTATCTTGACTTAGAGCTGAGGTGGTGACTTTGGCAAGCTGGAACTATATTTCACAGAATCGCCTTCCCTCTATATGGGTTGGACTGGGTTAGGGTTAGCTATGGGACACCTTTTCTGTGAGCTGTAGAAGGCAGAAGTGAAGTTGGCGTCATACATTTTTTACTCTTGGAAAGTCAGTGCAGAGCACCACGTAGCTCACGTTGCTGCTGATCTCCTGGCTCACCTTGTTGGTGTGGGGCAGTACCCGGCCCTGCGGCTCTCTAGACACCATCAGATCTCATTGTTCAGCTGCTCTAAGGCCACGTTCAAGTACAAGTGCAGTTTTGGGATGCAGGGTGCCAGCTTCTCCTGTGGTTACCCATACCATTGAGATTGGAGATGTGTGAGACAGACATGGTTTCTGTTTGTCCTCCTGAGTTTCAGTTGTCCTCGTGGCTTTCAAGTCATTTCAATTTCAAAAGATTCCAGTTTCTCCTTACTCTCATTAACAACCAGCTTTCCTCCCTGATTGACATTTTGGCTGATCTATAGCCACTGCATATCAACACTGAATGTAGAGGAACAACTTTATAACCGGCTCCACCAGCTCCCACAACAATGTTAGTTGAATCTTTAGGGTTTTTTATGTGCAATATCATGTCACCTGCAAACAGTGACAGTTTAACTTCTTCCATACAAATTTGGATGCTTTTCATCTCTTTATGCTGTCTGAATGCCATGGCTAGGGCCTTCTAGTACTATGTTTAATAAAAGTGGGGAGAGTGGGCATCCTTGTCCTTGTTACCAATCTTACAGGAACAGCTTTCAATTTTTCACTACTAAGTATGATGTTGGCTGTGGGTTGTCATATATGGCCTTTATTATGTTGAGGCACTTGCCCTCTATACCCATTTTGTGGAGAGTTTTTATCATGAATGGATGTTGAATTTTGTCAAGTGCTTTTTCAGCATTTATTGATATGATAATGTGGTTTTGATCCTCTTTTTATTAATGTGGGGTATGATATTGATTGATTTATGAATATTGTATCATCCTTGCATCCCTGGAGTAAATCCCACTTGGTCATGATGGATAATCTTTTAGATGTATTTTTGAACTTGGTTTGCTAATATTTTTTTGAGGATTTTTGCACCTATGTTCATCAGGGATATTGGCCTATAATTTTCTTTTTTTGTGGTGTCTTTGTCTGGTTTTGTTATTACAGTGATGCTGGCCTCAGAATGAGTTTAAAAGTATTCCCTCCTCTTCTACTTTTTGTATTACATTAAGAAGGATGTATGTTAGCTCTACTTTAAATGTTTGGTAGAATTCAGCTGTGGAGCCCTGTTTTGGGGGGGTTTTATGATTACCAATTTGATTTTACTGCTGGTAATTGTTCTGTTCAGATTTTCTGTTTCTTTCTGGGTCAGTTTTGGAAGGTTGTGTTTTTCTAGGAAGTTGTCTATTTTTTAATAGGTGGTTCAATTTATTGGCATATACTTTTTCATAGTGTTCTCTAATAATTCTTTGTATTCCTGTGGTGTCCATTGTGATTATTATTTCTCCATTTCTGATTTCTTTATTTATATATTCTTTCTTATTTTCTTGATAAGTCTGGTTAGGGGTTTGATTATTTTGTTGATCTTCTCAAAGAACCAGCCCCTGGTTTCCTTGATTTTTTCTATTGTTTTATTCTTCTCGATTTTATTTATTTCTGCTCTGATCTTTATTGTGTCCCTACTCCTGCTAGCTTTGGGATTCATTTGTTCTTCTTTTTCTAGTTTCTTTAATTGTGAGTTTAGACTATTTATTTGGGATTGTTCTTGTTTCTTGAGGTAGGCCTATATTGCTATGTACTTCCCTTTAGAGCTACCTTCGTGGCATCCCACACATTTTGGGCTGTTGAATTTTTATTTTCATTTTTCTCCATGTATTGCTTGATTTCTATTTTAATTTGTTCGTTTATCCATTGGTTATGTAGAAGCATGCTGTTTAGCCTCCATGTGTTTGTAGGCTTTTTTGTTTTCTTTGTGTAACTTATTTCTAGTTTCATAGCATTCCTACCAGTGGTCTGAGAAGCTACTTGCTATAATTTCAATCTTTGAATTTATTTAGGCTCTTTTTTGTGGCCTAGTATGTGATTGCTTCTGGAGACATTCCATGGACACTTGAGACAATGCTTTTGGGTGGAATGTTCTATAGATATCCATTAAGTCCATCTGATCTAATGTATTGTTCAGTGCCTCTGTTTCCTTACTTATTTTGTCTGGCTGATCTGTCTACTGATGTGAGTGGTATATTAAAGTCTCCTAAGATGAATTTGTTGCAGTCTATTTTCCCCTATAATTCTATTAGTAATTGTTTTACATATTTAGCTGCTCCTATGTTGGGTGTATAGATTTGTTTAAAATTTTTTATTAAGGTATTATTGATATATACTCTTAGGAAGGTTTCACATGAAAAAACAATGTGGTTACTACATTTAGTCCTATTAACAAGTCCCCACCCATACCCCAGTGCAGTCACTGTCCATCAGTGTAGTAAGATGCCACAGATTCACTATTTGCCTTCTTTGTGCTACATTGTTTTCCCCGTGATCCCCCACTGGGTGCATAGATATTTATAATGGTTATATCTTCTTGTTGGACTGACCTGTTTATCATTATCTAATGTCCTTCTTTGTCTCTTGTTACTTCTTTGTTTTGAAATCTATTTTGTCATAAGTAAGTACTGCTTCTCCATCTTTTTTCTCCCTTTTATTTGCATGAACTATCTTTTTCCATCCCTTTACTTTTAGTCTGTGTATGTCTTTGGATCTGAAATGAGTCTTGCAGGCAGCATATAGATGGGTTTTGTTTCTTTATCCATTCTGCTGCCCTTTGTCTTTTGATTGGTGCATTCAGTCCATTTACATTTAAGGTAATTATTGATAGGTATGTACTTATTGCCATTTTATTAATTGTTTTTGGTTGTTCTTATAGCTCCTTTCTGTTTTTTTTCTCCCTTATTATACTCTTGTCTTGTTATTTGATGGTTTTCTTTAGTGTTATGATTGGATTTCTCTTTTTGAATTTTTTTGTGTATCTATTGTAGGCTTTAATTTTGTGGTTACTAAAGGTTCAAGGATAGCTTCCTTACTATATAACAGTCTATATTAAGGTGCTGATTGTTCTATTTCAAACTGAATCTAAAGGTACCTTTTTTTTTTCCTTTTTCTTCCTCTTCCTCCACACTTCATGTATTAGATTTCATAATCTGCACTTTCTGTGTATCCAGCTGATTTTTTGTATAGTTGATTGTGCTTCTTTTGTTTTAATTTCATTCTTGCTTGTTAATTATTGGTCTAACTACCTTTACTGTTGGTTTATTTTCACTGGTGAGAGCTATTTAGCCTTAGGGTCATTTCCATCTACAGTAGTACCTTTAACATATCCTGTAAGGCTGGCTTAGTGGTAGTGAATTCCTTCAACTTTTGTTTATCTGGATATCGTTTAATACCTGCTTCAGATTTAAATGATAATCTTGCTGGGTAGAGGATTCTTGGTTGGAGGTCCTTCTGTTTCAGTACATTAGATATTTCATGTCACTCCCTTCTGGCCTATAAGGTTTCTGTTGAGAAGCCTGATGATAGCCTGATGGGCTTTCCTTTGTATATGATATTTTTTCTCTCTCTGGCTGCTTTCAGTATTGTCTCCTTGTCCTTGATCTTTGCCATTTTAATTATTATATGTCTTGGTGTTTTCTTCCTGGGGTTCCTTCTTTTAGGGGGTCTCTGTGCTTTGAGGACCTGAGTGTCTATGTCCTTCCCCACATTGGGGAAGTTTTCATCAGTTATTTCCTCAAAGAGACTTTCTTTCCCTTTGTCTCTCTCTTTTCCTTCTGGTACCCCTATTTTGTGAATATTGTTTCATTTGGATTGGTTACACAGCTCTCATCACTTTTTCATTCCTACAGATCCATTTTTTCTCTTTGTTCCTCAGTGTTGTGTTCCTCCTAATTTCCATCTCATTGAGTGTGTCCTCTGCTTGCAGCAATCTACTCTTTAATCCCCTCATTGTATGTTGCATTTCAGATACTGTATTTTTCAACTCTGAGTGGCTCTTTTCCAGCTCTTGTATGTCTTTGTTGAAATCCTCCCTGAGATCTTGAATACTTCTCTGTAAATCAGTGAGCATGTTTATGACTTTTACTTTGAAATTTTTGTTGAGAAGATTGGTGATCTCTGTTTCATTTAGCCCTCTTTCTGGTGTCTTGTCCTGTAGTTTTGTTTGGAATATATTCCTCTGCCTCCTCATTTTGTCAGGGTTTTTTCTATTTCTTCCTTTGTATTAAATGGGTCTGCTATGCTTCCTGGCATATAAAGTATTAGCTTTATGAAGGAGGTATCCTATGGTGCCCAGAGCTCAAGAGTCTTTACTTTTCAGTGCCTGGTTCTACTTTGCGGGAGCCCCAGCTGTTGTTAGAGTGCAGTCGGTGGACCCCCTTTCTGTCTTTCTACAGTGCCAGCAATTTGCCTCAGCTGCCTTTGTGATCTGAGCAGAAGCCTCTGCTAGGATCAATGTGGGTAGGGCCAAACTCTGCCTGCCCTGCAGCAATGGTGGGGCTGCAGGGGTAATGGGGTAGGCCTGCCTATGAGCAGCTCTGGGGCAGGGCAGGATGTGCTGCACTAGGCTTGGACACCTTCAGGGAGGAAGGAGCTCCTGGGGCTGGCTCCTGCAGGTACCTTCCTGGTTGGGCTGAAATGGGGCAAGAACACTGGGAGAGTGTCCCTCTGCCTGCCAGACAGCAAAGTGTGATGTTGCTGTGGGCCAAGTAGGTTGGCTTGCTGGCAATGCAAGCAGGGAGGTGCCTCAAGGCTGTGTTTCCAGAGAGGGGGATGGAGTGTCTGGGGCTCCTGAGAGTTCCTGACTTGTTGGGCCAAGGAAGGGCTGGGGAAGTATCATCCGCTGGCCCTTTCTCCTGAGGAGAGAGCTCCAACCAATCCTTGCCTCTCTGGCACCCGCCCAACCCCCCACACACACACTACTGGTAAGTCATTCAAACTGCTGCCTCTGCCTTGGGTCTCAGGAGTGGTGGAGTCTGCCTACCATCCACAAGTGGTTGGAGTCTCAATCTCCCAGAGTGTTCCAGCTGTCCTTGGTGTCCAGCCCTGATAATCACCAGAATTTCATGTAATGTGGACTTGTGCTCCTGGAGATCTCCAGGTCTAGGTGTGCATGTTTCTGGGCTCCTATCCCTCCCTATTCTGTTCCTCTTTCTCCCAAGGCTGGTGTGGGTGGAGGGTTTGGGTCCTGCTGGATTGCTGCTCTGTCATTTTTCCCTTTTCTGTGTGGTCTTATCTTCTTCTCCAGATATAGGTGTTCTCTCCTGCAATTTTCAGGTCATTTTCAGGTTTAGTTGTATTTGCTGTATTTTCTTCTTTTAAGTGTATTTTGGAGGAGGTTTCTGCCTTGCCTTCCTACTTCACCTTTTTTTTCACCCCCGAGTCACACCTCTCTTAAGCACCCTAGGTGTCAGAGCAGCTTGAGGGTTGTAGGTTATCTGTAGCTGCAGATAAAGTTTGTGAAAGCTGTGTAAAGGAAGAAGCTAATCTCTACAGAATCCAGGGGTCATTCTATTAAAGCTGCCATTGGAATATTTCAATATTTGTATTTACTAAGTACATAGATTTTTTTATTCTTTTTCTTTTTTCAAATAAAACCACTGGTAGTTCACCACTCAGAGATTAGTCACAGGGATGAAAGTACAAATAGAGAATATAGTCAATAATACTGCTACATTTTTCTTTCTATGTTGACAGATAATAATTACACTAGTTGGGGTGAGCAGTTAATAATGTGGATTACTGTTGAATTACTGTGTTGTATACTTGAAACCAATATAATATTGTATATCAACTATACTTTAATTTAAAAAAGGAAAAAAAGGAAAAAAACTGCAAAAAGAAAAAAAATCACAGTCCCATAATGGTATATATTCTTTCAGTTTGTTTCCTTTGTATATGTACAGTTTTCCCTTGAACAACATGGGTTTGAACTGCATGTGTCCACTTATGTGCAGATGTTTTCAATAAATACAGCACAGTACTGTAAATGTATTTTTTCTTTTGTATGATTTTCTTAACATTTTCTTTTCTCTAGCTTACTTTATTGTAGGAATACAGCATATAATACATATAACACACAAACATATCTTAATCAACTCTTCATGTTATCGGTAAAGCTTCCAGTCAACAGCAGGCCATTAGTAGTTGTTTTTGAGTCAAAGTTATACATGGATTTTCTCGTACATGAGGGGTTGTTGCACCCTTACCCCCTGTTGTTCATGGGTCAGCTTTATAAAGCTAAACAGAGGTAGTTTTTAACCTATAGCTGAATGATGGAGGAGATGAAAATGAAAAACAACTAATTTTTCTTTCTTTTTAGAAAATGTTTAAAAAATTATATATTTTTAGCATATTGTATATTGTATGAATTGTATATATTTAAGGTGCATAACATGATTTGATAAACATAGTGAAATGATTAATTAGTATGGTTTGTCTAATTAACATATCCTCACACAGTTACCATATTTCTGTATGATAACAGCAGCTGAAATCTTAGCATTTCCAGCATTCAGTGTGACATTAAGTATAGCCATCATGCTGTACATTAGATCTCTAGACTTGGTCATCCTACATAACTGCACCTTTGTACCCTTAGACCAACATCTCCCCATTTTCCTCCTTCCCTGCCCTGGTAACCAGATTCTATTTTTGAGCAGCAGCTAATTTTAAATCTTTGGTGGTAGTCATCTGATCTAAAGAACTTTACCTTCTGAAAGCCATTGGCTTAGTTAGCTGTAGCTCTTTGCATTAGAAAAGCAACTCTGGGCACAAAGTTATTTTAAAAGGAATTCAACTTTTAGGGACAGAGCCAAAGACTTACTATAAGAAACAAATTGGTTTGCATCCAACAAACTAGGTAGGTGCAAATTGAAATGCACTGCCCCACTTCTGTGGTCTTGGGAACATGCTAGAATAAGTGGTTGTTTTTAAGCCACTTAAAATTCTGAGCTTAAAAGTCACAGAACCTTCTGTCGAACTCTTTTTGGGAAGAAAGGGATCTTTCCTCAAGCTATGTTCTTATACTTTCACCTCTACACTACTTTGTAATTGTACCCAAGAGGATGTCTTTCTAATAAACTGTTCTACATGTATTGCTTGGTCTTCCTACTTGATGCTCCACTGTCACCATCCATCTATCACTGTACAATTGACCCCCTTCACCCTTTTTGCCCACCCCTCAAACCCCTTCCCTTCTGATAACCACCAATCTGTTCTCTGTATCTATGAGTTTTGTTTATTTAATTGGCTTGTTTTTAGCTTCCACATATAAATGAAATCACATGGTACTTGTCTTTCTCTGACTTACATCACCTAACTTAGTACCCTCAAGGGGTATTATGCCATCCATGTTGTTGCAGATGGTAAGATTTCCTTCTTTTTAATGGCTGAGTAGTATGCCATGGTGCATGTATATATATATATATATATATATATATATATATATATATATATATACACACATATCACATCTTTTTTATCCATTCATCCATAGATGGATAGTTGCATTATATCCATATCATGCCTATTGTAAATAATGTTGTGATGAACATAGGTGTGCATATGTATTTTTGAATTAGTGTTTTTGTTTTCTTCTGATAAATACTTAGAAGTGGAATAGCTGGGTCATATGATAGTTCTGTTTTTAATTTTTTGAGAAACCTCCATACTGCTTTCCATAATGGCTGCACCAATTTTCCTTCTTCCCAACAGTATACAAGGGTTTCCTTTTCTCTACAACCTCTCCAACACCAGTTATTTCTTGTCTTTTTGATAATAGTCAGTCTGACAGGTGGGAAGTGATATCATTGAGGTTTTGATTTGCATTTCCCTGATGATCAGTGATGTTGAGCATCTTTTCATATGCCCATTGGCCATCTGTGTGTATTCTTTGGAAAAAATGTCTATTCAGATCCTCTACCCATTTTTAAATTAGATTGCTTGTTTTTTGTTATTGAGTTGTATGAGTTATTTATACATTTTGGATATATTAGTCCCTTATTCGAAATATGATTTGTAAGTATCCTCTCCCATTCAGATGGTTGCCTTTTTATTTTGTTGATGGTTTCCTTCGCTGTACAGAAGGTTTTTAGTTTGATGTGGTCCCACTTGTTTATTTTTGCTTTTTTGGTCATTGTTTTTGGAGTCAGATCCAAAAAAATATTGCCAAGAGCAATGTCAAGGACTTTGCTGCCTATGTTTTCTTCTATGAGTTTTATGTTTTCTGGTCTTACACTCAAGTCTTTAATCCATTTTATATTAATTTTTGTGTATGGTGTAAGATAGTCTAATTTTGTGACTGTCCAGTTTTCCAAGCACCATTTAAAGAGACTGTCCTTTCTCCACTGTATATTCTTGCCTCCTTTGTTGTAAATTAATTGACCATAAATGTATGGGTTTATTTTGGGACTCTCTATTTTTCTCTGTTGATCTATGTGTCTGTTTTTATGCCAGTATGTCGGTTTGCAAGCTCCTTGGGAGTTTCTAAGGTGTAATCTTAAACCAGCCCCTGCATGTGGAGGGCAGGGAGAGACTGAAGAAAGAGATGGGCCACTCCAGTTTGGTAGATGACTGGGGTTTTTTTTCTATCTAATCTTCTTGACTTTTAAAAATTGAAATGTAGTTGATATACAATATTATGTATTGTACACACCGTACTTGTTGGCCAGGTGAGGCAGCACTGTCAGGTGTGAGAAGATGGACTGGGGGAAGATATGCCAGACCAGGACCTTAACCTTCTCCTCTCTTTGAATGATGCATGTTTCAGTGCAGGTATAGTGTATTTGAACAGGCCCAGCTTGCAGCAGGGCAATGGGATCCCAGTGGAGATTGAGTCATTCCCCCTTACCCAGGGTTGTAAAGTAACTCACCCATCCTGGTGGGACATCCCATTGCAAATCCCAGTAGGTAATTCCTTTTCCAGGTGTGACAGGGGTGGTGTTCTCAGGGTAGATGATGATTAAACAAGCATTTATAGGGGTCACGAAAGACCTTTAGATCTGTCTTCAAGAGCCTGGGACAATCCTGTTTTCCATGTTCCAGTTCAATAGGCGCTTACGTCCCCTGGCAATCAGGAGGCTGATGCCGTAGCTCAAGTCAAAACTTAGCAACTGACCCTTCAGTAGATATAACAAATTGGGTGCACAGAAAGAGTGGCCATCACAGTGCCCAGGTGGGATGGTGTATTGCCAAGGATGCTGGATTGCCCTTGAAATTATGACTTGGCTAATGCAGTAACAGCATGTCCTGTGTGTTCTAAACAAAGCCCAAGACAACTGCCAGAGAAGCCTGGGACCATCCACCAATGCCCAGCCAGTAAGGGATTGGCAAATTGATTATATTGTCCTCTACCCCGCAAGTGAGAGTTCTAAATACGCCTTGGTTTGTATGGACACTGCAGCTGACCTAATTCAAGCTTTCCTCTGGTGCCACACAAACCCAGCTGCCACCATTTAGGGGATTACAGAAGCTGAAGCTGAGTACCACACCTTCAACAAACAAGTAGTGATGGGATCACATTTCAAAGGTCATGATGTGCAAGAGTGGGTAAAAAGTACGGCATTGAATTCCATCACCCCTATAACCTGCAAGCAGTAGGGTTGGTAAAAAAAAAAAAAAAAAAAAGAATGAATGAATGAGTGAATGAAAGAGAAAAGAAAGAAATATTAAAGCAGCAGATTAAATTACTAAGAGGTAAAACCACATTGTCTAGGAGGATTAAAGTCCTGTCCTAGGCTTTAATACATTTAAATGATCAACCAGTAGGCATACTGGTTGCTCCATTTGGCAAACTGGGGACCTCTGCCGAGGCATGCAATGCTGTAAAGTTATGAAAGTCATGAGAAACAGCCATTGACCCAACTCTCACCATGGATCAATGTACTGTTGGACTTCCCACTGTCCAAGTCAAAGGGGTAATCCCTTTAGAACAGCTCAACTATCAGTGCAGAGGGTTAACAGACAGGGCTCCTGTGTAATCACCTGCCAAACTGCTCTGAATTCAGCCCACTAGCTTCTGAGGTTTGTTCCTATTTCCACCCAGATGGTGTCAGTGTTGACCTGAGCAGTGACTGCTGTCCATGTGGGCATGTTGCCGCAACCAGATCCATTTGTATACCAGGCATAAGCGGGGTTTTTCTGATGCCCTCTTTATAGGCTTCAGGAGCTGCCCCAAGAATAGGGGTAGGAGCATCTGGATGATCCATATATTCTTACAGGGCCTACTAGCACCTGCATTTTTAGAGACAGTGGGCTGGTAGACAAGGTGCTCCTCTGCTGCAAGTGAGCATGCTACTTAGTCAAAATGGGTTTTGAGCCATGGCAGCAGTGGGTTGGTGGAACATATTTTTTACCCACCCCTTGATAGGAAGGGAAGTTCTTAACACAACATGCTGTTCTTTAGTGAGAGGCTGTATTGGAATAGCCTGATGTAAATTGCTAGGAGCTATTGTTCTGTGGGGGTGTATTGGGTTTCTGTCTCCTTCTACAGCTGAGACCAAAATCCCAGGTATACTGTCTCCTGTTGTCTCTGCCACAGTGCCCAACCCATTCCTTCCAGAGTCACAGAAATAGCCAACTCAAATGGTAGCCCTGCATGGGAGATGCCCAGAACTTTAGCCTGTTTCACTAATATTTTTGCCTTTTAAAAGGTGGCTTGTTGCTCTGATCCCCAATCCTACACATGCCCTTTCTTTACCATGTGGTCAAAGGGATGGAGGCACTGTGCCAGGAGGTTCCAGAATAAAAGTTATTTAAGACTGCCAAATCCCATCAAAGGCTTGCATCTCATTAACAGTTTTAGAGGTTGGATGGACTTTCACTTTATCAATCCTAGTTTCTGGGATAATATAAGTCTTACCCAACCAGTGACTCCCAAAAACTTAATGGCAGTGACTGGGCCTTGAATTTTCTGTGTATTCACCACCCATACTCTCCTTTGCAGATTCTCCGGCAAAGCCTGTGGGATGTCCTGCAGCAGAGGCAAATCTTCACATGTTAAAATTATATCATTAATGTAATAGGCCCACTTTCCTAATGTGGGGAAGGAGTATAGGGACAGGCCCCAGGTATCATCCCATGGGATTGTGCAGGTAACCTTGGAGAGGAGCTTAAAAGGTCTATTGTTTTCCCTTCCATGTGAAGGCAAATTAATCTTGTGACTCAGTGGCCAGGAGTAGACTGTAAAAGGCATTTGTTAAGTCCAACACAGCATGATAGACTCCTAGAAGAATGGCCAAGGTATCTAAGATGGTGACAATCATGGGCATAGCCACATGGGTTTGGGGAATACTATCTTGTTCAGTTCTCACTAGTACACTGTCTATCCACCATGATTTTTTACCTGCCATACTGGGCTGTTGAAAGCACTATGGGTAGGATGCCCAATACCTACTTGATGCAGTTCTTGGATAGTTTCTCCTATCTCCTTATGCCTCCCAGGCAACTTATATTGTTTGACAATTACCAGTCTTCGAAGGAGTGGCAGGTTTACCAGTTTCTAGTTGGTGTTTCCCCACAGCACTGGTTTGATTACTCTAACCCAGGGTAGAGAATGCCCAATTTGTAGTGTCAGAAGGACCCTCCTGACCATAACTGTTTGCCCTCCATGATCACTGATGGTGCTGAGGGGGCCATAAAACTTTTGTGGGTTACCGTGTATTAGAATACATTCAGCTCTAGTATCCACCAGAGCCGTCACTTTTTAATTCTAGAGGACCAGAGAATAGTGAGCTCAACATTGAAAGCCTCTGTTCACCTCCAGTGGCCCTCTCCTGAAGGCAATCTTGACTTTCATTCTATACCCAGACATAGGAGGCACCCACCCTTTATAGGCCTGTGTCCCTGCTGCAGCAAGTAGGACATCAGAGATGATAAGGACAGATGGAACAGGTCTGAACTTCTGTTCAGGCTTTAAGGCTTTCCACAGGCACTTTGTGGAAACCAATACAGCACTTTGTTGCCAGTTTATCCATCCAGGTGGGGTCCCTGTAGCAATGAGGTCAAACCACATTTGCTTCTGGGTTAGTTTTACTGGATCCTACAGCCAAATGAGATAACTTTGGCTCTCTTATCTTCCTCTCTGTCTCAGATATTTCCCAAGCCTGTACCCATTCATGGTATTTATCAGTTTTCCCCGATCAATAATGGATGGGAAAACCTTGTCCCACAACTGGGCTCAGAATAGATATCAGAGTTCCAGGGCTTCTTGCTTTGCAAAACAGCATGGTAAGGTCTTTATTATCCTGCTCTCCCACCTTGTTGGCCAGTCCTGAAGCTAGCATAGTAGTGGACAACTGCATGTCCTTTTCTAACCACAGTTCTTCTTTTAACTCTTTAACTTGAGCTTCAGCCTCTAGTTGGGGCCAGCCAGTGCCCACAGTAGAGGAGAGCACACTGTGGGAGCCATGTGTTTCCCTTCTTTGCCACAGCATGCTCTGCACAGGTTCTCATACAGACCAGCTAGTGTTTTGGGTTTGTGCCAGTACTCATATCGTGGTCCATAGCATTTAACATACAGGCCACTCTTCCCCACACAGAAGTCAATGGCAAATTTGGGATATATCCCTGTGATGTCTCTTTCCTAAGGCTTATTTCTTTAGTCTCCTTGCTAGCTCACCAAATGTCAGTTCACAAACACCATGGGAACTTCCTCAGTGTGATCTAAAACAGGCTCCCAAAGGCAGACAGTAGGGAAAGGCAAAAAAAAAAAAAAAGAGGCAGACCACTCCAAATTGGTAGCTGGCAGGTTTCATAAGCAAGGAAAATCACACATGAGGGTTGTCTTGGGTGGTGGCAAGATGAGTAGATCTTAAAAGTTTATATAGAAGCCTTAACTGGATTTAGGATTTAGTCACATATACAGTCCAGATGGTCTCAGCACCACTCCCTATCTCAAGACCTATCCCTATCCTTGGAGAAGCCTCTGGGAGTGGGAAAGGCAAGCAGAACCCACATTCCAAAATAGGGGAGGAGGGAAGGAGCCTCTGATTGCCTGGGTCTAGTTCACAGGTCAACTGGTGGTCACATCCTCTTAATGACTAACTCCAACACAGTACCATACTGTTTTGATTACTATAGCTTTGTAATATAGTTCAAAACCCAGGAGTGTGATACTCCAGCTTTGTTCTTCTTTCTCATGATTGCTTTGGCTATTCTGGGTCTTTGGTGGCTCCATACAAATTTTAGGATTATATGCTCTAGTTCAGTGGAAAATGGCACTGGGATTCACTGAATCTGTAGATTGCTTTGGGAAGTATGGACATTTTGACAGGATTCTTACAATGTATGAGCATGGAATATCTGTCCATTTATTTGTGTCACCTTCAATTTCTTTTAACCATGTCTTAGTTTTTTATGTACAAGTCTTTCAGCTCCTTGGTTAAATTTATTCTTAAGTATTTTATTCTTTTTGATGTAATTTTAATGGGATTACTTTCTTAATTTCTCTTTCTGCTAGTTCATTATTTGTATATAGAAATGAAACAGATTTCTGTATAATGATTTTGTATCCTGCAACTTTACTGAATTCATATTAGTTCTAAGAGTTCTTTGGTGGAGTTCTTAGGATTTTCTATATACAGTATCTTGTCATTTGCAAATAGTGACCATTTTCCTTCTTCCTTTTCTATTTGGATGTCTTTTATTTTTTTCTTATCTAATTACTGTGACTAGAACATCCAATGTTATGTTGAATAAAAGTAGCAAGAGTAGGCATCCTTTTTTGTTCTTGATCTTAGAGGAAAAGCTTCAACTTTTCACCATTGAGTATGATGTTAGTATGGGTTTGTCATATATGGACTTTAATTATATTGAGTTGTATTCTCTAGATTCACACATTATTGATAGTTTTTATCATAAATTGATGTTGAATTTGTCAAGTGCTCTTTCTGAATCTATTGAGATGACTACAATTTTTATCCTTCATTTTATTAATGTGGTGTTATCACATTGATTGATTTATAGATATTGAAATATCCTTGCATCCCTGGAATGAATCCCACTTGGTCATGATTGTGATCCATCTAATTAATCGTTTAATTCAGTTTACTGTTATTTTTTGAGGATTTTTGCATCTATATTCATCGGGGATATTGGCCCATACTTTTTTTATACTGTCCTTGTCTGGCTTTGGTATCAGGGTAAAGCTGGCCTTGTGTAATGAAATTGGAATCTTTCCCTCTTTAGTTTTTTTTATAAGAGTTTGAAAAGGGTAGGTATTAAATCATTGAGTGTTTGGTAGAATTCACCAGTGAAGCCACCTGGTCCTACACTTTTGTTTGTTGAGAGGTTAATGATTACTGTTTCAATCTCTTTACTTGTAATCAGTTTATTTAGATTTACAATTTCTTCATGATTCACTCTTGGAAGATTATATGTTGCTAGGAATTTATCCTTTTCTTCTATGTTGTCCAATTTGTTGGTATATAGTTGTACACAGTAGTCTCTTATAATCTTTTGCATTTCTGTGGTATCAGTTATAACTTCCTTTTCATTTCTGATTTGATTTATTTGAGCCTTCAGTCTTTATTTATTGGTGAGTCTAGCTACATTTTTGTCAATTTTGTTTATCCTTTCAAAGAAACAGCTCTTAGTTTTATTGATCTTTTCTATTGTATTTTTAGTCTCTATATAATTTAAATCCTATCTGATCTTTTTTATTTCATTCCTTCTATGAACTTTGGGCTTTCTTCTTGTTTTAATTCCTTTAGGTATAAAGTTAAATGGTTTATTTGAGGTTTTTCTTGTTTCTTGAGTCTAGCCTGTATTGCTATGAACTTCCCTCTTAGAACTGCTTTTGCTGCATCCCATAGATGTTTGGATTGTTGAATTTCCATTTTCATTTGTCTTAAAGTATTTTTAAATTTTCTCTTTGATTTCTTCATTGACCCATTAGTTGTTTTTGCTGCATCCCATAGATGTTTGGATTGTTGAATTTCCATTTTCAGTTGTCTTAAGGTATTTTTTAATTTTCCCTTTGATTTCTTCATTGACCCATTGGTTGTTCAGTGACATGTTGTGTATTCTCCACATGTTTGTGTATTATTTCATACAACAAAAAGTCCTGAGGGGGCAGTTCCACAGTTGGTTATCACTGACATCAAGGACAAGATGGCAATAGCAACTCCTGGAATTACATCATTTAATAATATCCAGAAACCTTGTTTCATATATTTTTTAAACCTCTTATTATAAAAAATAATTTTAAATGAACATAGAATAAAATTGACTTTTTCTTTTGGTGTACAATTCTATGAGCTTTAATACATGTAAACTCCACCATAATCAGTATACACAAGAGTTATATCTCCCCCAAAACTTCCTCATGCTATCCCTTTGTTGCACCTTCTCTTCATTCCTAACTTCTGCAAGCACTGGTTTGCTTTCTGTCCCTATAATTTTGTCTTTTTGAGAATGCCACACAAATAGAATCATACAATGTGTAACATTTTGAGACTGACTTATCTCAGCATAATACCTTTGAGATCCATTAAATTTATTATTATGTATATTAATGGCTCTTTTTTGTTACTGAGTAGTATTCCATTACATTGATCTAGTACTGTTTGCTTATTCATTTGCCCATTGAAGGACACCTGAATTGTTTCTAGTTTTTGGCAATTATGACTAGAAGTCCTATAAACATTTGGGTATTAGGTTTTTGCATGAACATATTTCATTTATTTAGGGATGTGTTTCTTAATCAAGGGCTATTTTGCCCCCCAAGTGATATTTAGCAATGTCTGGAGATATTTTATTATCTCAACTTGGGGGGCCAGAGCTGTGCTGCTGGCCTCTCCTGGGATGACTCTACCAGGAATGCTGCTAAACAGCCTAAAAGGCATAGGACAGCTCCCCACAACCAAGAATTAGCCAACCTGAGATGTCAATAGTGCTGAGGTTGAGAAACCCTGGTCTAGCGTAAATGTTCAGGAGTATGATTGCTGGATCATATGTTAAGAGTATGTTTATAAAAAATGGCCAAACTCTTCTCCAGAGTGGCTGTGCTCTTTTAAAGTCCCACCAACAACATAGCAGAGTTGCAGTTGCTCCTCAGTTGTGCCACTTTACAGCAAGAAGAAACATTTCCAGAAGCCCCAAGCAGAACCCATCCCATATTTCCTTGGTCAGAATTGCATCACATGCCTTTTCCTAAACCACTCACAATCAAGGGGAATGGAATTATCATTTGTCATCAAGAGTGCCTGCTGTCTGAGACTTCAAAATACATAAGCTCTAATTTCTTTATGCTTTCCCCATATATTTTCATGAAATAAAAAAACCTATTACCTATAGGAAACCACATACTTTGACCCTGTCCTTGAAAAACCATGTAGGAATACCTTCTATGTCTCTGAATTTTGTAGGCGAGAAGTCAAGAATTGGCCATCTCCCATACCTATCCCTGTTCTCAGAAGGATTATCACCATACCGTAAGCAAATCAACCATTAAACTGCCATTTTCCCTCCTTCCTCCCTATAGGTATTTCTCTAGTAGTACTACCTGGCAAATTGGATGGCTTCATGTCAGACCCAGGAGAGGTGGGAGGGAGTTGTGCATGGATTTAAGAAAAGAATTTGACAAAAATAGAATTTCTTTTATTATCATAGGAAGATAATAAAGTACATAAGAATAAGTGTTCCTTCTTTATGGCATCACACTTCATTGGTTTATCACCTGTGTTTGGTTGAAAGAACTTATATAAGCAGGAGAGTGTCCATATCAGCATTCTGGTATATTTTTCCAGTAAGACAGAACTTACTCACACCATGACTTTCTTCCCCAAATTATTTACATGATGAGCCAGAGTGTGGCTTTGCCTTTGCCTTTATTGCTGCTCAGTTGGGAGAACAAATGGTTCTGGAAAGAAATATGTAAAGAAGCCAACTCTGAGTGGCAAGGGAGGGGAGGATATCTTGATGGTAGGCTTATAAAGAACTTTTTATTAAGGAAAATATTCCAGGAATAGTACTCCCAGAGACAATAAATAAGTGAATAAAAGGACTGTTTTAGGAGTGGTGTCACTTAGTGTGATTTTTTAGTCTTAAAATATTTTATGGTTTTCTAAATTGTCTCAGTTAAATATATTTTTAAAAAGGTATAGGCCTCAGAGCATATCAGGTGTTCAGAAGAGATGGCAGTGCCTTGGGCAAGTGGGATCCAGGATGCCAAGAAGGAGAAGACAGTAGTTCAACCCACCAGCAGATAAGTACATTGGATCAAGAGAGGCAACATGGGTGCCTGGATGAACAGAGATACCATGACAGTTCTGTTCCTTACTGGTTGGGTGACCTTTGGCTACTTATTTAATTATTCTGTGTCTCCGTTTCCTCATCAGCAACTTGGACAATAATATTTACCTCATAGAAGTATTTGCTACCTGCATAAATACATATAAATCATTTATTACAAGGCCTGGCACATGATAAATGTTAACTTTTGCCATTAGCTATTATTATTTACCTAAGTATAGTTGACATACAATCTTTTATTGGTTTCAAGCATACAACACAGTGGTTCAACAGTTACCGACATTGTCATATTCTCACCCCAGCTTAGTGCAGTCACTATCTGTCAACATAGGAAGATGTTACAGAATCATTGTCTATATTCTCCATGCTGTACTGCCATCCCCATGACCAACTTATATTATGAGAGCTACTATTATTTGAAAACAAGAGAGGGAATGAGAATATTGAAAAAGGCAAAGGAGAGTCCTTCACAAAGAGAGTATTTCCACAAGCCTCAGAGATCCTGCTAAGGGATATTTCTTTATGCACAAAAACAAAACAAAACAAGACAACCTCCCCACCGCCCCAAAACAAAGCAAAATAAAAAACTCAACAACTTTGTCCAGGGGTATTCCATCCCCTTCCCATTATCATTTTATTGCAAAATACAGTATTCTTGTATCTTTTTTTCTAAGTTACACCTCTCCTGAAAACTCATGGCTTCAATACTTAAAAGTGAGGAACATGGTCTATCAAAGGAGGGCGGGTTCCCAAGTTGCTGGAGTGTGACACACATAATGGAAGGCAATCTTGGCCCCTGATACTCTAGAGATAGGTGAAGGAGAGAGTACCAAGGTTAAACCACCAAGACCTACCTAGAAATTCCTCAGTTCTGCCAAGGGCTAGCCCTGTAAATGGGTTTTTGTGATGTTTCTTCCCACCCTCTCATAATTGTTTTGAATAATTTCTTGACAGTGTGGCAGCTTCAGGATTCAATCTCTTAAAAAGCTTTTCTTGGCTTTCATTAGGGGAAAGAAACAAACTCTGTACCTCAAACCAAGAAAAATGAAGGACAATGTGAGAAATCCTTCAAGTAGGCAAATGAAATTTGTGGTAGAAATGAGTCAGAGGAGAAGTAAGCAGTATCAGACAGCCTTACCACAAGGCTCAAACACAGCTGGGACCTAGAGGAAGAGGAAGCATACCAGTTTCAGGAAGGAAAGAGGGTTAGGGGGCCTCTCCATACCACTCCACATGTGCAATTCCAGGCACATTGGCTGGAATTGCTCTCAACACAGGGCTCGAACAGCTAGACAATCCCAGGAGATCCCAGGGAGCAAGAAGTCTGGAGGAACTTGTGACTGGAAGAAGGCAAACCTGTTTGTTTTGCAACACACACCAAGCAGGATGTTGGCACTTCTGAGGAAGGTCCCTCAGTTCCCCCCCACACAAAAAATGATGAGGTCTGAAGAGGAAGAAAATGGTTTTTGCTTTTGGTCACATGTCCTAAGAGCTCAGAGCAATCATCTTGAGGTTTTGAAGTTTCCCAAGAGAGATATTTCTTATTTTAGAGAAAAATCTAACTACAGAGAGATGAGCAACAGGAACATACACGAAGAGCTTCTCACAGGCATGTTGTTTACCTTGACTTTTGATTGCATCCCATCAATATACAGAGAATTACAGGAAGAAATCACTTCTCAGAATGGTACCAAGATATATATGACATTGGTAGAGACTAAGGGATCAGGAAAATAATTTTTACTTCAAAGTAGCTCATGAACAAATTCCACTATAGATAATGTTATTACATGGAGGTGGCATAGCATTTCTTTTCATATCACCCAACAAGCCTTGTTCCTTACTGCTTACACCTTTCCACCTATACCCAATGACTTAAGCAGCTCTTAAGAATTTAAGATCTGAAGAGATACCTGCACCCACATGTTCATTGTAACATTACTCACAGTAACCCACATATAGAAACAGCCTAAGTGTCCAGCAATGGATGAGTGGATAAAGGAAATATGGTATATATATATATATATATATATATATATATATATATATATATATGTACATACCAAATGGAATGTTATTTAGCCATTTTAAAAAATAATGAGATCCTGCCACTTGCAACAACATAAAGAATGGACCTTGAGGTCATTATGCTAAGTGAAATAAGTCAGCCAAATACTGTATGATTTTGCTATGTGAAATCTGAAAAAACCAGATCATAGAAACAGAGTTCAGATTTGTTGCCAGAGGTGGGAGTGGGCATGGGAGAATTACGTAAAGGTGGTCAAAAGGTACAAACTTCCAGTTGTAAGATAAGTTCTGGGGATGTAATGTACAACATGATGACTATAACTAATGATACAGTATTGTATATTTGAAAGTTTCTAGGAGAGTAGATCTTAGAAGTTCTCATCACTAGAAAAAAATTATAACTGTGAGGTGATGGATGTTAACTTATGTGGTAATAATTTCACAATACATTCATTGTGCTGTATACCTTAAATTTATACAATGTCATATGTCAGTTATATCTCAAAACTGGGGAAGAAATGAATTTGGGATTCCCATGTACATCCTAAATTGGGTGCTGGTGTAACCACTGGGCAGTATATTCTGTGAAAACTATCTCAGTGCTTTAAAAATGTACTGCCATCTCAGTCTAATAAGCCCTCGAAGGTAGCATGTGTAAGTTTAGAATTCATTTTCATTTTGACCACTGCAGCAGTTCTCAATTGGGTTTTATCACACCTCAGAAGAGGGGTAGAAGTCTAGATAGCACTCAGGGTCTGTAATTCCCAAAGTCCATGCAGTAGGCTTTGGAAAGCAGGTATGAAGGTCTGTGTTTGCTCCACCTGTGCTGAGGTGGTGAGAGCACTGGATTTTTGGATCCAGAGGCCTGGGTTTGAGTCTCAGTCATACATACTACTTATTTAGGTGCAAAGTCATACTACTTTTGTGGGCCTCCTTTCCACTTCTGTATAACTTCACAGAGAATTATGTGACAGGATTGTAGATTGTAAAGTGCTAAGCAATTTTGAGGTATTTTTATGGGCATCCAGTCCCACTGACCCCTCAGACTAGAGCATATGCTGTGGATCACCTCCTCTTACATCTCCTCCATACCCAGCTGAATTTTCAAATAATAGTGTTGTCAAGAAACTTCCAAGAGTAGAAAAGAAAGCATCCATTCCTCCCAATTTCATGGAGCAAGCATACAGTATTATTAATAGTAATAATCACAAGCTATGTACAGTTTGATTCATGGAAAGCATTCAACTGAAACAATTTGTTAGAATGCCTTTTCACAGATGATATGGAGTATTATTTGAGGGAGTGTCATACTCTTGGGCTCTGTGAGTCACAAAACCCCATTTTCTAAAAACTCTCACTAGCACTTTCCCCCATATTTTAGGAGGAAAAGTTCCTTAGTCCTTGCCCCTTTGTACAAGCTCAGGAATGCCTTTGAAGGATATTGGGTAAAAGCAGTGAGGTTATCAGACTCGGAAAAGAAGCTCAAGAGTTCTACTGAGGCATGATACTCTCACAAATATTATAAGATTAGGCTTCTGTTCTTAGAGTTAAGCTTATCTCCTGCTGGAAAATAGTTCCATTTGGGTGTTGGTGTATCTGCATGAAGACACAGTTCCCCCAGTTGCACTCTCTATTAGGTAGGCCCTAGCAAAATAGTGAAGTCAGACTGCTACTCCCTGCTGGGCCAGGCCTGCCTTGCAGGGACCAGGAGTTGTTGAGGCAAACTTTTACATTATGAAGCAGGTGGCTTCAGGTGTTTGTGTCAACCTCTGCTTAGCTATGGTGACCTTGGGAGGTTGTGAACTGATAGTTTCCTGTAGTGATACACAGGGTAGAAACTGACTTGATAACTGACAGCTGGGGCTAGTTCCAATTCCCTCAGCAGTTATTCCATGTGGGGACAAGCTGATAAAGAGGCCATGGGAACTGTCTGACACAGAAGACAAACTCAGGCTATGCCACTTGTTCACAGAGTGTGTAGTCTCTGGACCAGGAACATTAACATCATTTGGGAACCTAGGGGATATTCAAATTCTTGGGCCCCTGTCCAGAGCAAATGAATCTAAAACTCTGGGGGTGGAACTCGGCAATCGGTGTTTTGAAAAGGCTTCCAGGTCATTCCAATTCATGCTCAAGCTTTAGAACTACTCTGTTAAGGACTTTTCATCCCTGGCTACACACCCTGAGGCACTTGTTTAAAACATAGATTCTGGAGTGGGGGCCCAGGAAATCCCTGTTTTTAATCCCTACGTGATTCTGCTGCTCAGGCAGGGTTGAGAACCAAAAGTGCATTCTCCCCTTATGAATAAGTTACTTGGAACTATGCTGAGTTTTTGTCATGGGTCTTCCATACCCTTGTCTGGATTACAGGTTGGGGTTTTAGAATTAGATGGCATTTCCTGGCTTTGGGACCTGTCTCTGACAGATTGAGGCCTAATCAGAGAGTGATGCCTGTGTTTCTTGGTAGTGAAGCTAAACTGTTTCTGCCTATTAGTCTCCTTTCTCTCTCCTGCATTAAAGGTCTAGAAGAAGTGGTTAGGTGCTTCCTGTATAGAGGTCTGGAAGAAGAGGCTCTGCAGAAAGGGTGAATGGGGATGGTGATTGCTAAAATACAGCTATTGTACTCCCTGAATATTCTCTATTTCAAATTAGACATCTCTGGTTCTTTCAGTTCTTTTATAATCTCCAATTATTCCCAGCTCCACTAAACACACAGTCTGTGACCTTGGGCCAGACACTTCTTTTGGTTTCATTTCTCCATTTGAGAGGTGGGACTAATGCCTGTCATCACCCAAAGCATGACGGGCAAAGGCAGGGCTGAAGGAAGGACCAATGAAGGGAGGCTCCCCACATTTGCCAATGAATAAAATGCACACAACAATAAACCACTTCCATTGCACAGTGAAATTTTTGGAGGGGAGAAGTCTGAACTCATCATACTTGTTTTGAAAGTATTTTGCAGGGGCAAAAATTATTTTATTCATGTAAATGTTGAATCTTGGAGCAGCAGTGAGATAATGTAAACTTCTGTTTGCAGTTAAGTCAACCTGTTATTTCACATCTCTTGGCTTCTTGTCATAATAGGGGTATCCAGAAACGAGGTAATGTTCATATACATCTGGGGGAAGGCATGTTGAATGCGGGCAAGTATGGTTCCATTGAGGCTTTATGTGCTAAATATTTTACTTACATCACTATATTTAATCCTTATAATAACTTTGTGAGATTCTTATTGCCTTTTACAGAAAAGACTGAGCTTACATGATCTGACTTCCTGAAGGAGACACAATGTCAGGCAGAGCCAGGATTTGAACTCAGGTATGTCTGATTTGAGGGAGCTTTTGTTCTTTCACAGTCACCAGACTTGCTGTCTTTTCCTTGACCCTCACAGTAATGCTATTGTTTAAGAAGTCAGCCAGGCTGAAGTGGGCTCTTACTGACAGGTTAAATGCAGGTGAAGTATATGATTGGTCTAGCCAACGCACTGCGTTGACTGAAATTTAGGTTTACTGCCTGTCTTGTAAACCAGAAAGTACATCTTACATCCCTCATTGCTAGAGCAATCCCAGCACTGACCAAGAAATCAACTAAGGAGCTGGGATGTTCCTACCACTCCCTGGGTTCTGAAGTAGGGTCCTGGAATTTCAGATTGGCAAAAGATCTTTGGAAAGCCATCCAAAGGGCAAGCCATCTAAGATCCAAGCATATGGGGTCATAGTATTGGGAACTGTATGGATTAGAGCTGCAAAGTTAGTCTTCCTTTGGCTTACACTTTGGTCCAGGCTTTTTTAAAGCTTCAGTTTTGGATTTCAAAATATAAAGGGACAAAGTGAATGGGGCAGAGAGGAGAAATCATATATTTTATTTATTTGAAAAACATTTGTATAGTTTTTAGCTCTGTGTCAGGTACTGGTGCTTGATGTATTAACTTATTTAATCTTCAACAACTTTATGCATAGGTCAATTTTTATCCCCATTTCACAGAGGAAGAAATTGAGACTGAGAAATTAAATATTTGCCCAGGGCCATAAAGTGAGTGAGCATCAGAGTCAGAAGTTATACCTTAACAGTCTGGTTCCAGATCCCATACTCTCAGCCACTATACTATGCTGCCTTCCCAGTGCTGTGAGACTTCTAAAACCATAGACTGAGTTGGAAACGCTGTTAAAGGACGTTTAGTCCAGCCTTCTCATCAGTTCAGGAATTTCCTCTATGCACTCCCTGCCCTGTTTGAACATTTTCAGTGTCTAGAGCTTGCTCTCTCAAAGGAAGGCCATCCCAATATGGATGAACTCTGACTGTTGAGAAATTTGTCAGGAGAGCTGATGAAGAAAATCAACTCAGCCCATGTATGCTGAGCTCATATTATGAATAAACCACTTTATTTGGTACATACAAAGATAAGGAATATATGGTTCCTGTCCCTTACAGATTCTTTATTTTTATTTTTATTTTTTATTTTATCAAATGTACACCACAGTGTTCAACAGCACCCATCCACCCTGCCTGCGCCCACACCCCTCCGCCTTGGTAACCACTAGTCACTTATCAGTGTCTATGAGTGTACTGCTGTTTTGTTCCTTCTGATTTGCTTTGTTTTTATATTCCATGAATAAGTGAAATCATATGGTATTTGTCTTCCTCTGCCTGGCTTATTTCACTGAGCATAATACCCTCTAGATCCATCCATGTTGTTGCAAATGGAAGGATTTCTTTTCTTTTTATGGATGAATAGTATTCCATTGTGTATATGTACCACCTCTTCTTTATCCAGTAACCTAACACTTAGGTTACTTCCATATTTTGACTAATGCAAACAGTGCAGCAATGAACATAAGGGTGAATATATCTTTTTGAATCAGGTATTTTTTTTCTTCAGGTAAATTCCTAGGAGTGGATTTATGGGTCAAATGGTATTTCAATTTTTAGTATTTTGAGGAACCCCCATACTGTTTTCCATAGTGGTTGCATCAATTTGCAGTCTCACCAACAGTGAAGGAGGGTTCCTATTTCTCCGCACCCTCACCAGCATTTATTATTTCTTGTCTTTTGGATGTTGGCCATTCTAACTGGTGTGAGGTGATATCTCACTGTGGTTTTAATTTGCATTTCCTGATTTTAACAACATGGAGCATCTTTTCATGTGCCTGTTGGCCATCTGTATTTTTTCAGAAAAATGTCTATTCAGGTCCTCTGTGCATTTTTTAATAGGGTTATTTTTCTTGGGTGTTGAAGTGTGTGAATTCTTTATATATTTTGGATGTTAACCTCTTATCAGATGAGTCATTTACAAATATATTTTCCCATACCATAGGATGCCTTTTTGTTCTACTGTTGGTGTGCTTTGCTGTACAGAAGATTTTTAGTTTGATGCAGTCCGACATGTTCATTTTTTATTTTGTTTCTGTTGCCTGACATGTGTCCAGGAAAAAATTGTTCAAGTGATGTTTTTGCCTAAGTTTTCTTCTAAGAGTTTTATGGTTTCATAAGTTACACACAGGTCTTTGATCCATTTGGAGTTTACTTTTATGTATGGAGTTAGACAATAATCTAGTTTCATTCTCTTACATGAAGCTGTCCAGTTTTGCCTACACCAGTTGTTGAAAAGGCTGTCTTTTTCCCATTGTATTTTCATGCCTCCTTTATCATATATTAATTGATCATATATGCATGGTTTATATCTGGGGTCTCTATTCTGTTCCATTGATCTATTGGTCTGTTCTTCTGCCAGTACCAAATTGTCTTGATTACTGTGGCTGTATATTAGAGCTTGAAGTTGGGGAGCATAATCCCCCAGCTTTGTTCTTCTTTTTCAGGATTGCTTTCACTATTGGAGTCTTTTGTGGTTCCATAGGAATTTTAGAACTATTTGTTCTAGTTCATTGAAGACTGCTGTTGGTATTTTGATAGGGATTGCATTGAATCTGTATATTGCTTTGGGCAGGATGGCCATTTTGACAATATTAATTCTTCCTAGCCAAGAGTATGGGATGAGTTTCCATTTGTTAGTGTCCTCTTTAGTTTCTCTTAAGAGTGTCTTGTAGTTTTCAGGGTATAGGTTTTTCACTTCCTTGGTTAGGTTTATTCCTAGGTATTTTATTCTTTTTGATGCAATTGTGAATGGAATTGTTTTCCTGATTTCTCCTTCTGCTAGTTCTTTTTTCATATATAGGAATGCAACAGATTTCTGTGTATTAATTTTGTATTCTGCAACTTTGCTGAATTCAGGTATTAGTTCTAGTAGTTTTTAGTGGAGTCTTTAGGGTTTTCTATTTATAATATCATGTTGCCTGAGAACAATGACAATTCAATTTCTTCCTTACCAATTTGGACGCCTTTTATCTCTTTGTGTTGTCTGATTGCCATGGCTAGGACCTCCAGTACTATGTTGAATAAAAGTGGGGAGAATGGGCATCCTTGTCTTGTTTCTGATCTTAGAAGAAAAGCTTTCAGCTTTTCCCTGTTAAGTATGATGTTGGCGGTGGGTTTGTCATATATGGCCTTTATTATGTTGAAGTACTTACCATTTTGTTGAGAGTTTTTATCATAAATGGATGTTGAATTTTGTTGAATGCTTTTTCAGCATCTATTGAGATGATCATGTGATTTTGTCCTTCATATCCTCCTTTTTTTATGTGGTATATGGTATTGATTGATTTACAAATATTGTACCACCCTTGCATTCCTGGAACAAATCCCTCTTGGTCATGATGGATGATCTTTCTGATATATTTTTGAATTCAGGTTGCTAATATTTTGTTGAGGATTTTTTCATCTGTGTTCATCAGAGATATTGGTCTGCAATTTCCTTTTGTTGTGGTGTCTTTGCCTGCCTTTGGTATTAGAGTAATGCTGGCTTCATAGAATGAGTTTGGAAGTATTCCCTCTTCTACTTTTCGGAAAGCTTTAAGGAGGATGGGTATTTGGTCTTTTCTAAATGTCTGATAAAATTCAGTGGTGGAGCCATCTGGTTTTGATCCAGAGGTTTTGTTCTTGGGTAATTTTTTTATTACTGATTCAATTTCATTGCTGGTAATTGGTCTGTTCAGATTTTCTGTTTCTTCCTGGATCAGTCTTGGAAGATTGTATTTTTATTAAAAGTCGTTCATTTCTTCTCAGTTATCCAGTTTGTTAGCATAAAATTTTTCCTAGTATTTTCTCATATTTCTTTGTATTTTGGTGGTGTCCATAATGATTTTTCCTTTCTCATTTCTGATTCTGTTTATGTGTGTAGACCCTCTTTTTTTCATGATAAGTCTGGCTAGGAGTTTATCTACTTTGTTTATTTTCTCAATGAACCAGTTCTTGGTTTCATTAATTTTTTCTATTGTTTTATTCTTCTCGATTTTATTTATTTCTGCTCTGATCTTTATTATGTCCCTACTCCTACTGACTTTGGATTTCATTTGTTCTTCTTTATCTAGTTTCTCTAATTGGGATTTTAGACTGTTTATTTGGGATTGTTCTTGTTTCTTGAGGTAAGCCTGTGTTGCTACATACTTTCCTCTTAGAAATGCCTTTGCCATGTCCCACATGTTATGGGCTGTTGTATTTTTCTTTTCATTTTTCTCTATGTATTGCTTGATTTCTGCTTTAATTTATTCATTGATCTATTGATTATTTAGAAGCACATTGTTTAGCCTCTATGTGTTTGTAAGTCTTTTTGTTTTTTTGTGTAATTTATTTCCAGTTTCATAGCACTATGGTCTGAAATCTGCCTGATACAATTTCAATCTTTTTGAATTTATTGAGGCTCTTCTTGTGACCTAGTATGTGATCTATTCTGGAGAATGTTCCATGTACACTTGGGTAAATGTGTATCCTGCTGCTTTTGGGTGGAGTGTTTATAGGTATCTGTTAAATCCACTTGATCTAATGTATTGTTCAGTGCCTCTGTTTCCTTGATTATTTTCTCTCTTGTTGATCTGTTTCCTTACTTATCTTCTGTGTGGTTGATCTGTCTATTGATGTGAGTGGTGTGTTAAAGTATGTATTGCAATCTATTTCTTCCTTTAATTCTGGTAGTATTTGTTTTGCATATTTACGGTGCTCCTATGTTGGGTGCACAGATATTTATAGTGGTTATATCCTCTTGTTGGACTGACCCCTTCATCATTATGTAATGTCCTTCTTTGTCGCTTGTGACTTTCTTTGTTTTAAAGTCTATTTTGTCTGATACAAGTACTGCAACATCGGCTTTTCGCTCCCTGTTAGTTGCATGAAATATCTTTTTCTATGCCTTCAGTTTTAGTCTCTGTATGTCTTTGGGTCTGAAGTGAGTCTCCTGTTGGCAGCACATAGATGGGTCTTGTTTCCTTATCCATTCTGCCACTCTGTGTCTTTTGATTGATTCATTCAGTCCATTTTCATTTAAGATGAGTATTGATAGATACATACTTCTTGCCATTTTAGTAATTGTTTTCTGATGTTTTTTATGTCTCCTATCTCTTCCTTATTCCTTTTATATTCTCCTGTTGTTATTGATGGTTGTCTTTAGTGTTGTAATTGGATTTCTCCCTCTTTTTAAAATTTATTTATTTTTGTGGGTGTGTATTTATTGTAGGCTTTAGTTTTGTGGATACCAAAGGTTCAAGGATAGCTTTTTTAGTATATAATAGTCTATCTTAAATTGCTGATCACTCTATTTCAGATACAATCTAAAGGTATTTTTTTCCCTTCTTCTTCTTCCTCCTCCACATTTTTCGTATTTGATGTCATAATCTGCACTATTTGTGTATCCCTTGACTGATTTTATGTATGGTTGATTTTGCTTCTTTTGTTTTGTTTTAATTTTGTACTTCCTTGGTAATTAGTTGGTCTACTACCTTTATTGTGGGTTTATTTTCACTGGTGAAAACTGTTTAGGCTTAGGGTCATTTCCATCTACAGCAGTTCCTTTAACATATTACGTACTACTGGCTTAGTGGTGGTGAATTCCTTCAACTTTTGTTTATTTGAAAATTGTTTAATTCCTGCTTCAAATTTAAATGATAATCTTGCCAATAGAGGATTCTTGGTTGGGGGTCCTTCTGTTCAGTACATTAAATATTTCATGCTACTCCCTTCTGGCCTGTAAAGTTCCTGCTGAGAAATCTGCTGATAGCCTGATGGGATTTCCATTATAAGTAATCTTTTTTTTGTCTCTTCTGATAACACAATCTCCTTAGCCTTGATCTTTGCCATTTTTGATATTTTATGTCTTAGTGTTTTCTTCCTTTATTTCCTTTTGTTAGGGGATCTCTGTGCATCCATGACCTGAGTGTCTATTTCCTTCCACAGATTGGGAAAATTTTCAACAATTATTTCCTTAAAGAGACTTTCTATCCTTTTATCTTTCCCTTGTCCTTCTGGTACCCCTATTATGTGAATATTGTTTAATTTGGATTAGTCACATAGCTCTCTTATCACTTTCATTCCTAGAGATCCTTTTTTCTCTCTGTTCCTCAGCATCTTTGTTTTCCTGTTCTCTAATTTCTATGTCATTTACCATCTCCTCTACATGATCTAATACACTTTTAAATGTCTCCATTGTATTGTTTCATTTCAGATACTGTATTCTTCAGCTCTGAGTAGCTCTTTTCCAGGACTTCTATCTTTTTGTTGAAGTCCTCCCTGAGATCTTGAATATTTTTCTGTAGATTCATAAGCATGTTTATGACTTTTTCTTTGAAGTCTTTATCAAGAAGATTGGTGATTTTTGTTTCATTTAGTCCTTTTTCTAGTGTTTTGTCTTGTAGTTTTGCTTGGAACATATTCCTCTGCTTCCTCATTCTGCCAGGTTTTTTTTGTATTTCTTCCTATGGAGTAATAGCTTTTTGAAGGAGGCATCCTTTAGTGTCCACAAGCTCAATACTCTTTACCTTGCTTTTGTGATCAGATCAGAAGTCTCTGCTGTAGTTGCTGTGGACAGGGCCGCCCTCTGCCTGGCCTGCAGCAATGCCTGGGGCTGCAGGTGCCTAGGAACCCATGCCCACAGTGAGAAAGGAGATCCCAGGGCTGGCTCCCACAGGCACTATTCCTGCTGGGCTGAAACAGAGGTGAGAAATTTTGGAGGGCCTCCCTCTGCCTACCAGGCAGCAAAGTCTAACACTACTGCCAGGCCAAGTGGGCCATCCTCTGATTGTGTGTGCAGAGAGAAGCCTCGGGGCTGAGTCTTTGGAGTTTCTGTGGGCAGGACCACCTTCTGCCTGGCCTGCAGCAATGGCAGAAGCCTCACGTGGGTAGTACCCACTGCCCAAGGGGTGGAAGGAGTTCCCAGGGCTGGCTCCCTCAGGCACCTCCTTGGCTGGGCTGAAACAGAGCTGAGAAAGCTTGGAGGGCTTCCATCTGCCTACCCAGCAGCAAAGTCTGACACTACAACCGGGCCAAGTGGGTTGTCTGCTAGCTGTGAGCATAGAGAGGAGACTCAGTGCTACATTTCCAGTGAGGGGGATGGAGCACCTAGGGTTCCTGAGACTTCCTGACCTCTTGGGCTGAGGGCAGACTGGGGAGGTATCATCAACCTGCCCTTTCTCCTGAGAAGAGAGCTCCATTTAACCCTCACCCCTCTGGCGGCCCTCTTGCTGCTGGGAAGTATTTCTAACTGCCCACTTTGCTTTTTTCTCTGGGGAGCCATTAGAATGTGCCTGTTCTCCAAGCAGCTAGAATCTCAACCTTCCTGAGTGTTCCACCTGTCTTTGTTGTCCAGCCACACTAATCACCAGAGCACCATATAACGTAGGCTTATGGTCCTGGAGCAGATCTCCAGGACTAGGCATTAAGCGATCCTGGGCTCCTACCCCCTCCCTGCTCCATTCCTTCTTTTTCTGCCTGTGGCTGGGGTGAGAGGAAGGGCTTGGGTCCCTCTGGCTTTTGGCTTTGCCACTTTACCCTTTCTGTGAGGTCTTTTTTTCTTCCCCAGATGTAGGTAGTCATTTCTGCAGTTTGTAGGTCATTTCAACTCCTTTAACATTTTGTTTATTCCTGTATTAGAATGTTTACTTCCATGTTGAATAATTTACTTGTGTGTACAAATCTACTACTCTGTAAATTACTACTCATGGGCAGGGACTATGACCTACACATCTTCTTGACGTGAGCATCACATAGCACAGTAGTTGAAACGAAGTAGGTACTCAACAAATATGTAGGAAATGAATTAACATAAATGCATGAATTTAAGACAGCTCTATTTTCTCTTACCAACATCTCAACTATCTTAGCATTTGGCTCCCTCTTAGCCTATTTATTCTATCATTTCCAACTTGAAATGTTGACTGTTGTTGTTTTAACTTGGAAGCTAAAAATATATATAGCTGAGTAGTCTGGGTCTCTTTGTCATCTTACACATGTTATCTTATATCCTGGGTGACCAGCTGTTGCAGCCTGCTGCAGCTCAATTAATGCCTGTTACGTTTGATGCCCCCTTTCACTCTCAAAAGTGTTCCAATTTGTTTGATAAATTATGTATGGTCAATGTCTTCATGTCATCTTCTTTCTTCTTTTTGTTCAAAACACAACCTAAGTTGTTAGGTTGTCCTTTTGTCCCCAGTGTGTCTTGTTTTTATAAGCATGTATCAGTTTTACATTTACCCTAGGTAATGTATGCTATAATTTCCATTCACTTCTAGTAAAGTCAAATAAAAGAGGATAGGTTTAAGCCACAGAGAGTAAAGCCTAGAAAATCAGGATTGGGAGGAACAACTAAACAAATACTTGTGTAAACTACTGAGAGGGTCAGGACTCTCCTTCCCTGGAGACCTTGACAAATAGGCCCAGCTTCTTCTAATGTGCACTAGACATAGGCCAGCTTTAAGGTCTTGACCTATATAAGCCCCTCCCACCTCTGGCATTCTTAACTACTTTTTAAGGCTAGATTAGCAATAAAGATCCATGGGTTATATCTGGGGCTAGGATCACAGATGATCCCAGGATGGATTAAGCCATAAGGCAAGAAAATCTCTGGTTGGAAAGGAACAGGTGGGTGGCAGTCTAGGCACTTCTTAGTGGAATTTCCTGGTCCATTTTTCTCAAGCTGGGCTGTCCAACCTCATCCACAGAAATCAAGGACAATGATAGCTTATGCCTTATTCTGCCTAAGTCATGCTTCTACTCCTCACTTCCCCACCTAAGAGCAGCTGGCCTACCTTCTGGAATGGAAAAGGCCCAGGGTACCCCAAGCCCAACTTGCTCTGAATGCTCCCTAGTGGCTGGGAACTAAGTGAACCTGTTTTCTGAATCAGCCTCTTGCATAAGCTTGTTACTTAAGGTCATACCTTTCAAGTATTAGTGAGTTACAGGCCCCCTCCTTAACTGGCATGCCACCCCCACTTTCACTTCCAGTCCCACCCAGCACCAGTTCCTGTTGCACAAGTGAAACCAAGCCTTGGTTAACTCCACAGTAGCTTTCAGTTCCTCTCTTGGGTTTTGCTGAAATGGAATTTAGACATGGTTCAAGCCCCCTGTCATGGCCAAGAGAAGCTCTGCAGCTCCTTCAGCAACATGGAACATTCCTTCCCCTGCCCCTCTCCATTTGGCCATGGTTCCTCAGTTCAGTTCTGCTTTCCTCTGGGACCACAAAGAGCTCTAGCTGACAGGTAACATACCATGAGGCTGTGGGGCTCAGTGCTCATCCACAAACTTTTGGCCTGAGTAACAAGGTGGAAATTGGGCCACTAATTGCATTCTGAGTTACAGATGAGGGAACTGAGGCTGAAACTTGAACATGACTGGTAAGTGACAGAGCTGGGATTTGAAGCCAGGTTTTGCACACTTCAAATCTGAGCCTACTTCAGGTTAGTCAGCTAAAGATCTTCCCACCCCTTTTCCTTACTTTCCAGAAATGAGATGGTTGAAAAGATCAAGTTCTCCCCACAGGATTTGTGGGTGGGTTTTGGAGAATGCAAAGACTTCAAGCTTCTTGGGGTCCAGGCAATGTGCAATCAGCAATTCTTCCTGCTGAGAGATGCAGTGAGAAACTTTAGGCCTGTGTAAACTGTTAATACTGAGGCCACCTTGTGGTAGATCTTAGCAGAGAGTCAAAAACAAATCTAACTTCAATAGCTTTTTTAGAAAGACAACCTTTTCTATAGATTTTCTTAAAGGGGCAGCACGGGGTTCACAGAACATGTCAAGCCGTAAAGCTTGATAAAATTCCTCTTCTCTTGTCCATCTCTGTCCATCTCCTTAAAGTCTCTACAGCCATAATTCAAATCTCTGTCCCTACCTGTTCTCCATTCTCACTTTCTTTCTTACTTCATGCTATTCTCCATGTCTTCGTTCTCAACATGCCCCAAAATTTGTGTTTTTGCTTTCAGCCTTTGGGGACACATGTAATCCCCTGGGACATCTAATCTGGTGTTTTTCTCTGGATGTTTTTCTCCTGTAGGCAGATTTCCACCCCCTCCCCCAAATTCTGGTAAATTCTGAATTCTGGTCTCCTTCTTGTTACACCTGTATGATACAGAAATGATCATTAGGTTATGAAGATCCAGAAATAGTGATGACATTATCAGTAAATATTATGTTTTGGTAATATCAGAATAAACTTAAAACACTTAGGCTTGTCTTTCAAAGTCTTCTTGTATTTGGGACACTAAAAAGCCTCAATTCCTGCTTAACAAGAATGGATATTTATTGAGTACCTATGACAGACAGGCCATGTGCTAGGCAATTCCATCCATATTTTCACATTTAAAGTTAAAATAACTTTGTTATGTATGAATTTTTTCATTGAAGCATAGTTGACATAACATACTGTATTAGGTTCAAGTGTACAACTTAGTGATTTGGTATTTATACACATTGTGAAATGGTCACCATAATAAGTCTAATTACCATCTGTCACATACAAAGATGTTACAATATTATCGATTGAATTCCCTATGTTGTGCATTACATCCCCATGTCTTATTTATTTTATTATAATAAAATACCTCTTAGTCATCTACACTTGTCCACCCTGCCACTCCCCTCCCCTCTGGCAACCACCAATTTGTTTTCTGTATCTGTGGGTCTGTTTCTGTTTTGTTATGTTTGTTCTTTGGATTGTTTTTTACATTGCATATATATAACAGAAATCATGTTGTATTTGAAGTCTGACTTTCTCTGACTTATTTCACTTAGTATGATACTCTCTAGGTTGATCCATGTTGTTGCAAATGGCAAGATTTCATTCCTTTGCATGGCGGACTTATATTCCATTGAATATATGCACCACATCTTCTTTATCCATTCATGGGCATTTAGGTTGCTTCCATTTCTTGCTTATTATAAATAATGCTGTGATGAACATAAGGGTGCATATGTATACTCAAACTAGTGTGTTTGTTTTCTTCAGATAAATACCTAGAAGTGTAATTGCTTGATTGTAGGGTATTTCTATTTTTTTTTGCATTAGATGAAGAAATTTATTATTATTATTATTTTAAATTTTGGTATCATTAATCTACAATTACATGAAGAACATTATGTTTACTAGGCTCCCCCCTTCACCAAGTCCCCGCCCCACCCCATTACAGTCACTGTCCATCAGCATAGTAAGATGCTGTAAAATCACTACTTGTCTTCTCTGTGTTGCAAAGCCCTTGCCGTGCCCCCGACATACTATACATGCTAATCGTAATGCCCCCTTTCTTTTTACCCACCCTTGTCCCTCCCTTCCCACCCATCCTCCCCAATCCCTTTCCCTTTGGTAACTATTAGTCCATTCTTGGGTTCTGTGATTCTGCTGCTGTTTTGTTCCTTCAGTTTTCCTTTGTTCTTATACTACACATATGAGTGAAATCATTTGGCACTTTTCTTTCTCCACCTAGCTATGTCACTGAGCATAATACCCTCTAGCTCCATCCATGTTGTTGCAAATGGTAGGATCTGGTTTTTTCTTATGACTGAGTAATATTCCATTGTGTGTATGTACCACATCTTCTTTATCCATTCATCTACTGATGGACATTTAGGTTGCTTCCATATCTTGGCTATTGTAAATAGTGCAGCGATAAACATAGGGGTGCATCTGTCTTTTTCAAATTGGAGTGCTGCATTCTTGGGGTAAATTCCTAGAAGTGGAATTCCTGGGTCAAATGATATTTCTATTTTGAGCATTTTGAGGAACCTCCATACTGCTTTCCACAATGGTTGAACTAATTTACATTCCCACCAGCATTGTAGGAGGGTTCCCCTTTCTCCACAACCTCACCAACATTTGTTGTTGTTTGTCTTTTCAATGATGGCGATCCTTACTGGTGTGAGGTGATATTTCATTATGGTTTTAATTTGCATTTCTCTGATGACAAGCGATGTGGAGCATCTTTTCATGTGTCTGTTGGTCATCTGAATTTCTTCTTTAGAGAACTGTCTATTCAGCTCCTCGGCCCATTTTCTAATTGGATTATTTGATTTTTGTTTGTTGAGGTGTGTGAGCTCTTTATTTATTTTGGATGTCAACCCTTTATCGGATCTGTCATTTATAAATATATTCTCCCATACTGTAGGATATCTTTTTGTTCTATTGATGGTGTCCTTTGCTGTACAGAATCTTTTTAGCTTGATATAGTCCCACTTGTTCATTTTTGCCTTTGTTTCCCTTGCTCAGGGAGATATGTTCATGAGGAAGTCACTCATGTTTATGTCCATGAGATTTTTGCCTATGTTTTTTTCTAAGAGTTTTATGGTTTCATGACTTACATTCAGGTCTTTGATCCATTTAAAATTTACTTTTGTGTATGGGGTTAGACGGTGATCCAGTTTCATTCTCTTACATGTAGCTGTCCAGTTTTGTGAGCACCATCTGTTGAAGAGACTGTCATTTCCCCATTGTATGTCCATGGCTCCTTGATCATATATTAATTTGCCATATATGTTTGGGTTAATGTTTGGGGTCTCTATTCTGTTCCACTGGTCTGTAGCTCTGTTCTTGTGCCAGTACCAAATTGTCTTAATTACTGTGGCTTTGTAGTAGAGCTTGAAGTTGGGGAGAAAGGTCCCTCCCCCAACTTTATTCTACCTTCTCAGGATTGCTTTGGCTATTCGGGGTCTTTGGTGTTTCCAAATGAATTTTTGGACTATTTGGTCCAGGTCATTAAAGAATGCTGTTGGTAATTTAATACGGATTGCATAGAATCTGTATATTGCTTTGGGCAGGATGGCCATTTTGACGATATTAATTCTTCCTAGCCAAGAGCATGGGATGAGTTTCCATTTTTAGTGTCCTCTTTAATTTCTCCTAAGAGTGTCTTATAGTTTTCAGGATATAGGTCTTTCACTTCCTTGGTTAGGTTTATTCCTAAGTATTTTACTCTTTTTGATGCAATTGTGAATGGAATTGTTTTCCCAATTTCTCTTTCTATTAGTTCATTGTTAGTGTATAGGAAAGCCACAGATTTCTGTCTGTTAATTTTGTGTCCTGCAATTTTGCTGTATTCCGATATCAGTTCTAGTAGTTTTGGAGTGGAGTCTTTAGGGTTTTTTTTATGTACAATATCATGTCATCTGCAAATAGTGACAGTTTGACTTCTTCTTTACCAACCTGGATTCCTTGTATTTCTTTGTTTTGTCTGATTTCTGTGACTAGGACCTCCTGTACTATGTTGAATAACAGTGGGGAGAGCGGACATCCCTGTCTTGTTCCCAATCTCAGAGGAAAAGCTTTCAGTTTCTCACCGTTCAGTATGATGTTGGCTGTTGGTTTATCATATATGACAATTATTATGTTGAGGTACTTGCCTTCTATACCCATTGTGTTGAGAGTTTTTATCATGAATGGATGTTGAATTTTATCCAATGGTTTCTCAGCATGTATGGAGATGATAATGTGGTTATTGTCCTTTTTGTTGATGTGGTAGATGATGTTGATGGATTTTTGAATGTTGTACCATCCTTGCATCCCTGGGATGAATCCCACTTGGTCATGGTGTATGATCCTCTTGATGTATTTTTTAATTTGGTTTGCTAATATTTTGTTGACTATTTTTGCATCTACGTTCATCAGGGATATTGGTCTGTAGTTTTCTTTTTTGGTGGGGTCTTTGCCCGGTTTTGGGATTAGGGTGATGTTGGCTTCATAGAATGAGTTTGGGAGTATTCCCTCCTCTTCTATTTATTGGAAAACTTTGAGGAGAATCAGTCTTATATCTTCTCTGTGTGTCTGATAAAATTCCGAGGTAATTCCATCTGGCCCTAGGGTTTGGTTCTTTGGTAGTGTTTTGATTACCGCTTCAATTTCTTTGCTGGTAATTGGTTTGTTTAGATTTTGTGTTTCTTCCTTGGTCAGTCTTGGAAGGTTGTATTTTTCTAGGAAGTTGTACATTTCTTCTAGGTTTTCCAGCTTGTTAGCATATAGGTTTTCATAGTAGTCTCTAATAATTCTTTGTATTTCTGTGGGGTCTGTCGTGATGTTTCCTTTCTTGTTTCTGATTCTGTTGATGTGTGTTGACTCTCTTTTCCTCTTAATAAGTGTGGCTAGAGGCTTATCTATTTTGTTTATTTTCTCGAAGAACCAGCTCTTGGTTTCATTGATTTTTGCTATTGTTTCATTCTTCTCAATTTTATTTATTTCTTCTCTGATCTGTATTATGTCACTCCTTCTGCTGACTTTAGGCATCATTTGTTCTTCTTTTCCCAATTTCAATAATTGTGATGTTAGACTATTCATTTGGGTTTGTTCTTCCTTCTTTAAATATGACTGGATTGCTATATACTTTCCTGTTAAGACTGCTTTCACTGCGTCCCACAGAAGTTGGAGCTTTGTGTTGTTGTCTTTTGTTCCCATATATTGCTTGATGTCTATTTTAATTTGGTCATGGATCCATTGATTATTTAGGAGCATGTTGTTAAGCCTCCATGTGTTTGTGAGCCTTTTTGCTTTCTTTATACAATTTAGCTCTAGTTTTTACCTTTGTGGTCTGAAAACTTGTTTGGTAGAGTTTCATTCTTTTTGAATTTACTAAGGCTCTTTTTGTGGCCTAGAATGTGGTCTATTCTTGGGAGTGTTCCATGTGCACTTGAGAAGAATGTGCATCCTGTTGCTTTTGGATGTAGAGTTCTATAGATGTCTATTAGGTCCATCTGTTCTAGTGTGCTGTTCAGTGCCTCTGTGTCCTTACTTATTTTCTGTCTGGTGGATCTGTCCTTTGGAGTGAATAGTGTGTTGAAGTCTCCTAAAATGAATGCATTGCATTCTATTTCCTCCTTTAGTTCTGTTTTTATTTGTTTCACACATGCTGGTGCTCCTGTGTTGGGTGCATATATATTTATAATGGTTATATCCTCTTGTTGGACTGAGCCCTTTATCATTATGTAATATCCTTTTTTATCTCTTGTTACTTTCTTTGTTTCGGAGTCTATTTTTCTGATACTAGTACAGCAAGACCTGCTTTTTTCTCCCTGTTGTTTTCATGAAATATCTTTTTCCATCCCTTGACTTTTAGTCTGTGCATATCTTTGCGTTTGAGGTGAGTCTCTTTTAAGCAGCATATAAATGGGTCTTGTTTTTTTTTAATCCATTCAGTGACTCTATGTCTTTTGATTGGTGCATTCAGTCCATTTACATTTAGGGTGGTTATCGATAGGTATGTTCTTATTGCCATTGCAGGCTTTAGATTTGTGATTACCAAAGGTTAAAGGTTAATTTCCTTACTATCTAAGAGTCTTACTTAACTCACTTAGTATGCTGTTACAAACACAATCTAAAGGTTCTTTTCTGTTTCTCCTCCTTTTTCTTCCTCCTTCATTCTTTATGTATTAGGTATCATATTCTGTACTTTTTGTCTCTTCCTTGATTGACTATGGGGATCGTTAATTTAATTTTGCATTTGCTTAGTAATTAGCTGTTCTCCTTTCTTTACTGTGGTTTTATTACCTCTGGTGACAGCTACTCAACCTTAGGAACACTTCCATCTATAGCAGTCCCTCCAAAATACACTGTAGAGATGGTTTGTGGGAGGTAAATTCTCTCAGCTTTTGCATGTCTGGAAATTGTTTAATCCCTCCTTCAAATTTAAATGATAATCTTGCCAGATAAATTAATCTTGGTTCCAGGCCCTTCTGCTTCATGGCATTAAATACATCATGCTACTCCCTTCTGGCCTGTAAGGTTTCTGCTGAGAAGTCTGATGTTAGCCTGATGGGCTTTCCTTTCTATGTGATCTTATTTCTGTCTCTGACTGCTTTTAACAGTCTGTTCTTATCCTTTATCTTTTCCATTTTAATTACTATGTGTCTTGGTGTTGTCTTCCTTGGGTCCCTTGTGTTGGGAGATCTGTGGATCTCCATGGCCTGGGAGACTATCTCCTAACCCCAGATTGGGAAAGTTTTCAACAAATACCTCCTCAAAGATTCTTTCTGTCCCTTTCTCTCTCTCTTCTTCTTCTGGCATCCCTATAATGTGAATGTTGTTCCGTTTGGATTGGTCACACAGTTCTCTCAATATTCTTTCATTTTTAGAGATCATTTTTTCTCTGTGGCTCAGCTTCTTTGTATTCCTCTTCTCTAGTTTCTATTTCATTTATCGTCTCCTCCACTGTATCTAACCTGTCTTTAATACCCTCCATCGTGCTCTTCAGCGATTGCATCTGTGACCTGAATTCATTCCTGAGTTCTTGGATGTCTTTCTGTACCTCCATTAGGATGTTGATGATTTTTTTTTTGATCTCCCTTTCAGGAAGAGTAACAAGATCAATATCATTTAAATCTTTCTCGGGAGTTGTATTAATAATTTTACTCTGGACAAGGTTTCTTTGGTGTTTCATATTTGTATATGGCACCCTATAGTGTCCAGAAGCACTATTCTGGAGCTGCTGAGCCCCTGAAGCAATATCAGGTGTTGCAGGGGAACGATATTGGTGCCTGGGGGGAGGAAAGAGCTGTTCCCTGCTTCCCAGCTGCTGTGCCTGTCTCCACTGCCTGAACCAGTGGGCTGAGCACACCGATATAAGCTTTTGTCCCAGAGCAGAATCCCAGTCTCCCCAGGAACTCTGCCTGTCCCAGCTTTCCAACCCCATAATCAGAAGAGTATGATGAAAGCACCATGAAATGTAGGTTCATGCTCCCAGCACAGATCTCCGGAGCTAGGTATTCAGCAGTTCCAAGCCTTCCACTCCCTCCCTGCTCAGTTTCTCTTCCTCCAGCCGGTGAGGTGGGGTGGGGGAAGGGCTTGGGTCCCGCTGAGCCACAGCTTTGGTACATAACCCCGTTTGGTGAGGTCTGCTCTTTTCTCCAGCTGTATGCAGTCTGGTGCTGTCCTCTTTGCTGTTGCTCTCTCAGGATTAGTTGTGCCAACTATATTTTCTAATTGCTTCCCCTTTTAGGAGAAAGACTCTTTCTCTCCTCTCACGTTGCCATCTTTAAACTCTTTGCCCTGCTTTTTGTGTTTTAATTTATTCATATTAAGCTGTATGAGTTCTTTTATATATTGAATATTATCCCCTTATCAGCTATATCATTTGAGAATATCTTCTCCCATTTAGTATGTTGGATTTTCATATTGTTGTTGGTTTCCTTTGCTGTGTAAAATGTTTTTAGTTTGGTGTAATCAGTTTATGATTTTTGCTTTTGTTGTCCTTGCCTGAGGATACAGATGATAAAAAATATCACTAAGACTGTGTCAAAGAGCTTACTGCATGTGTTGTCTTCTAAGAGTTTTATGGTTTCAGGTCTTATGTTTGTCTTTAATCCATTTTGTGTTTAGTTTTGTATATAGTGTAAGAAAATGGTTCAGTCTCATTCTTTTGCATGTAGCTCTCCAGTTTTCCCACCACCATTTATTGAAGAGACTGTTTTTTCCCCAGTTCATATTTTTGCCTTCTTTGTCATATAGCAATTGACATATAAGCATGGATTTATTTCTGGGCTCTGTATTCTGTGCTACACATCTGTGTGGCTTTCTGCCATTACCTTACTGTTTTGATTACTATAGCCTTGCAGTATAGTTTGAAATCCAGGCATATACCTCCAGATTTGTTCTTCTTTCTCAAGATTGCTTTGGCTGTTTGGGGTCTTTTGTAGTTCTGTACACTTTTTACAATTATTTGTTCTCATCTGGTGAAAAATGCTATTGTTATTTTAATAGGGATTACATTGAATCTGTAGATTGCTTTGGATAAAATGGTGATTCTAATAATGCTAATTCTTCCAGTCCATGAGTACAATATATCTTTCCACTTATTTGTGTCTTCTTCAGATTGTCTTATCAGTGTCTTATAGTTTTCAGAGTACAGGTCTTTCACCCACTTGGTTAAATTTATTCCTAGGCATTTTAGTCATTTTGACACTGTTTTAATGGGATTGTTTCCTTAATTATCTTTATGATAGTTTGTTATTAATGTATAGAAACAATAGATTCTGTATACTGATTTTGTATCATGCAACTTTACTGAATTCATTTATTCTAAGAGTTTTTTGATGGAGGCTTTAGGGTTTTCTATATGTAGTATAATATAATTTGCAAATACTGACAGTTTCACTTCTTCCTTTTCAGTTTGGATATCTTTTATTTCTTGCTTACTTTCTGTGGCTAAAACTTCCAATACTATGTTGACTAGTAGTGGCAAGACTTGGCATCCTTGCCCTATTGCTGATCTTTGAGATAAAGCTTTCAGCTTTTCACCATTGAGTATGATGTGAGGCATGGGTTTGTAATATCTATTATGATAAGGTACATTCCCTCTGAACCCACTTTGTTGTGAGGTTTTATCATGAATGGATGGTGAAGTCTGTCAAATGCTTTGTCTGCATCTATTGAGATGGTCATATGATTAATTACTTTTTTTATTGTGAGCCCAACATGGAATCACTTCTGCTAGGCCAAATCACCAAACTGGGGCTTAATACCTAACTTAATTGAAGTTACATCATCAGGTGGTTTAAATTCAGTGAGGATCCTGGACATAGGAACCCCAACTTCCCCACACATAGGAATTGTACATTTCTAGTCTGCTATAGAGAATTATTTTTTTTCTTCACAATCCTCGCCTTATTTTGAATGCTATAACCAGAGGAGTTTGGCTATCTGCCCTGTTTCAGCCCTTTTAAAGGCTCTGTGAATCACACTAATTTGACAGGCCTAAAATCAAGCTGCAGAAAAGTCCTGTTTGGGTCTTTTTACAGATTCCGCCCTACTTATTTTTGACTGTCTGCTCTCTTCTCTCATCTCCCTTGCATGTTGAAACTAGTTCCACACCTGCTTCTGGAAGCCCTTCATTCTGGCTACTTTCAAGAACTTCTCTCCTCTGGATTACAGGTCTCAGCTTCTTGCTCTGGCATTGGCTTCTTTGACTGCAGTAACACCAGCAGCTTCCACTAGCATTGACCCCAAGGAACTTTTACCAAGAATATTTGTTCCTTTCTGTCTTTTGTCAGGGCAGGAAATTTGGGTATTTGGACAGATTTAGATGTTTGCACTTTTCCTTGATTTAAAATGTCCTGTAACAAACAGGGATAGATTTTAGGGATCATATTGGTATCCCTTACTTCTTGCCATCTATGAGAGCAGAGAACACATTAATCTGGCAGTGCCATCTTATGCTGTGCTATTTCCCCCAGCCACTTCACACTTATGCAAGACTTATTTATGTATACTATTTGTTCTTCTTCCTCTTCTGCACCTCTTCCTCTTTCCCCTTCTCCTTCTTCTTTATTTACTTTTATGATGAAATCTTTCATTCACTGAACCATTTCCTTCTTGTTGCCTAACAAAGTCAAAATGCCTTAAAGCATTGGCCTCCTAGAACTGAATCAATTCCTTCATCTCAGACATAAGACCAGAGGGCTACCTTAAAATTGAAATTGAAACTATCATTACAGCATTACTTTATCAATTTGCCTATCATAGACATTGAATATAGACTGTAAGTGTAAATTTAATGACACCACATTTTCTGCAGTATTTTAGAGTTTATGCACTAAAGTATCATTCTTCAAAACAATCACTGAGATAGATTAACACAAGTATCCCTATTATGTAATTATTGCTACAGATGTTTGGGGGCTCCTCTTTTTGACTTGAGGGGTAACAGAGTATAGTGGAAAGAACATCAAGTTTTGAGATGATACAGCCTTTGCTTGGAATTGCAGATCTGTTACATACTAGCTGTGCAATATTTGTGCAAGCTCCGCTCTCTAGAGGGCTTCCAGTTCCCCATATATAAAATAGAGTTAAGGCTGTTTATCTTGCCAAGTTTTGTGGTGAGTCAATAATGTCTGTGAAAGTGCCATGAATATAGTAAATGTTTGATATTTCAGTGCCTCCATACTTTATAGCCAGTTTATCATTTGAGCAAGAAAGTTGTTGTCCCTGTACACTCTGCCTTAGGTGATGGCTCTACTTTCCCTTCCCTCTTTTGTCTTCTGGTCAAACTCAACACTATATTCTTCCATAAAAAGTTAGTAGAGGAGGGACATGGGATTAAAGATGGTGGGGTGAGAGGAGAGACAGAGGCTTCCTCCTAAAACTGGATACAATTAGAAAATTTAATTGGCACAACTAATCCTGACAGAGCAACAGGAAAGAAGATGGCATCAGACTACACACACCTGGAGAAAAGAGCAGACCTCAGCTAATGGGGTAATGATACAGAGCTGTGGCTCCGTGGGACCTGAGCCCCTCCCCCACCCCAGCTCACCAGCGGGAGGAAGACAGAGCAGGGAGGGAGTGGAAGGCTTGGGACTGCTGAATACCTAGCTCCGGAGATCTGCTCTGGGAGCACAAACCTACATTTCATGGTGCTTTCATGAGACTCGCATGACTACTGGGTTGGAAAGTTAATACAGGCAGAGTTACTGGGGAGACTGGGATTCTGACTGCTTGTGGAAAGCAGGGATCCATATCTGGCTGCTCTGGGACAAAAACTTATACCTGTGTGACCGGCCCACTGGCTCAGGCAGTGGAGACAGGCACAGCAGCCAGGAGGTGCGGAACATCTCTTTCCTACCCCCAGGCACCAGTACCGCTTCCCTGTGACCCCTGACATTGCTTCAGGGGCTCAGCAGCTCCAGAATAGAGCTTCTGAACACTAGAGGGCGCCATATACAAACATGAAACGCCAAAGGAACCTTGTCCAGAGTAAAATTGTTAATACAACTCCTGAGAAAGATTTAAATGACATGGACCTCGTGACTCTTCCTGAAAGGGAGTTCAAAATAAAAATCATCAACATCCCAATGGAGGTACAGAAAGACAGCCAAGAACTCAGGAATGAATTCAGGTCAGAGATCCAATCGTTAAAGAACATGATGGAGGGTATTAAAAGCAGGTTGGATATGGTGGAAGAGACAATAAATGAAATAGAAACTAGAGAAGAGGAATACAGAGAATCTGAGGCACAGAGAGAAAAAAGGATCTCTAAAAATGAAAGACTATTGAGAGAACTGTGTGACCAATCCAAATGGAACAATATTCGCATTATAGGGATACCAGAAGAAGAAGAGAGAGAGAAAGGGATAGAAAGTGTCTTTGAGGAGGTAGTTGCTGAAAACTTCCCCAATCTGGGGAAGGATATAGTCTGTCAGGCCATGGAGATCCACAGATCCCCCAACACAAGGGACCCAAGGAAGACAACAGCAAAACACATAGTAAATAAAATGGGAAAGATCAAGGATAAGTACAGACTGTTAAAAGCAGCCAGAGGCAGAAATAAGATCACATAGAAAGGAAAGCCCATCAGACTAACATCAGACTTCTCAGCAGAAACCTTACAGGCCAGAAGTGAGTGGCATGATGTATTTAATGCCATGAAACAGAAGGGCTGGGAACCAAGATTACTTTATCCAGCATGATTATCATTTAAATTTGAAGGAGGGATTAAACAATTTCCAGATAAGCAAAAGCTGAGAGAGTTTACCTCCCACAAACTATCTCTGCAGTCTATTTTGGAGGGACTGCTATAGATGGAAGTGTTCCTAAGGTTGGATAGTTGTCACCAGAGGTAGTAAAATCACGGTATGAAGGGTAGAGCAGCTGATTGCAAGGCAAATGTAAAATTAAATTGACTATCCCCAAAGTCAATCAAGGGATAGACAAAAAGTACAGAATTTGATACCTAATATATAAAGAATGAAGGAGGAAGAAAAAGGAGAGAAATAGAAAAGAACCTTTAGATTGTAACAGCATACTAAATGAGCTAAGTTAGACTCTTAGTAAGGAAAGTAATCTGGAACCTTTGGTAACCACGAATCTAAAGCCTGAAATGGCAATAAGTACATACCAATCAATAATCACCCTAAATGTAAATGGACTGAATGCACCAATTGAAAGACATAGAGTTATGGAATGGATAAAAAAAAAAGACCAATCTATATGCTGCTTAAAAGAGACACACCTCAAACCCAAAGACATGCAAAGACTAAAAGTCAAGGGATGGAAAAGGATATTTCATGCAAACAATAGGGAGAAAAAAGCAGATGTTGCAGTACTAGTATCAGACACAATAGACTTCAAAACAAAGAAAGTAACAAGAGATAAAGAAGGACATTACATAATGATAAAGGGCTCAGTCCAACAAGAGGATATAACCATTATAAATATATATGCACCCAACACAGAGCACCAGCATATGTGAAACAAATAAAAACAGAACTAAAGGAGGAAATAGACTGAAATGCATTCATTTTAGGAGACTACAACACGCCATTCACTCCAAAGGACAGATCCACCAGACAGAAAATAAGTAAGGACACAGAGGCACTGAACAACACACTAGAACAGATGGACTTAATAGACATCTATAGACCTCTACACCCAAAAGCAACAGGGTACACATTCTTCTCAAGTGCACATGGAACATTCTCCAGAATAGACTACATACTAGGCCACAAAAAGAGCCTCAGTAAATTAAAAAAGATTGAAATCCTACCAACCAACTTCTCAGACCACAAAGGTATAAAACTAGAAATAAATTGTACCAAGAAGGCAAAAAGGCTCACAAACACATGGAGGCTTAATAACACACTCCCACATAATCAGTATATCAACAACCAAATTATAATAGAGATCGAGCAATATATGGAGACAAATGACAACAACAATACAAAGCCCCAACTTCTGTGGGATGCAGCAAAAGCAGTTCTAAGAGGAAAATATATAGCAATCCAGGCCTATTTAAAAAAGGAAGAACAATCCCAAATGAATAGTCTAAAGTCACAATTACTGAAATTGGAAGAAGAAGAACAAATGAGGCCCAAAGTCAGCAGAAAAGGGGCATAATAAAGATCAGAGGAGAAATAAATAAAATTGAGAAAAATAAAACAATAGAAAAAAATCAGTGAAACCAAGAGCTGGTACTTTGAGAAAATAAACAGAATAGATAAGCCTCCAGCAAGACTGACTAAGAGAAAAAGAGAATCAACACATATCAACAGAATCAGAAATGAGAAAGTAAAAATCATGATAAACCCCATAGAAATACAAAGAATTATTAGAGACTACTATAAAAACCTATATGCTAACAAGCTGGAAAACCTAGAAGAAATGGACAACTTCCTAGAAAAATACAACCTTCCAAGACTGACCCAGAAAGAAACAGAAAATCTAAGCACACCAATTACCAGCAAAGAAATTGAAGCGGTAATCAAAAAACTACCCAAGAAGAAAACCCCCGGGCCAGATAGATTTACAGCGGAGTTTCATTAGACATACAGAGAAGACATAATGCCCATTCTCCTTAAAGTTTTCCAAAAAATATATGAGGAGGGAATACTCCCAAACACATTTTATGAAGCCAGCATCACCCTAATACCAAAACCAGGCAAAGACCCCACCAAAAAAGAGTATTAAAGACCAATATCCCTGATGAACATAGATGCAAAAGTACTCAACAAAATATTAGCAAATCAAATTAAAAAATACATCAAGTGGATCATATACCATGACCAAGTAGGGTTCATCTCAGGGATGCAAGGATGGCACAACATTTGAAAATTCATTAATATCATCCACCACATAAAAAAAAGAAGGAAAAACCCACAGGATCACCTCCATAGACACTAAAAAAGCATTCGATAAAATTCAACATCCATTCATGATAAAAACTCTTAACAAAATGCGTATAGATGGCAAATACCTCAACATAATAAAGGCCATATATGATAAACCCACAGCCAACATCATACTTAACAGTGAGAAGGTGAAAGCTTTTCTTCTAAGATTGGGAACAAGACAGGGATGCCCACTCTCCCCACTGTTATTCAATATAGTACTAGATGACATAGCCACGGCAATTAGACAGAAGAAAGAAATACAAGAAATCCAGATTGGTAAAGAAGTGAAACTGTCACTATTTCACTATTTGCAGATGACATGATACTGTACTTAAAAATCCCTAAAGACTCCACTCCAAAAGTACTAGAACTAATATCAGGATTCAGCAAAGTTGCAGGATACAAAATTAATACACAGAAGTCTATGGCTTTCCTAAATACTAACAATGAACTAACAGAAAGGAAATCAGGAAAACAATTCCATTCAGAATTACATCAGAAAGAATAAAATACCTAGGAATAAACCTAACTAAGGAAGTGAAAGACCTATACCCTGAAAACAACAAGACACTCTTAAGAGACATTAAAGAAGACACTAACAAATGGTAACTCATCCCCTGCTCTTGGCTAGGAAGAATTAATATCATCAAAATGGCCATCCTGCCCAAAGCAATCTACAGATTCAATGCAATCCCTATCAAATTACCAACAACATTCTTCAACAAACTGGAACAAATAGTTCAAAAATTCATATGGAACCACCAAAGACCCCGAAGAGCCAAAGCAATCCTGAGAAGGAACAATAAAGTTGGGGGGGATCTCACTCCCCAACTTCAAGCTCTACTACAAAACCACAGTAATCAAGAAAATATTGTACTGGCACAAGAACAGAACCACAGACCAGTGGAACAGAATAGAGAGTCCAGACATTAACCCAAACATATATGGTCAATTAATATATGATAAAGGATCCATGGATATACAATGGGGAAATGACAGCCTCTTCAACAGTTGGTGTTGGTGAAATTGGACAGCTATGTGTAAGAAAGTGAAACTGGATCGTTGTCTAATCCCATATGGAAAGGTAAATTCTAAATGGATCAAAGACCTGAATGTAAGCCATGAAACCATAAAACTCTTAGAAAACACATAGGCAAAAATCTCTTACACATAAACATGAGTGACTTCTTCATGAACATATCTCCCTGGGCAAGGGAAAGAAAAGCAAAATGAACAAGTGGGACTATATCAAACTGAAAAGCTTCTGTACAGCAAAGGACACCATCAATAGAACAAAAAGGTATCCTACAGTATGGGAGAATATATTCATAAATGACAGATCTGATAAAGGGTTGACATCCAAAATATATAAAGAGCTCATGCACCTCAACAAACAAAAAGCAAATAATCCAATTAGAAAATGGGCAGAGGAGCTGAACAGACATTACTCCAAAGAAGAAATTCAGATGGCCTACAGACACATGAAAAGATGCTCCACATCACTAGTCATCAGAGAAATGCAAATTAAAACCAAAATGAGATATCACCTCACACCAGTAAGGATTGCCACCATCCAAAAGACAAACAACAACAAACGTTGGTGAGGTTGTGGAGAAAGGGGAACCCTCCTACACTGTTCGTGGGAATGTAAATTAGTTCAACCATTGTGGAAAGCAGTATGGAGGTTCCTCAAAAAGCTCAAAGTAGAAATACCATTTGACCCAGGAATTCCACTTCTAGGAATTTACCTGAAGAATGCAGCAGCCCAGTTTGAAAAAGACAGGTGCACCTCTATGTTTATCACAGCACTATTTACAATAGCCAAGAAATGGAAGCAACCTAAGTGTCCATCAGCAGATGAATGGATAAAGAAGATGTGGTACATATACACAATGGAATATTATTCAGCCATAAGAAGAAAACAAATCTTACCATTTGCAACAACATGGATGGAGCTAGAGGGTATTCTGTTCAGTGAAATAAGCCTGGTGTAGAAAGACAAGTACCAAGTGATTTCACTCATATGTGGAGTATAAGAACAAAGAAAAAAACTGAAGGAACAAAACAGCAGCAGACTCACAGAACCCAAGAATGGACTAACAGTTACCAAAGGGAAAGGGACTCGGGAGTATGGGTGGGAAGGGAGGGATAAGGGGGTGGATAAAAGAAAGGAGCCATTAAGATTAGCATGTATATGTGGGGGGTGGCACGGGGAGGGCTGTGCAACACAGAGAAGACAAGTAGTGATTCTATAGCATCTTACTATGCTGATGGACAGTGACTGTAATGGGGTTTGTAGTGGGGACTTGGTGAAGGGGGGAGTCTAGTAAACATAATGTTCCTCCTGTAATTGTAGATTAATGATACAAAAAAAAGTTAGGATTAGGAGGGAACTTTACTGACTTGATATATATCAAAACCTATAGCAAATATAATAATAAATGGAAAATCTTTAGATGCTGTCCAATCAACAAAAAAATTTTTCTCTTCACTGATTTAATATAATAGTGGAGGTGTGACCAGTGTTGTAATACCAACACAATGGAAGTATATAGGAAATGTACAAATATGAAAAAGAGATATATAACTTCCTTTACTTGCACAGAATATAATCGTTAACAGATAAACCTAAAAGAATAAATACATTTTTTAAACTAAGAAGAGAGTTCAGGAACTTCCCATATATTTGAGCGACAATAATACAAAAAATTCAAAACTTGTGGTAGCCTACCTAATTATAAAATTAAGTAGGAATCAATAAGGTATCCCTCAAAATAATAAGATCTAAAAGTTTCTAGGAAACAACCTTTCTTGCCAATGGGTTTCAGCCCTAGGCAAGTTTGCTCTGGATTCAGTGTGACCAAAGAAAATGATAGCAAAATGTTCTTGGGGTGAGAGGGTTATACCCAACTTTATTTCCAGGTGGCAGGTCAGTCACTAGCATCCCATTCACTCAGAGTGAGTCTGTATACAGCAAGCCAGTCTCTGCCTCTGTGCCCCTCTGTGTGCACAGCCGTTCTCTGGACCTCTCTGCCTGCACTGCCTTCCTCTGGGCCTCTCTGCCTGCACAGTCATCCCGCACAGCCGTCCTCTGGCCCACTGTCCTCAGCGCTGCCACCACGCCAACCTCTGCTCTGCTCTCCTGCAGCCTTGCAGCCGTGCCACTGTGTCATGCCCAGAGCACTGGGCAGAGCTCTCTTTTTATAGAGTCAACAGCCATGTATTGCCCACAGGTGTGCAGTGAGCTAGTCATCCATGGCCAGGTGAGAATCCTGGCCACAGGAACTCTCATTTTATCCACACAACCTAACAAAGAAAGCACAAAACTTTACAGAGAATATTTTAAAACTCTTTAAAATATAAAGGTAATTTTGACTAAATGAAGATATACCATGTCCATATTTGGGGTGATTTAACATGGTAATTGTACCAATCCACCTCACGTTAAGTTGCAAATTGATGCAGTCCCAAATTAAATTCCAGCAGGACTTTCAGGAAAAGTTGGTAGACTTACTTATATTTGTAATAGAAGACTTTTCGTGAATAGTCAGTCACTTTGCAAATCAACTTGAGAAAGAAGGGCAAAGAGAAAGTATTCACCCTATTGGATATTAAGATATACTTAAAAGCCAAAGTAATAAAATGGCATGGTACCCTTGTAGGAACTGAAAAGTAAACAAAGGAACAGAAAAGAGAGCTCAGAAATACATTCAAGTATGTGTGGTAAAGATACTCCAGTTTCTATAATGGATACTTATTTTATGATTCTTAGAATTAGAATTAGTGTTAGAAAAAAAATTTTTTTGTGTGCATATGAAAATATACACAAAGGAAAGAAAACAACCCAACTCAAGTGTAATGTTTCTCTTCTTCTATGCTTCTCAGAGCCACACAAAGATGGTGTGCTGGTGTTGGCCTTGAGTGAAGGTGAAAAGAGGGGAAAAATCTTTTAATGAACTCCACAGTATACCAGGCACCAAGCTGGGCACTTTAAACAGTCTTGTTGAATCTGCACAATGTTATGAGGGACTAGGCATTACTATTTCATTGTATGGATAAGGAAACAGGTTCAGAGAGGTTAAGTAATTTGTTTAAGGACACAGGAGAGGAGCCCAGGTCTGTCTGGGCTCATGCTCTTTTCACTACATTACCACGAGTGACTGTGGGAACTGATTGAAACTGGGAGGCAAGCTGGGGCAGCACACATCAGAAAGTAGATTGACAGATCTGAGTTTATTATAGCTGTATTTTTTCTGCTTACCAAGAATGCCATATGCTGATAATGGATTTAATTGCCTGCAAATTGTGGTGAAATGAGTGGCTTTAAAGCAAGGACTCTATATTCACTCATGTTAAGATAAAGGTGACCTGTAAACCTTGTTTTTCTTGCCCCTACCATGAATGATTATCTTTTAGATAGGCTGAGATCCATGGAACCCAAAATGCATCTCCAGTGGTAGAATTTCAGGTATCGGTCCAAACAGTGAGGGAGGTATTTTATTGTGCAGGGGTGAGATGGGGGTTAGGGAGCTTCTTGATTCTCTAAGTTAAATCAAGTGTGCAGTTGCCTACCCTGCCTCCATGTGCTAACAACTTTGATTATAGGGGAAATAATCTGTTCTTTGCTGATATAAATAGAGATTGCTTTGGAAATAGACTCATTTTAGAAGTTAACTTTGGGACAAAATTTATTAGTTTTCTTGAAGCAGCTATGAAATATTTATTGAGAGAGAAATTTAAACTCAACTTCCTTTTTTTCTTGTCAGCGAAGTCAAAATGGAAGGACCATTCTTTCAAAAATGAGCATCACACATGTGAAAGGACTTTTTTCTAATAGTTAACTCTAAGGTCTGGGGTTGACAAGATGGGCTATGAGAACCTCCTGCCTCCTCAACAGCTCTGGCTCATTTTAATTGGGATTTCTCTGCTGTCTTTGGCAGAGCCATATGGGTTCAGTAAATGCACACAGTATGAACTGGACAGTCATCACGTGTTCTGCATTCGGAAGAAGATCACCAACTTGACAGATGCCATCAGTGATATCCCTGGATACATTACTCACCTCAACCTGACACAGAACCAAATTCAGATCCTTCCTCCCTATTGCTTTACTAATTTGTCTGCTTTGGTGGACTTAAGGCTGGAGTGGAATTCCATTTGGAAGATTGATGAGAGGGCCTTTTGGGGACTTGAAAACCTGACCCTTTTGAATTTAGTGGAAAATAAGATTCAAAGTGTGAACAACTCCTTTGAGGGCCTGTCTAACTTGGTGACTTTGCTCCTGAGCCATAATCAAATTACCCATATTCATAAAAATGCCTTTGTCCCGCTTGTCAAATTGAAACATTTAAGCTTATCTCGAAACCATCTTACTGATTTTTCAAATATTCTTGAAGCAGTCCAGCATCTTCCGCACCTGGAATACCTTGATCTTACTAATAACAGCATCATCTCTTTGGACCATAGCCCCAGATCATTGGGCTCCCTGATCCAGCTGAGCCTGCAGGGGAACAAGCTAATGGGATTAAATTTCTCTGCTTTGTCACTGCCTAATCTGACCACTCTGGATGTCTCTCAGAATAATCATCAAATAATCCAGAATGTGCATCTGGAAACTCTGCCCCAACTGAGGAGCCTGAATCTAAGTGGAACATTGGTGACACCTGAGATGCTTCAAGCCAAACACCTACAGAATTTAAGGGAAATGGATCTTAGTAACTGGGAGTTTGGAGGTAGTCACTTCAACTTGAACATTGTGTGTTACCTCCTCAGAAACTTACCCATATTAGAAGCTTTGGTTTTTCGGAATAATGCTACTGATGCAGGGGGCATTAAGCACCTTGCCAACTGTACCAGACTATTGTCCCTTGACTTGAGCCAAAACAATGATCTAGTTCACCTCAATGACAGTGAATTTGATGCCATGCCCAGCCTCCAAAGGCTGAACCTAAACAAATGCCAACTCTCCTTTGTTAACAACAGGACCTGGGGTACCCTCCTGAACTTGATAGCCCTAGACCTGAGCCACAACAGGTTTAAAAGCTTTCCAGATTTTGCATTTTCACCCTTAAGGAACCTACAGTCTCTCTCTCTCTCTCGAAATCCCATCACAGAACTCAATAATATGGCCTTCTATGGGCTGTATTCATTGAAGGATCTCAACCTGGCTTGGTGCTGGATAGTGAAAATGGACAGATACTCCTTTGCTCAATTTCCAAATTTAGAGATTTTAGACCTTGAAGGCAACAACATTCGGACGCTGAAACGCAGAACCTTTCAATTTCTGAAGAAGCTACAAGTTCTGATTCTTTCCCAGAACCGCCTGAAAGAGATAGAGAAGAATGCATTTTCTGGCCTCACTTTCCTCCAAGAACTTGACCTGGCATACAATATCTTGTCAAGTTTTCATGTAGGCCTTTTCTTGGGCCTTGAAAATCTAGAAGTTTTGAATCTCAGTTTTAATAAAATTACCTACGAAACCACTAGGACCCTGCCATCTCCTCCATTTATAAACCTCAAGTCTTTGAAACAGCTCAACCTAGAAGGACAAATACATGGGATTCAGGTTGTTCCAACCAATTTCTTCCAAGGGCTGAATGGCTTGCAGGTGCTTCTCCTAGGAAAAAATCCCGTGATCTTCCTGGACCATCTCCAATTTGACTCCCTGACCAATCTCACCAAGTTGGATATCTCAGGAACAAAAGCTGGAGACCGAAGCCTCTGTTTTAACATTTCCTTATTCCAAAAACTCAAAAGACTGAAAATGCTGCGCCTGGAAAACAACAACTTAGAGTCACTGACTCCTGGCATGTTCTCTGGTTTAGAAAGCCTCCAGGTCTTCTCTTTAAGATTCAACAACCTAAAAGTCATTAATCAAAGTCATCTGGAGAATCTAAAGTCTCTAGTGTACTTTGATCTCTATGGGAACAAACTTCAGTGCAACTGTGACAATGTGTGGTTCAAGAACTGGTCAATAAACACAGTAAATGTCCATATCCCCTACCTCCGGAGCTACCCATGTCAGCAACCAAATACCCAGAGTTTGCTGATAGATTTTGATGATGCTCTGTGTAATTTTGACCTGGGAAAAGTTTACTTCTTCTGTTCCTTTAGTCTGGTCCTCACAACCATGGTCTTCTCTTGGTTCAGTATAAAGATGATTGCATCTCTATGGTATGGGCTCTATGTAATCCGAGCCTGGTACCTGGCCAAGTGGCACAGAACAGAGAAGGAGTTTATCTACGATGCCTTTGTCTCTTTCACAGCTAGTGATGAGCCCTGGGTATATAAAGAGCTTGTTCCTGCCCTAGAAGAAGGTGGCCAGCCCACCTTTAAGCTCTGTCTTCACCACCGTGACTTTGAACCAGGTGTAGACATCTTTGAGAACATTCAGAAGGCCATCAACACCAGCCGAAAAACTTTGTGTATAGTCAGTAACCACTACCTGCACAGTGAATGGTGCCGGCTTGAAGTACAGCTGGCCAGCATCAAGATGTTCTATGAGCATGAGGATGTTATCATCTTGATCTTCCTGGAAGACATCCCAAACTATAAGCTATCCAGCTACCACCGGCTCAGGAAACTTGTGAACAGGCAGACATTTATCACCTGGCCAGACAGTGCCCATGAAGAGCCACTCTTCTGGGCTCGTATTAGAAATGCATTGGGCAACAAATCTGTGGAGAAACACAATACACAGCTAATTGTGGCCAATTGACTGGAAGTCTTTGTGATCTCAAATTTGATGTTGCCCAAAGTGTGTATAGGCTAAGAGTGTGACTGAATGTAACTGCTTTGCAGGGAAAAGGGCATGGACTCCTCATGACCATGAGACCCAAGATCATTTGGCTAATGTCCACCAGGCACCTGAAAAAATGAAGGGTGCTGCTTGAGGAAGCTTCAGGAACAGTGTTCCTACTATTAGGGGATTAGATATCTTGAAAGCCTATTTTACTAAGGAGAAGGCATGGGAAACAAATCCCCTGAAAGTCTGGGGACCAGGAGGTCTCTCATATGTGCTTGAGTTATTTTATACAAATAAGTTATTGCCAAGATAGATTGAACTGCACTATAAGAAACTATAACAACAGATACACCACGTACAGGGCTCAATAAAAGCAAAAAAAAAAAAAAAGGATTCTGATGTATTCTTCTTTAGGGCATAAGATTGCAAAGGTTAGCCTTTTTCTCTAAGTTGATGTCTTGCCAATGGGTTTCAGCCCCTGGCAAGTTCACTATGGATTCAATATGACAAAAGAAAATGACAGTAAAATGGTATTGGGGTGAAAAGGTTATACCAACTTTATTTCCACAGTGGCAGATCAATCACTAAAATCCCATTCACTCAGAACAAGTCTGCATGCAGCAAGCCGGTCTCTGCCTCTGGGCCTCTCTGCCAGCAGTTGTCCTGCACAGCCATCCTCTGGGCCTCTGTCGGCACTGCCACTACTCCAGCATCGTCTCTGCTCTCCTGCAGTCCTGCAGCTGTGCCACCATATTGCCCAGAGCCCTGAGTGGAGCTCTTTATATAGAGTCAATAGCAACATATTGCCCACACATGTGTAGTGAGCTAGCCAACCAGGGCCAGGTGAAAATCCTGGCCACAGGAACTTTCATTTTATCCACAGTCAGAGTGCAACAGTTAAGATGGTCCTAGCTTGTATCCATCAACTTTACTAAAAGGGAAGTAGCCTGGAAAGTGGAAGTAGCTAGCAGTGCAATGATGGCTGTAGAAACTATTGCCTTACTGTAATAAACAGACTTCATAGAGCAATTGCTGGCAGCCATCTTAAGGCCCAGGGTGTAGACTCTAGAGGCTTCATGTTTTGGGCACCAAACACATATCAGTGTCCTGTAGCAGGCAACACCTATTGGGAGCAACACCCAGCATAGGGTCCATGGCTCTGGTATTAACCTAGAAATTCCTGTAAGAAGCAATTTCCTACAAGAAAAGGGCTACAAATTCCTAGAACAAGAGGGACCATAGGGACCTAGAGGAAATCGGGGAATAGTAGGGTACCAACACTGTCCTTTTCTGATTGTCTCTCCATTAGTGCTTGGTCTTTTATCACTGGCTTCTGCTCCAGTCTTTCCCCTTATCTCAAGACTCTAGGAAAAGTTTGTTGAGGAATAGTCCCTGAAGGGCAGAATTTTTAGCTGCTGGAGTAGCCAAATGTTTACTTCAGCTGGCCTTAGCTAGGCCTCTCTGAAACACCCCTGTGTGATGAGAGGTTGGCACATTTTGGACAGGACTTGTGGATATCTCAAGAACAAAAGCTGGAGACCAAAGTCTCTGTTTAAAAATGTTCTTATTCCAAAAGCTCAAAAGACTAAAAATTCTGTGCCTGGAAAACAATTTAGAGATAACCATTAGCAAAAAATCCAGGGGCATTTGTGTGGGAAATTGTGAGTCATCAGCTGGATGTTTGTGGGTTACAAATTACATTGTAGCAGGAAATAATTTGCAATTGCCACATGGAACATGCAAGAAATATCACATTACTTGATTTTCTTTAAACCAAATGATATCTAATTTTGAGGCCCTGTTCTGCTAGACTGGTGGAAAATTCAGTCTTAGTCATTATGGGTTCCTCACCCTCACCTGCCAACCTCTAGCCTTCTTGCATAAAGAAACAAACTTGGTGGAGGACTTTTGTAGAAAAGAAATGTTCAATAGTGAAAAAGAAAACTGATTTCTATTTTGCATCCTGAAAAAAACCATTTGGGGCAGTTTCTCTAGCTTCTGGTCCACATTGGTTCCCTCTTGTATGCTCGTTATCCAAGCTGGATCCCTGGAGTCTGACAGCTCTTCTTGGAACTTCATTTTTGTGGAAATTGGACATAGCCATTTCCTCCCGAAGTCATATCACCTCTCTGAAGATGGAGTGGGTCTTGGTTCCCACCTTTCAAGGAAACAGCACACCTTTATTCTTCTCCTTGTCTTGGGAAATCTTCAGCTCTCTGGCTGCTTTGGCCAGCACCCCTTGCCTTGCTCTCTCCCATCCCTGCTGCACCTGGTGTGATCTCAGTGAACTAAGCCAGGAGGAGAGGTTGTATTCAAACAACTTTGGAACATGTTCCCTTTGGATGGGGAGAGCTGTTCTCATTCTTCTTCTTGTTCTTCCTGATTCTTCCACAGCAGGGAAAACAAAACAAAAACATCTCTATAAATTATTCTGCCATGAAATTAGTAAGTGAAAATGACCAAGAGACAGATTATTGGGCAGCATGCCAATCAATGGCAGAATAGGACTCCTTGAAACTACAGTGTGTGATATGAGGGGCATAATACCACAAAGAGGGTGATGGTTGTAACCTAGTAGGAAATTGCACACAGGTGTATATGTGTGTAGTCCTTGGCAGGAAAGGTGTATAATTAATAACTTGAACTGGTTTGGTTTTTGAACTGATGAGGCAATCATGCTGGAACAGAGACTAAATTTTACACACATATTTTAGGAAAGCAGATGAACACAATGTTCATCTGTGCACTCAGGACTGGTTGCATAAATTGCAGGGCCCAACATAAAATGAAAACGCAGGGTCACCTGTCCAAAAATTATTCAGAATTTCAAGACAGAGATGGCAGAGCGTTAAACCAAGCACAGCAACCTTCTGAGTGTGAGGCCCCATGTGACTGCACTGTTCACAGCCCATGAAGCCAGCCCAGTCTGTGACTGTCAGCCTGCTGAATAGGCTTTGTCCCTCACAACTTAAATCTCCAAATAGTAAAACAGTATTTTCCCACAGAACATAGTAATTAATCCAGTAAACAGATGACTATTTCCTTGAACAAAATTATGTCTCCAGCCTCTGAGGTCACCTAAAAAATGGAACTGTCTTTGGTATTGAAAAAAAAATACCACTACCATCACATAGAAAATGGTGCTGCTGTCATTCTTGTTGTTTTAGCCATGGAAGGGATTGGAGCAGTAATTCGAGGCATACCCACTGTATAAAGGTTTGCATCGTGTCTTCACATGTGTCAAATATTTACTTAGCTAGAAAACAGGGAAGGTCATTTTCTAGACCAAATTACCAAAACTGCAGGCATTTTTAAATGAAGCCATTTTTTAAAGATGTTTGGAAATGATTATATAGTTAATTTCTCTACCAACCAATCTGAAGCAGTAAGAGGTTTAAATTGGAAGAGAAAAAATTTAGAGGAGAAAAAGAGAAAATCTCCTTTGCCAGTAAAGGTAGAACAAGATTGAGCTTAATAATTAAAAATATCTGAAATTTTCTTCTCTATAGATACTGCAAAAAAAAAAGAAGGATAAAAACCTCCCTGTTAAGCATTATTTCTACAGGCCCACCTGGATGATTTTTAAGCTCATCTTCCAAACTAGAGTTTCAATGCCAGCTTTGTATTTGCGGGAACAGGATAATGTCTGCCATTAGTGGATGGGCTTAAAAGGCAGACCAAAATTATTCCTTGCCACTCACAGTGTGGTCCACAGCCCAGAAGCATGGGTATGATGCAGAGCTTGTCAGAAGTGGAGACTCTCAGGCCCCACCCAAGATCTTCTAAACCAGAACCTGCCTGTTAGCAAGATCCCCGGGGGGATTCTTAAGCATGTTGAAGTTTGAACGGCACAAGGTGAAGCAATTATTACACTGAGGAAGCTCTGGGAAGGTTCTCCTAATCTTCAAATACTAACTCTTAGGTGACACAGTGATTTAAAATTTTAAATGTGATCAGTAAATATTCCTTGGATTTCTCTTCTTGTGATATTTCTTAAAAGAACAATAGTAGCAATAATATAATTTTACATGTGTGCAGAGATTTTCATTTCATTGCTTACCACCCCAAGATGCCCAACCTAATTTATATGATCTAAACTACCTACGGATGGAGCCTGCAGCTTTTTAGGGCCAGAAAGAAGATTAGGGGGTCCATGGGTTGGAGTGAAGAAAGGAAAGTTGATATCCTAAGGGGCAGAAGGTGTACTAGTGTTACGGAAAAAACTGGAAAACCTGGACTGGATCGCTGACGGAAGAACCAAGTGGCACTCGGAGGTCTTGAGCAATTTATATTATTTTGATATGTGGCATTTCGGCATGCTAAGGACAAAAGAGGCGCCCGGAGAAGGAGGGGAGGAGGGAACCTGGGAGTGCTCTGCTGACTTTGCTTACCAGAGGAAAAAAGTGGTTGTGTTGAACATTTTCCTTATCACTAGTAGAACCGGCTTCTTTGCTGCCCCCGGCACAGCACTGCCACCTGGTGCTTATTTAACTGATCATACGATTTCCTCCTCTCCCCCTGTTGTTGGCCTATGTTAACTAGAGAGAACAGAGTGAAGCCTTGTATTTGATGCCTTGTACTTGTTTGGCTGCTGTAAGAAATTACTAAAACGATAGTGGTTTAAAACCACAGAAACTTATTCTCTTACAGTTCTTGAGGCCAGAAGTCCAAAATCAATGTGTGGGCAGGGCTATAATCCCTCCAGAAGCTCTAGGGGTGAATCTGTTACTCGCCCTTTTCAGTTTCCAGTGGCTGCTGGCCACTGTTCCTGAGACTGTGGCCACATCACTCCAATCTCTGCCTCCCTCTTCACGTGGCTTTCTTGTTGATGTGTCTGACCTTCCTCTGCCTTTTACAGGGGCAGTTGTAAATGGCATTTAGGGCCCACTTGGAAATACAAGATTTTCTATTCATTTTAAGATGGTTAACTCAACTGAAATCTGCAAAGGCTCTTTTCCAAATAGGGTAATGTTCACAGGTTCCAAGGATTTGATGTGGATATTTTTGTGGTACCATTTTTTAGACTAACACTCACATCTGTTCTTTAGAATCTTTTAATTCATTGTTGCTAATTAATATATAAGATCAGTTTGCTGGCCAAGGGTAGGCTGAGAGGTTAGGATGCAGGATGTTGCATTTTGAATTTAGATGTGGGTATGGTGGGAGGAAGTTGGGGTTCCTATGGCCAGGATCCTCACTGAACTTAAACCACCTGATGATGTAACTGGCCTGTTGCTGGGCTGCTGCTTCCACACCTTTAGGCAATAAGCTATTATTGCACTATATAGAGAGCTCAACCCAGTGCTCTAGGTAGAGGTAGAGATGCTAGTGCTCAACCTACCGCTGCAAGAACAAACTGTTTAATAAACCCTCTCACCCCAAAGAACGTTTTGCTGTCAAATTCTTTGGTCACATTGAATCCGTAGCGAACTTGCCCAGGGCTGAAACCCTGGCAAAATTGGCGAGAGTCGGCAGGGTTCATTGTTGACCAAGGAAAAAGACAGGCTGCCCTTATGGGAGGGGTGCTTCAGCAGGCTGCCCCTGTGAATGCTGAGACAGTGGATCGTCCCCCAGTGGGTATGTGGTCTGAGGTGGCTTGCCTCCTAGAGGACTGGGCCCCACTCCAGGACTGGAGGCAAGTGGAGGTGACACCTGAGACAGTAGGGATGGCCCTTGGTATAGTAAGCAGATCCGTGGAGAAGCAGAGTGCCTGTGAGGCAGCAGGGACTGTGGGTTGGCTACTTCTCACAGTCTTAAAAAGTTCTACAGAAGAGACTCAAGAAACAGCCGCACGAGGACGCAAGCTGCAAACTTCTGTGGATTCCCTGAGGAGGGAAATGGCATTGATGCAAGAGGCAGCCCAAGAACGGGACCTGCAGACTTCTGTGGGTGCCCTGAGGAGGGAAATGGTATCTATGTGGGACGAGGTGGCACGAGAACATGAGCTGGAAACTTCTGTGGATTCCCTGAAGAAAGAGATGGCATTGATACGAGAGCACCGGCAGCAAGGTGCCATCGGCAGTGCTGACAGGTGTTCTGAAGGAGGAAGAGGCCATCAAGGAAAAAGATGAACTCCTGAGGGAAGCACAGGCCGAGGTGGCATGAGAAAGCCAGCTAAGAAGCATTGAGGTGAAGGTAAGAGAGCTGTTGAAAACTGAGCAAGCATTCCTGTGAGGCATGGCAGAAAAGGTAAAGGTTGTAGCAGAGGAGGTACTTGGGGGAGTGGAGAGAAAGGTGCCATCAGCTCCAGAAATGGAGGAGCTGTGGAAGGATGAAGGGGTGATGCCAGAGGCACTGGTGCATCCTGTATTGAAAGCACGCCCACTGGTTGTAAAGAAAATAAAGACCCAGCAGCTGAAAGTTCCCCAAGGAGAGCCTCCCCGGTCATGGAGCACTCTACGGTCCGCTCCTATACTCAGGCTAAACTGGTGGATTTGAGCTTCTGGTTTAGGCAGAAGCCCTTGGAGTCTATATCAGCTTGGCTCCTGCATCTGTGGGACATAGGGGTGGGTGGAATTGTTCTGTTGGGATCACAGATGGAAAAGCTGTCTTCCCTGACAGTGCAGCCTGCCTTGAGGCAGCAATTACAAAATGCACATCAGACCCCAGGGAGTCACTCCCCTCTCGACTGGCTTCTGGCTGCACTTTATGCTGTGTGGCCCAATCTGGGTGATCTACCATCCTCTCCTGTTAGATGGCAGACATATGCTGAACTCCAACAGGTGCTATGAGAGCTAGGCATAAGAAATATCATCTATAGTCCAGAGAATTATGGTCCAGATGAAGAGATTTTCACTACTGGGATGAGAAATACTATACTTCAAATGGCTCCTATATCCCTCTTTGGGTCTCTAGTGGCCATTCTTTTCCCTCACATAGCGCATCCCATAAGTGAGATGACACATACAGTAGCAGACTTAGGAGAAGCTGAAGCAATGAGAATCCAGAAATAAATAAGACCTGTTACTCGCAAGAAGAATTTACAGGGCCCCATGAAGGTTACAAAGACCCAGATGTGGGTTGATTTGATATGGACAGGAGCAGATGGAAGGAAATTAGATGGGAAGTCAAATAGGATCTTATTAGAGCTACAGCAACAGCTGAAACCAGAGCAGCAGTTCCAGCCATTAAGACCAAAGAGGCAGAGGTCAGAGACAGAGCCACAAGTCTGGCCTGTGTATTTGCAAGACTTCCTGCTGGAGAGTGAGCCAACCCCACTTGAGCCCACACACGAAGGTGATTGGAGAATACAATTTGACTGAGGGGAAGGTCAAGGTATCTGCCCTGAGGGACCAGGGGGGTACCGGAGGCCTCATGTTGAAATAACTATCCATTGGTTCCCAGTGAACATACAATGTGTCCTGGCTCTGGTGGACACTGGGGCTGAATGTTCAATGATTCATGGTAAACCTGAGCAGTTCCCGGGACCCCCACTATCATAGATGGATATGGGGGTAAGGCTATCAGAGTGAAACAAGCCCAAATCCCTTTGGGAATAGGGTATCTACCCCCAAAAGAGTATACTGTGTAAATATCTCCTATCCCTGAGTTTATTTTGGGGGTTGATATCCAGCAGGGTCTATGGTTGCAGATCACTGCAGGTGAGTTCAGACTGACAGTATGTGTGGTGAAGGCAGTTCTGAGGGGACATGCTAGGCACCCGCCCATAACTTTGCCTGTGCCTCAGTGGGTGACTAATACCAAACAATACAAACTGCCTGGAGGGTATAAAGAGATTGGAGAAACTATCCAGGAGCTGGAAAAGGTGGGTATTATAAAGCTCACCCATAGTCCTTCCAATTCCCCAGTGTGGCCAGTTAAAAAGCCAGATGGGCTCCTGGCATATGACTGTGGATTACAGAGAACTGAATAAATACCTTCTATGCATGCTGCTGTCCCCTCTATGGCAGGCCTGATGGATACACTCAGCCATGAACTAGGAACATTCCATTATGTGGTAGATCTTGCAAATGCCTTCTTTTCCATTGATATTGAGCAGGAACATCAGGAACAGTTTGTCTTCATGTGGGAAGGATGGCAATGGACTTTCAGTGTCCTCCCACAGGGATACCTCCACAGCCCCACCATCTGTCAGGGACCTGTAGCCCAGGACTTGGCTACATGTGAGAAACCACCAACGGTGTGGCTGTACCATTATATTGATGATGTCATGCTCACATCCGATTCTCTTTCAGATCTAGAAGGTGCAGCACCTAGACTGCTCTAGCATCTACAGGAGAAAGGATGGGCTGTGGACAGTACCAAGGTTCAGGGACCTGGTTTGCCTGTCAGATTCTTGGGGGTCGTTTAGTCGGGTAAGACCAAAGTTATACAGAAGCAGTTATAGATAAAGTCCAAGCCTTTCCTACCCCTACAACTGTAGCCCTGCTACAGGAGTTTTTGGGTCTTCTAGGCTATTAGAGAGTGTTTATCTAGCACTTGGCACAAATTCTGAAGCCTTTATACCAGTTGATATGAAAGGGCGTCAAGTGGGACTGGAATGAGACATGTGTAGCTGCCTTTACCACAGCAAAACGGGCAGTCAAGGCCGTGCAGGCCTTGAGTGTGATAGACCCATCAAGGCTCTGTGAGCTGGATGTTCATGTGACTGAAGACAGTTATGGCTTGGGTCTCTGGCAGCGGCTTGAACGAACTCAACAACCTGTTGGATTCTGGTCACAACTCTGGAAAGGGGCAGAGGTACAATACACTTTGATAGAAAAACAACTGGCTGCTGTGTATCACACCTTGCTGGCTGCAGAACCCATCACTGGAATGGCCCCAATAAAGGTAATAACCACCTATCCCATCTTGGGGTAGGTACAAGACTGGACCCAAAAGCCAAGGAGTAGTATGGCACAAATGCCCACACTGGTGAAGTAGGGGTGTTTACCTACAGCAGCGTAGTGCCCTCTCTAGTAGCTCCTTGAGTGAAGAACTCCAATGCTTATTGGGGCTGGTGGCATATACTAGTAAAAAGCAGGAATAACTTGCTTTTGAACCATTAGTGGCAGAGAGTCCCTATTGGGAGGGAAGAGTCCCTATACGTGAATATTCATGGTACACAGATGACTCCAGCGATGGGCAGCCCCCAAAATGGAGGGCCATAGCTTTCCATCCTAACACTGAGACAGTATGGATGGAAAATGGTGAGGGGAAGAGCAGCCAATGGGCAGAGTTGCGGGCTGTGATCAGCCAGGAGCCCTCCCCTATAGTTGTCTGCACTGACAGCTGGGCTGTTTATCGGGGCTTGACCCTGGTGCTACCAACCTGGTACCATGCCAACTGGCTGGTTGGTAACTGACCCCTTTGGGGGCAAGAATTATGGCAAGACTTATGGGCCTGTGGTCAGACTAAAATAATTACTGTATACCATGTGACATGTCATTTACCACTGGCATCCCCAGGAAATGATGAAACAGATAAATTGGCCCAGATACATTGGTTAGAAGGAAAGCCTGCCTATGATGTATCCCAATGGTTACATCAGCATTTGTTGCATGCAGGGCAATAGACAATGTGGGCTGGAGCCCATCGGTGGGGCTTGAGTTTGACCTTTGAAGAAGTTAGTAGAGCCCGGCAGGAGTATGTCGTGCACTCCAAAAGGGACTTATGCCAAGTTCCACAGCAACATGGGACAATAGCTAAGGGGCCTATACAGCTCGTCAGGTGGCAGATAGACTATATTGGGCCTCTACCTGTGTCAGAAGGATATCACTATGTGATGACTTGTGTGGACACAGCTACTGGACTTCTGGTTGCTTTTCCTACCTGTTGTATCTTAATTTTTGTTATTATCTCTAAGTTGTTGTTATCATCTGTTGCTGTTGTGGAATCTGGTTACAGTGCTCCAGCTTTCTCACACAGGGACCATTGCAGAAGATTGAAAGCATGTAGATTGTAAGATGAGAATCCTGGAGGGGTGGAGTGTGGTGAAGTTGGTGTTCGTATGGCCAGGATTCTCACTGAACTTAAACCACCTGATGATGTAACTGGCCTGTTGCTAGGCTACCACTTCCACACCTTCTGGCAATAAAGTATTTCACTACACAGAGAACTCGGTCCAGTGTTCTGGGTGGAGGCAGAGACGCTGGTGCTAATCCTACCACCAGGAGAACAAGCTGGGTAATAAACCCTTTCAGCCCAAAGAACGTTTGCTGTCATTTTCTTTGGTCACACTGAATCCATAGCAAATTTGCCGGGGCTGAAACCCATTGGCAAGACAGTATGGGATAGGGAGGGAAAGGTCTAGAGTGTCCCCTTTTCTAGGTGACACTTCTAGGGAAGGCCACTGGCTGCAGGGTGCAGTGCTGCAAGAGACTCTGTGCAGCCAGGAAGCAGTGCAGAGGACTCTGAACACATGGGTGTGGAGAAATATAGAAAAGGTAAGAAAGAGGTGGTGAGCCAACATGGAACTTTTGTTTGCTTTTGGTAAACTGAATGTGAGTGGCTGTCACCCTCCAAACCTGCTATGTGAATAAGGAAGTGGGCACTATCAAAGAAAATGGTGATGAGGCCGGTAGAATTGGTCAAATGTTTTTGGAGAACAAGTGCACATAAATATCATATACTTCTCTCCAGTAATTCTGTCTCTAGGAATTTATTTTAAGGAAATACTATTGACCCTTGATCAATATGGGTTAGGGAAGCCAACCCCCATACAGTTGAAAATCCATGTGTAACTTTCTACTCCCCCAAAACTTTACTACTAGCCTCCTGTTGATTGGAAGCCTTGCCAGTAACATCAACAATTAATAAATACATATTTTGTATGTTACATTTATTATATACTGCATTCTTACAATTAAGTAAGCTAGAGAAAAAGTGGTTTTTCAAATTGTCACAGATCTCCAGCATTTTTCCAATATATTTCCTGAAAAAAATCCACCTAAGTGGACCCATGCAGTTCCAACCCATGTTGTTCAAGAGTCAACTATAATCAGAACAGAGGAAGATTTTCCTTTTTTTTTTTTGATGGAACAAAATACATTTTATTTCCCTTATACTAGCATAGTAAGGCCCTGAAAGGCTGAGGAGTTACCCACAGAAGACTCAGCACTGGCAGGTAAAGCCAACACTGGTAGTTGGTGCTGATGGTGACCACGCAAGCCCTTGCCCCACGTGTAGGATCTGGATTGAGGCTGCCTGCACATTTGTATCCAGGTGACCCTGTGCAGCTCTAAGAAGGTGTATCCAATACATGCTATTCCTTGTTGGCGCTGCAGTGTCAGCGTGCTCTGTCTCCTGTGGGGCCTCCAACTGTGTGGATGAGTTCTGGAAGGCCACTGAGTGCCTGTTTCAGCCTTTCTGCATTATTAAGCAGTTCAGTTATCTCATTATCTTTCACTTCAATTTCTTTAATGGATTCAATACAGGAAGTTTTATGCACAAAGATGTTCCTTACATCCTTTTATTATGGTACTATTGAGTGTTGAAAGCAATTCAAATGTTTACCTTTAAGAGTGCTAGTTCAGTGAATTATGGTTCATCTATGATGGAATATCTTTGTTTTCTGAAAAAGGACATGTATTTAAATATATAAAGGACCCATAAAACACAATAAGGAAAAAACACTCCAAATAAAAAATGCATAGTTGCTTGAAAAGAAACCTCACACACACACACAGATCTAGAGAAGGCAAATGAGCCTATAAATTGAAATTGTTGGGCAGCTGTCATTAGGGAAAAATTTTTTTTAATGATATTTAGAAAACACCATACACCCATTAGTATTGCTAAAATGGTAAAACATAAGCAAAACACAACAAAAGCGATTGCTGGTCACAATGCAGAATATGAACATTCACTGTAGCTGGGAACCTAGTGATACAGCCAATGTAAAGGCACATGAAGCCATCTATTTATTACCATATGATCAACCAGTCACACGCCTAGATATTTTTCCAAGTGGTTTGAAAGCTAATGTGACCATAAAAGCCAGTGCACAAGTATGTACTGCACCTTTATTTATAATAATCACGAAACTGGAATAAACTGGGGTGTCTCTCATTAGGCTTCTGAACAACAATACTGTGGTTGTATTTATGCCATAGAATACGATCCAATGATAAAAAGGAAAGAGCTCACAAGCTATGGACCAGGCAACCAGGTTCCTACAAGGCCCATGAAGGTCCAGTTCCTACAAGAGAAGATGGGTTGTTACTGGGGTCTCCTCAAGGCAGAAGGTCAACACCCTCCCCAGTCCTCACAAACAGGAACTAGACTGAGGAGAGGTGGGTCCTGGGGACAGGTCTGGGGCAGGCTCTGGCTCTGAAGTGAGGAGAGGGCATGGGCTGTGCTCATTGCCCCCATGGTAGGATTCCTCTCCAGCCCCATTTGCCCAGCCCCCAGGAGGGCTGCTTCTGCTGAGGGAGCTGTAGTTTGGTGCTCAGTGGTTGATTTCTCTCCACCAGGGACAGTCTGCACTGTTCACTGCCCTGTCAGTGATGGACATTGAATTGGGAAGATCCAGCTCAGTGTTGGCTGTTTGGTGAGGCCCAAGGCCTACAGGCGCTTTCAGCACAAGGCCTCTTCCCTGAGGAATCCTGGGGACCAAGTGACCCCAGAAAGGAATAGAAGCAAAATTCAACTTCTACTTCACATAGGAAGAACTAAGTGACTCAGATCAACCTTTCCACTGACAACAACTAGAAATGGGATGAAATACAAAAATGATATTAATTTCAGAGACCTAGCCAGAGTGAAAATTTAACAGAGCAAAATATCTGCTAGAAGGCCTGGAACAACTGACTCCTCAGCCATTAGGGCCACAGAGAAGAAGCTTTTCATCACCATGGATATGTCCCCAGTTGTACAGAAGTCAAGGAACCTTTCCAGTTGGTTCTGCGAGAAACAATGCTCTGGTCCTCACTGTAAATATGGCGCCAGCATCTGCAGGCTGAACAGACATGAGTTCCATGCTGGTGAGAAAGGTGGGTTCAGGCACACCTTGCCGACCGTGGTGAGCATCACAGGGAACTGTAATGTTGCTGGTGGGGAATTCTCCCTCTGGGCTGTCAGTCTTGCTCACTGAAATTTAGTGTTCACATTTTGTAGTGCCATAATTTTGAAAGTTTTAACTGAAATGCAGCCATTATCTCATGCCTTGACTACAATGGATGGAGATAAAGGAGCAAAATACACAGTCAGCATACACATGGCAACTTCTTTCCTCTATATAAGCAACAGATGATTGAAATTATAAAATTTTCTCTTATCATATCACAGACAATGAAACCCTTAGGTAAATAAGAAAACAGGTGCTACTCTGCACCCAGAAAATAATGAAACATAATGAGATAAGTCACAGACAATCTGAAAAGAGAGAGACTCATTTGCCTGATTGTCTGGCTCAACTTTGAAAGGGCAATTCTTTCCAATTTGATCTGTAGACACAGTGCAATCCTCATCAATATCCCATTAAGCTAGCCTACAGACCTAGACTGTTTCTAAACCCAGAATAGCATACACAATACTGGAAAATAGCAATGTGGAGGAACTTACATGAAAGGGAATATGATACTGGTAAATAATAGACACATAGATGAAAGCAATAGTAAGGGAGCTCCAAAGTACATCCATTTAAATAGAGTCAACTTGTCTCTGTCAAATTGAACAATTAAATAAGAAATGGATAGTATTTTCAACAAATGGTAATGAAGTAATAGGACAATCATATGGAATAAGTTGAACAGAGACACAAAACTTACAACTTTCACAAAAATATTTACTTGGCATTATTCATAATATTAGGCATAAAATGCAAAAATATAAAAATTGTGAAGAAGAACATGAGAAAATTTATCTGCACTTGGGAGTTGCTGAAGAGTTTTTCTCTAAAACATGAAGAGCAAATCTATGAAAGAAGAAAAAGTCTAAGATGAACTTTATGCCAATTAAAGTTTCTACTCTGTAATAGATACTGTCAGGAGATAAAAATATAAGCCACAGATTGGAAGAAAACATTTGTAAAGTATATATCTGGGAAATAATTTGTATACAAAATCTCCAAAGACTTGTGAAACACATACACAAAAACAAGCACCCAGCTAAATATGGCAAAATATCTAAAAAGACACTTCACCAAAGAAGATATATAAAAGGTAAATTAACATGCAAGGTTCTCAACATTGCTTGAAATTAGGCAAACTCACATCAATACAGTGAGTTATCACTGCATATGAGATATTCCTACATATCTCTAGGGATAGTGCTGTATATGTAATTTCCGTTATATGTGTAGATACAATTGATTTGAATATATATATACATGTGTAATATTAAATCACTTGATTTAAATATAGATATACTTAGTCATATATAAGTTATTGGGAGTTAAGTATAACATATATAAGTATACAATATATGAGTACATCTATAATCAAATGCCCATTAGGATGTGGAACAGCAGGAACTCTCATTCATAGCAGGTGTGAATGCATAAGATAGAGACACTTAGGAAGACAGTTTTTGGCAGCTTCCTTCAAAGATAAACATAATCTCACCACACAACCCATCAACAGTGTTCATAGGTATTCACCCAACTGGTTTGAAAACTTATGTCCACATAAAAACCATCACAGAAATATTTAAATCAGCTCTATTTAAAATGGCTCATATCTGGCCATACACAAGATGCTTTTTCATAAGTGAATGGGTAGCCAAACTTTTGTGTTTCCATGCAATGCTGTACTATTCAGAGATGAAAATAACTGAACTCTGCAGCAGCACAAAGACGTAGATGATGCATATTTAAAAGTGAAAGAAGTCAGTCTGAAAAGAACACATACTGTAGGATTCCATTCATATGACATTTTAGAAAAGGGGAAACTAGAGACAAGGTAAACATATCAAGCATTTCTGGAGCAGTGAGGATTAACAGATGAAGTATTTCATAGGATTATTTGATGGCAGATACCTGCCTTTGTGCATGTGTCAAAACCCATAAAATTTTACACCATAAACAATAGACCATAAAGTATGCAAATAAAAAAATAATTTAAGAGGTTGATGTATATAATGGAACATCTTATAGTCATGATAAAGTATGTTTATGAAGAATGTATCATAACATGAAAAATGCTTTTATGTAAGATAATTTAAGCAAGTAGGAATTATATTTTTTCACAAATAGTAATTCTAAATTGATTCAAGATTTTAAAAAATACATATGACCTCTTTATGCCCATAAATATATATTAAACTCTCAGAAATTGTTGTGCATAAATATTTAGATGGCATAACATATTCTTAAAAAGCATAAGCATCATATCATCTTTTATTTTTGTATTCTCCCAGCTCAATAAAATCTTACCTCATGAAGCTAAATATTTTTCTATGTTTAGTTCAACTATTGTTCGCAAGCAGTTATGCTTAAAGATCTGTAGATATATAACGGGTCTGTGATACATACTGAATTATTACAGGAACTGCAGCTGTACATTGAGCAAATGTGGGTGAATGGCCTTGACCCTAAAGGCTGTAAGGGACTTTGTCCAGAATGCAATAGAGTGGCAGCACTGCCATTGTTCTTGAAGCTCATGGTCCTGATACAGATGAGGCTTCTTAGCAGAACATTTTGTTCATTAATCTGAAGTGTGTAAAATGAATTCATGGTGGAAACCTCATTAAAGGTCAGTATAGAAAGATGTTCTCATAGTGATATTTAAAAAAATACATGGGATTATTTCTTTTTTCTTGACCACAGTGCAACATTGTGCTGCATTGTTGTTGGATTTTGTCCATGTTTTTGTGACTTCTGAATGAAAATAATTCCAGGAAAGCACTTAAGCAAAGGTATTTAAAAATCCTTGATACATTTTCAGAAGAAACATTATATAAACAGATTAAAGATTTAAATGTAAAACAAAAGTACTAGAAGAAAATATAGCCAAACATCTACATTTTCCTGGAGAGGGTTTGGAAAGACTTTACTAAGCATAAGACAAATCAGAAACCATAAAAGAAAAGACTTAAAATGTAAAATTTCTATATGTCAAAAAAACAACCTATCATAAAACAAAATTAAAAGAGAAACATAAATGAGGAAAAACACAAGCAACATATGACTGAAACATTTAATGAATAATATTAAATGTCTTATTAATAATAAAAAGATGAATGCCACAATAGACAAAGGGACGAAGGAATTGTATATCCTTAATGCTCTTAATAAATTGAGACTCAATTCATGGAGACTTATTCACGGATGGCTCCTGAAACACAAAAAGCCTAGACTTTCGTATACAAAAGCTAAGCTATCCTTCCACCATAGGCAGAAGGGAAAAATTAACCTTATACTCCTTTAGCTGTTCTTGAAAAATAGAAAGCATAGGCTATTATTTCCATAGACTAACTGCCACATTAACAAGTACTGCTTCTATAATCAGAATATCAGAATATATTGATATGCACAAAACATAACAAAACAAATAAAAGAGAAATAAAAGCTTGAGCCCTTGACATCATGCAGTGACCTGGTTCCTTTCAAGCGCCCTGCCAGTATTGCAGTGACTGTCCCTACCAGCCAAGTACTGGTGGGAAAGTCTCTCCACAGGCCAACTTGGTACCAGTATAAATTCTTGGTCACTAACCTCAATTGGCCCTTAATTCTGCTTAACAATCTTACTCTATTTTTTTGGTCAACTCATGCTTCAATATCCAACAAACCCTTTTCACTTTTCTCAAATCTCTACTACTGATATTTCCCCCATTGTCACTCTGAGTAGTTGACCTTCTTATTTCATAGAGTAAATATCAAATGGGAATTCTCTCAACTTTTTCCTGCTATGAAACATACTAATCTGCACCCATCCTCATTTCCTTTCATCCTTTTAAAATAAAGGAGGTAGTTGTCCCTCCTCTGTTGAGTGGATATTAACTCACTCAATAAACATTTATTGAATCTATCAATCAGGAAACTACTCTGACCTGGGAATATAGGGAAAATTTTCTCTGCAATCTTGGTGGTTTTTCTGAGTCTTTCCTTTGTGTTTGTCCCAGTAAAGGCAGAGGCACTACCCAACTGTCACTAAACTGTGAGCCTCTTCAAGGCAGGGATAGGATTTAATTTATCTTGATATATTATCCAGCTCTACATTGTGCTAAGTAAGTGTGTTTGTTCAAACAGGCCTGTCTTTTGCTGCCCCTGCTGAATTCATAGAGCTTGAGAAGATTTGTTACACTTGAACGAAGTCTCAGAAGGTAAATCCTTGATCCTTTCTCATTTCTACAAAGGGCACAAGGCCTGGTTCTGCTGCTGCATGAGTTCTTAGAACCCAGAGGCCACCAGCAGGAGCAAGATCATCTCCCTACTTCTCTTAGTACAAATCACACACACACACACACACCAAACAATGATAATGGGGAAAATAAAAATAGGATGTCGAACAGTGTAGCAGGGAAAGTAAACTGTCCTCCCACCTTCTCCTGAAACGTCAGAATGTGGGCATTGAAAAACAGGAGATGAGGAGAAGGGAGAAGGACCCTATTCATTTGTTGCTAGGAAACAATCATATGGTCCCCATTCCTCCAACAAACATTGTACTTTCTGAAGGACATGCTTCTGCTGCCTCTAGGATTGAGGCAGACAATAAAATATTTTTTAATTGAAGAAAAATAGAACTACCATAGTAGAAAAAAATGGACAGGAGGTGTGAAAAGGCTAGTGACAAAACCAGAAATAAGCACATGAAAAGATGTTCAACTCCAATATTCTTATAAATAAAAATAAACATAATAACAGGATTCCATTTTTTGACTAAATAGACTGGCAAAGATGGAAAAGAATAATTACCAGTTGTTGGTGACTGTTTGAAAGACTATTATTTCTAAGCATTCCTCTTAGGGGTGCTAGTGATAAACTTTCCGTTTTTTGTACAAGGCAGTTTGACAAATAAAAGCCTCCACATTTTGCATAGTCTTCAAACCCATTCATAAAAGTGCAAATCAAAACTACAAGGACATACCATTTTTACCTTGCCAATGAACAAAGATTTAATAAAATAGTTTAATAACACATTGTGTTGGTGAGGAAATGGCTACATTGCTGATGAGAGTGTAAATTGGCAGAACTTCTTTGGAGGGCAATTTGCAATTTGTATCTATAGTTTAAACCCAAATGCTTTGACCCAGCTGGGTAGGAAATAATCCTACAGACATACTCTGTCTTTATTGCTAAGATATTTGTATAAGGGTATTTATTGCAGCATTGTTTTTAGTAGCAGAAGATTGGAAATTAATGTCCTTCAGTATGGGAGTGGTTGAATACATTTTGATACACCCAAATAATGCAGTCAGAAAAATGAGGATTTACCACTAACCTAGTCTTGTGCATCCCCAAGAGAGCCTGTTTGTGGACTTCCGGTACTGACCCCTAGTTTCCTTTTCTGACTTTCCTCTCAATCATGAAAGACAGTAGTTAATGTTGTCCATTTTACAAATAATTTCATTTACATTAACGTATATAGGTATCTATAGAATGTTGGGTAGATTTTTTGTATCACTTTTTTGAAAATGCAAAATTATGTTACTTGTAATTAACTGTGCTGAAAAGATGGAGACATACTCATACCTCTTTTTTTTTTTAGTGTGCTAAAATACACAGAACATAAAATGTACCATTTAAACAATTTTTAAGCACACAGTTTGGTGGCATTAAGTACATTGACATTGGTGTGCAGCCATCGCCACTATCCATCTCATTCTCTTTCTCATTATCCCAAACTGAAACTCTGTACTTATTAAACAATATTCACCATCCTCCTCTCCCCTGCCCATGGTAACCACTTTCTGGCCTATGAGTTTGACTACTCTAGATCCTTCATGTAAATAGAGTCTGGTTTATTTCACTGAGCATAAAGTCTTCAAGGTTCAATATTCATTTTAATATGGAAAATAAAAGAAAAAATAAGACATGGAAATCGTTCCAAGACATTTTAAGTGAAAAAAGCAAAATCATGTATACATAATGCTATCATTTATGTGAAAAGCAAAGAAGGACTTGGAAGGTATGGGGTAGGAGGGACACCTATTTTTCATTGTATATCCTTTTGTATAATCTGAATTTTGATCTATGTATGTATGTATGTATGTATGTATGTATTTTCATTAAATATATTTACAATGCCCACACTCTTTAGTATTTTGACTGCCAGGAATTTATAGTAAAGAAATAACTGGACAAATGCTTAAAGCTGTTTCCTGAACTATTATTGTATGTAATGATGAAAACTGGGAAACCATAACAGTGTTTAGAAATAGGACACTGATAATATAAATTATGATATGTCCATAAAATAGAATGCCATGCAGGCCTCATAAATAATAATATAAATTTGTTGAAATGGAAAATTTTCACAATGTATTGTAAACTGAAGAAAGCAAGTTACAAAACAGTATGACTAGGCTTATTCTGCCTTTATTTTTTAAATTTTTTCTCTTTTTAATTGAAGTATAATTGATATACAACATTATATTGGTTTCAAGATACAACACAGTGATTCAGCAGTTACCCACATTATTAAATCCTCACCCCAACTAGTGCAGTTACTATCTGTCAACATAGCAAGATGTTACAGATCCACTGGCTATATTCTCCATGCTGCACTTCCATCCCCATGACCAACTTACATCATGATTGAGATTTTTGTGCCCCGCTAATGCCTGCTCCCTCCCCACCTACTTCCCCAAACCCTCCCCCATGGTAACCACCAGTCCCTTCTTAGTGTCTCTGAGTCTACTTCTATTTTGTTCATTTTGTTTTAAGATTCCACAAATAAGTGAGATCATATGGTATTAGACTTTCCCTGCCTGGCTTATTTCACTGAGCATAATATGCTCTGGATCCACTTATGTTGTTGCAAGTGGCAGGATTTCTTTTCTTTTTATGGCTGAATAATATTCCATTGTGTGTACCACCTCTTCTTTATCCATTCATCTATTGATGGAAAATTTGGTGGCTTCCATATTTTGGTTCTTGTAAATAATGCAACAATTAACACTGGGGTGCATATATCTTTTTGAATTGGAGATTTTTTGTTGTTTGTGTAAATTCCTAGAAGTGGAATTACTGTGTGGAATGGTATTTCTATTTTTAGTTTTTTGAGGAACCTCCATACTGATTTCCATACTGGCTGCATCAATTTACATTCCCACCAAGTATAGGAGGGTTCCCTTTTTTCCACATCCTTGCCAACACTTGCTATTTCTTGTCTTTTGGATAGTGGACATTCTAACTGGTGTGAGGTGATACCTCATTGTGGTTTTGATTTGCATTTCCCTGATGTTAATGATGTGGAACATCTTTCCATGTACCTGTTGGCCATCGGCATTTCTTCTTTGGAAAAATATCTGTTCAGGTTCTCCACCCATATTTTAATTGGGCTATTTCTTTTTTTAGTGTTGAGGCATGAGTTCTTTATATATTTTGGATGTTAACCCCTTATCAGATGAGTCCTTTACAAATATATTCTTATACTATAGGATGCCTTTTTGTTCTGCTGATGGTGTCCTTTGCTGTACAGAAGCCTTTTAGTTTGATGTACTCCCACTTGTTCATTTTTTATTTTGTTTCCATTGTCCAGGGAGGATCCTGCCTTTACACATATGCCTTTATGAGTTTCTATATGAAGGGGGAATCTTTAAGGCTACACATCAGAATATTAGTAGTGATTATCACTGGATGGTATTTTGGATGGTTTAAAATTTTTATTTTTTATATCTATATTTTCTAATTTTTCCTCAATATATAGCATTTGTGTATGTGCATGTATGTATGTGCACATATATACAAGATGATTGTAACTAAAAACTTACAAAATCCTAAGCATTGGAAATACACCACAATGTTAATGGTGGCTGATGTTTGTTTTAATGACATAAGATGGGGGAGCAAGTTTGTTCATTTTACTTTTTATGCCTTCCAAATTTTCTTTTTATTTTAATTAAGGTATCATTGATATACACTTTTATGAAGGTTTCACATGAAAAACGTGGTTACTACAGTCACCCATATTATCAAGTCCCTCCCACACCCCACTGCAGTCCCTCCCACACTCCACTGCAGTCACTGCCCATCAGTGTAGTAAGATGCCACAGTCACTATTTGTCTTCTCTGTGCTATCTGCCTTCCCTGTGACCCCCTTACATTACGTGTATTAATCATAATGCCTCTTAATCCCCTTCTCCCTCCCCCACCCCTCCACTTTGGTAACCGCTACTCCCTTCTTGGAGTCTGTGAGTCTGCTGCTGTTTTTTTTCCTTCAGTTTTGCTTCGTTGTTATACTCCACAAATGAGAGAAATCATTTGGTACTTGTCTTTCTCCGTCTGGCTTATTTCACTGAGCATAGTACCCTCTACGTCCATCCATGTTTTTGCAAATGGTAGGATTTGTTTCTTTCTTATTATGCCTTCCAAATTATCTATAATGAATGTATGTTATTTAATGGTATTTTAAAAAGAAAGGTTGGGGAGTGGCATTGAGAACCAGCTTTCACTTTTTACTTTCTTCACTCCTGTATTTTAAAAATTTGTTGCAGCAAGCACATACTGTTTTGCAACGAAAAACAAACATTAACAAATGTATCTCGGACAAACTTCTGTTTTTAAATAAAAGGTAAATTATCCACACAAAACCTGCACACATATATTTTTAGCAACTTTATTAATAATTGCTTAAACTTGGAAGCAATTATTATTTCCTTCAATAAGTGAATGGATAAATAAACTGTGGTAAATTCACATAATGGAAAATTATTCAATGCTAAAAAGAATTGCGCTATCAAGCCATGAAAAGACATGGAGAAAACTGAATGCATATTACAAAGTGAAAGAAGCCTATATGAGCAAGCTATATACTCCATGGTATATACTATATGACACTACTGAAAACGCAAAATGATGAAGACAGTACAAAGATCAGTGGTTGCCAGAGATTAAGGGGGAGAGAGATGAATTGGTGGAGCACAGAGGATGTTTGGGCAGTAAAACTATTCTGTACAATACTACAGTTGTGGACACTTGCTATATGTTTGTCAAAACCCATGGACTGTACAACACCAAGGGTGAACTACAATGTATAGATGTTTGTTAATGATAATATATTCAATATTGGTTCACTAATTTTAACAAATGTACTACACTAATGCAAGATGGTAAAATAGAGGAATGTGTGTGGGGTGGGGTTTGAAGAGGGAGCACATGGGAACTTTCTGTACTTCTTGCTCAATTTGTCTATAAACCTAAAACTACTCAAAAAATAAAGTCTATTAATTTTATTAAAAAGGTAAGTTATTGTGAAGGAAGAAAACCATGGAGAAGTTCCCAAACAGTGGAGCTGACTGTCCCTCCCAGCTCTGTGGAGCTCCAGGTGCAATACTCGCAACTAATGTATTCCACAGACCTTTCTTGTTGGCTACAGTGTCTAGTGTCCTTTTCAATTTGGCAGACTGCCTCCCTTCAGTTCCATCTGGTTTTGCACCCAGGCAAAGATGGAAATACCTCAGAATAAGCAAAAGTGATAGAGTTAACTGAGCACTTTCTGATATTGAACAAGTACAAACTTATAAAGTAAATGACTGTGACATTAACTTTTTTTATAAGCAGACTATTGTGTGTCTATGATGGGAGTGTGAAGAGGAAATGAGGAAGGGCGCAGGAAGATAGGGAGGTTGATGAAAAAGGGAGAATTGCAGAAGTGCTTGAAAATGAAGGAAAGGGATGTGATGATGTGATAGGAAAGTCATGGGCAAAGGAGGGGAAACCTTAAGACAATTTCTAATTTACATGACCAGGGAGAGGTACAGTGAGGTCATGATTAAATTCTATCCCAAGATGGCACACAGTCACATTTCAATGGAGATAAATGCCTATTTGCTTTCAACATAAAAATATTTTGAGATTAACTCTGTCGCTCATTTGCTGAGAAGTGAGTGCCTAAGGGATGCCACACACAAATGGTGGGAAGGGAAACTGAGTGGTGAACCTCTTAATTGCTTAAGTAGACAGATTCTGCCCACTCTGCCCTTACTTCAGTGAGTGCCTTTGTCAAGTGGGAACAACACTTCCTTGGTTTGGTTTTTGTATTTTGCTTTTTCTGATGCTGCCTCAGTCAGACAAATGATTAACATAGCTGCTTACTTATGGGTAACCACTTAAACTTCATAATACAGTTGCATTTTCCACAAATACATTCTACAAATCCAATTGCTAGCTAATTTGAAAGTAAATAAATGGGTTTAAATTACAAAAGGATTTACCCTGAACCATTGTTTGAAGAAAGCTTTAAAATATTGTTTCTGGTGACTTTTTATTGGTATGGAAAAATTTATGTAATTCTTGTCCAGACTCTAGAGTTGGGCTGAACTGGAACAGAACTACCCTCTCAAGCCTCTTTCTTCCAGGTGAGAGGGGAAGAGAATTCTATCATAATGACTAGGAGGTAGCTGGAATGCTTCTTTCAAATTTGCTTTCCCGCTAAAACAACATACATCACTGTAAATTAAAGCAAAAAACCTTATTTATATTGATTATCTGAACACTAAAAAATAACATAAGCAGAATATTTTTTGTTGGCACATATTCACAACTTTAATCAGTTTCTTAGCCACATGTAGCACCACATTACCAGTATATTTCTGAAAATGTATTTTTTCCAATGTGGTCTTAATGTTTTTAATTTTTCCATAAAATTGTCTGCAATCTGTTTCACAGTTGAATTTTATGGTTAACAAATTAGAAATTGTAGACATCTTCAATTGATTCTTCTCTATAAACCATAATGTTTCAAACTGAGAAAATACTCTCTACAGGAGAAGAAAAAAATTCTACAAAATGGAAGATATTCTCACTACTAATTTTTAAATTAGAAATGTGTATATATTTCAGCTCAAATATAGTCACAGTTTCTGTCTTTTTGCCTCCATTCAGAGTACCTCTCTAATGATTTTGTAAGACAAAATTTGTCCAATAAGTTATCTCTATTTTTAATTCTTTTCACCATTTTAATAAATGTAGATACTGCAAAATTTTAGGATGCCTCAATTTCATTCCATTCTGGAGCAGAATAGCAATTTGCCTAATTAAAAATAGAATCCCCCTCAAAAGATTTTACCCATAATTTGAGATATCTCTAAGTACAGTTATACAATCTCAAAATCAAATGTACATCACCAAGACTTTCTGTCTCCAATCTTCCTTGACTCTACAAGTGTATATGTTAACTCTTGGTGTGATAGGTTGGTATATTCGTTTTCTATTGCTGTGTAACAAATTCAACAGCTTAAAGGGACACGTTTATTATCACACAGCTTCCGTAAGTCAGGAGTCTGGGCCCATCTTGGCTGGGTAATCTGCTCAAAGTCTCACCAGGCTACAATCTAGATGTTGGTCAGGGTGACAGTCTCATCAGAGCTTCAACTAAGGAAAGATTCACTTTTCTCAGAATGTTGGCAGACTTCATCTTCTTATGATTGTAGGACTGGGGTCAATGACATGAAAGACAAAGGAAGGCTGAGGAACTGTTCCAGATTAAAGGAGAAACACAAAAACTAAATGCAATGTATGATCCTGGATTGGATCTGGGACCAGAACAAATTGTTATAAAGGATATTATAACATAAATTTGGAAAATTTGACTAAGGTCTATATATTAGACAATAACACTATACTGAGGTTAAATTTCCTGATGTTTATAATTGTATTGTGGTTATATAAGTGAACGTCTTGGTTTTTCAGAAATATTGCCTGAAATATTTATGGGTGAAGGAGTATGGTATTAGAGAGAGAGAGAGAAAGACGAGGAGGAGGAGGAGGAGGAGGAGAAGGCAATATAATAAAATAAACATATCAAAACCTGGACAAAGGCTATATGAAGTTTTTGTATATTTTTGCAAATTTTCTCTAAATTTGAAAGTATTTCCAAAAGAAAGTTAAAAACATTTCAGTATGTATAAGCTATCTTTAAAAATCATAACTACAATAGCATTATCATACCTAAATTAAAAAAATTTTTATTAAGGTATTATTGATATACACTCTTATGAAATTTTCACATGAAAAAACACTGTGGTTAATACATTTACCCATGTTATCAAGTCCCCACCCATACCCCAATGCAGTCACTTTCCATCAGTGTAGTAAGATGCCACAGAGTCACTATTTGCCTTCTCTGTACTACACTGTTTTCCTTGGGATCCCCTACACCATGTGTACTAAACATAATACCCCTCAATCCCCTTCTCCCTCCATCCCCACCCGCCCTCCCACACCCCTCCCCTTTGGTAACCACCAGTTCATTCTTGGACTCTGTGAGTCTGCTGCTATTTTTTTTTGGTATCATTAATCTACAATTACACGAGAAACATTATGTTTACTAGACTCCCCCATCACCAAGTCACCACCACATACCCCATTAGTCACTGTCCATCAGCGTAGTAAGATGCTGTAAAATCACTACTTGTCTTCTCTGTGTTGCACAGCCCTCCCCGTGCCCCATCCCACATTATACATGCTAATCATAAGACCCCTTTCTTCTCCCTCCCCTTCTCCCTCCCTTCCCACCCATCCATCCCAGTCCCTTTCCATTGGTAACTCTTAGTCCATTCTTGGGTTCTGTGAGTCTGCTGCTGTTTTGTTCCCTCAGTTTTTCCTTTGTTCTTATATTCCACAGATGAGTGAAATCATTTGGACTTGTCTTTCTCTGCCTAGCTTATTTTACTGAGCATAATACCCACTAGCTTGATCCATGTTGTTGCAAATGGTAGGATTTGTTTTCTTCTTATGGCTGAATAATATTCCATTGTGTATATGTACCACATCTTCTTTATCCATTCATCTACTGATGGACACGTAGGTTGCTTCCATTTCTTGGCTATTGTAAATAGTGCTGCAATAAACATAGGGGTGCATCTGTCATTTTCAAACTGGGCTGCTGCATTCTTAGGGTCAATTCCTAGAAGTGGGATTCCTGGGTCAAATGATATTTCTATTTTGAGCTTTTTGAGGAACCTCCGTACTGCTTTACACATGATTAAACTAATTTACATTCCCACCAACAGTTTAGGAGGGTTCCCCTTTCTCCACAACCTCACCAACATTTCTTGTTGTTTGTCTTTTGGGTGGTGGCGATCCTTACTGGTGTAAGGTGATATCTCATTGTGGTTTAATTTGCATTTCTCTGATGACTAGTGATGTGGAGCATCTTTTCATGTGTCTGTTGGCCATCTGAATTTTTTCTTTGGACAACTGCCTCTTCATATCCTCTGCCCATTTTCTAATTGGATTATTTGCTTTTTGTTTGTTGAGGAGCATGAGCTCTTTATATATTTTGGATGTCAACCATTTATCATATCTGTCATTTATGAATATATTCTCCCATACTGTAGGATGTCTTTTTGTTCTATTGATGGTGTCCTTTGCTGTACAACAGCTTTTCAGCTTGATATAGTCCCACTTGTTCATTTTTGCTTTTGTTTCCCTTGTCCAGGGAGATATGCTCATGAATAAGTCGCTTGTGTTTACATCCAAGAGATTTTTGCCTATGTTTTTCTCTAAGAGTTTTATGGTTTCACGGCTTACATTCAGGTCTTTGATCCATTTCGAATTTACTTTTGGGTATGGGGTTAGACAGTGATCCAGTTTCATTCTTTTACATGTAGCTGTCCAGTTTTGCCAACACCAGCTGTTGAAGAGGCTGTCATTTCCCCATTGTATGTCCATGGCTCCTTTATTGTATATTATTAGGCCATATATGTTTGGGTTAATGTTTGGAGTCTCTATTCTGTTCCACTGGTCTGTGGCTCTGTTCTTGTGCCAGTACCAAATTGTCTTAATTACTGTGGCTTTGTAGTAGAGCTTGAATTTGGGGAGCGAGATCCCCCCCCCATTTTATTCTTCCTTCTCAGGATTGCTTTGGCTATTCAGGGTCTTAGGTGGTTCCATATGAATTTTTGAACTATTTGTTCCAGTTTGTTGAATAATGCTGTTGGTAATTTGATAGGGATTGCATTGAATCTGTAGATTGCTTTGGGCAGGATGGCCATTTTGACAATATTAATTCTTCCTAGCCAAGAGCAGGGGATGAGTTTCCATTTGTTAGTGTTCTCTTTAATTTCTCTTAAGAGTGTCTTGTAGTTTTCAGGGTATAGGTCTTTCACTTCCTTAGTTAGGTTTATTCCTAGGTATTTTATTCTTTTTGATGCAGTTGTAAAGGGAATTGTTTTCCTGATTTCTCTTTCTGTTAGTTTGTTGTTAGTGTATAGGAAAGCCTCAGATTTCTGTGTATTAATTTTGTATCCTGCAACTTTGCTGAATTCCAATATTAGTTCTAGTACTTTTCGAGTGGAGTGTTTAGGGTTTTTTATGTACAATATCATGTCATCTGCAAATACTGACAGTTTGTCTTCTTCTTTACCAATCTGCATGCCTTGTATTTCTTTGTTTTGTCTTATTGCCGTGGCTAGGACCTCCAGTACTATGTTGAATAATGGTGGAGAGAGTGGGCATCCCTGTCTTGTTCCCGATCTTAGATGAAAAGCTTTCAGTTTCTCACTGTTAAGTATGATGTTAGCTATGGGTTTTATATATACGGCCTTTATTATGTTGAGGTACTTGCCCTCTATACCCATTGTGTTGAGAGTTTTTATCATGAATGGATGTTGAATTTTGTTGAATGCATTTTCAGCATCTATGGAGATGATCATGTGATTTTTGTCCTTCTTTTTGTTGATGTGGTGGATGATTTTGATGGATTTTTAAATGTTGTACCATCCTTACCATCCTTGCATCCCTGGGATGAATCCCACTTTGTCATGTTGTATGATCCTTTTGATGTATTTAAGAATTCGGTTTGCTAATATTTTGTTGAGTATTTTTGTATCTATGTTCATCAGGGATATTGGTCTGTAATTTTCTTTTTTGGTGGGGTCTTTGCCTGGTTTTGGTATTAGGGTGATGTTGGCTTCATAGAATGAGTCTGGAAGTATTCCCTCCTCTTCTATTTTTTGGAATAGTTTAAGGAGAAAGGGTTTTATGGCTTCTCTGTATGTCTGATAAAACTCCATGGTAAATCCATCTGGCCCGGGAGTTTTGCTCTTGGGTAGATTTTTGATTACCACTGTGATTTCGTTGCTGGTGATTGGTCTGTTTAGATTTTCTGTTTCTTCCTCGGTCAGTATTGGAAGGTTGTATTTTTCTAGGAAGTTGTCCATTTCTTCTAGGTTATCCAGCTTGTTAGCATATAGATTTTGTAGTATTCTCTAATAATTCTTTGTGTTTCTGTGGGTCCATCGTGATGTTTCCTTTCTTGTTTCTGATTGTGTTGATGTGTGTTGATTCTCTTTTTCTCTTAATAAGTCCAGCTAGAGGCTTATCTATTTTGTTTATTTTCTCAATGAACCAGCTCCTGGTTTCACTGATTTTTTCTATTGTTTTATTCTTCTCAATTTGTTTATTTCTTCTCTGATCTTCATTATGCCCGTCCTTCTGCTGACTTTAGGCCTCATTGTTCTTCTTTTTTCAAATTTTGATAATTGTGATGTTAGACTATTCATTTGGGTTTGTTCTTCCTTCTTTAAATATGCCTGGATTGCTATATACTTTCCTCTTAAGACTGTTTTGCTGTGTCCCACAGAAGTTGGGGCTTTGTGTTGTTGTTGTCATTTGTTTCCATATATTGCTTGATCTCTATTTTAATTTGGTCGCTGATCCATTGATTATTTAGGAGCATGTTGTTAAGCCTCCATGTGTTTGTAGGCCTTTTTGCTTTCTTTGTACAATTTAGTTCTAGTTTTATACCTTTGTGATCTGAAAAGTTGGTTAGTAGAATTTCAATCTTTTTGAAATTACTTTGGCTCTTTTTGTGGCCTAGTATGTGGTTTCTTCTAGATAATGTTCTATGTGCACTTGAGGAGAATGTGTATCCTGTTGCTTTTGGATGTAGAGTTCTATAAATATCTATTAGGTCCATCTGTTCTAGTGTGTTGTTCAGTGCCTCTGTGTCCTTACTTATTTTCTGTCTGGTGGATCTGTCCTTTGGAGTGAGTGGTGTGTTGAAGTCTCCTAAAATGAATGCATTGCATTCTATTTCCTCCTTTAGTTCTGTTATTATTTGTTTCACATATGCTGGTGCTCCTGTATTGGGTGCATATATATTTATAATGGTTAATATCCTCTTGTTGGACTGACCCCTTTATCATTATGTAATGTCCTTCTTTATCTCTTGTTACTTTCTTTATTTTGAAGTCTATTTTGTCTGATACTAGTACTGCCACACCTGCTTTTTTCTCCCTGTTGTTTGCATGAAATATCTTTTTCCATCCCTTGACTTTTAGTCTGTGCATGTCTTTGGGTTTGAGGGGAGTCTCTTGTAAGCAGCATATAGATGCGTCTTGCTTTTATATCCATTCTATTACTCTGTGTCTTTTGATTGGTGCATTCAGCCCATTTACATTTAGGGTGATTATTGAAAAATATGTACTTATTGCCATTGCAGGCTTTAGGTTCATGGTTACCAAAGGTTCAAGGTTAGCTTCTTTACTATCTTACTGTCTAACTTATCTTGCTTATTGAGCTATTATAAACACAGTCTTATGATTATTTCTCTCTCTTCTTATTCTTTCTCCTCCATTCTTTATATGTTAGGTGTTTTACTTTGTGCTCTTTTGTGTTTCGTTTGACTGCTTTTGTGGGTAGTTGGTTTTATTTTTTGCCTTTTGTTAGTATTTGATTGTTCTGCTTTGTTTCCTGTGATTTTATTGTTTCTGTTGACATGTATTTGGCCTTAGGAGTGCTTCCATCTAGAGCAGTCTCTCTAAAATACCCTGTAGAGGTGGTTTGTGGGAGGCAAATTCCCTCAACTTTTGCTTGTCTGGGAATTGTTTAATCCTTCCTTCATATTTAAATGATAATCTTGCTGGATACAGTATTCTTGGCTCAAGGCCCTTCTGTTTCACTGCATTAAAAATATCATTCCATTCTCTTCTGGCCTGTAAGGTTTCTTTTGAGAAGTCTGATGATAGCCTGATGGGTTTTCCTTTGTAGGTGACCTTTTTTCTCTCTCTGGCTGCCTTTAATACTCTGTCCTGGTCCTTGTCCTTTGCCATTTGAATTATTATGTGTCCTGGTGTTGTCCTCCTTAGTTCCCTTGTGTTGGGAGATCTGTGGGCTTCCATGGTCTGAGAGACTATTTCCTCCCCCTGGTTGGGGAAGTTTACAGCAATGTTTTCTTCAAAGGCACTTTCTATTCCTTTTTCTCTCTCTTTTTCTTCTGGTACTGCTATAATGTGGATATTGTTCCATTTGGATTGGTCACACAGTTCTCTTAATATTCTTTCATTCCTGGAGATCCCTTTATCTCTATCTGGGTCAGCTTCTCTGTGTTCCTGTTCTCTGATTTCTATTCCATTAATGGCCTTTTGCATCTCATCTATTCTGCTTTTAATTCCTTCCAGAGATTCTTTTATTTCTGTATTCTCCCTCCTTAGCTCTTGGATATTTTTCTGCAAGTCCATCAGCATGGTTATGACCTTTATTTTGAACTTTTTTTCAGAAATATTGGTTAAGTCTATCTCCCCAGATTCCCTCTCAAGGGAGAATGTCTGTGTGATTCTGGTCTGGATAAAATTCTGCCTTTTCGTGGTGATAGAGGTAGGCGTGGGCAGTTGGCACATGTGTCAGCTGGGAGAACAAAGTCCCTTCCCACTTGCTCCTCACCTTCATCTCCTGGGAGAATGGTGACCCCTAGTGGCTTGTGCTGGGCAGCTGCATGCAGACGGGGTCTGTGGTTCTTGCCGGGGATGCTGTGGAGGAAGCTCTGTGCAGCTGCTGTGGCGTGGCCGGTCTCAGGCTGCTGCTCCGCTATAGCGTGGCCGTGATGGAAGGGGAACTGGCGGGAAGCTGTTTATTGTCGTGATGGGCCTCAGAGCTGCGCTACTGCCCAGGGGCTTAGGGCGCCCGGAGTGTCCTGGGTTCAGAGCTGCTAGGCTGAGTGTGCTGGAATGCTTCTGTCCAGCTGTGAGGCTCCTGTCCCTTTAAGACTTTCAAAAAGCCCTCGCTTTCTTTTGTCCCAGGGGCACTGGCTGTGGGAATCTGCTTGCAGGTTTTACTGTTCCGTTTCCCTAGTATCCAGCACACCATGCACTGTGTGTCTATCATCCCAGTGCAGATGACTAGGGCTGGGTATTTAGCAGTCCTGGGCTCCCACTCCTTCCCCGCTCCGACTCCTCTCCTCCCACCAGGGAGCTGGGGTAGGTGTGGTGCTCAGGTCCCACTGGGCTGTGGCTTGTATCTTACCCCCTTCGTGAGGCAGTGGTTTCTCGCAGATGTAGATGTAGCCTGGCTGTTGTCCTGAATCTTCTGGTCTCTCTTTTAAGAATAGTTGTATTTGTTGTATTTTCAAAAATATACATGGTTTTGGGAGGAGATTTCTGCTGCCCTACTCACGCCGCCATCTTGGCTCCACCCCCTCTGCTGCTATTTTGTTCCTTCAGTTTTGCTTTGTTGGTATACTCCACAAATGAGGGAAATCATTTGGCACTTGTCTTTCTCTGCCTGGCTTATTTCGCTGAGCATAATGTCCTCCAGCTCCATCCATGTTGTTGCAAATGGTAGGATTTGTTTTTTTCTATGGATGAATAGTATTCCATTGTGTATATGTACCAACTCTTCTTTATCTATTCATCTACTGATGGACACTTAGGTTGCTTCCATATCTTTATCATACCTAAAATTTTAAATCAAATAACTTACGACTACCAAATATCCTGGGTTGAAAATTTCCAGGTTGTCCCATAAATGTGTGTGTGTATATGTGTGTTCACAGTTGGTTTGTTTGAATTAGGATCCTAAAAGGAACCATACATTGTACTTATTTGATGTGTCTTATTTCTTTTAATCTATAGATTCTTCCACCTCTTCATTTTCTTATAAATTTTTTTGCTGATTGCATCCCGGATTGTAGTTCAACAAAGATGTCCTAATATCTATATGCCTATATTTTATACCTTATGTCTATCCAATAAGGTAACTAACTGTCCTTTAATGTAGTAAGTGATCCATCATTAAATATTCAAATAAAGGTAGATGGTTTAAAAGGAGTTTCATGTTTGGGACCTTCAAATTGCTACCAACTGTAAAATTTTTATAATTACATGCAAATATCAGCATAGTCAAGACATGGGTAGAAGTCTAGGCAGTGGTCATAATGAGTGAAATCTGTCTTTAATATTCCTCAGGTCATAAAGGAATGTGAACAAAGTTCTGTTCATTTCTTTATGGGCTAAGGAATGTGTGCTGTAGGATATCATCAGGTTTAGCCCTCAGTAAAATTAGGACCCGGTAAAAGTATCTGTGGTGGCTTTAATATATGTCCACAATTCCTCTAAATAGCTCCCTTCAAAAGGTGAAACCCAACTCCCCTATCCTCCTTCCCCAAGGGTGTGTTGGACTTAGCAGTTACTTCTAACAAATAGAATATGACTGAAATGATAGCATGTGACTTGTGAGTGTAGGTCATAGAAAATACTGTGCCTTCCTCTTTGTCCTCTCTCTTGAATCATTCATTCTGGGGGAGAAAGCTAGCTGCTATGTAATGAGGATATTCAAACAGCCTTCAAACCACATGAAGAGGTCCAGGTGGTGAGGAACTGAGACCTCCTGCCAACAACCATGTGAGTGCACCATCTTATAAATGGATCCTCCAGTCCTTAACTAGCCTTCAGATAACTGCAATGTCATGAGTGACTCTGAGCCAGAAATACTCAGCTAAGCTCTTCTTGAATTCATTACCCACAGAAACTGAGGTTTTCTTGTTGTTGTTTTAAGATGCTGAGTTTTAGGATAAACAGCAATAGATAAGCAACATACTTTGTTCTTTTGACTGCCTATTAGATGTTGTGTATGAAGAATGTAGTAATAATTTGAGGCTTTTGATAATGTTGTCTTCCTCCAGAAAGGGTTTACATTTGTTTCTGCCAGTGGACCACTAGGCTAGGGGTATGAGAAATTCCAGATCACTTTATTCAATCCAGGATTGAGATGGTAAGATGCTGAGCGTTATTCCCTGTGAGGGCTGATCTATTTTCTATGCACTCTTATTCCTAAGGGGTTGCCCTTCAGGGTTGCCACCCAAAGCTTGTGGCGTTTATCGAAATCCCTTTTCCTTATTGGGTCTGAAGTCCAATTTTTCTTCTCTAGCACAAAGAATCTAACCAAAGTTATGTCTGATCTCTCTGCTGCCTCTTCTGGAATTGGCAGATGTCCTTGTAGGGAAAATAGCCCCCAATCTGGGCTTACTTCTCTAGGTTTCCTTTATCGTTTGAATCTTGGCTTCATAATGCTTCACTGTGCTAGGTAGTTCCTTAATACCTCAAAGAGATGCTTTGAAAAATTTTTCCAGCTTTTCTACTATTTCTCAATGGGAGGAGTAGTTCCAATTACCTAGTCCAAGATTACCTCATTAGCAGAGGTGAAACTCTACTAAGGATGAACTTTTAAAAGCATAAACTTGATCATACCACTCTTGCTTACATCCCTTCAATAGTGTAGAATGATGTTTTCAGCTCTAAGCAACAGTCTACTCAATGAAATATGGCTTAAATTATAGGGTTTGTTCATCTCAATGATAAGATATTGGGTAGTAGGGCAGTAGCACTGTTGCTTAATTCAGTAGGTCATTGATGCCATTAAGGACCCAGACTATTTCAGTAGTACTGCTCTGCCATTCACAACATGGTGATTACTCATTGTGGCAAAATCATTGCTGGAACTATGTATTGGTCATCTGCTGAGGTATCAAAATACCTCAAAATTTAGCACGTTAAACATCAAACTTTTATTATCTCATAGTTTCTGTGGGTCAAGAATTTGGGAACAACTAAACTGGGTAGTTCTGGTTCAAAGTCTTTCCTAAGATTGCAGTCAGGATGTTGGCGAAGGATGCAGGCATCTGAAGGCTTGAAATGGGCCTGGAGGATCCATTTCCAAGATGGCTCATTTACATGGCTGCAGAAGAAGGTTCTTAGTTCTTTGCTGGCTGTTGGCAGGAGGACTTAATTCCTCACCACCTGGGCCTCTCCATCATGCTGTTTGAATGTCCTCATAACATGGCAGGTGGCTTCGTCAGAGTGAATGATCCAGGAGAGAGAGCAAGAAGGAATCCACAATGACTTTTATGACCTAGTCTGGAAGTCACACATAGTCATTTCAACAATTCATCAGAAGTGAATCAATAACTATAGCCCACAGTCAAGAGGAGAGAATTAGGCTTCACCTTTTGAAAGGATGAGTATCAAATAATTTGTAGGCATACTTTAAAACCACCACAAACTGCAATCGAAATGTTTTCAAAGACAGCATGTCAAACAAAAAGGTCTGAGTTGGGGCAGAGAAAAAAAAAGACCTTGCTCCTCTAGCTGCTCTCTCTTTTACCAGAGCAAAATCCTTCCCAGAAAGTGGCAGCAGATTTCTCCTTATATATCATTGGTCTAAACTGAGTCACTGCCCATTTCCAGGCCAATTCACCACAAAGAGGAATGGGATTTCCATGCTTAGTTTGGGTCAATCATGATTCATCTCTTGGGGCTGTGAGGTAAGCCTACTTTTCCTTAGTGCTTATCACTGGCCCAAAATCAAATCAGCCTTCTTTTAGCAAGGAAGGTTGTGGCTGGGGAATGGCTGTTGGGTAAGCAACAGTCACTGCAAAAGTGGCTTCTCATTGCGTTTAGAATGAAAACCATAACTTAATTATGGCTATAAGGCCCAAAGGATCTCGTCCTTGCTTTACCTTGCCTGGTCAGTATAATTGTAGACCTCTCTACCTCCCACTCTATTTGTTGTGTTGTCCCAGGCTCCTTCCCACCTTAGGATCTTGGCATCTCTGATGCTGCTTCAGATCTGTAGTGGATAAAGCTTCCTGATCTTTATGAGCTTCAATGACCTCATCTGTAAAATAGAAATAATAATAGAATTTACTCCATGAAAGTATTGTGAGAAGTAAATAAGTCATGTATGTTTACCCTTATCACAGTATCTGGTATACAGTAAGTGCTCAATAATTGGGAAGTATTATTAAATTCAGGCTGTCGGGTTGTATATTTGTTTGGTTTTGCTTTCCCTGGTGACACCCTTGCTTGCTATTCTATGTTATCCAAGAGGAATTGCTTCCCACTACCACAATGACCCAGGTAGAATGAAGTAAGTGCTTAGTGTACACAGAGCTGATTTTGGGGAAGTCAGGAGGCCCAGCTGTGCAGCATATATAGACTTGTTTGGAAGTAACGCTATGGAAGTTTCCCAAATCTACATTAATAGGATTGAAAGAATCTAATGTATTATCTTGTAATTTTAAACTTGTGTCTCATTATTGGAGTGTCTTAATACCAATGCACTGTGATTTAGTATTTCCTAAATCTTACTGGACCGAGTGCTGTATGTGGGGAAGTTTTAGGTTTATGATTCATATTACTTCATTCCAGCCAACTCTGTAAGCATGTTGGACACTGAGTACCTATTTCCTAGCAGTGTCGGTATTATAGCATAGTTAAAATGTATGGGCTCTACAGCCTGACTTTCTAAGTTTGAATCCACCACTTAAAAGATCTGAAACCCTAAACAAGTCACTAAACCCTATTTGTGCGTCAGTTACTTTATGTGTAAAATGAGGATGACAGTACCTACTTCTGAGGTTTGTGAGCACTAGTTAATATATGAAAAATGCCACGTGCTTGCCCTCAGCATTGATTGTCACAACCAAGACAATTACATTGCACTTTTCAAAAATTGAAGTATAGTTGATACACAATACTAATGGGTTTCAAGTGTACAATGCAGTGACTCGACAGTTATCTGCATTATTAAATGTTCACCCCAACTAGTGTAGTCACTGTTCACACAGATTTTACAGTATGATTGACTATATTATTATCTGTGCTGTACTTTTATCCCTGACTAGTTTGTAATTGAGGTTTTGTTCTTCTTTAAGCCCTTACATTGCACTTTTTATTATAAAAAAGGTGTGTATGTGAGCGGAGCGGGGGAGGAACCTGGGCCTTTTCCAACTTCTGAGAGGTCTTGCTGATTAAGGCCACTTAGCAGCCTTAGGTAGAATTCAATTTTGGGGAGCTGGGAAACCTGAGTTCTTTTCGGAAAGCAAGCGCCATTTGCATCGATCTTGGTAAGGCCACCGGGAAGCCCACGGCTTGGGGGTGGCGCTTTTCCCCAGGCTCCCGCCAGTTCGCGCGGCGCTGCAGCGGTCTTGGGCACTGCAGCCGGGACAAGGGCGGTGGCCTTGCGCCTCCCACTCTCTCACATCCGCCCCGGGGCGCCACCCAGCCCCCATCTCCTCCACCTGGGGCCTCCCCTTTCCCGCCCCTCATCACGTAGGTTCCTAGCGGCTCGCCGCGTGCCGGACGTGACAAATGGAAGCTGCACGTCCCACCAGGGCCCCCACAGACAGACAGCGCCTCGGAGCAATGGCAGCGCGCGGGAGCCTTTGGGCCGCGTCCAATAGCGGCTGCCGAGCGCGCCGCGCCGGGAAGGGGCGGGGCGGGGCGGGGCCGCCCGCCGCCCGCCGCCCGCGCACACTTCGGTTACGGTGTATGCTGCTGCCTGAGACTCTTGTGTCTCGCCGCCGCTCAGTTGCCAAGATGTCGCTTTCTAACAAGCTGACTCTGGACAAGCTAGACGTGAGGGGGAAGCGGGTCGTCATGAGGTAATGCTACACTCTGCCTGTGCGTCCTCAGGGCTGTGCTGCTGCTTTCCCCTCTACCCAGAGTTGCATTTAGTCCTTGGATGGGTCCCGTGAGTCCTCGCCTTGCAGGTCGAGGCTGCCCACCATTGTGGCTGAGGCTTTGCCGTGGTCTGACGGTCTCTAACCTCATTTCCCTAGTCCAGAAAGCGAGCCGTTTTGAGAGTGGTTCCACCGAGGAAGGGCTCAGAGTGCTGGGACGTAGTTTGCCCTCTTTCCTCTTAAAAGCGCAGTTCCGTCGCTTCCAGTGCTCTGTCAGCGAGGTGGGATGTAGAGCTTAGCCCGCAAATCCCTAGGCCCCAAGGAAGAGACCTTGAAAGGTCATTCGGTTAGTTTCCCTACCCCCACCGCCCCTGGCAGACAAATGAGAAACGGCCCACATTTCTAAGGTCCCAGTAGAAAAGGAAATATTTTCCAGAGGATGTTGATTTAGATGTTAAGGAGCAGAAGCCCCCAAATCATTGCGGATGGGAGGGTGAGGTGGGGCGGGACGCGGCACCCCGAAGGAGGCTTTGCAGAGCTTATGTAACAGGCCTTTGCCACTCCACCGTGTCGTTGGACTCCGGTACAGGCCTTGCATTTGCATCAGAATTGTGACACATCCTGGGTGCTGGTAGAGCAGGGTATGGCCCCACATTCTTACCATTCTTCAACCTCACCCCCACGGATGGCTAGAAAAGCGGAATATTAGAAGCGGGCGGGGGTGGTTGGGGGGGGCATGCACTTTGGGGTCTTTTACTCAGCACATGTATATCCCTGGTAGCTTACTACCAACATGGCTTTTCCTTTTATCTACCAGAATTACTAGTATGGTGTATGGAGCTTTTCCATTTATCCTTTTGGTAACCTGTGGTGCATTTGTGCCTGCTTGGAGCAAACCGCAGGAGGACAGTTAGGTATGGACCCAACTGGTGGACCTGACTGTTTATATACCTTGACGTGATCCAAGGATGGTGCTTTTTAGGGGCTGTAAGAGCTTGCATTGATAGCATTGTGCGGTCTTGGCCTTTTTGGGAAATGGTTGATGGGCAGGCATGTGAATGGTGTGATTCAACCCCTTTCCCAGTTTGGACTGGTTCAAGTGAGGGCATGTTTTGGATATTAACAGACACATAAGGTAGTAGGGGATATCCTTTTACCCTAGGCTTAAACATATGAGGGCACCCTAATTAGAAGACTGCATAGGCGTCCTAAAAGTTCATGTAGCTCTTCCTTTCCCTCTGATTTCATTATGGACACTATTAGTTTGCTATTGGCCTTCTCTGCCTTGCTATAGAAATGGAAGAACTCAATAGCTGATGGCCAAACACCTAGTGCCCACATTTTCCCAGATGACCTATAGTCCTTTGCACTTTGGACAAAGTAGGAATCACAGCCATCTTAGTATTAGATAAGGGCCCTTTCTTACTCCTCAGATCTTAAAGGACAGGGAATAGACCCTATGAAAAACAGGACAGTTGGACATTGGCATGCAACTAGATCTTAAGGTTTATTTCCTCTCACCTCCTCCATGCTCATGGCTGACCTTTTCAGTTGCATGTAACAGCTGAAAGACAAGGGGATGGGGCGTCATGCCAGTCACCTTCCTACAACTGCAGTCTTGGACTTTCTTTTACGTCTCCCCAGGGAAACCAATTTGAGGAATTAATGGGGCTGGAATGGAGTGGGACTAGAGGAGATGCTTATCTTTCCTCCCTCTAGAGGTGATATGTAATATCTTTCTGCACAAGGGCTCAAAATTTCATTTAACACAGATTAAACCTGAACCTAGAATGGTTGGCTCATCCTGTTCTGCTGATGGAAAATGACCTGTCTGACATCACTGAACTAACAAGTTGGTGGGCAGAGCCAGGACTAGAATTTGGATCTTTTTGGCTACCAACCACATCCTCTAAATACCCAGACATAGTGAACAACGACAGGTTGAAATAGACCTTTTGTCTGCTAAAGGTGGCAATCAGTAATTTCCCCCCCTACCTCAATCTGGGTAAATTGTGTTTATTTGGCCTGAGGACAGGAAGTTATTTTATCCCTTGATTGTTAATGTATCTCTTTTGAACAGTCACATTGTAGGACTACTTTTTGGAAGCACCTAGCCAGCCATGCATTGTCAGCTCAAATTTTGTTTCACTTTAAGTGCTGGTGGCTGGCAGTGTTTCAGAAATGGGGCCTCTTGAGTAGTGGCTGCTTCATTTGCCTTCTCTGTCTTGCAAAAGATAATTAAAACGTTTGCTGAGTCTTCTGGCCCCTGCTTAGATTTGCCAAGAGAAGTAGACTGATTGTTGAGGGAACTTCAGATAGCTGGAAAGCTCTGACTGGGTAATTACCAGGTTTCACCTCAATTTTTTTAGGACTCCAGTTGACTTTACAGCCCTTTGAGTAAACTTCCTGCTTATTTTTTGCTTTGTCATTTACTTTCTTTCTCACATAGGTTGCCAGTCATACTCTTGCCAACTTGGGAAGCACTTCCCTTTTGCTTGCTTCCCCACTTCCTTAAACCTCACTGCTTTTCTCTTACCTGTCATAACTTGTTAAGCAACAGCCTTGATGTAGAGGAAAAACTGAGAGCAGTGGAAAAAAAGTCTTAAGACAGCCATAATGCCCCAGTTTTTCCCAGTCAGGGGCAGTGAAGCAGGGATAGATAGGCATGGTTCCCTTGAGAACTTTTAATAGAACTGGGCCTGGACTCCTCTGAGATTTCAGGTGATAGAGACTTGGTATTCCAATTAAATCAGTATTTTTAACATTTTATTTTTAAATAATTACAGATTCACAGGACATTGCAAAGGTAGTACAGACAGGTCCTCTGTTGACCCAGTTTTCCCCCCATTGGATACATATTACATAATTATAGTGCAGTAGCAAAAGTAGGAAGTTGACATTGGAATAAAGTATTCCAATTCTTTGCTATTTTATCATATGCATAGATTTGTATAACTCCCATCAAAATCAAGATACAAAGATGTAGTTCTGTTTGATCACTACAAGTATCTCCCTTATGCTACCCCTTTAGCCTCCTGGCCCCTCTCCCTTCCTTCCTAACCCCTGGTAACTGCAAACCTGCCGTCCACTTCTTAAGTTTTGTCATTTCAAAATGTTGCGTAAGTGGAATCACACAGTATGTAAGCTTTTGGGATTTTGGCATAAGATTTATCCAAGTTGTTGCTTGTGTCAGTAGTTTATTCCTTGTATTGCTGATCATATTCTATGGTATGGATGTTCCACATTTCAGCCATTCACCCCCTGAAAGAAAGATCTGAGTTTTCCAGTTTGGGTCTACTACAAATAAAGCTGCTGTGAACATTGAACATTTGGTCACAAGTGGTGGTATAGACATGTGCTGTCATTTCTTATGGGTACACACCTGGCAGTGGAATTGCTGGATTGTATACTTAACTTTTTGAGGAATTTCCAGACTGTTTCCAAAAGCAGCTGCACCTGCACCATTTTATAGTCCCATCAGCAGCAGCGTGTGAATGATCAGTTTCTCTGCATCCTTGTTAGCATTTGGTATTGGCATTTTTTATTTCAGTCATTCTGATAGGTGACTTGATGCCTGAGGCCAAGCTCAGAGAATTGGAAAAGGAAGGGGTGCAGATTTTACATAGAATGAAACAATTGCAATGTATAGGCAAGAGCAATTTCTATGGGGGAGTCCTCAGAGAGGAGAAGCTGAAGGTAGAGCTGTTATTGGGAGTCTAGGAGATGATGAGGGGAGGTAATCCACAGGCAATGAGAAGAAAGTACAAGTCCAGTTCTCATCAGTAAGCTATACCATGGCAGTTTGGGTAGATCAGACAGATTCTTGAGTGTGTGTGCCCAGAGAGTATCCTCCCTGAAAGGACTTGGAGGTAGGGAGCAGCACTCCAGGGGTGACTTGTGACCAGGCTCTTCCCATTAGCGCTTTTGACCATAGGCCTTCTGGGAGGCACTGGTTGGGGTGGGGGGGAAGACATGGGGATACTCTGTCCTCTTTGGAATTCACTTTAAGACTGGCAAGGGCATTGCTCGGGATATTTAAAGAAGATGCTTAGAATCAGAATCAAGTATCCTGAAACCAAGTAGAGCGTATTTTTTCAGAGGCATATGGCCTTTATTTTTTTTTAAGACCAATTAAAATGTTTGATATGGAATTGTTCCCTCGGTTCACCTTTGGATGCTCTTCAGTGAGGTAGATTGGAGTTTAGGCTTAGGGAATACAGGAAATTGGTGTTCTTTTTAGTAGGTCTAGGATTTTGTGATTGCCTGCCAGGCCTCAGACTTAGAGAAGAAGAACTAGTAATGGAGTTTTATGATCAAGCTCAGCAACAGTAGTCTTGACTGGTCATACTTTCCCTGTAGTTCCTTAGCATGTAATGTTAGCTGTTTTCATTAATGGTTGATTGGCCATTTAAATCACAGAATACGTTTTGGAGGATCATTACCATATATAACAATAGCTACTACCCGTATGGCATTTACTGTGTACCACGTATTCTTCTAAGCACTTCACAGATTGATAACTTATTTAATTCTCACAAAAACTGTGAGTTAGTTACTATTCCCATCCTACAGGTGAGAAAGAAATAATTTTAAAAGGATCTTGGCAGGCACCACTTAGCTCTTACAAGTAGCTAGCACACTTTGTTGTTTTCAGTCAAATTGTAGTAGGCTGAGGTTCCAGGGACTTCAGAAGAAGTGGGGAGGAATTACCAGTTCTTAAAAATGGTGAAGTAGTAATCTGTTGGGGTTGAAAGGAGAATCTCAGTATATTATTTGCTGTGCCATCTTCATCTCTTCTAATTGCCTGTTTGTCAGGTGGGCAGGGTCACATGTTCTACCCTCTCCTTTCAGGCTTTTTGAAAGATGCCATCTTATTTTTATTGACTGTGTTTTGCTTGAAGGATACTGTGTGAGCTGAGTGTTGGCCACTGGGTTTCTTTCTAGATTCAAGGCCCCAGGCTTTCTCCAAAAAGAATGCTATTCTTCTGACATGTTTTTTTTTCCCAGTTAATTTGGCTTCTTTTGAAACCTAGCTTTACTACAGCTGAGAAATAATATCAAAGGACTTGTAATAAAGATAGGTTCCTTATTACCCTTCCTCTCTCTGGCTGCTACTGTTAATTAGATACTATCATTGCTAGGTCCACACAGAAATCTTTTTTTTTTATTGTATTACAAAATTTTATTTGATTTTTCACAATCATAAACTCAGTAGATCTTAAATTAATAAAGTTTTTTTCTTGGTTTAAAAGTTATAGTAACCAAAATAGAAATACATAGTTCAGTATGAGTATTCATGTTGATTATATTAACCAGGCTGAGTCCATTTATTTTAGCAGAGAATGAATTAGAAAATTATTATTATTATTATTATTATTATTATTATTATTAGTTTTGGTATCACTAAACTAAAATTACCTGAGGAACATTATGTTTACTAGACTCCCCCCATCACCAAGTCCCCACCACATACCCCATTACAATCACTGTCCATCAGTGTAGTAAGATGCTGTAGAATCACTACTTGTCTTCTCTGTGCTATACAGCCCTCCTTGTGCCCCCCACCCTCTACATTATGTCTGCTGATCGTAATGCCCCTTTTTCCCCCTTATCCCTCCCTTCCCACCCATCCTCCCCAGTCCCTTTCCCTTTGGTAACTCTCAGTCCATTCTTGGGTTCTGTGAGTCTGCTGCTGTGTTGCTCCTTCAGTTTTTGCTTTGTTCTTATATTCCGCATATGAGTGAAATCATTTGGTAGTGGTCTTTCTCCGCTTAGCTTATTTCACTGAGCATAATACCCTCTAGCTTGATCCATGTTGTTGCAAATGGTAGGATTTGTTTTTTTCTTATGGCTGAATAATATTCCATTGTGCATATGTACCACATCTTCTTTATCCATTCATCTACTGATGGACACTTAGGTTGCTTCCATTTCTTGGCTATTGTAAGTAGTGCTGCGATAAACATAGGGGTGCATCTGTCTTTTTCAAACTGGGCGGCTGCATTCTTAAGATAAATTCCTAGGAGTGGAATTCCTGGGTCAAAGGTATTTCTATTTTTAGTTTTTTGAGGAATCTCCATACTGCTTTCCACAATTGTTGAACTAATTTACATTCCTACCAGCAGTGTAGGAGGGTTCCACTTTCTCTACATCCTCGCCCACACTTGTTCTTTGTCTTTTGGCTGGCGGGGATCCTTACTGGTGTGAGGTGACATCTCATTGTGGTTTTAATTTGCATTTCTCTGTTGATTAGCGATGTAGAGCATCTTTTCATGTTCCTGTTGGCTATGTGAATTTCTTCTTTGGAGAACTGTCTGTTCAGCTCGTCTGCCCATTTTTTAATTGGATTATTTGCTTTTTGTTTGTTAAGGTGCGTGAGCTCTTTATATATTTTGGGTGTCAGTCCTTTATCGGATATGTCATTTATGAATATATTCTCCCATACTGTAGGATGCCTTTTTTTTTTGGTATAATTAATCTACAGTTACATGAGGAACATATTTACTAGACTCCCCCCATCACCAAGTCCCCACCACATACCCCATTACAGTCACTGTCCATCAGCGTAGTAAGATGCTGCAGAATCACTACTTGTCTTCTCTGTGTTGTACACCCCACCCCCCAGTGCCCCATACTGCATTATACATGCTAATGGTAAGGCCCCCTTTCTTCTCCCCTGACCTTCTCCCTCCCCACCCATCCTCCCCAGTCCCTTTCCCTTTGGTAACTGTTTGTCCATTCTTGGGTTCTGTGCTTCTGCTGCTGTTTTGTTCCTTCAGTTTTTCCTTTGTTCTTATATTCTACATATGAGTGAAATCATTTGGTACTTGTCTTTCTCCACCTGGCATATTTCACTGAGCATAATACCCTCTAGCTTGATCCATGTTGTTGCAAATGGTAGAATTTGTTTTCTTCTTATGCCTGAATAATATTCCATTGTGCATATGTACCATATCTTCTTTATCCATTCATCTACTGATGGACACTTAAGTTGCTTCCATTTCTTGGCTATTGTAAGTAGTGCTGCGATAAACATAGGGGTGCATCTGTCTTTTTCAAACTGGGCTGCTGCATTCTTAGGGTCAATTCCTAGAAGTGGGATTCCTAGGTCAAATGGTATTTCTATTTTGAGCTTTTTGAGGAACCTCTATACTGCTTTCCACAATGGTTGAACTAATTTACATTCCCACCAGCAGTGTAGGAGGGTTCCCCTTTCTCCACAACCTTGCCAACATTTGTTGTTGTTTGTCTTTTAGATGGTGGCGATCCTTATTGGTGTGAGGTGATATCTCATTGTGGTTTTAATTTGCATTTCTCTGATGACAAGCAATGTGGAGCATCTTTTCATGTGCCTGTTGGTCATCTGAATTTCTTCTTTGGAGAAGTGTCAGTTCAGCTCCTCTGCCCATGTTTTAATTGGATTTTTTGCTTTCTGTTTGTTGAGGTGTGTGAGCTCTTTATATATTTTGAATGTCAACTCTTTATCGGATCTGTCATTTATGAATATATTCTCCCATACTGTAGGATGTCTTTTTGTTCTCTTGGTGGTGTCCTTTGCTGTACAGAAGCTTTTCAGCTTGATATAGTCCCACTTGTTCATTTTTGCTTTTGTTTCCCTTGCCCGGGGAGCTTTGTTCATGAAGAAGTCACTCATGTTTATGTCCAGGAGATTTTTGCCTATGTTTTCCTCCAAGAGTTTTATGGTTTCATGACTTAGCATTCAGGTCTTTGATCCATTTCGAATTTACTTCTGTGTATGGGGTTAGACAATGATCCAGTTTCATTCTCTTACATGTAGCTGCCCATTTTTGCCAACACCAGCTGTAAGAGGCTGTCATTTCCCCATTTTATGTCCATGGCTCCTTTATCATATATTAATTGACCATATATGTTTGGTTTAATGTCTGGACTCTCTGTTCTGTTCCACTGGTCTGTGACTCTGTTCTTGTGCCAGTACCAAATTGTCTTGATTACTGTGGCTTTGTAGTACTGCTTGAAGTTGGGAAGCGAGATACCTCCTGCTTTATTCTTCTTTCTCAGGATTGCTTTGGTTATTTGGGGTGTTTTGTGGTTCCATATGAATTTTAAAACTATTTGTTCCAGTTCCTTGAAGAATGTTGTTGGTATTTTGATAGGCATTGCATTGAATCTGTAGGTTGCTTTAGGCAGGATGGTCATTTTGAGAATATTAATTCTTCCTAGCCAAGAGCATGGGATGAATTTCATTTGTTAGTGTCCTCTTTGATTTCTCTGAAGAGTGTCTTGTAGTTTTCAGGGTACAGGTCTTTCACTTCCTTGGTTAGGTTTATTCCTAAGTATTTTATTCTTTTTGTTGCAATTGTGAATGGAATTGTTTTCCTGATTTCTCTTTCTATTAGTTCATTGTGAGTGTACAGGAAAGCCACAGATTTCTGTGTATTAATTTTGTATCCTGCAACTTTGCTGAATTCAGATATTAGTTTTAGTAGTTTTGGAGTGGAGTCTTTAGGGTTTTTTATATACAATATAATGTCATCTGCAAATAGTGACAGTTTGACTTCTTCTTTACCGATCTGGATTCCTTGTATTTTTGTTTTGTCTGATTGCTGTGGCTGGGACCTCCAGAACTATGTTGAATGAAAGTGGAGAGAGTGGGCATCCTTTTCTTGTTTGCGATCTTAAAGGAAAGGCTTTTAGCTTCTGACAGTTAAGTATGATGTTGGCTTTGTTTCTGTCATATATGGCCTTTGTTATGCTGAGGTACTTGCCCTCTATACCCATTGTGTTGAGAGTTTTTATCACGAATGGATGTTGAATTTTGTTGAATGGTTTTTCGGTGTCTGGAGATGATCATATGGTTTTTGTCCTTCTTTTTGTTAATGTGGGGGATGATGTTGATGGATTTTCGAATGTTGTACCATCCTTGCATCCCTGGGATGAATACCACTTGGTCATGGTATATGATCCTCTTGATAGATTTTTGAATTCGGTTTGCTAATATTTTATTGAGTATTTTTGCATCTACATTCATCAGGGATATTGGTCTGTGATTTTCATTTTTGGTGGGTCTTTGCCTGGTTTTGGTATTAGAGTGATGTTGGCTTCATAGAATGAGTTTGGAAGTTTTCCCTCCTCTTCTGTTTTTTGGAAAACTTTAAGGAAAATGGGTATTATGTCTTCTCTGTATGTCTGGTAAAATTCAGCTTTGAAGCCATCTGGCCCAGGGGTTTTGTTCTTGGGTAGTTTTTTTGATTATCGATTCAATTTCATTGCTGGTAATTGGTCTGTTTAGATTTTCTGTCTCTTCCTTGGTCAGTCTTAGAAGGTTGTGTTTTTCTAGGAAGTTGTCCATTTCTTCTAGGTTTTCCAGTTTGTTAGCATATAGATTTTCATAGCACAGAAACCTTTTTAGATGGAACTTGTTTTATTTTTCCAGGTCTTCAGGGATAGTTCCAGTTATTGGAGTTTAATTCTTAAAATTGTCTCCTTTAAAGTATATACCTAGAAGGGCACAAATCAAGCTCAAATAACTATCACAGAAAGAGCACATTTATGCAGCCACCCAGGTCAAGGAACTGAACATTCCCAGAGCCCCAGAAGCACCCTCTGGTGTCCTGTCCCAGTCACTACTCCCATCCTTATCCCCAAAGCTCACCAGTTTCCTTGACTTCCAGTACATCACTGATTATTATTTTTTTTTTTTACAGTAGTCATTATTTTTAAGGTGAGTTCAAAACTCCCAAGTTATTTAACTGGTTCACTAAAAGTGCCTCTCCTAATCTTTGAGGGAACAGCAGATTCATCATGGCCCTGAATCTGAAACTTTCTTTCTTCTTTAGAGTGGACTTCAATGTTCCCATGAAGAACAACCAGATAACAAACAACCAGAGGTAAGGTCCCTGTTAAGCTTTGAGTTGAGCTTTCAGCTAGGCTTTGAGCTTGGCTGAAGATGGGTGTGGGTGTAGGTGTATGGGATGAAATGGATTTCCTTTTTTATTGTAGAACTATGGCAACTTAAGTAATATGATCTTGGCTTTCCACCAACCCACTGTCTGGTCTGCTTTCTAATAAGAATGTAGAAATTGAGAACTTTCTTTGAAAATTTGAAGGATTTAGGGTTATGTATTCTTGAAGAATATCAAAGTTTAAGATTATTTGGCTTCCCTCATAAAATGAGTAACTGTGCAAGAGAAGGATTTTTTAATACCAATAATTATTAAGTTTATGTGTAGTTGTAGAAGCCCATATTCCAGATGGCCTAGATAAAACCAGTTCTTAGTTCTTAAGAATTTTGATGTAAGAAAAAAGACTTCAGAAGAAATGTTTTCAGTCAGTTTAGGCTGTTCCAAATGTCTTGGCTCCTAGATTCAGAAGCAGAAATTTTAAGTGATAGTACTGCTCTTGCTTTTGGCTAGATTGTAAAAGAAGGTTTTTACGTTAAATTTTTAAATGAAAGGTTTCAGTTGGAAAGGTACTTCCCAATGATCTAGACCAGTGCTAATAGAAATATAATATGAGCTCCGTGCAATTCAAAATTTTCTAGTTGCTGCATTAGAAAAGGAAAAAGAAAAGGGTGAACTGAATTTTAATAATATATTCTTTTTAGTCCAGTAAGTACAAAATGATCATTTCAATATGTAATCAGTAAAAAGTTAATCAAGGGGACATTTTAACTTTTTTGGTATTAAGTCTTCAAGATCCAGCATGTATTTTACACTATAGCACATCATCTGTGCTAGTCACATTTCTAGTATTCAAGAGGCACATGTGTCTAATGGCTACCAAGTTGCACAGTGTAGTTCTAGACCCAGAACATTTTCAGATATTGGCCCTGGAATCGAGTTTGGCATTTTGCCAAGCACATCCCTACTGCACTGTAGTGGAAGGTCTTTGTACAAGGCAGCTCTGACCCTTCGGATTTTCGTTACTTTCTGCAGCACGCAGAAAATTTTGGAAATAATGCCTGTCATGGTATTTTATGAGTAAAAAGCAGAGGAACAAGTCTGAGTAGATTTTTTCATTTTCGGAAATCCATGGAGTTGATTAACAAAATGAAGCATTAGAAATAATGGAATTTGCCGATAAATGATAGCTCTGAAGATTAATTTGGTTTCGCTCGGCAACCTTTCTACCTGATAAAGTTTTCTTGTTTTGGTATAACTGAGCTTTTATATCTACCAAATAGTACTGTTTTAGAAACAAAACTTGGGTTTTTTTATTATCCCATTCTCTGCTGAAATGTCACCGTATCAGAGACTTTCCCTGGTCATCCTATCTAAAATTCCATCTACCACTGTTTCCCAGTCATTATTGTCCCCCTACCTTGCTTTATTTTCTCCTTAATCTTATCACCATCTGAGATACGTATGCGTGTACCCATACACATACATTTGTTTATTGTCTCTCCCTCTGTTAGAATTTTCACTTCCATGAGAGCAGAGACTATTATTTTGTATACTGTTATATTTTCGGAGTCTGGAACAGTATCTGGCAAAAAGAAACATATTTGTTGAGTAAATAAATGATTTTCTTTGTGATCAGTTTAAATTTCTTAAAGACTGGCAAAAATGAAAAGTTAGTATCAGGTTTGTAACAAAACACTTGATATGTTCAAAGGAAATTTAATAATATCTTGGTTATAATATAGTAAATGTGTTGTATTATGTAAAACACTTCTATATAATGCATTTATTTTATCCTACAAAAAAAACTGACTTAGCATCTATAGTGGGTGCAGAAAAAGTTACCATGTATTTTTCAGTTTTCCCCACATTTCCTCTTAATAGTTTCAAGGTTTGAGAATTTTGTATTTCTTACATAGTCACATAAGAGGGGTGTTTCAGGGGTCCCTATGACCACCCACATGTTTAGTGATTTGCTTAGAAGGACTCACAGAACTCTGCATGTGATTCTTACTGCTGAAGTTCATTAGTGAAGGGGATGTATGACAGGATTAACAAGGATAAAAGATACAGGTAAAATCTGGAGAATCCACTCATGGGCTTTTGAGGCTCTTTCCCTTCCATGAGGGGACACACAGAGTGTGCTCCTTTTTCCAGCATTGAAAAATGCAGTAACTATGCAGTTTTGCTGCCCAGAGAAGTCCATTAGAGACTTGGCTCCCAAGATTTTTATGTATATGGAGCTAGTCATGTAAGTACCCTTTACTTAACAATTACCAAAATTCCAGACTCTTAGAGGGAAGCAGGTGTTGACGTAAATCACCTTGTTTATACAGTCTAGGAATAATGAGTAGCTCTTGTCAGGGAACTGAGGGACCACTCTGAAAGTCAGGTTCCCAGATACCAGCCAAGGGCCTACCTTGCAAGCAGATCCTTCTAAAGATAACAGCTTCAGGCCAGCTATGGTAACTCTTTTTTGCACAGGGGGGCAAAACATGCTGAGATTATACAGTCCTAGGTGAACGGTCAGCATTGTAATTAGCTTCTTCCCTTGAACATGAACCTGAGGACCCCTCATTGAGTTGCCAATAGTAGAGTTGAAGGAATTTGGAAAGGAAAAGGGGCTTTCTATTTTATAAGGCCAAGAATTAAATAAATCCCACTGCTTCCTAGAAGAAACCTTGCTCTGTCTGCTGTCTCTTTTTGGATATAGGATCAAGGCTGCCATCCCAAGCATCAAATTCTGCTTGGACAGTGAAGCCAAGTCAGTTGTTCTTATGAGCCACCTGGGCCGGCCTGATGGTGTCCCCATGCCTGACAAGTACTCCTTGGAGCCAGTTGCTGTAGAACTCAAGTCTTTGCTGGGCAAGTAAGTGCCAGGCTCTGGTGCTGGTGGACTCTGTGACAGAAGACATTGTCAAGCCTGTTGTTACTGGTTCTTAACTTTTAGACTGCTCACGTGTGGTCTCCATCTTTTGCTCTCCCCAGGGATGTTTTGTTCTTGAAGGACTGTGTGGGTCCAGAAGTGGAGAAAGCTTGTGTTGACCCAGCTGCCGGGTCTGTCATCCTTCTGGAGAACCTTCGCTTTCATGTGGAGGAAGAAGGGAAGGGAAAAGATGCTTCTGGGAACAAGGTAACACTTGTGATTTTGACAGTGTGGGCAAAGAGGGCTGAATCTGTGAGATATGATCGAAGAATAGAGGAAGCTATCACAGGTGGTGGTGGGGCTCAGTGTACATGCTACACCAGGTGTTCAGCAGAGCCATTTTTAGTTTTTTTTGTCTGGAACAGCTTTTCAAAGCAACAGACCCTAGAGTATTATGGAAAGACAATCTGTGTTCTTATTTAGAAGGGAGTTAACCCAAAGCTTGAGCTTGGTACTTACAAAACAGTAAATTAAATTTGATGTAGTTGGGGTTTTCCTTACAAAAAAATTGTGTGAGCAGAAAAGGTACTTTCCTGAATCAACTGTAGAGGGACTGTTTGGGACAATTTGATTATAGTTGGGTAAATGATGGTCATGATACTGCATTGGATTTGAGGCATTTTTCTTTGAATTTCTCTTTAAGATAAGGAAGTACAGGTATTATTATTTCATGAAGAAGCTAAGCCTCAGAAAGGTAGTCATTTGACTAAAGTTAGAGGTAGTGGTGCTGTTGGTGGGTTCATATATAGCTCAGTCCATTAGATCAGCAAACGTTTTCTGTAAAAGGCCAGACAGTAAATATTTTAGGCTTTGTGGGCCGTATAGTGAGTCACAACCATCTGTCATCTCTCTTTGGAACTAATCAATTCTGCCTTTGTCATGCAAAAGCAACCATAGGAAAAAAACAAAGTAAGAGCAACCATAGATAATACACTAAACAGATTACTATGACCAGAAAAGCAGAATTGAAATAATTAAGTGATAGAGCTGGCTCTTTGAGGGTGATTTGGAATTTGTCTACTGAAAGAAGAGAGTCTTTTTTTTGAAATTTTTTATTAAGGTATGATTGATATACACTCTTATGAAGGTTTCAGATGAAAGAACAATGTGGTTACTACATTACCCATATCAAGTCCCCACCCATACCCCAATGCAGTCACTGTCCATCAGTGCAGCAAGTTGCCAGAGATCCAGTATGTCCCTTCTCTGTGCTACACTGTTCTCCCCATGATCCCCCACACCATGTGTACTAAACATAATACCCCTCAGTCCCCTTCTCCCGTCCTCCCGCACCCCTCCCCTTTGGTAAGCACTAGCTCATTCTTGGAGTCTCTTAGTCTGCTGCCATTTTGTTCCTTCAGTTTTGCTTCATTGTTATACTCCACAAATGAGGGAAATCATTTGGCATTTGTCTTTCTCCACCTGGCTTATTTCACTGAGCATAATGTCCTCCAGCTCCATCCATGTTGTTGCAAATGGTAGGATTTGTTTCTTTCTTATGGCGGAATAGTATTCCATTGTATATATGTACCACATCTTCTTTATCCATTCATCTACAGATGGACACTTGGGTTGCTTCCATATCTTGGCTATTGTAAAAAGTGCTGTGATGAATATAGGGGTGCATATGTCTTTTTGAATTTGAGAAGTTGTATTCTTTAGGTATATTCTCAGAAGTGGGATTCCGGGGTCAAATGGTATTTCTATTTTCAGTTTTTTGAGGAACCTCCATACTGCTTTCCACAATGGCTGAACTAGTTTACATTCCCACCAGCAGTGTAGGAGGGTTCCCTAGAAGGGAGTCTTTAGGCCCTTTTTAGTGCTTTCCACTTTTAAGGTCTCTAGTGTCTTTGGGAACAAGATACTCTTGAGGTCACTGTCTCAATCCCTGGTTGTGCTTTTGACATTTCCTGGGGTCATTGGAGTACCTGCTTTCAAGCAGTTTCTTTTCTTAGCAACTCAGGCCCTGGTCTTGCCTTACTCTGCCACTGGCACAGTCTTGCTTTAGTAGTAGGCGGCAAGTGCTGACCTAAAAGTTGGTGTCGTTTGAGACTGAAACTCACTGCACAGACTCCAGGGCTTGGAAGTGGCAGGGGGCAACTGGCAAATTGAGGGAAAACCTTTCATTTAGGAAGTAATGAACCAACTCCGCTAGCCTGTGATGTTTTTAGTTAATTAACTTTACATTTAGTATCCAGTGTCTCAATGCTTGAAATTGTAGGAGCCAGTCAAAGGTCCAAACTGGATTAAAAACAAAATGAGGACATAGAATTTTTCCTTTGTCCAGTGTTCCCTGCATTGGTCTTTTAACAGCATTCTCTTCCTTTTAGTTATTGGCAGATCAAGAGAAGTGTGTTCTGATTATTAATTTCTGTCACACCTTTTCCATGAAGAGCTTTCAGTTTGCCCCAGTTTTTCTCAAAACAATTCTTAAAGGAGTTATACCTTTTAATAGATGGGAAGATACCAGGGCAAGCAGCTTGCTAAAGGTTACATGGTGAGTTAGTGAAGTTAGAGCTGTGCCTAGAGCCCAAGTCTCCTGCCATTTGGGCAATATTTTCCTTACTACATGAATCATTTTCAGTCACCTGTGGCAGATGATATTCCATTCTTGAGAGATTATAGGGGTCCTACAGTCTTTAGTTTTAGCATTAGTGCCCTGTATTCTTTGTGTCATTAGAGAAAAGTCTCTGTTCTTTGTGGCAGCCTCCCTCACCTCAATACATAGGAGGATAGGAGTGGGCAGTGACTCAATGAACATCTGCTCTGAGTACTCTCCTGCACCATGTCCCCCATCATGTGGCATCCTGTGCATCTTTGCTTAGTCACCTACCAGAGACTCTTGTTTATCATACCATCTGCTTTCTGTTCACTTTGAGGGAATCCCTGCATAGTCAGCTGGTATAAGCCCTGTATTTTACTTCTACTTTTTGTTCTCTTATTTTTGGTAGAAGTGTATTTTATTTGTTTTCCCAGATGCCTGAGGAACGCTGTATAAAATTTCTCCTTTTAATCAATATAAAGTGTTTCTGAAGTTCTTATCTGTTGTCATGTTCTCATACGCCTTCTCTCCCATCCTGCCCTTGTTACTTTCATGAAGAATATATGTGAGGGCCTTTCTTCCATTTTCAGAAAGGCCTTGGTAGCCAGCAGCTTGAGTCAAGTGTAATCCTAACATTTACAGAAGAGTGAGTTGAAATGAGGAAATAAGTCCAGATAAGGAGAAGGAAGGATAATTGGAATCTTGTCCTGAGAGTTGGGGAGAGGCCAGTGGGATAATGTTAGCTTCATGTGGTTAGAAATTAAGCCACAGTTCAGCATCTTAGGTTTGCGATTTGAGGGCAGGCAGAGAGCAGAAACATGTACAAGTGACCAAAAGACCTGGAGTTCTTGAAAGAAAGAACAGATCCTGTTGGCTGGTTGCAAAAATTGCTGTCCCACCAGTGTGGGTCTTTAGAGAAGTTCAAGAGGACTCTTGGTATGAAATGCTTTTATAGTTGTCTTGGAGCCATCAACATTTCCTGTGTTGGTTTTTCCGTTATTTTGTTTTTCTCTGTAGGTTAAAGCTGAGCCACCCAAAATAGAAGCCTTCCGAGCATCACTTTCCAGGCTGGGGGATGTCTATGTCAATGATGCTTTTGGCACTGCCCACCGGGCCCACAGGTACTGACTCTTGTTTGATGTTGAGCTGGAAGCATTCTTCCTCTGTTAACTTGAGCAGACTAAGCTCTTGGTCCTTTTGGAGATAATCTGTGTTACACCATGATCTTTCAGCTTCTGTCTCTAATTGGAGCTACCAATTTGGCTGTGGCTGTTGTTGAGTATCCCTGAGCCAAAGAGGAAATAAAAGTAAAAAACGTTGAGAATTGTGAAGCTTTTAATTGAGATTCAGGGAGAGGTTGCTCTTTCTCACTTTTAATATTTCATGTGGACCTCTCCCTTTGTGTACATTGTGGGATCAGAATCTTATGCTGTCATTAGGAAGCAAACTGAGGAATCCTTTTCTGTTGTCATCAGTTGGCTTTTTACTTTTTGTGGGTAAACCCTTGGCCTGAAGACTCTTAATTGGGTGTCTTAAATTCTACTTAACCTCATTGCTTGTTACTTGTTCCCCTTGACCATGCACTGTAGCGATCCTCCTGCCCCAGCCTCTCGAGTAGCTGGGGTCACAGGCGTGTGCGCTAACCAATCGGTAGGGTGTAAATGGGAATGAACAAAAAACACAGACAACAAAGACAGACAAACAATGGCTGCAGCAGCCCTGATGTGGCGCAGCTCCTTTATTTTTATACAGCCTTTCTTGGACCTCAGCCAAATGCTGTACGTATCTTCCCCTACTCTGGGGGAACCCCAGTAAGCAGGGGCCATGTTTTCACATGTCCCCAAGGCCTCCCTGTTTGCAGCATAAGGCTTCTTGGCTCGTTTGCGAGAAAAATATATGCTTTTGTGGGCAGATAACTTCCAAGGACTGCACCAGTTGTTTTCAAGCTGGCGCTACAGGTGCTTCCCTGTTCTTCATGCAGACATGGGGGAAAACAAAGGCCGTCCCCTTCACCACACTACTGGTCAAAAAACTTATCTTGTGCCTAAGTGTTTTTGTTGCAGTTTAGGGTTGAAAGCCTTGGTCTCCTGGAATCTCAGAAGTGAAAGTATTTGAGTGATAAGGATATAGTGAATGGGAAAATTGATAGGGGTTGACTAAAATTTCAATGTCTCTGGTCTTTTTTAGCTCCATGGTAGGAGTCAATCTGCCCCAGAAGGCTGGAGGTTTTCTGATGAAGAAGGAGCTGAACTACTTTGCCAAGGCCTTGGAGAGCCCAGAGCGACCCTTCCTGGCCATCCTGGGCGGGTATGAGGAACTCCTCAAGATCAGGCTTGAAGTAGTGCATTTCTCTGCTGCTGGACCATAACTTGGGTGGTTTATCATCAGCACAATCAAATGTGGTTATTGAGGAGAACTTAATAAAGGGACTGTCTATAAAAGTGTGGGTAGGGTTTAAGGAAACCCACAAGGGACAGTACAGTAATCTGGGGCTAGCAACAGCTGTCACCTTCCCTAGGCCTGAAGGGGCAAAGGGACAAATAGTTGCTGTAATCCAGAGAGGATAGTTGTGTGGAGAGGGCCCTGTGATAGGAATTGTAGCCTTTGGTCATGTAGGGATAGTTATCTAGCAAGGAGGGAGCCAGGGAAATAACTACTGTGATGTCTCCAGTCTTCTGATGGACCCCCTCTCACCCCCAATTAGCTGCAAAGAAACTGGAAGCCAGAGGGCAAGGGAACCCCTTGATGTAGACCCTATGCAGGAACAGCCTTCTGGGACAGAGCAGGCAGGGTTGAGAGGATAGAAAACAGTTGTGGAAGAAGGAATGGGAAAGATGCACCATAGCTGGTCATCTAACAGTTTTTGAAGCACTTGACCTCTTCACATATATACAATCTGGCAAGGACTAACTATGAAGACCTCTTCAGATGTATTGAATGTGTCATTTTAGAACTCATTTTTTCAAATTGACAATCCTGTTGGGAAAGGTACCATGTAGATAATGATAATCTCATTGCTTGCTTAAAAACAAATTTCAGAATTTTGGGTTAAGAGGCTAGGAGTATAAATTTTAAGTGATAGGGTAGTGTGCCAGGGACCTGGGACTGCATGGGTAAGATACCTTCCTGCCACTTGGCATGGCTGTCTAGATAGCAGCCTCTTTATGGTTGGACACCCCTGACCCTTCTGTGAGCAGGGCTTTTTTCCTCCTTGGGATTGAACACACATAGCCTTTCCCTGTGAAAGCCAACTCTGGAGTTGGGTGTCAATTTCAGACAGCATAGTTGTCCTCCAGGCTTCATGAGCCCAGTTGCAGGGTCCTAAAAATAATTCCGGTGGGTGCAGGTTGTTATCTGTGTCTAGGAAGTGTCGCCCCTTTTGTGCACTGGGTTGTAGACTCCGATCTGTGCTTTCCAGGAGATTTAGTAATTGAGGTTCGTTTTCCAACCTTCTGTAGAACCTGGGGTAAGTGCCACCTAGTGGTTGTTATTAGGTTTTAGAATAAGTCTGAAATACTGGTTTTGGGGAAGTTGATGTGGAGGTTTTGCCACCTTTCTTGTAGTGTAGTTTGCTTAGACTTAACAATTTTGGGGAAGATTTTACGACTTATGAAAAAAACTTTATTATGGGAACACTGAAACATGTATAGAAATTGAAAGAATAGCCTAATAAGTCTCCAGTACATGTCACTGATTCAGCAATTACGACATTTTTGCCAGTCTTATTTCATGTGTCCTCTAATCCGTTTTGTCAGGAGTATTTTTAAGCAAGTCTCAGACATCATACAATTTCACTTACAATATTTTTGTATGCATTTTATAACTGATAAGGTATTTTTTTAAAATAACTACACCTAAAAAAATTTAGCAGTTTTGTTACTATCATCTGATACCCAGTCTGTATTCAGAAGTTCTTGATCATCTCAGGAATTTCTTTTTAAAGTTGGTTTGGTTGAATAAGGATCCAAATGAAGTCTGTGCATTGCAGCTTGTTGTTAGGGATCTTTTATTCTATAATAGTCCCCTCTTGCTATTTTCGTTCCATTGATTTGTTGACCAAGTAGGGCATTTGCACTATAATATATCCCACATTCTTCAGAAGAGATTGAATATTTTTTTCTATTTTTATTTCCTGTGTGTGTGTGTGTGTGTGTGTATAACAGTTAATCCATTTTTAACCCTTGGTGGTAACCCATCTTCACAAGTGAGATGAACCGTCTCTTGTCATTCATTCTCCCACATTGCTGTAATTTTGAACTTCGATTTCAGAAATCCTGGCATAGGGTCTCTCACAGGCATCACCATACTTATTGAATGAGGAGGAAAACAGGACCAAGGTGATTTGTTCATTTAAGAGGGAATTAGATGCACAAGAATGTTTATGGAAGGCAAACTATTACTGATGAGAGGGATTTAAAGTTGTGTTTCAAGTGAATTTGTTTTTCGTTAGTTTAGGTGAAAGTGATGCCTGTATTTATTGTCTTCTCTGTACTCAAAAATAAGTTCCTGAGGGGTAGGGATTTTTGGTTTTGCGCACTGATGTTTCTCAAAGATGTAGAATAGTGCTTGGCACAGAATACGTCATCAGTAAATGACACGAATCGAGTGTCCAGTGGAATAATGAATATGCCATAAAGCAAGTGTCCTAGCAATGGAGCATAGACCTAAGAGTCTGAGTATCTATTTTGCTGAGTATATATTTGTTTGCTGTATAGTCTGATCCCTGCTCTGGTGTTAGCATAGTTCTAAGTGGGCTCAAGGATCCCAAAGTCAGCATTATTGCTCAGGTACTATTAGCAATTCTGACTGATATTTCTGGGGGGAAGGGGCAAAATAGACCTATTTGGAACTCATGGCTTTTTTTAAACAATAGTGAAGCCCTTCTTGGTCTAGAGCCACACCTTTAAAGGGTTTCTTGGAATAGATTGGCCTTTTATAGGGCTAGAGAAACATAGGGCAAAGTTAGCTAATACTTTTGTCACTTTATAGGGCATTTCTCTGTTCCTGTGTCTTGTTATAAAACTTGAGGTTCTATATAATATCACTCACTTCATCCATAGTTTGGTCTTTTGATGATGACTCTTGCTTTCCCTTCTAGAGCTAAAGTTGCGGACAAGATCCAGCTGATCAGTAACATGCTGGACAAAGTCAATGAGATGGTTATTGGTGGTGGAATGGCTTTTACCTTCTTGAAAGTGCTCAGCAACATGGAGGTAGGAAACCAGTGCCAAGTGGTTGTGAAATAGCTTTCCATGAAAGATAGCAGGTTATGTAAGTTTAAAAAGAAAGCCTACTGCTGACATGAGACCTAAAAACTCCAATATTTATTTTGGCAGGTTGTTTTTCTTTTGTCTTTGAATTCTTTGTATTGTATTGTATGCTTTGTGAGGCAGTTAGTATATGTTCTTAGTGCAGAGGTTCCTCCTCATCTTGGCTCCCCTCTGTAGATTGGCACTTCTCTGTATGATGAAGAGGGAGCCAAGATCGTCAAAGACCTGATGTCTAAAGCTGAGAAGAATGGTGTGAAGATTACCTTGCCTGTTGACTTTGTTACTGCTAACAAGTTTGATGAGAATGCCAAAACTGGCCAAGCCACTGTGGCCTCTGGCATACCTGCTGGCTGGATGGTGAGTCACTTGGGTGTTTGGGAGTGTGACTGAACAAAAATATGTTGGTATCATTCATTCAAGCAACTAACAAGCATTTTAAAAGAATCTGTATGGGAGATCTCTGTTGGAGAGGGCTCCAAGTGTTGCATTGAGGCCCTTCCTGGGGGAGAATGCTTGGGGGAAAAGCAACACTGTCATTGTTGCTGGCTTCGTTAGTAATGTGAGGACAAAACCTTATTTTCTTTATCTATTTAATGTTTATTAAGAGTTTATGTGCTGGGGATGGTGCTGTGTACTTTCATTGTTGGGACTGTTCTGGATTATTTTGCTACCTTTCTAGAGGTATTATTTTGCTACCTGTGTAAAAAATTTTCCTTAAAAACAAGATAAAATAATACAGATTATAAGCAAGGGAAATTGTATGTGTTTAGGTTGATTGTAGTTTTCTCATTACCTCACATATTACCATTTTAATAGCTGTGTAAGTAACTATCATGTTGACATACTAGTTTGCTTAGTCATTTTCCTTTTGTTAGGCATGTGGGTTTTAGTTATTTTAGTGTTTCTCAAAGTGTGTGCCCAAGAACAGCCCCATAATCGTCATTGTTGGAACTTGTTAAACAGTGCAAGTTCTTGGGCCCCTCTGTAGCCTTATTGAATTAGAAACTCTGGGGCTGGGGCCCAGCAATTTGTGCTGGAACAAGCCCTCCTGGTGATTATGATTTAGTTCAGTGTTTCTCAGCCTTGGCACTGTCGACATCTTAGGGAGGTTTGTTGTGGGGAATGGTCCTGTATATTGCACAATGTTGAGTGGTACCCTACTGTTTGTCCACCAGCTGCCTGCTACCCCACTCCCATCGCACTGCCCCAAGCTGTTACAACCAAAAATGTCTCCAGACATTGCCACATGTCTCCTGAGCAGGGTACAGTTGACTACCCATCTAGTTCTTCCCAATCATAAATAGTGTGGCTAAGAATTTTTTTATCAAATAACTTTTGAGGTTCTCTCTAAGGCTTGATTTTCTATGACGGGCATGGACAGGTTTATAATTTTAAAGACTGAAGGGTATGTCTTGGTTCTAGAAGCAACTCTGGTGATAAGCCTTGAGTTCTGGTCTTAGTGGAGGTAGTACTTGCTCTTCTGAGTGGCTGTTCTTCGTAGCTTACCCTCTCTTAACTCTCTCCCTTAGGGCTTGGACTGTGGTCCTGAGAGCAGCAAGAAGTATGCTGAGGCTGTCACTCGGGCGAAGCAGATTGTGTGGAATGGACCTGTGGGCGTATTTGAATGGGAAGCTTTTGCCCGAGGAACCAAAGCCCTCATGGACGAGGTGGTGAAAGCCACTTCCAGGGGCTGTATCACCATCATAGGTAAAGGGTTCTATACAAAGACGCCAGTGTGAGCTGGCAGAATTCTGGTCACAGGAAAGTAGGAGGGAAGTGGTTCACTTTTCCTGGGTTTCTTAGTGGCTGGTGAATCATGAGAACTAGCTGGGTGTATAATTCATGGAGGAGCCTCTTAATGAGGTTCCTCAGTTACCTTTTGGGCTTGAGAGCACACTGCTTTTTAGTTTTTGTGCCAATCCTTTCTCTTTTTTTTCTCTCTCCTTTCCTCTTTTTACTTCGCTTTCTTCATTCAACAGGGGGTGGAGATACTGCCACTTGCTGTGCCAAATGGAACACAGAGGATAAAGTCAGCCATGTGAGCACCGGAGGTGGTGCCAGTTTAGAGCTCCTGGAAGGTGAGGTTCTTTGCTGTTTTTTGGCTTGTTTGGAGGAAGTTTGGGGTTTATGCAGTGAGAGGTGAGTAGAATGGAGTGGAGTTAGTAGGTAGTGTTGTCCTTAGCAGTCATTATTAGCTGGGCAATACAAATGGAGGAACTTCAAATAAAGCCCCTGGTGTCCCTTTGAAGTAGGGAGGGGATATATTTGAAGACTTATACTCAAAGAGGTTATGCGCTAGTAGACTTGGGACCCAAAGTGTGAAAGTTACTCAGTTCATGGCCTGGCCATATATCCTTAAAGAAGAACTGACATGTTATTGGGAAGATAGAAGGAAACAGATAAATGGTTTAGTGGGTCCTGTAGTAATACTGTGTGTGTGTGTGTGCTTTCTCAAAAACAGGTAAAGTCCTTCCTGGGGTGGATGCTCTCAGCAGTATTTAGTAGTTTCCTGCCTTTTGGTTCCTGTGCACAGTCCCTAAGTCAACTTAGTGTTTTCTGCATCTTCACTTGGCATTAGCTAAATACTTCCCCTATGTCAAGATTCAGCTAGTGGTCAAGAGATGGCAGTGCCAGGAACCCTTAAACAGTTGCAGTGCATCTCAGCTTATCCTTACTATGCCCTGGATTTGCCTACATTCTTCAAGATCCCATTTGAATTGTGCATTCTAGATTTGCATATATTTATATATTGCCTGTTAAAAGAAAGTGAGCTGCTTAGTTCACTTTTTGAAGTAGGTTATTCTGATTAGCTTTGTCATTGTCTTGCTACTCAGTGTGGAAACAAGATGGAATTCCAGTTGTAGGGAGGTAGGGAGATGCAGTTGGTGATCTGTTATATAAATAATAAAAGTATCCTTTGAAACTGGAATTTTTTTTCCTGTCATTCTTTGTTAGGGTGAGACCAGAACCTTGAGGAAGGGGTCAAATCATCTATGTTTCTGAATGCAAGAAATGGGGCAACAGCAACGGGGAGGTAGGGGGATTAGATAAATGTCTGTTCTTATTGAGGTCCTTTATGTCAGACACTGATAGGTGCTTAATTTAATTTATTTGCTACATGTTTTATTGAAGTATGGTTGATACACAATATTATATTGGTCTCAGGTGTACAACATAGTGATTCTGCGTTATTAAATGCTCACCCCAACTAGTGCAGTTACTGTCAACATAAGAAGATGTTATAGAATTGACTGTATTCTCTATGCTGTACTTTCATCCCTGTGACTAATTTATATTATGATTGAGATTTTGTGCTTTTCCCTTTCACCTATTTAACCACCCCCCATTCCAATCCCTCCCCTGTGGTAACCACCAGTCACTTCTCAGTGTCTATGAGTCTGCTGCTTTTTTGTTCATTTTAGTTGTTTTGTTTTTAGAGTCCACAAATAAGTGAAATTGTAAGTATTTGTCTTTCTTTGCCTGGCTTATTTCACTTAGCGTAGTACTGTCGAGGTCCATCCATGCTATTGTAAATGGCAGGATTTCTTTTTTATGGCTGAATAATATTCCACTATACTTAAATTTTTATTTTTATCTATTACCCATGACCACAATTTAAAAAGTCAAGACTTACCAAAGAAAAGGCCTCAGCCCAATCCTCCCATTTGTGGTTCCCCACAGGTGACTGCTCTCAACTGTTAGCTTTTTTCTTGTATTTACCTTCATGTTTCTGAGTACTTGTCTTGATTTTCTTAAAGAAGATATCTCTTAATTTCATACATGGGAAGATTTAGCTTTCTTACAGCTTGTGTTCCACATGTACTTCCCTTTCATCGTTCTCCCAATAGAGTTTCATCATAATTCAAGTCTTTGTTGTAATGATAAATACTAGCTAAAGCTATGTTCTATGCTATGGCTATATTATGTGCCTTTTTATTTTCTTTGGGGTTAATAACAGTTTAAGAAATGTTCTTTCTATGTATCTGTCACTTACTGATTCATTCTCAGTAAATTCAAACATACGAGACAGTCCATTTTAATTAGAGGTGCACCTCCTGGAGTCTGTGTTCCCATTCTGGTTTGTCCTCTTGCTGTACAGCTGTTGCTCTGGAATTCCCTCTTTCTGGATGAAAAGCCTCTGGGGTAACCCTCAGTTACCTTTTACCTCCTTTGTTGGGCCACCTCCCCTTTCCTGGATCCCTTGTCCCCCCTTTCTTGATTTACTCTCATTTTTGTAAAAAATAAGACTCCACTAGCTTCTTGAGAAGGCGTGCTTGGGAGGCGAAATTCTTGAGACCTTATATATCTGAAAATGTCTTTATTCAACCCTTAACACTTGCCTGTTTCATTATATGTTGAATTTCAGCCTACATACCAGTTTTTCAGACTTGAAGGCTTTGCCTCATTGTCACTATTGAAAATTTAATGACGTTCTGCCCTGGATTTTAGCCTGAAGGCCAAGATCAAGTCTGATTCTCATTCTTTTTTTGCCCTTGTACTTTCCCCCTTTGTCTTTCCTGTCATTTTAATGGGGTTTTGGGAGTCTGCAGAAGTAAACACACGTGGTTTCAAGGGGTCATTTTTAACCAGAATTTCTCTGCTGGGCATTTTATGTACAAGGTAAGTATTTCACCTTTATGGATAAAGAAATAGTTAAGCTCTTGGACAGGATCAGAGAGCTTATAAATAACAGCGGGATTCATGTCCAGGTTTGTCTGACTATAAAGGCTGCACTTTTTCATTGTGCCTCACTCCCTGAAATGATGCTTCTAGACTAGGACTTTTCTTACCTAGTCCTAGGTAGAGAAAACCTGTAGAGAAAAGCTAACTCTGTAGAGAAAAGCTAACTCTGTAGAGAAAAGCAAAAGTAAATTTTGGTGGTTACTCTGAAAAAATTTTTGAAGGTTTGAAGTTTTCCTTAATTTTATTTGTATTTTAATTCTGTCCCCATAATTGTAGTTAATTTTAAAGTGCACCATGTTTCTGCATACCTCTAATGGTACCTGGTTTGAGAAGCAGGAATTCTTACTCCAATCCTTTGAGTCCCATAGATGCTACCCATAGATACAGCAAACTAATGTCACAGCTAGGCTAGAACTCCCAACATACTGATGACTTTTCCCCTACTGATTACCTTTCTGACAGCATTTTTCCCAGCATTGTATCAAATGTACAGAGGAATGAAAATAATTGTATATTACAACCCCAAAAACCCTAGCACTTAAGACTCTACTACTGCCAGTTCATCTGTCAATCCTCAATTGTCCCTTTTAAGTAATTTCTACTGGGCTCTGCTTTTGGGATCTTTCCCTATGTATTTGGGTCATTAATCCAGGGAATAAATGGGAAAACACAAGTAAGCTAATATTTTGAGTACCTGCTTATGTGCTTAGGACATAATGAAGGTCATAAAGATAGCATTTATCAAACAATAAGGCTTCTCTCTCACTTACCAACTTTACATTTCCCTGTATGGCCCCGGAAGATGACTGGTTAGCCAGAGACGGGTAAGATTCCTCAAGGGAGGAACGACCTAAGACAGGCACAGTCGCAGGGGGGCCAACAGGTGAGAAATTGGGGATCAACAGAGGTGAGGCCTAGAATGCTCCCCCCCCCCCCGTTCTGAGAGAAATCTGCTGCATCCGTGGATGTTTTATTGTCCTTGTCTAGCTTGGATTAACACATATTCTACAGGCACACACCTGATCATCTACATTTGCTCTCTTATAACACTAAACTATGTTTTCTACCTTTATCTTGCATCTACCTACCACTTCAGCATTTTATTAAAAATAATAATAAAGAGAGAAATGTGGTATCCACATATAAATCAAGTATAAAAATCAAACGAATATTCGTATTTGAACTGACTGTTTATAGTTCATAATGCATGATCAAAACTGAAAGTTTCTGTGATGACTGCCCTTGTACTATTCACCATGTAACTTATTCACTATGTAAGAATTTGTTCTCCATGTAAGAACTTGTTCGTTATGCTTCAGAAGATTGGAGACTGATGAAAATTAGGCTTGGGGTGGATTAATAATTATACATTGAGCATTGAGTCCCCTATACAGAATTTTATTGTTGTTAACAACCATTTGATCAATAAATAGGAGAGATGCCCTCACAAAAAAGAAAAAAAGTACACACTTCCAATTGTAAAATAAATAAGTAACCGGGATGTAATGTATAGCATAAGGAATATAGTCAAAATATTGTAACAACTTGGTATGGTGATAGCTGGTACCTAGAATTATCATGTATATAAATGTTCAATCACTCTGTTGTACACCTGAAACTAATGTAATACTGTGTGTCAACTACCCTTCAATAAAAAATAATTACCTTAAAAAAAAAGATAGCATTTATGTCCTGGAGGAATTTACAACCTAATCAAGGAAAATAGTATATTACACCTAGTGAGTATATAAACTAGAATAATATAAAGATGTGCTTCCTGATTTATTATAGAATTATGAATTAGTGATGAAACCTTGCAAAAGTTTAGGCATAAGTGTTACAAGCAGATACACTTTTAACTCCCAATATATTTATGCCTATATACAGAAAAATTGCAATCTTCATGCCAAATTGAATCTCCTGAGCTCAGTGTTTCCTGCTTCCTCTTTCCTCTTTATGTCCAAAACTTCCTTCTAGCCCATGATATGAAGAGGGGTACACAATGAGAAGAGACTCCTTCCTTCCTCAGTCTTCTAAGTTTCTCTCTTTAGAAGCAACTACTGTTAAGACCAGTTTCCTTCAGTCTAGAGCTACTTAATGCATACAAAAAGCATATTACATGTGTGTGTATACCTGTACTAAAATACATATGGTGGCATACACAATGCTTCGTATCTCTGATTAGTTTTCTTTCCTACCTTGAGTACTTCCCTTCACTCTGGACTCCTTAGGCCACAGTGTGTATTACATCTTCCATTCTTGTGTGCTGGGTATATTTCCTATATTGATACTCAGATCAAAGACACTTGTTTCCAATTTATAAAAAGGAAGAACCTGGGATGACATTGTCCTCACTCCATTTATGATCAGTGTATCTTTTTTAAAAATTCCACCTAGAAGCTGCAGGACAAGAGCTGCCTTAAGTCATTCTTGAAGCTAGGTTAGGTGGTTAGGTGGGCATAATTAGGGAAGAAAGATGTGTAAGATAAAGCAGACTTCATCTGAAAGAGCACACCACCCACTGGCTGACCTGGTAAGTGAATAAATACTCATTGCAACCTCAATTATATGCACAGATTCCCACCAGAGACAGCATGCTATGTTTTTAACAAATTTAAACCCATACTCTTTGATCTTTGTTTTGCTTCACTGAGTCACATGCTGATTGCAAATAAAAGCAAGCAGTTCCCTGAGTTTTAATTCATCCATTAAATCTTAATTGCTTTCTGGACCACAGAATTACTGGGCCTTGTTCATCTTCCTTGAATCCCTTAAGTCAAAAATGAAAGACAAATGATTAATTTCAATTTTTTATTCCTGATCTTGGAACAAATACATTAGCAATTCCTTAGAGTTACATAGCAGTTTACAATTTGGAAAACTTTCACATATACTAATTAAGCCCTCACAACATCCCTGTGAGATAGGCAGGGTCAGTGTTAGGATGCCTATTACTAGTGAGGAGAACAAGGCTCAGAGGTGAAGTAAGGTCACACAGTTGGTAAATGATGGAGCCAGGACTAGAACCTAGGCATTTTGTAATACTGCCTCCCTGAGAACATTCAAGTAATGGTATCTTATGCTATACAATGAACATTTCTCTCCTATGATGCTGGTCATATCTGTTACAAGTTTAATGCTATCTTTTCCTGACATCCAAAACAAACTGATGAGACATTTCTCTCCTGCTACTAGACTATTCCTCTTTGATGTACCAAGCACCATCCTAAGATGAAACTTACAGTGTTTTGAGTTTTGAGGATCCTTGGCTACAAGTTCCAAATTATATGAAAAGTTATTTTAGAAAATTCTGCAGAAGTATTCCTTTGTTGAATATGTCAAACTTACTTAAAAACAACACAAACCTGTTTATAATTTTGAAAGCTTTGCAGTCTTTCCCAGTAAGATGTTTAAATTTGTATACATGGAAAATAGGGAAAGTAGCAACATCACAACTTTACTAGGAAACCTATGCAGAAGTGCACATAAATGCAAGTCATATTACACGAATTTATTTTTTGCCGTTGGCCTTCTAGAGGAAGGAAAACCATTAGAAAACCAGGTTTGATCCCATCTTAATTTGGGACATCCTCAGCAACAAGCTAGAAGAATGATCTGAATTATACCAGTAGGAGTGTTCAAGTGCTAGTGATCATACATACATGCAAGTAGTAAAAAGGAAGAAAACACTTGTTTCTTCAGTGGTTTTGCCTAGGACCAGTGTAAAATATGTATCAAGGCAGATTTTAAGCTATACCATCTTCTATTTAAAATCTGGAAATGTGAAATATGGTAGAGTTATCAACTCATAAGACAAACTGAATGTAAATGGCTCAAAACCACCTGTCAAAAGCAGAGTAAAACTCAATGGAATAAAAAACAAGGGATAAAATTCAATTGCTGTGGTAGGGGGAGAAATACAAAGCAAATACAAACTGTCAGGTTGAAGTGAACCATAGAATATTAGGCATGTAAAGCAGGTTTAAAAATAGGAAAATGACACTGAGCTGTATTATCAGGAATTATATTATTAAAACTCCAGCTTTGGCCTTTTAAATTTAGGAGCAATGGGTAGACACTTAAGCCTATGGGGAAGGGGTGGTGCAGAAAATGAATGGGATCTAGAAATGACATTGAGGAGGTTAGGGAACACTGAGAAACAAATACATTCAAAATGGACTTCGAATCCCTCTAAACCCATCCTCTCTAAAAAATGTTCCCTAGATTGAGAGAGATCTGGTCAAAAAAGTTGGTGACAAAAAAAGTGACTATTTTACCTTACAAAAGAAAAACATTCATATGCACATTAGATACTACACTGTTAAAGATCAGTCCACTGGTCAGGCTGTAGAAACTGAAACTTAAGTGTTGCTGTCAGTGATAAATGGCACAACACTGCTTCCAAAATAGAATTGCCCTGGTACGATTCAACATTAATGAAATTATAAGGAAAAAAGTACTTTTTTATACTGGGAGCTTAATGAAAAACATTGGTACCCTTAAAGAATCTAATAGTTTAATGTGAAAAAATTGCAGGTACATTTAAGCTTTATAAGAAAATGTGAGATTTAGAATGTTTTTTCTAGTTTAGTATACTGGGCTCAAAACCAACTACATGTTTGAAATCCATCTAGACTAGACTATATATTCCTTACATAGTATCATTGTTGTCATTGTCTTCATGTTTTCTCTTCAGTGGGTTTGATTCATTGGCCGTATTCTGTGATGAAACCATGTTGGTGGTAATAAGAATATTTTTAGGCCCAATCATTGAAGGATTAATCAGAACATTTTGAACTGCAGTTGTTGCAGGAACTGTAAACAGAAGACAAAACCCCCAAACTATGAATTACCCAGAAGCAGAAACATGGTAAAAAGTATTCAACAAAGCTGAATGTAATTCTAATAACAAAACAGAAAAACTCAGGGAATTACACTGATAAATTTTGGTGCTTTAAAGTAGTTAAGTTAGTATCTAGTACATGGTTAAAGAAGTTCTGTTTTTTTTTTTTAACAACTACAAATTTCAATTTGTAAATAGTCATAGGAAGCAGTGCGCTGGATGCATCATGGAACACACTAAAGGCAAATGTTCAAGGTCAGGAATCATGCTTCTCTTACAGGCCAAAATTTTAAATAAGTATACTGTGTGCAGTTAGGTTTCAGAAGATGTGAAATCTAAACACAAGCATTAATGAACTATGTCAAAACAGAATTCTACTTAGATTATTCTGACTGAATATGTATCCTTCCATTGAAGTGAGTAAAGGTACAATTTGCATTTGATGTATATAAAGTTGTATTATTTTCTTGAGCTTTGACCCTAAGTGCTATTCCCTGCCTTATATTTGTGGACTCTTATTTCAGTTCACAGTGTTTTTTGAGAATCTGATGATCATGCTGAGTACTCTCCCCTCCCCCTGCCAAAATGTATACATAAATGTAAAATTTAATACAATTTTAGTGAGCTCATAGACCCTGCTCTGAAGAACCCTTATTTGCAGCATTACTGCCACCTTCCTGTTATAGGAACATAAATTATAATCACAAGTTACTCACAAATTTTAAAATTCAGGAAAAATATTTTTAAAGAATCACTTATAGCACCCCTCCCCCTACCCATCACATTACCTGGTTTGACAGGTGTGGACTGAGAAGGTGGAATCTGCACGGTAAATCTTTGGCTCGTCACTGACACTGGAGGTGCAACTTTATTTGGGGCAGACACAGTTTGTGGGGTGCCTGTAGTTTTAATTAACAGACGATATTAGTTAAATGACTTCTACAGGTTCATACGTGCTCCTTAGCTTAACAGAACTACCTTCAGAGCACAGGGAACTAATGAAAGGTGAAAATCATTAGAAATAAGAGCAAAATATCTTCAAAAACGTTTCCAAGCTCAAAGTTCAGATGCTAAAATTTCAGGATAGTGTAGTGGGTAAAGAACATAGGCTCGAGTCAACTGCTTTGAGTTTGAATTCAGACTTCATCACCTACTAGCTCAGTGTACTTTTGCAAGTTATTTAATCTTTTTGTACCTTAGTTTTCTTTCAACTATTTAATGGGGTTCTTGTGAGAATTAAAATCATACACGTAAAGCTCTTCAGACAGCATCTGGCACTGAATTTTAGCTACATGAAGTCATGAAGTTGAGTGATTAAACTAGCAGAATAAAGACCCACATTTTCTATTAATAGGTGGCACTTTTAATCACTGTCACTTGCTGAGAATTAGAACATGTTATTAAGCCCATGACCCTAAATCAACAGGGATCTAACAAAAGTCTATCAAATATACCTTCTGGGTTCCCCAGGTAGCCACAAAAATCCTATTCCTTTTCTATATGCAGATACTTTTTAAGTAGAAAGGGACCTTGGAGATAACATAGTCAAACCCCCCTCATTTTAATTCTACCCATTATTCCAAAGTAGAACTCAAATACCACCCTGTTTTATAAAATATCCTTGATTTGCTATAGTCATTGCTTGCCTCTGAAATTTCCCTATAATGTCATAAGAACCTTATTATTACCATCTTATCTCATTCACTAATTTATAAGCCTTGGTTAACATGTTTAGTCCTTGTGAGCAGATGGCTTTTGTGCCTGGCTCCTAACAGGCCCTCAATAAATGTTTGCTTAATGAGTGAATTTTGCAAGACTTGACTTGTACATATACTGATGCCGTAACTCTCAAAAAATACATTTATGGAAATCTGTCTATTCCTAGTTTTTCCTTTGGGAATGCAGGCTTTCCATACATCCCTTTCCCCTGGAACCAGTGATTTGTCCAGGGATTTAGTTGCTGAAAAAAACTGTGACATCAGCTCCAGGTACAAAGGAGAAGAAAGCCTAAATGGAGGAAAAAAGCCCAAAGGTACCCACAAATCTGGTTCTAGTGCTTTCTCTCCCGAACCCAGGAGGTGAGGTCTTACTCTAACATTATCTCCATCCTTAGTCAAGTTTTCCCATATATTAAGGAGAGTTCCAAAGAATTGGCAAAGCTTAACAAACAATGTACATATTTTATTATGTTAAGAAAATTCACAGTAGGTACATGTTTTCTTGCTTATTACCATAGGAACTGTTAATATTTAAGTGTGGAGTTTAGGCTTTAAAATTGAACAGAGTAGATGCTTAGGTCTTATGCTTTAGAAAACTCATTTTAAATAAAGAAAAAATTTAAAACTTGCATCTTTAATAGCTTCAAGCAGCTCCCTTTAGATTTAAAACATCTCCTAAGACATATACAATAAATAAATGCCCAATTAGGAATGAAAATCATAACTGCTAACTAAAACTGGTTAACTTGCTAACACATGCAACTGATTACCACAGCCTAGAATTTTTAAGAAATTGGCATTCACTTCATATGAATCCACAAGTAAACAGTCTACAACCAAAAAGTTACACAAGTTAGACATGCAAATTTCTGTCTGCAAAGATCACATGCAGGTAATTAGAAGTATACAACTAATACTATACTAGTCTGGTTTTAAAGTGCAGAAATGTAAATTCTTATCCTAAGAATATGAAGATTGTCTGCACACTTCAAAAATGAAATGCTGCCTGCACTAGAGCTATAGGACATCTACAGGACTCACGTTATAAGCAGTAAGTGCCAATACATCAATACTGGTCAGAGAAAAGGGTTTTTTTTCTGGAAATACTTTATGAAAGAAATCCAGGAAGAATGTAGGACAAGAAAATCAGAATATAAACCCATTGTTTTCCTTCTTTCTTAAACAATGACATTAACAAGAAACAATGGTTTCTAAATACCATTCTCCACTAAAAGAAACTAGGGATTTTTGGAGAAATGGCTGATTCTATGACTGGGGTAAGGAAAATACAAGATGAGCATGGAACATTTTGTGCCAAAAAGCAAGAAATGTTCAAAGAATAATGACCTGTCACAAAGCATGCAGGAGACAGCTTGAAGAGGCAGTATAGTACTATCAGTACTACTTTTGAAAACGTTAGTATTAAAAACGGAATTGATTTCTTCTGTGATATCCTTAAGCTTTTTGTACATTTTACACTTTTTTCTTCTATTCTTTTGCCACTTTACTCAAATTTTCTTTAATTTCTCAGAATAAGTAGGCTGCTGCTATCAGTGTGTTTGGTAACACCCAACTTAAACTCCTATTTTTGGTCTGCTCGTTCATACCAACAACAAAATGGGGTAATGTCCAATTCGATACTCATTTGGGATCAGATATTCCTTGTGGCTTTCTCATTTTGAAATCTGATAAACTATATAGATGAGTAAACGTTATTCATGGCAACACATGGGAATTTCTAACTCACCTTTTGACTCAGATTATAGTTGAAAAGTAAGTGCTGAGGCACTTGTTTGCTAGCCACAAAAGCCTCTCTCACTCACCTATAGTAGGAGTGGTAGGTCTGCTACTAACAGCACCAACACTTAACCGTGGAACTAGTCTTCCTTGGTTAGGTCCCTAGGGGATTTAAAAAACAAATAACTTTAATGTTTAGATTTGACAGCTATACTTATCAGGAGTGATTGGGATTGTTGATGTGAGTTATTAATGGATAATCCACAGGAAGAACATCCTATCTTTGTTCCATCAGTGTTCCAAATCCAATATTTAAACAAAATATAAGGTATATATATATATATATATATATATTATATATGTATAATATATATTACAAATGCATACCTATATAAACACGGATATGAATATATGTACATCTGTGTTTGTGTAAGTATGTATAATTCTGTATAATATTTAAGACAGAGTCTCATTTGGGGATAACAGCTAACTTCCTTATGACTTTTAATCTTAGTCAATATCTTAACCCAAAATGAAACTTTCTTAGAGTGGAATTTCAGACAACAAAGGCAGCACAATGTGTGGAGAACTTTTTCAGTGGGGGTAGAGGCTTGCGTACTATTTCAGAAAGCTAGTCCAATTCCCAGTGGTATTACTCTGTCATCAGGCTTCACTAAAAAACCTATGATACAGTGGAAAGACTGGAAGGTCTGAGACCTGGGAATCAGTCCTAGCTTTGCTTAGCTGACTCCATAGATGAGTTCAGGCTCAGTTTCCTAATGTGAAAAGTGTTGGATTAGATGAACACGAAAGTTCCTTTCAGTGCTAAAAATCCTGGATCTAATATTTTGTATTTCAACATAGCAGATAATTGTAAACATGGTATTTTCAAGGCAGTAAATTAAAAAAATCCTAATTACTTTAGCCTTAAATCTACTGTAGTAGGTACAGGAATTTGCCTTTTTCTTAAAATTCTCCTAACATATCTTACCTTTTTAAAACCTAAGTTGACTAAAAATTCTCACTTCATTTATTTATTTATTTATTTGGTTCATTAATCTACAATTACATGAGCAACATTATGGTTACTACACTCCCCCCATCATCAAGTCCCCACCACATACCCCATTACAGTCACTGTCCATCAGCATAGTAAGATGCTAATTCTCACCTTTTTAATTAAGGACTTCAGCCTATAGTTTGGAGCTGTTAAGCAGTATCTGTCAGGTGGCAGTCTGGGTCCTGCATATGGCTTAATCAGTGGTAAGGGGGTTTGATTTTTTTGCCTTGCAATATCCAGTAAAAACTAAAAAAAAAAAATCCTTATTAGAACTACAACTTAAAAAAAAGTGTAAATGAACTTCAAATAAATTTGCTCACATCTCTTGGGGGAGGAGAGGTAAAAGACTGGTCAGCACGATACTGGATTGCCAGTCTCACGTCATCTGCATCAACATTAGCTTTCTTAGCATGGCTTGAATACATTTTTGCATCATCCAGAATTGTAGTCACATATCCTTTAAGAACAAAACATTATTTTCTTAAACATGAAAATAGCTTAATATTTATGGCTAGTTTTCTTAATGGAAGGTTCTGATTTCTAGAGAGGTTATGAATTTTGGTTCTAATGTCTAATTGACCTATCTATATAATCAATTTTAAACAGATATCCTAGTATAAATACTATTGCCCCTAGCTTGAGCTCCCTGTTACTGCGTTAGGCTGAACTCTATGATGTTAACCGCTAGGGGAATTTAGTTGGAAAAACGTTTTTACAGTAAAATGACCTCTTCAAATTCACAAGTCAGGCAAATACTTAGTGTTCTGTTAACTTACGGAAAGCAAATTCCAGCATTTGATTTATAACCCTTGGTTCGTACTCTGTAATTCCCATATCCTTCAGGATCTGTGCCATCACCTGTGGATTCAAATAAAAATGCCAGATGCATAAACTAGGTATTGGAAATCATGACTGGACTGAAGGCAGTATTTATGATACAAGTTGCTGCTTTTCTGGGTTCCAAAGTTGTACTCGTTCTTTTCCTGCAAAGTTAGTGACTGCCAGGATCACACCAAATACAGTCGTACCCTCTCTGCTTAAAACTTTAGATTTTTTTTGGTGGGGGCGGGGGCAAAGGGAGAAGAAAACGGTCCGGGTTGGCTTTCCCATCAGAGGTAGGGTTGGCTACAGCTGGTTGTCATTTTCGGATGCAGCGATGGGGAGAAGCCTGCATCAGGACCCTGGGCACGAGGGGGCTCGCAGACGCGGCGAGATGAGTTGGTAAGGCGGCCGGACCCGGGGCCCAGGAGACCAAGCAGGGCGGCTGGATTGGCATTCCCGCGGGCCGCTAGCCTTCGTCCGATAGGGCTGCGGAGCCAGCGGGAGAGCGCCCTGGGGGCCAGGGCACCCCCATCTCCCAGTCCTGCCCACTATGGCTGGGCTGAAGACGGCACGTGAGCCCCTCTGCAGGCCCCTCCGCCTGGGTCTGACTCCCGGGTCGCCGGCCGCCCTGAGCTTCATGTGCCCCCTCTCATCCTTCGCACTTACCAGGGCATCTCTCGGAGCGTTCTTGGGAGGCGCCATCTTGCCCGACTCCATGTTATTCGGCTCCTCGTCATCCGGGGAGCGAGGGCCGCTCACGGGCTCTACGCTCAGGCTCCACCCCTGCAGGGTGCTAAAGGCGGGGTTACAGCGACCGCACTGCCCGCAGCCGCCTCCAGCCGATCTGCCCTGCCCCATTCCCGGGGAGGCGAAGGGCAGTCCAGCTTGGCTATCCTTCCCCTGCGGAGGCTTGGAGGAGGCCGCTAAGCATTCTCCTGGGAGCGCCCAGCCAACACTTGGAAAAGCCGAGAATATCGTCTTCCCACCGCAGTTCTCCGGAAAAAGTGCACCCACTAAATGGGCCAACTTTGTCTTTTTTGTTTTGTATTGTTTTTTGTTTTGTATGTTTCTTTTTTTTTTATTTTTTTATTTTTTAATTCATTTTGTTATCATTAATCTACAATTACATGAAGAACATTATGTTTACTAGACTCCCCCCTTCACCAAGTCCCCCCAACAAACCCCATTACAGTCACTGCCCATCAGCGTAGTAAGATGCTGTAGAATCACTAGTAGTCTTCTCTGTGTTACACATCCCTCCTTATGTACCCCCCCATATTATACATGCTAATCGTAAGGCCCCCTTTTCCCCCCCCCCCTATCCCTCCCCTCCCACCAATCCTCCCCAGTCCCTTTCCCTTTGGTAACTGTTAGTCCATTCTTGGGTTCTGTGAGTCTGCTGCTGTTTTGTTCCTACAGTTTTTCTTTCTTTTATACTCCACATATGAGTGAAATCATTTGGTACTTGTCTTTCTCTGCCTGGCTTATTTCACTGAGCATAATACTCTCTAGCTCCATCCATGTTGTTGCAAATGGTAGGATTTGTTTTCTTCTTATGGCTGAATAATAGTCCATTGTGTATATGTACCACATCTTCTTCATCCATTCATCTACTGATGGACACTTAGGTTGCTTCCATTTCTTGGCTATTGTAAATAGTGATGTGATAAACATAGGGGTGCATCTGTCTTTTTCAAACTGGGCTGCTGCATTCTTAGGGTCAATTCCTAGAAGTGGGATTCCTGGGTCAAATGGTATTTCTATTTTGAACTTTTTGAGGAACCTCCATACGGCTTTCCACAATGGTTGAGCTAATTTACATTCCCACCAGCATTGTAGGAGGGTTCCCCTTTCTCCACAACCTCGCCAACATTTGTTGTTTGTCTTTTAGATGGTGGCGATCCTTATTGGTGTGAGGTGATATCTCATTGTGGTTTTAATTTTTAATTTGCATTTCTCTGATGACAAGCGATGTGGAGCATCTTTTCATGTGCCTGTTGGCCATCTGAATTTCTTCTTTGGAGAAGTGTCTGTTCAGCTCCTCTGCCCATTTTCTAATTGGATTATTTGCTTTTTATTTGTTGAGGTCCGTGAGCTCTTTATATATTTTGGATGTCAACCATTTATCGTATCTGTCATTTATGAATATATTCTCCCACACTGTAGGATGTCTTTTTGTTCTATTGATGGTGTCCTTTGCTGTACAGAAGCTTTTCAGCTTGATATAATCCCACATGTTCATTTTTGCTTTCATTTTCCTTCCCGGGGAGATATGTTCATGAAGAAGTCGCTCATGTTTATGTCCGAGATTTTTGCCTGTGTTTTTTTCTAGGAGTTTTATGGTTTCATGACTTACATTCAGGTCTTTAATCCATTATTGTATTTACTTTTGTGTATGGGGTTAGACAGTGATCCAGTTTCATTCTCTGACATGTAGCTGTTGAGTTTTGCCAGCACCATCTGTTTAAGAGACTGTCCATGGCTCCATTATCGTATATTAGTTGACCACATATGTTTGGGTTAATGTTTGGAGTCTCTATACTGTTCCACTGGTCTGTGGCTCTATTCTTGTGCCAGTACCAAACTGTCTTGATTACTGTGGCTTTTTAGGAGAGCTTGAAGTTGGGGACCAAGATCCCCCCCACTTTATTCTTCCTTCTCAGGATTGGTTTGGCTATTTAGGGTCTTTGGTGTTTCCATATGAATTATTGAACCATTTGTTCCGGTTCATTGAAGAATGCTGTTGGTAATTTGATAGGGACTGCATCGAATCTGTACATTGCTTTGGGCAGGTTGGCCATTTTTTTTTTATTAATTTTATTTTGGTATCATTAATCTACAATGACATGAAGGACACATTATGTTTACTAGGTTGCCCCCTTCACCAAGTCCCCCACACATACCCGTTCACAGTCACTGCCATCAACATAGTAAGATGCTGTAAAATCACTACTTGTCTTCTCTGTGTTGCACAGCCCTCCCCGTGCCCCCACCCCCACTATACATGTTAATCGTAATGGCACCTTACTTTTTCCCGCCCTTATCCCTCCCTTCCCACCTGTCCTTCCCAGTCCCTTTCCCTTTGGTAACTGTTAGTCCATTCTTGGGTTCTGTGAGTCTGCTGCTGTTTTGTTCCTTCAGTTTTCTTTTGTTCTTATACTCCACATATGAGTGAAATCATTTGGTACTTGTCTTTCTCCTCCTGGCTTATTTCACTGAGCATAATACCCTCTAGCTCCATTCATGTTGTTGCAAATGGTAGGATCTGTTTTTTTCTTATAGCTGAATAATATTCCATTGTGTATATGTACCACATCTTCTTTATCCATTCATCTACTGATGGACAATTAGGTTGCTTCCATATCTTGGCTATTGTAAACAGTGCGGTGATAAACACAGGGGTGCATCTGTCTTTTCCAAACTGGAGTGCTGCATTCTTAGGGTAAATTCCTAGAAGTGGAATTCCTGGGTCAAATGGTATTTTTATTTTGAGCATTTTGAGGAACCTCCATACGGCTTTCCACAATGGTTGAGCTAATTTACATTCCCACCAGCAGTGTAGGAGGGTTCCCCTTTCTCCACAGCCTTGCCAACATTTGTTGTTGTTTGTCTTTTGGATGCTAGCCATCCTTACTGGTGTGAGATGATATCTCATTGTGGTTTTAATTTTCATTTCTCTGATGACAAGTGATGTGGAGCATCTTTTCATGTGCCTGTTGGCCATCTGAATTTCTTCTTTAGAGAACTGTCTACTCAGCTCCTCTGCCCATTTTTTAATTGGATTATTTGCTTTTTGTTTGTTGAGGAGCATGAGCTCTTTATATATTTTGGATGTCGACCCTTTATTGGATCTGTCATTTATGAATATATTCTCCCATATGTTGGATGTCTTTTTGTTCTCTTGGTGGTGTCCTTTGCTGTACAGAAGCTCTTCGGCTTGATATAGTCCCATTTGTTCATTTTTGCTTTTGTTTCCCTTGCCCGGGGAGATATGTTCAAGAAGAGGTCACTCATGTTTATGTCTAAGAGGTTTTCGCCTATGTTTTTTTCCAAGAGTTTAATGGTTTCATGACTTACATTCAGGTCTTTGATCCATTTTGAGTTTACCTTTGTATATGGGGTTAGACAACGGTCCAGTTTCATTCTCCTACATGTAGCTGTCCAGTTTTGCCAGCACCATCTGTTGAAGAGACTGTCATTTTGCCATTGTATGTCCTTGGCTCCTTTATCAAATATTAATTGACCATATTTGTTTGGGTTAATGTCTGGAGTCTCTAATCTGTTCAACAGGTCTGTGGCTCTGTTCTTGTGCCAGTACCAAATTGTCTTGATTACTATGGCTTTGTAGTAGAGCTTGAAGTTGGGGAGTGAGATCCCCCCTACTTTATTCTTCTTTTTTAGGATTGCTTTGGCTATTCGGGGTCTTTGGTGTTTCTATATGAATTTTTGAATTATTTGTTCCAATTCATTGAAGAATGTTGCTGGTAATTTGAGAGGGATTGCATCAAATCTGTATATTGCTTTGGGCAGGATGGCCATTTTGACGAAATTAATTCTTCCTAGCCATGAGCATGGGATGAGTTTCCATTTATTAGTGTCCCCATTAATTTCTCTTAAGAGTGACTTGTAGTTTTCAGAGTATAAGTCTTTCACTTCTTTGGTTAGGTTTATTCCTAGGTATTTTATTCTTTTTGATGCAATGGTGAATGGAATTGTTTTCCTGATTTCTCTTTCTATTGATTCATTGTTAGTGTATAGGAACGCTACAGATTTCTGTGTGTTAATTTTGTATCCTGCAACTTTTCTGTATTCCGATATCAGTTCTAGTAGTTTTGGAGTGGAGTCTTTAGGGTTTTTTATGTACAATATCATATCATCTGCAAATAGTGACAGTTTGACTTCTTCTTTACCAATCTGGATTCCTTGTATTTCTTTGTTTTGTCTGATTGCCATGGCTAGGACCTCCAGTACTATGTTAAATAATAGTGGGGAGACTGGGCATCCCTGTCTTGTTCCTGATCTCAGAGGAAATGCTTTCAGCTTCTCGCTGTTCAGTATAATGCTGGCTGTGGGTTTATCATATATGGCCTTTATTATGTTGAGGTACTTGCCCTCTATTCCCATTTTGCTGAGAGTTTTTATCATGAATGGATGTTGAATTTTGTCAAATGCTTTTTCAGCATCTATGGAGATGATCATGTGGTTTTTGTCTTTCTTTTTGTTGATGTGGTGGATGATGTTGATGGATTTTCGAATGTTGTACCATCCTTGCATCCCTGGGATGAATCCCACTTGGTCATGGTGTATGATCCTTTTGATATACTGTTGAATTCTGTTTGCTAGTATTTTATTGAGTATTTTTGCATCTACCTTCATCAGGGATATTGGTCTGTAATTTTCTTTTTTGGTGGGGTCTTTGCCTGGTTTTGGTATTAGGGTGATGTTGGCTTCATAGAATGAGTTTGGGAGTATTCCCTCTTCTTGTATTTTTTGGAACACTTTAAGGAGAATGGGTATTATGTCTTCTCTGTGTGTCTGATAAAATTCCGAGGTAAATCCGTCCGGCCCTGGGGTTTTGTTCCTGGGTAGTTTTTTGATTACTGTTTCAATTTCTTTGCTCGTAATTGGTTTGTTTAACTTTTGTGTTTCTTCCTTGGTCAGTCTTGGGAGGTTGTATTTTCCTAGGAAGTTGTCCATTTCTTCTAGGGTTTCCAGCTTGTTGGCATATAGGTTTTCATACTAGTCTTTAATAATTCTTTGTATTTCTGTGGAGTCTGTCATGATTTTTCCATTCTCATTTCTGATTATGATGATTTGTGTTGATTCTCTTTTTCTCTTAATAAGTTGGGCTAGAGGCTTATCTATTTTGTTTATTTTCTCAAAGAACCAGCTCTTGGTTTTGTTGATTTTTGCTATTGTTTTATTCTTCTCAATTTGTTTATTTCTTCTCTGATCTTTATTATGTCCCTCCTACTGCTGACTTTAGGCCTCATTTGTTCTTCTTTTTCCAGATTCGATAATTGTGATGTTAGACTATTCATTTGGGATTGTTCTTCCTTCTTCAAGTGTGCCTGGATTTCTCTATACTTTCCTCTTAATATTGCTTTCGCTGCGTCCCACAGACGTTGGGGCTTAGTGTTGTTGTTGTCATTTGTTTCTATAGATTCCTTGATCTTTATTTTGATTTGTTCATTGATCCATTGATTCTTTAGTAGCATGTTGTTAAGCCTCCATGTGTTTGTGAGCCTTTTTGTTTTCTTTGTAGAATTTATTTCTAGTTTTATACCTCTGTGGTCTGAAAAATTGGTTGGTAGAATTTCAATATTTTGGAATTTACTGAGGCTCTTTTTGTGAGCTAGTATGTGGTCTATTCTGGAGAATGTTCCATGTGCACTTGAGAAGAATGTATATCCTGTTGCTTTTGGATGTAGAGTTCTATAGGTGTCTATTAGGTCCAACTGTTCTAGTGTGTTGTTCAGTGCCTGTGTGTCCTTACTTATTTTCTGCCCGGTGGATCTATCCTTTGGGGTGAGTGGTGTGTTGAAGTCTCCTAAAATGAATGCATTACAGTCTATTTCCCTCTTTAGTTCTGTTAGTATTTGCTTCACATATGCTGGTGCTCCTGTATTGGGTGCATATATATTTAGAATGGTTATATCCTCTTGTTGGACTGAGTCCTTTATCATTATGTAGTATCCTTCTTTATCTCTTGTTACTTTCTTTGTTTTGAAGTCTATTTTGTCTGATATTAGTACTGCAACCCCTGCTTACTTCTCACTGTTGTTTGCCTGAAATATGCTTTTCCATCCCTTGGCTTTTAGTCTATGCTTGTCTTTGGGTTTATGGTGAGTTTCTTGTAAGCAGCATATAGATGGGTCTTGCTTTTTTATCCATTCTATTACTCTGTGTCTTTTGATTGGTGCATTAAGTCCATTTACATTTAGGGTGACTATTGAGAGATATGTACTTATTGCCATTGCAGGCTTTAGATTCGTTCTTACCAAAGGTTCAAGGTTAGCTTCTTTAGTATCTTACTGCCTAACTTAGCTCGCTTATTGAGCTGTTATATGCACTTTCTGGAGATTCTTTTCTTCTCTCCCTTCTTATTCCTCCTCCTCCATTCTTCATATGTTGTGTGTTTTGTTCTGTGCTCTTTTTAGGAGTGCTCCCATCTAGAGCATTCCCTGTAGGATGCCCTGTAGAGGTGGTTTGTGGGAAGCAAAATACCTCAGCTTTTGCTTGTCTGGGAATTGTTTAATCCCGCCATCATATTTAAATGATAGTCGTGCTGGATACAGTATCCTTGGTTCAAGGCCCTTCTGTTTCATTGCATTAAGTATATCATGCCATTCTCTTCTGGCCTGTAGGGTTTCTGTCGAGAAGTCTGATGTTAGCCTGATGGGTTTTCCTTTATAGGTGACCTTTTTCTCTCTAGCTGCCTTTAAAACTCTTTCCTTGTCCTTGATCCTTGCCATTTTAATTACTATGTGTCTTGGTGTTGTCCTCCTTGGATCCTTTCTGTTGGGGGTTCTGTGTAATTCCATGGTCTGTTCGATTGTTTCCTCCCCCAGTTTGGGGAAGTTTTCAGCAATTATTTCTTCAAAGAGACTTTCTATCCCTTTTCCTCTTTCTTCTTCTTCTGGTACCCCTATAATACAAATATTATTCCTTTTGATTTGGTCACATAGTTCTCTTAGTCTTGTTTCATTCCTGGAGATCCTTTTATCTCTCTCTATGGCAGCTTCTATACATTCCTGTTCTCTGGCTTCTATTCCTTCAATGGCCTCTTGCATCTTATCCATTCTGCTTATAAATCCTTCCAGGGATTGTTTCACTTCTGTGATCTCCTTCCTGACATCTGTGATCTCCCTCCGGACTTCATCCCATTGCTCTTGCATTTTTCTCTGCATCTCATCCCATTGCTCTTGCATTTTTCTCTGCATCTCTGTCAGCATTTTCATGATTTTTATTTTGAATTCTTTTTCAGGAGGACTGGTTAGGTCTGTCTCCTTCTCAGGTGTTGTCTCTGTGATCTTTGTCTGCCTGTAGTTTTGCCTTTTCATGGTGATAGAGATAGTTTGCAGACCTGGTACGAGTGACTGCTGGAAGAGCTTCCCTTCTTGTTGGTTTGTGGCCTTCCTCTCCTGGGAGAATAGCGACCTCTAGTGGCTTATGCTTGTTAGCTGTGCGCAGACAGGGCTTCTGCTACCTGCCTGTTTGCTATGGAGTTTATCTCTGCTGTAGCTGTGGGCGTGGCCTGGCTGGGGCTGCTCCTCCAAAATGGTGGAGCCCCGTTGGAGGGGGAGCGGCCAGGAGGCTATTTATCTCCGTAAGGGGCCTCTGTGCTCACTGTTGCCCAGGGGGTTAGAGTGCCCAGAGATCCCCAGATTCCCTGCCTCTGGTCTAAGTGTCCTGTCCTGCCCCTTTAAGACTTCCAAAAAGCACTCTCCAAACCAAAACCACAACAGCAACAATGAGAGAGGGAACAGAAAAAAAAAAATAAGGAAAAAACATGCGATTTTTTTTTTTCTTTAGCCGCTGGTCCCAGGCACCCGCTCACTGGTCCTGCTGCCCTGCCTCCCTAGCACCGGGGTCCCTGTCCCTTCCAGGCTTCCAAAAAGCACCGGCCCACCAGTCCCGCAGGGAAAAACGCGCGATATTCTTTGTCTTCATGTGCCGGTCCCAGGCTCCCTCTCACTTTTCCTGCTGCTCTGCCTCCCTAGCACCGGGGTCCCTGTCCCTTTAAGGCTTCCAAAAAGCACTCACCAAAAAGAGAAAAAAAACGGGGAAAAACTTGCGATTTCCTCCATCCTCAGGTGCCGGTCTCAGGCACCCACCCACCGGTCCCATACGGAAAAACACGCAGTAATCTTTGTCCTCAGGCGCTGGTCCCAGGCACCCCCTCACTGGTCCCGCCACTCTGCCTCCCTAGCAATGGGGTCTCTGTCCCTTTAAGGCTTCCAAATAGCACTCGCCAATAAGAGAAAAAGAAAAAAAAAAAAAGGGGAAAAACGCGCGATTTCCTCCGTCCTCAGGCGCCGGTCTCAGGCACTCGCCCACCGGTCCCATAGGGAAATACGCGCGATCTTTGTCCTCAGGCGCCTGTCCCAGGCACCGCTCACCGGTCCTGCCACCCTGCCTCCCTTGCAATGGGGTCCCTGTCCCTTTAAGGCTTTCAAAAAGCACTCGCCAAAAAAAAAAAAAAAAAACCGCTCCAGTTTCTTTCAACCCACCGGAAGCCGGGGTGAGTGGTGCTCGGGTCCCGCCGGGCTGGGGCTTGTATCTTACCCCTTTCGCAAGGCACTGGGTTCTTGCAGGTGTGGATGTGTTCTGTATGTTTTCCTGTGTCCTCTGGTCTCTATTTTAGGAAGAGTTTTGTTTGTTATATTTTCATAGCTCTATGTGTCTTTGGGAGGAGATTTCCACTGCTCTACTCATGCCGCCATCTTGGCTCCGCCTCGAGTAGATATTTATAATGGTTATATCCTCTTGCTGGACTGACCCCTTTATCATTATGTAATTTCCTTCTTTGTCTCTTGTTACTTACTTTGTTTTGAAGTCTATTTTATGTGATACAGTAATGCAACTCCTGCTTTTTTCTCCCTATTTGTTGCATGAAATATCTTTTTGCATCCCTTCACTTTTAGACTGTGTATGTTTTTGGGTTTGAAGCGAGTCTCTTCTAGGCAGCATACAGATGGGTCTTCTGTTTTTTTATCCATTCTGTAACTCTGTGCCTTTTGATTGATGCATTCAGTCCATTTACATTTAGGTAGATTATAAATAGATATGTACTTATTGCCATTTCAGGCTTTAGATCCGTGGTTACCAAAAATTCAAGGGCAGCTTCTTTACTATCTAGCCATCTACCTTAACTCACTTATTATGGTATTATAAGCACAATCTGATTATTCTTTTTTCTTTCCCTCCTTTTTCTTCCACCTCCAGTCTTTATATGTTAGGTTTCATATTCTGTACTCTTTGTGTATCTCTTAACTGACTTTGTGTGTATTTGATTTAATTTTGCATTTACTTAGGAATTCATCTGTATACTTCCTTTACTGTGGTTTTATTTTCTCTGGTGACAGCTGTTTAGCCTTAGGAGCACTTCCATCTATAGCAGTCCCTTTAAACTACACTGTAGAGATGGTTATGGGGAGGTAAATTCCCTCAGACTTTGCTTGTCTGGAAATTGTTTAATCCCTGCTTCAAATTTAAATGATAGTCTTGCCAGCTAGAGTGTTCTTGTTTGGAGGCCCGTGTTTTGTTGAATTAAATATATCATGACACTCCCTTCTAGCCTATAAGGTTTCTGCTGAGAAGTCTCAGATAGCCTGATGGGTTTTCCTTTGTATGTGATCTTTTTTCTCCCTCTGGATGCTTTTCATACTCTGTCCTTGACCTTGATATTTGCCATTTTAATTATTATATGTCTTGGCATTGTCTTCTTAGGTTCCCTTGTGTTGGGAGATCTGTGCACTTCCATGGCCTTAGAGACTATTTCCTTCTCCAGATTGGGATGTTTTCAGCAATTATTTCCTCAAAGAGACTTTCTATCCCCTTTTCTATTCTTCTTCTGGTAACTCTATAATGTGAATATTGTTCTCTTTGGATTGGTCGCAGAGTTGTCTGATTATTCTTTCATTTGTAGAGATCCTTTTTTCTCTCCATGCCTCAGCTTCTTTATGTTCTTGTTCTCTAATTTCTATTTCATTTACTGTGTCCTCTACCTCATTTAACCTGCTTTTAAATCCCTCCATTGTATGTTTCATTTCAGATACTGTATTTTTCAAAGTTTCTCTTTCTTGAAGTCTTTCCTGAGATCTTGAATATTTTTCTATAGCTCTGTGAGCATGTTTATGATTTTTATTTTGAAATCTTTATGAAGAAGATTGGTGATTTTATTTTCACTGAGCCCTTTCTCATGTTTGAGGGATTGTGGTTTGTACGAGATTTCTTTTCTGTTTCATATTTCTAAAGATTACTACGGAATAAAAACTTTGTGTAGATGGTGCCCTCTAGTGCCCAGAAGCTCTACTCTCTAGAGCTGCTCAGCTTTTGGAGCAATGGCAGGGGTCATGGGCAAATGGTGTCAGCACCTGGTGGGAGGAAAGAGCTCTTTCCTGCTTCCTGGCTGTAGTGCTTGCCTCCGCTGCCAAGGCCAGTGGACGGAGCATGCAGGGAAGAGCCTCTGTGCTATGCCCCTGTAGCTTCTGTAAGCGGGGCCACCCTCTGGCTGGCCTGGCACAATTGTGTGGGCAGCAGGTGTGTGAACTGGTGCTGACCAGGAGGAAGCAGTGACAGGCTGCATTTCTCAGAGTAGGGCCTCAACACTGCATTTCCAGCTAGGGAGATGGATCACCTGGAGCACCTGAAAGTTCCCAACCTGCTGGGCTGAGTGTACTGGCATGATTCTGTCCACCTGTCCTTTCTCCTGAGAAGTAAGCTCTGAGTAATCCTTGCCCCTTTAGCACCCTCTCAGTATTGGAAAGTCTTTCAGAGCACCTGCTTTTCTTTTGTTCCGGAGCAGCTGGTTGTGGGTACCTGTTCTCAAGTGGCTGGAATCTCAGTATCTCTGAGTGTTCTGTCTGCCCTTGCTTTCCAACCCCTCTAATATCCATAGCACCATGTAATATGGGTTGTTGCTCCTGGAGCAGATCTCCAGGGGTGGATGTTTAGCAGCCCTGGGCTTCTACTGTCTCCCATTTCCGTTTCTCTTCCTCTTGTCTGTGAGCTGGGGTAAGGGGAGGGCTTGGGTCTCACTGTATGGTGGCCTTGCTACTTTACCCTTTTCTGTGAGGTCTTCACTTTTCCCCAGATGTGGGCAGCCTGTTGCAATCCTCAAGTTGCTCTTTCAGGATTAGTTGTATTTGTTGTATTTTTGTTTTATATGTGGTTTTGGGGGGAGGTTTCTGCCTCACTTCTCTAGCCACCATCTTTTCCCCTGCTTGGCACAGTTTTCACAGCCACATTGTTTTTTGCTTTGCATGCAACAAATGCTGATGTAACCATAGGGCTACATCAGAGGCAGGCTTTCCTTCTAGCCAACACACCTGCGCCAGTGTGTCTGCTTCATCGTTCCCAAGGAATGCCAAAAGCAAATGGCCAGTCACATGATACGTGATAACTGTCTTAGTCTGATCACAGGCCTGTAGGTCTTGCCACAACTCATGCCCCCAGTTGGGCCAGTGACTATACATCTAGTTGGCATGGTACCATGTCAGTAAGCACAGGGTCAAGCCCTGATAGGTGGCCCAGCTGTCAGTACATACAACTATTGGGGAGGGCTACTGTGTGATCACAAGCCATACTGCCTGCAACTCAGCCCATTGACTGCTCTTCCCCTCTCCATCCTCCATCCATATTGTTTCAGTTTTAGGATGGAAAGTCACAGCCCTCCACTTTCGGGGGCTGTCCATGGCTGGAGCCATCCGTATACCAAGCATCTTCAAGTATAGGGGCTTTACCCTCCCAATAAGGACTCTTGGCTGCCAATGGCTCCAAAACAAGTTCTTCCTGCTTTCCATTGGTATACATCACTGGTCCCAGTAAGCATTGGAGTTTTCCACTTAAGGGGCTAGTGGAGAAGACAATATGCTGCTGTAAATATGTACCCCATTTGGCTAGTGTAGGCATCTGTGCCATGACTTTCCATGGGCTTTGAGTCCAGTCTCGCACCCACCCTGTGATGGGATAGGTGGTTATTATCTTGGCCTGAGCTGTTCCGGTGATGGGCTCTGTAGCCAGCAAGGCATGGTGCACAGCAACCAGTTGCTTCTCTCTCAAGGTGTACTGGACCTCTGCTTCTTTCCACAGTTCCTACCAGAATCCAGTAGGTTGGTGGGTGCATTCAAGCCACTGCCAGAGGCCCAATACATAACCGTATTTGGTTACATGAACATCTAGCTCACAGGGCCTTGATGGGCCCATTACACTCAAGGTCTGCACAGCCTTGACTCCTTGTTTTATGGCAGTAAAAGCAGATGCACATGTTTCATTCCGGTCCCACCTGATGTCCTTTCATACCAACTGGTATAAGGACCTCAGAATTTATGCCAAGGGTAGGATAAACACTCTCCAGTAGCCCAAAAGAACCAAAAACTCTTGCAATATTGCCAAAGTTAGGGAAAGACTAAGCCTTGTCTATGACTGCCTTTTGGATAACTTTAGTCTTACCTGACCAGACTAACCCCAAGAACTTTACTGACAAACCAGACCCTGAACCTTGGTGCTATTCACAGACCATCCTTTCTCCTGTAGATGTTGCAGCAGTCTAGGAATGCCCCCTTCTCAATCTGCAAAAGAGTCACATGTGAGCATGTCATCAACATAATGGTATAGCTGTACTGTTTGTCATTTCTCCCATGTAACCAAGTCCTGTGTTACAGGTTTGTGACAAATGGTCAGACTGTGAAGGTATCCCTGTGGAAGGACAGTGAAAGTCCATTGCCGTCCTTCCCACATGAAGGCAAACTGTTCCTGACTTTCCTGCTCAATGTCAATGGAAAAGAAGGCATTAGCAAGATCTACCACATAATGATACGTCCCTAGCTTATGATTGAGGGTGTCCTAAGGTCTGCTATAGAGGGGGGAGTAGCATTCAAAGGGTGTATGACTTTATTCAATTCTCTGTAATCCACGGTCATATGCCAGGAGCCATACAACTTTGTCACTGGCCACATGAGACTTAAAAGGACTGTGAATGGGCTTTATCATGCCCATCTTCTCTAGCTCTTGTAGAGTTTCTCCAATTTCCTTGTATCCCCCAGGCAATTTATATTACTTAGTATTTGTCACATGCTGAAGTACAGGCAGAGGTACAGGTGGGTCCTTAGCATGTCCCTTAAGAACTGCCTTTACCACACCTATCGTCAGTCTTAACTCACCTGCAGTGTTCTGTAAACACAGGCCCGGCAGGATATCAGCCCCCAAAATATATTCAGGGATGGGAAAGAGGTACACAGTATACTCCTTTGGGGGTAAATGCCCTATCTCCAGTGGGATTTGGGCTTTCTTCACTCTAATTTGCCTTACACCCATAGCCATCTATCACAGCAGGGTTCCCAGGAAAACACTTAGAGTTCCTATAAATCAGAGAACATTCAGCTCCTGTTTCCACCAGTGCCAGTTTCACGTTGTACGTTCATGGGGGACCAATGAATTGCTAATTCTACATGTGGCCTCTTGTCCCCATGACATCCCCCAAGGTGGAAGCCTTGGACCCCACCTCAGTCAAACCAACATGCCCAATTGTCCTTCTGTGGGGGTGAGGGCCCAGGTGGAGCCTAAGTACTGTTCCCCAGAAAGTTTTGCAGGGACACAAGCTGGACATGGGGCTTTGCCTCTGGCCTCTGTGTCCTGGACCTCAGCGGCTGTAACTGCTGCTCTGGCTTTCATTGGTGCCACAGTTCTAACAAGATCCTATTGGGCTACCCATCAAGTTTTTTCACTACCCCCTCCTTTATCAAATCAACCAACATCTGGATCCTCCAGACTTTCATAGTGCCCTTTGAACTTCTCCTTTCAGTCATAGCCCATTCTTCCATCTGTGCTCTTCCTGTTTCAACTTCCCACAGATCTGCTATAGTATGAGTAACCTCACTTATGGGTTGCCCTATGTGAGGGGCAAGAATAGGCACTAGTGACCCAAAAAGTGCTTGGGTTGCTGTATGGAGCACCAAATTTCTCATTCCCATGTTGAACAACTCCTCATTGGGGCACTGGGGGCCCATGTTATAGATGATACATTTCATGCCTAATAATGATACGTTTCATGCCTAACTCCTGTAAAACCTGCTGAAGCTCTGCAGGTATTTACCAGCTAGTGGGGATGTATGATAAATCATCCTGATTATGCCAAACTGCCCTAAGGGCTGTTGTCAGCCAATTCAGAAGTACATGATTCCCTGGAGTGTGATGGGAATTCTGCAACCATTCTTGGAGGGAGGGGTGAGTCATCAGTGAAACCAGTGTACCCATTTCTGACAAGACAGAACAATGGTCTCTACCCCTAAGTCCCAAAGATGCAAAAATCATGTAGGCAGAGGTTCCAATGGCTTCTGTTGAAACTGGATGCTCAAATCTACCAGCTCAGCCTGGGTATAGGGGTGGAGCATGGAGTGCTGCACAACCTGGGGAGGGGCTTCTCCTTCCTCTGAGGAACCCATGGTTGTTACGTTTTTACTTTCTTAATTACAGTTGGTTGGGCTTTAATATGGGAGGTGCTGGTGCCTTGAGCAGTGGCCTTGGGAACAGTTCTGCCTTTGACCCCACTCCCTCACAATCCCGATCTCTACTGTACTATCTCTGTGGCTCAAGGCACCACTCTGTCCTTTCCCTTCCCCATGGCCTCTTTGAGCTCAGATTCTCCTGCTGCATCCCTCTCCACTAGCTTGTCTCAGTTCCTAATAGCTGTCTTTCCTTCTTTAGAGCATCCCATAACTCATCATTCAGCTTATCTAAGTATGCTGAAGTGTATCTCTCTCCTCAGTAACCCTTTCCAATACTTGGGAAATATTCACCCCACAATTACTGTCCCACAGAGCAGCTACTGAGTCCCACTAAGCAGTCCCCTATCTCATGGAGTGTCAATTCTGTGGCCTCCTGCGTCCCTGCCCTCCCCCAATTCAGGGGAGGGTCCCACTCATCTAGGAGGCTCTTTATCCTAGACCAAGTCCCCACTGGGGACTTCCCAGGCGGGAGCCCCATGGATGGGAGGGTTCCCTGGTAAAGCTGCACCATCCACAGTGGGGTCCCCACCATCCACAGGGGGGTTTCTTGGTGTCTTCCTACCATCTTTAGGGGCAGCCTGCCCAAGCATCACACTTATGAAGACAGATTTCAGGTTCACTGCTCCTGCTGATTAATGCTGGGTGTAGCTTCGGGGGGAAGAGGTGTTCCCAGAGTGGGGTGAATAAACGTGTGACCAAAATCAGTCTAAGGAAAGGCTAGATTGGGAGAAACCCATTTATTGATCAAGAGGAGGCCTGGATACACTCTTCCCCTCTGGCCGCCACTCTCACTCTCCATCTCTCCCATCCTGGAGCATGCTCCCTCTCCACCCACCCCTTCCGGAAGAAACTCTGTGGGTGGATTCCTGGCAACTGACAGGCACCAGACCAGTTATGCTAGAGGGGAGGGGAAAACAACCTTTCTCCACCGGTTGTCCCACAGGCTGCAGGAAGAAACACCTATTGATATGTAAATGTAAGGCCAGGCGGGGGATTCTGGAAATATTGCAATTTACCCCACAAAAGTAAATTATCTCATTAGATGCTTCTGCATGTTTTAAGGAAACTAAAAAGTGATTAAAAACTTTCATTATAAAAGCTTCAGTAGCCCATATAATCAAACCACATCCCTTTTTAAAGCATTATTGTGTATAAAATGTGCAGTACATTTAGCTGATAAGATCTTTTCATTTTCTTTGGTAGTTTATAGACTGAAGGTCATGAACTGAAATTTAATTTTGCACATGTATCAGAGTGAAAAAAGTTTGGCATCTGTAAGTCCGGGGAAAGGAAATCCTGGGGCAAAATGCCCTTAAAAACCAAAATCAGTCAAAGGGAGAAATAAAGTTTAAAACCCGTTTATTGCTCACAAACTGCAGTCTCAGGCCTTCTTTCTTCTCCTGCTCAAGCAGCAGCAACACCGTCCCTCCCTCTCACCTCTCAGGTGCAGATAAGCCCTCTGTTGCCCAGGTAATTACCCATTGATATGGAGATAAACTTCTCCACCCCTGAGGAAAGATGCAAATGAACTAAAGCTATACTTCTTTCCACCTCTGAATGTTTATTGACATGCAGATATACTAAAGCCAGGCGAGATATTCTGGAAATGTTTCAGTTTTACCCACAATCCACCCTTCCAGAAATCTCACTTTACAATTTACTCGATCCCCCTCTTCTGACCAATCTAGTAACATGCAATAGCAACAGCAGTAAAATCTTGATAATCCTCAAGCCAGAGGATTCAGCCTATGCTAATCAAGTAAATGTACTTTATAGCACAATCTCTAAGCACAAAATACATTTCTACACTTGTTTACTCATTCCTAACAATCATGCTAGATTGCTCACAAAACTTTTACCAAACATCAAAGTCAAGCCTCTCTTTAAACATTATTTTCTTGACAACAGCAACACAATCATAATTCTCAAGCCAGAAGATTCAGCTAGGTTCAAAGTCCCATGCAGATTAAGCCCAAAGCTCGTCCATTCCAGCCATCACGCGGCAGCTACATCCAGGGGGCACATCCAGGACACAAAGACTGTAGAAGCAAACAACCATGATTGTCGAGGGCCAATTTGCTGTTATTACAGGAATACACAGAAAGCCAGCTTCCAGGCCTTTTCTCCAAGGTGCCAGAAGAGCCAGCCATTGCCGATCTATGTATTGAAGTGTCCAGAGCCACGTCCATTTTACTCCTAATTGCTGCACCCATCCTTGCAACACATTTCCAATAAAGTGAATACCTTGATCGCTCTCAGTAACCGGTGACCGACCATAGGCTGCAGAGAGATGCTCTAGGCCCCTCTTGGTGTTTTGCTGATTCGCACAACGTGCAGGGTACTCCTTCCAGGCTCAGCTGACTTCTTCAAAGGTGAAAGACAAGCCACACCGATGGACCCACATTGTCTTTTGAGGTGTCTATGCTACACCACTCCATGGCCTTTGGGTCCAGTCTCACACCCACCCCGCAATGGGATGGGAGGTTATTACCTTGGTCAGAGCTGTTCCGGCGATGGGCTCTGTAGCCAGCAAGGTGTGGTACACAGCAGCCAGTTGCTTCTCTATCAAGGTGACCCGGACCTCTGCTCCTTTCCATGGTTGTGGCCAGGCTCTGGCTGGCAGCAAGAGTAGCAGCAGTGGCAGAAGCAGTAGCCTTAGGCTCGGGCCACGGGCCAGGGTCGGTGTGGCCAGCAGCGGTGGTAGTGCCTCCACGACCACACGAGTGTAGACACATGTCCTTCAGCGCGAGTGCCACTTCTCCCCATCATTTCTAGGGGCGGCCCTCCCAAAGGTCACACCCATTATAACAGATTTCGGGTTCAGAGGAACCCTGCCGACTGGGCCAATTGTAAGTCTGGGGAAAGGAAATCCTGGGGCAAAATATCCCTAAAAACCAAAATCAGTCAAAGGGAGAAATAAAGTTTACAACCCGTTTATTGCTCACAAACTGCAGTCTCAGGCCTTCTTTCTTCTCCTGCTCAAGCAGCAGCAACACCGGCCCTCCCTCTCACCTCTCAGGTGCAGATAAGCCCTCTGTTGCCCAGGTAATTACCCATTGATATGGAGATGAAGTTTTCCACCCCTGAGGAAAGATGCAAATGCACTAAAGCCATACTTCTTTCCACTTCTGAACGCTTATTGATATGCAGATATACTAAAGCCAGGCGAGATATTCTGGAAATATTTCAATTTTACCCATAGGGTCTTTGCCTTCATTTGTATATGTCTCCTTTGCTGACTTAATCTTTGGATCAAAAAGCTTCTGCTCAGCCCTGCAGCCCTGAAGTCCTGCATATAGGCTTGTTCATCATCAGAACAAATTTTGCTCATGATTTAAGATTGATACAAACCGGCCCCCTACCCAAAACTCATCTCCCCTGAGGAGATAAAGAAGTATGTACAAAAATGATGACTGTATTTTCAAGGACTTATAGGAACATTGTGCCCAGGCCCATATCAGTGAAACGACTGGAGTCAACTTACTAAGGAGAAGTTTCTTCTTCTTCTCCAACTTACTAAAGAGAAGAACCCTCCTCAGACCCTTGCTGATGTTCAGATGTCTGAGGTCAATTGTCATCTCCTGACCTCAACCACCTCATGTTTTCTGCTCTGTAATATAAAAGAAGTTTGAAATCAGCCCTAAGTTAAGATAGTGCTTTAAGACATTAGTCTGCCATCTTCTCATTTACAGACTTTCTGAATAAAGTCACTTTCTTTGCACAGCACCTCGTCTCTTGACATATTTGCATGTTGTGTGGTGAGCAACATGAGCTTGGACTCGATAGCACACTCTCTGCTCAAATATGAACATAGATGAACAAAATCTAGTTTGTGTTTGGACATATATCAGTATCCTTTTTGTAAGATAAATTCCAATAAATTCTGACCAAAGTAAGCAGGCGAAGAGAGGTAACAAAGGGCCAGGTAGTTAATTTAAATGCACCCCCGGGGGATGTCCCATGGCCTGGGTATTACAGGCCGGAGAAGTCACACCCAGCAGGGCAGGCAGCAAGTTTTTAAAGAAGGCAGGGGGAGAGAGAGCAAAGGTGTACATTGGCGCAAGGATTGGCTCATTTAGGGTACGTGGGGGTCTCTCATTGGCCTTTAGCCAGGTACTGGAAAATTACCACTAATCCTTTAGCTTGGGGGAAGGGCTCTAGTTGGGAGGGTTATCCGATCAGGCTCTGGAACATTGTCAGATCGGAACCTGTTGGTCTCTTTGCCTCGTTAGGTGAGGCCTGAGCTTGTCCATCAGGCTCACCCCTGCCCCTGATGCCCGCAGCCTAACACTTTTGTTTTATGTTTTCTGTAGTTTTTTTAAATTGAAGTACACTTGACATACAATATTATGTTAGTTCAGGTGTACCACCTAGTGATTTGACACTCATATACATTAGATATGATCGTCATAAGTCTAGTTACCATCTGTCACCATACAGAGTTATTGCAATATTACTGGCTGTATTCCCTATTCTGTATTTTATGTCCTTGTGACTTAATTATAACTAGAAGTTTGTATTTCTTAATGTCCTTCACCCGTTTTGACCACTTCTCCCCCTCTCCCCATGGAAACCACCAGTTTGTCTCTGTATTTATGAGTCTATTTTTTTGTTAGCTCATTGCTTTTGTTTTTTTAGATTCTACATATAAGTGGGAAAAAGACAGTATTCCTTTTTTTCTGGCTTATTTCACTTAGCATAATATACTGTAGGTCCATTCATGTTGTTGCAAATGGCTAGATTTCATTCTTTTTATGGCTAATATTCCATTGTATATGTATGTTTTTACCATATCTTCTTTATACATTCATCTATTGATGGACACTTAGTTTACTTCCATATCTTAGCCATTGTAAAAATTGCTGCAATGGGGGGGGCGGAGCCAGGATGGCGGTGTGAGTAGAGCAGTGGAAATCTCCTCCCAAAAACACATAGAGCTATGAAAATATAACAAAGAAAAATCTTCCTAAAATAGAGACCACAGGACACAGGACAACATCCAGACCACATCCACACCTGCAAGGAACCAGCGCCTTGCGAAGGGGGTAAGATACAAGCCCCGGCCCAGCGGGACCCGAGCGCCCCTCCCCCCGGCTCCCGGCGGGTGGAGAGAAACCGGAGCGGTTGTTTTTTTTTTTGGCGAGCGCTTTTTGGAAGCCTTAGAGGGACGGGCCCCCGTTGCTGGGGAGGCAGGGTGGTGGGACCGGTGAGCAGGTGCCTGGGAACGGCGCTGGAAGACAAAGAACACCCCGCGTTTCTCCCTGCGGGACCGGTGGGCGGGTGCCTGAGACTGGTGCCTGAGGACGGAGGAGGTCGCGCGTTTTTCCCCCTTTTTTTTTTTTTTTTTTTCTCTTTTTGGCGAGCGCTTTTTGGAAGCCTTGAAGGGACGGGGACCCCAGTGCTAGGGAGGCAGGGTGGCGGGACTGGTGAGCGGGTGCCTGGGACTGGCGCCTGAGGACAAAGAATATCCCACGTTTTTCCCTGCGGGACCGGTGGGCGGGTGCCTGAGACCGGCACTTGAGGACAGAGGAAATCGCGCGTCTTTCCCCTTTTTTTTTCTGTTTTCTGCGAGTGCTTTTTGGAAGCCTAAAAGGGACAGGGACCCCGGTGCTAGGGAGGCAGGGCGGCGGGACTGGTGAGCGGGTGCCTGGGACCGGCACCTGAGGACAAAGAATATCCCGCGTTTTTCCCTGTGGGACCGGTGGGTGGGTGCCTGAGACCGGCACCTGAGGACGGAAGAAATCGCGCATTTTTCCCCTTTTTTTTCTCTCTTTTTGGCGAGTGCTTTTTGGAAGCCTTGAAGAGACAGGGACCCCGGTGCTAGGGAGGCAGGGCGGCGGGACTGGTGAGCGGGTGCCTGGGACCAGTGCATGAGGACAAAGAATATCGAGCGTTCCTTCCCTGCGGGACCGGTGGGTGGGTGCTTTTTGGAAGCCTTGAAAGGACAGGGACGCTGGTGCTAGGGAGACAGGGCAGCAGGACCAGTGAGCGGGTGCCTGGGACCGGCACCTGAGGACAAAAAAAAAATCGCTTGTTTTTTCCTTTTTGTTGCTGTTGTTGTTTTGGTTTGGAGAGTGCTTTTTGGAAGTCTTAAAGGGGCAGGACAGGTCACTTAGACCAGAGGCAGGGAATCTGGGGATCTCTGGGCACTCTAACCCCCTGGGCAGCAGGGAGCACAGAGGCCCCTTACGGAGATAAATAGTCTCCTGGCTGCTCCCCCTCCAACGGGGCTCCACCATTTTGGAGGAACAGCCCCAGCCAGGCCAAGCCCACAGCAACAGCGGAGATAAACCCCAAAGCAACTGGGCAGGAAGCAGAAGCCCTGTCTGCGCACAGCTGCCAAGCACAAGCCACTAGAGGTCGCTATTCTCCCAGGAAAAGGCTACAAACCAACAAGAAGGGAAGCTCTTCCAGCGGTCACTTGTACCAGCTCTGCAAACTATCTCTATCACCATGAAAAGGCAAAACTACAGGCAGACAAAGATCACAGAGACAACACCTGAGAAGGAGACAGACCTAACTAGTCCTCCTGAAAAAGAATTCAAAATAAAAATCATGAACATGCTGACAGAGATGCAGAAAAAAATGCAAGAGCAATGGGATGAGATGCAGAGAAAAATGCAAGAGCAGTGGGATGAAGTCCGGAAGGAGATCACAGATGTCAGGAAAGAGATCACAGAAGTGAAACAATCCCTGGAAGGGTTTATAAGCAGAATGGATAAGATGCAAGAGGCCATTGAAGGAATAGAAACCAGAGAACAGGAACGTATAGAAGCTGCCATAGAGAGAGATAAAAGGATCTCCAGGAATGAAACAACACTAAGAGAAATATGTGACCAATACAAAAGGAAAAACATTCGTATTATAGGGATACCAGAAGAGGAAGAAAGAGGAAAAGGGATAGAAAGTCTCTTTGAAGAAATAATTGCTGAAAACTTCCCCAAACTGGGGGAGGAAATAATCGAACAGACCATGGAATTATACAGAACCCCCAACAGAAAGGATCCAAGGAGGACAACACCAAGACACATAATAATTAAAATGGCAAGGATCAAGGACAAGGAAAGAGTTTTCAAGGCAGCTAGAGAGAACAAGGTCACCTATAAAGGAAAACCAATCAGGCTAACATCAGACTTCTCAACAGAAACCCTACAGGCCAGAAGAGAATGGCATGATATACTTAATGCAATGAAATGAGAAGGGCCTTGAACCAAGGATACTGTATCCAGCACGACTATCATTTAAATATGATGGTGGGATCAAACAATTCCCAGACAAGCAAAAGCTGAGGGAATTTGCTTCCCACAAACCACCTCTACAGGGCATCCTACAGGGAATGCTCTAGATGGGAGCACCCCTAAAAAGAGCACAGAACAAAACACACAACATATGAAGAATGGAGGAGGAGGAATAAGAAGGGAGAGAAGAAAAGAATCTCCAGACAGTGTATATAACAGCTCAATAAGCGAGCTAAGTTAGGCAGTAAGATACTAAAGAAGCTAACCTTGAACCTTTGGTAACCACGAATCTAAAGCCTGCAATGGCAATAAGTACATATCTCTCAATAGTCACCCTAAATGTAAATGGACTTAATGCACCAATCAAAAGACATAGAGTAATAGAATGGATAAAAAAGCAAGACTCATCTATATGCTGCTTAAAAGAAACTCACCTTAAACCCAAAGATACGCATAGACTAAAAGTCAAGGGATGGAAAAACATATTTCAGGCAAACAACAGTGAGAAGAAAGCAGGGGTTGCAGTACTAATATCAGACAAAATAGACTTCAAAACAAAGAAAGTAACAAGAGATAAAGAAGGCCACTACATAATGATAAAGGGCTCAGTCCAACAAGAGGATATAACCATTCTAAATACATATGCACCCAATACAGGAGCATCAGCATATGTGAAGCAAATACTAACAGAACTAAAGAGGGAAATAGACTGCAATGCATTCATTGTAGGAGACTTCAACACACCACTCACCCCAAAGGATAGATCCACCGGGCAGAAAATAAGTAAAGACACACAGGCACTGAACAACACACTAGAACAGATGGACCTAATAGACATCTATAGAACTTTACATCCAAAAGCAACAGGATATACATTCTTCTCAAGTGCACATGGAACATTCTCCAGAATAGACCACATACTAGCTCACAAAAAGAGCCTCAGTAAATTCCACAATATTGAAATTCTACCAACCAATTTTTCAGACCACAAAGGTATGAAAGTAGAAATAAATTCTACAAAGAAAACAAAAAGGATCACAAACACATGGAGGCTTAACAACATGCTACTAAATAATCAATGGATCAATGAACAAATCAAAATAGAGATCAAGGAATATATAGAAACAAATGACAACAACAACACTAAGCCCCAACTTCTGTGGGATGCAGCGAAAGCAGTCTTAAGAGGAAAGTATATAGCAATCCAGGCACACTTGAAGAAGGAAGAACAATCCCAAATGAATAGTCTAACATCACAATTATTAAAACTGGAAAAAGAAGAACAAATGAGGCCTAAAGTCAGCAGAAGGAGGGACATAATAAAGATCAGAGAAGAAATAAACAAAATTGAGAAGAATAAAACAATAGCAAAAATCAACGAAACCAAGAGCTGGTTCTTTGAGAAAATAAACAAAATAGATAAGCCTCTAGCCCAACTTATTAAGAGAAAAAGAGAGTCAACACAAATCAACATAATCAGAAATGAGAATGGAAAAATCACGACAGACTCCACAGAAATACAAAGAATTATTAAAGACTACTATGAAAACCTATATGCCAACAAGCTGGAAAACCTAGAAGAAATGGACAACTTCCTAGAAAAATACAACCTCCCAAGACTGACCAAGGAAGAAACACAAAAGTTAAACAAACCAATTACAAGCAAAGAAATTGAAACAGTAATCAAAAACTACCCAAGAACAAAACCCCGGGGCCGGACGGATTTACCTCGGAATTTTATCAGACACACAGAGAAGACATAATACCCATTCTCCTTAAAGTGTTCCACAAAATAGAAGAAGAGGGAATACTCCCAAACTCATTCTATGAAGCCAACATCACCCTAATACCAAAACCAGGAAAAGACCCCACCAAAAAAAGAAAATTACAGACCAATATCCCTGATGAATGTAGATGCAAAAATACTCAATAAAATATTAGCAAACAGAATTCAACAGTATATCAAAAGGATCATACACCATGACCAAGTGGGGTTCATCCCAGGGATGCAAGGATGGTACAACATTCGAAAATCCATCAACATCATCCACCACATCAACAAAAAGAAAGACAAAAACCACATGATCATCTCCATAGATGCTGAAAAAGCATTTGACAAAATTCAACATCCATTCATGATAAAAACTCTCAGCAAAATGGGAATAGAGGGCAAGTACCTCAACATAATAAAGGCCATATATGATAAACCCACAGCCAGCATTATACTGAACAGCGAGAAGCTGAAAGCATTTCCACTGAGATCGGGAACCAGACAGGGATGCCCACTCTCCCCACTGTTATTTAAAATAGTACTGGAGGTCCTAGCCACGGCAATCAGACAAAACAAAGAAATACAAGGAATCCAGATTGGTAAAGAAGAAGTTAAACTGTCACTATTTGCAGATGATATGATACTGTACATAAAAAACCCTAAAGACTCCACTCCAAAACTACTAGAACTGATATCGGAATACAGCAAAGTTGCAGGATACAAAATCAACACACAGAAATCTGTAGCTTTCCTATACACTAACAACGAATCAATAGAAAGAGAAATCAGGAAAACAATTCCATTCACCATTGCATCAAAAAGAATAAAATACCTAGGAATAAACCTAACCAAGGAAGTGAAAGACTTATACTCTGAAAACTACAAGTCACTCTTAAGAGAAATTAAAGGGGACACTAATAAATGGAAACTCATCCCATGCTCATGGCTAGGAAGAATTAATATCGTCAAAATGGCCATCCTGCCCAAAGCAATATACAGATTTGATGCAATCCCTCTCAAATTACCAGCAACATTCTTCAATGAATTGGAACAAATAATTCAAAAATTCATATGGAAACACCAAAGACCCCGAATAGCCAAAGCAATCCTGAAAAAGAAGAATAAAGTAGGGGGGATCTCACTCCCCAACTTCAAGCTCTACTACAAAGCCATAGTAATCAAGACAATTTGGTACTGGCACAAGAACAGAGCCACAGACCAGTGGAACAGATTAGAGACCCCAGAAATTAACCCAAATATATATGGTCAATTAATATTTGATAAAGGAGCCATGGACATACAATGGCAAAATGACAGTCTCTTCAACAGATGGTGCTGGCAAAACTGGACAGCTACATGTAGGAGAATGAAACTGGACCATTGTCTAACCCCATATACAAAGGTAAACTCAAAATGGATCAAAGACCTGAATGTAAGGCATGAAACCATTAAACTCTTGGAAAAAAACATAGGCAAAAACCTCTTAGACATAAACATGAGTGATCTCTTCTTGAACATATCTCCCCGGGCAAGGAAAACAACAGCAAAAATGAGCAAGTGGGACTACATTAAGCTGAAAAGCTTCTGTACAGCGAAAGACACCATCAATAGAACAAAAAGGAACCCTACAGTATGGGAGAATATATTTGAAAATGACAGATCCGATAAAGGCTTGACGTCCAGAATATATAAAGAGCTCACACGCCTCAACAAACAAAAAACAAATAACCCAATTAAAAAATGGGCAGAGGAACTGAACAGACAGTTCTCCAAAAAAGAAATACAGATGGCCAAGAGACACATGAAAAGATGCTCCACATCGCTAATTATCAGAGAAATGCAAATTAAAACTACAATGAGGTATCACCTCACACCAGTAAGGATAGCTGCCATCCAAAAGACAAACAACAACAAATGTTGGCGAGGCTGTGGAGAAAGGGGAACCCTCCTGCACTGCTGGTGGGAATGTAAATTAGTTCAACCATTGTGGAAAGCAGTTTGGAGGTTCATCAAAATGCTCAAAACAGACCTACCTTTTGACCCAGGAATCCCACTCCTAGGAATTTACCCTAAGAACGCAGCAATCAAGTTTGAGAAAGACAGATGCACCCCTATGTTTATCGCAGCACTATTTACAATAGCCAAGAATTGGAAGCAACCTAAATGTCCATCGGTAGATGAATGGATAAAGATGTGGTACATATACACAATGGAATACTACTCAGCCATAAGAAGTGGAAAAATCCAACCATTTGCAGCAACATGGATGGAGCTGGAGAGTATTATGCTCAGTGAAATAAGCCAAGCGGAGAAAGAGAAATACCAAATGATGTCACTCATCTGAGGAGTATAGGAACAAAGGAAAAACTGAAGGAACAAAACAGCAGTGAAGTTACAGAACCCAAAAATGGACTAACAGGTACCAAAGGGAAAGGAACTGGGGAGGATGGGTGGGCAGGGAGGGATAAGGGGGGGGAAGAAAAAGGGGGTTATTAAGATTAGCATGCATGGGGGAAGGGAGCAAGGGGAGAGTGGGCTGCACAACACAGAGAGGACAAGTAGTGACTCTACAACATTTTGCTAAGCTGATGGACAGGAACCGTAATGTGGTTGTTACGGGGGACCTGATATAGGGGAGAGCATAGTAAACATAGTATTCTTCATGTAAGTGTAGATTAAAAATTTAAAAAAAAAAAAAAAAAGAAAGAAAGAAAGAAAGAAGGAAAAGGGGGATTACTCCTTAACAGGATAAAACTATTGGTAAATCAAAGATCAACGCATGCTTTAAATATCCTTAATGTTGATCACTTAAAAGGTGTCAGATGATCAGCTATGGAGGTACTCTTTTCTGATAATATTCCTTTCTCTTAATTTAAAAAAAAAAAAAAAAAAGCAGTTACTGTGTGCTGACCTCCAATGAGTTCTGCACAGTGGTATAGAGGGCATGTCAAAGTGTGGGCAAAGGGTCTGTTTGTTTCTATGCAGGAGATCAAGGCCTAGCTTGGATACCCAGAAAATGAACTAAGATACGATATGAGGAGGAGCTTCCAGCATCAGCACTCTCTGGAGGACTTGTGCCGGGGATGATCATCAAAAAGCCTCCACAGGGATTCGGACGATGCTGCGGTTGTGGCTGCATCCAGCCCACCATCTCCTGGACTTGCCATAAGAATGAGGAGGGAGATGTCTAGGCTGGCATGTGCATACAGTGAGACAACGAATTTGACCGGATCTGTACTGTTGGAACTCAACCAGGAGTTGGGAGGGGTGCAAGTTGTAGCACTCCAAAATCTCATGACTATAGACTGTCTATGGTTAAAAGAACATATGGGATGTGAACAGATCCCAGAAATGGGCTGCTTTAATTTGTCTGATGGTTCAAGTACAGTTGGACAATATCCATCATATCATAGATAAATTTTCACAAATGCCTAGGGTGCCTAAATGGTTTTCTTGGCTTCACTGGAGATGGATGGTAATTATAGATTTGCTTTGTTTATGTCACCGTATTCCTATTATGTTAATATATGTGTGCAAATTAGTTAGTAGTTTAAAACCTATACATACTTAAGGTACTATACAAGAAGATATGTCAAAGAAATAATCAATCCTCCCAAGTTTCCTTCATATGCTACATCTATAGCTTTTCTTCTTCCTTCCTAATTACAACCCTTAAATAGAATTCGTGCCTCATATCGAATTTACCGAGTATCATAATTCCTCCAGGTGGTAAAGATACCTTGAGACAAGTGCTGGGCATAGAAGCCACAGGGCATAAATCTGCAAAGAAGTAAAAAGCTAACCTTTGCAAACAATATGGCTTCTCTCTCACTTACCAACTTTACATTTCCCTGTATGGCCCCGGAAGATGACTGGTTAGCCAGAGACGGGTAAGATTCCTCAAGGGAGGAACAACCTAAGACAGGCACAGTCGCAGGGGGGCCATCAGGTGAGAATTTGGGGATCAACAGAGGTGAGGCTCAGAACCTCACCCCCCCTGCTTTGAGAGAAATCTTCTGCATCCGTGGGTGTCTTGATGCCCTTGTCTAGCCTGGATTAATACTTAGTCCATAGGCACACACCTGATCATCTGATCATCTACATTTGCCTTCTTACAGCACTAAACTATGTTTTCTACCTTTATCTTGCATCTACCTACCACTTCAGCATTTTATTAAAAATAAAAATAATAATAATAGTAGGAGAAATGGGGGATCAACATATAGATCAAGTACAAAAATCAAACGAATATTCATATTTGACCTGATTGTTTATAGGTCATATTGCATGATCAAAACCGAAAGTTTCTGTGATGACTGCCCTTGTACTGTTCACCATGTAAGAATTTATTCACTATGTAAGAATTCGTTCACCATGTAAGAACTTGTTCGTTATGCTTCAGAAGATTGGAGACTGACGAGAATTAGGCTTGAGATGGATTAATGATTGTACATTGAGCGTTGACCCCCCTATACTGAATTTTACTGTTGTTAACAACCATTTGATCAATAAATATGAGAGATGCCCTCTCAAAAAAAAAAAAAAATTGCTGCAATGAACATAGCTGTATGGATAACTTTTTGAATTGGCATTTCCATTTTCCTCAGATAAATACCCAGAAGTGGAATTCCTGGATTGGATGGTATTTATATTATTAATTTCTAAAACAATCTCCATATGAATTTCCATAGTGGCTATGTGCCGGAAGCCATGCTACTCAAACTGTGTAGCGAAGCTCAGGCTGGAAGAAGACCCCCATAAGGCAAGGGCCTTTGCAGCTGGCTCCCTCTATTACCCATCTTGATTTTGTTATTTTCCATTATACTATTGGCTTTGTTTTTACTTGCATTGTTGCCAAAGACTAAGCTAACCTTTGCTAAGCAGCACAGAAAAGATGAGAACATAAACTTCCCAAAAGCTTTTCAGGACAGTGCTCCTGAAGAATGGAACATGCAGGGCCAAATGGCGATCTTAGCATAAAGAGCAAAACCTGCTGTTAGTTAGTCAAACATTGACCACCCCATTTCCACTGAGAATGCCCCCCTTGTTTACAATGCTAGTGAAACTAGTGATGGAAAGTTTTATAGAAATAGTCATGAGAAAATATTGAATAGAATAACCCTGTTGACACTTAACTAATCATCTCATGTTTTCTTCCCTCTACTACTTCTATAGTTTGTTTTTCTTCTTTCCTAATCACAGCCCTTTACTAGAATTTGTACCTCATATGTGAAATTACCAAGTACCATAATTTTCCAGGAAGTAAAGATACCTCAAAACAAGTGCTGGGCATAGAAGCCATGGAGCATAAATCTGCAAAGAAGTGAAAAACTAACCTTTTCAAAGAATATTACTTCTCTCTCACTTACCAGCTTTACATCCCCCTGTATGGCCCTGTAAGATGGCTGGTTAGCCAGAGACGGGTAAGATTCCTCAAGAGAGGAACAACCTAAGACAGGCACAGTCACAGGGGGGCCATCAGGTGAGAAAAAGGGGGCCAACAGAGGTGAGGCTTAGAACCTCACCCCCCCGAGTTTTGAGAGAAATCTTCTACACCTGTGGATTTTTTGTTGCCCTTGTTCAGCTTGGATTAAGACCTGGTCTGTAGGCACAAACCTGATCATCTACACCTGCCTTCTTACAGTTCTAAATCATGCTTTCTATCTATATCTTGCATTTACCTACTACATTAACATTTTATTAGATTCACATATAAAGTATAAAAATCAAATGAATAATCATACATTATATTTGAAGTGATTGTTTATAGTTTAAGGTTTGTAGTTAAAACAGAAACAGTTTCTATGATATGAATGCCCTTGCATTGTTCACCATGTAAGAACTTGTTTAGTCCCTGCAGTAGTGGAGTCATAGAGATCTGTGTAGCATATGTCAGGGAGATTTTGGTATCCACACAGAAGAAAGAGAAATGTAGATAAGAAGGGGAAATTTAGTTTGCTGCCTACTGTGCCCTATAAAGAGGTATAAAGATATGAGTTTATGATTTTAGATTGATTATAAATTTATTAGAGCCTCTAAGAATATTTTTGTGGGAAAGAATCCTAGCTAACTGTGGCACTAGGTGACCTGTATTTCACCCTGAGCTGATAAACTCCATAGTCGCTACTACATACTGCATGCTCCTACGGTCACGTGCACTACTTAGAAACTGCGTTGCATAGAAATGTAAAACACAATAGAGTCCATGTTGCTAGGAAAAGTTTTGGTCAAGGAACAGAAAAACAATCACCTGTCTAATGCTTGACCAACTATGAATAGATTAGAAAGGAGAAAAAAGAAAAAAGCTTGCCTGTACTTATTAACCAACTGCCTATACTAATTAATCATCAGAATAATAAAAAATAATCATATCCTTGTGCAAAGTAGTATAAATAAAGCTGTCATTGGCACTTTGTCCAGAGACCACCTCCATCTGACTCCGTGTCCTGTCTCTCCACACGCCGACTCCGTCTCATCCTTTTGGGCTTCACATCCCCCCGCTGGAGCTGGACTCCGGCAGCTCTGCCATTTTACATTCTCATAACACTGCATGAGGGTTCCCTTTTCTCCACACCTTCACCAACACGTTATTTCTTGTCTAATACTAGCCATTCTGACAGGCATGAGTTGATATTTGATTGTGGCTTTGATTTGCATCTCCCTGATGATTAGTGATGTTAAGCATCTTCTCAGTGTCAGTTGGCCATCAGTCTGTCTTCTTTGGAGACATGTCTATTCAGGTCCTCTGCACATTTATTAATTGGATTGTTTATTTTTTTGGTGTTGAGTTGGAGGAGTTCTTTACATATTTTGGATATTAGCCTCTTATCAGATACATCACATGCAAATATCTTCTCCCATTTAGTAGGTTATCTTTTCATTTTGTTGATGGTTCCCTTTTCTGGCAAAAGCTTTGTAGTTTGTGTGCCTCCCAGTTAGCCACACAGTCACTAAGGTAAACAACCAAAACACTTATAACCATTTTGTATCTATACAACTATTCTGTTTTTTCATTTTCAGTGCAGCAGTCAGTTACATGAGATAGTCAATACTTTATTATAAAATAGACTTTGTGTTAAATGATTTTGCCCAACTGTAGGCTAATGTAAGTGTTCTGAGCACTTTTAAAGTAGGCCAGACTAAGCTATAATGTTTGGTAGGTTCAGTGTATTAAATGCATTTCAACATGATATTTTCAATTTATGATAGGTTCATTAGATGTAACCCCATTGAAAGTTGAGGGAGAGCTGTATTGTTTTTTAAACATATAGGCTTTTTAGTGGCTGTGTGCTTGTTCTTTTTAATGGCTACATAATATTTCAAAGTGTGGTTATGCCATAATAAATATTAATCATTTCCTGTTGGATATTTATTATTTGAATGCTTTTATTTACTATTTACTTTTTTCAAGAATATTGATATAGTTATTTATTTATTTAATATTGAAATAGATTTGACATATCATTGTATAAATTTAAGGTGCATAACTCATTGATTTAATATATTTTTATAATGTAATATGATTGCCATTGTAGCAATAGTACCTCTATTATATCACATAATTATCATTTCTTTTTTGTAGTGAGAATAATTAAGATCTAGTCTCTTAGCAAGTTTGATGATTATATAATGTTATTGTCTATATTCACTATACTGTGCATTAGATCTTCAAAACTTATTTGTCCACTAGTTGCAAGTCTGTTCCCTTAAACATCTCTATTACTTCCCCTACACACCATATCCTGCTAACCAGAATTTTACTCTCAGTTTTTGAGTTTGACTTTTTAGTTTCCATATATAATTCATATTATTAGACTGACTTAAAAAATAGACAATACTACAGTAAGCATTCTTGAACATGTATCTTTGTGTACATGTATATGTCACCATAAGATATATTTTTAGAAGTAGAATTTTTGAGCTAAATATATGCATATACCTTTTGGATAGGTTTTGCAAAAGTGTCCTCTATAGAAGTTGTACTCCCACTGTAGCACATCAAAGAGGGCAATTTGTTCTTCAGGAGTTTTATAGCTCTACTGTTATCACAGGGATCTTGAAGTCACAAATGAATAGAAACATCATTAAAAACAAGGCAGTGCAGTAAATTATTAGTGGGTTTGCATACACACTGTCCTTTACAAGTACCCTGAACAGATGACCCAATTTCTTCAAGCAAATCAATGGCCTAAAGAAGGATACAGGCTGTTGTAGAACAAAAGAGACTTAAGAAACATAATATGAAACAAAGAAAAATAAAATGAGTGAATAGACCACTGATTGAAAACAGGTTTTTTCAGAAAGTTTAAATATCATACAATACAGGATTTTATCTTATTTCCTTTCAAATACCTTCCTTCAAAAATATATTTTTCTTTATGTCCATAAATCTAATTAAAAACTCCTCCTAACTAGCAAGTTTTAATTTTGCCATTAGAATGTTAAAGAAAGTTTGCAGTGTGGCTTCCATTTGAACTTGTATGAGAAACAATTTTGAGTTGGGAAAAAAAGAATAAGGTTTACAGGGAAATGGGTTCTAAGTACTGCTGAATTGCTACTCTGTCCCAGGAATCATTAAAGTGCTCTTTGAATACAGATTAAAATTTTCCTTTTCATATTTTGATAGTAAATTGTACCATTTTAGTGATCTACATATTTTCACATCTTTAACTGTAAAGTATACATTGAAGTTTAACCAACGTGCTTTATCTTTCTTCTTATGGTGAATATGATCAGTTAATGCTATAAAAATAGGGCAACTGTGTGTAATAGAGCACTGAACATGGAGCACTGAGTTTAGGCTCTGGATGTGACATTTACCAACTAGAGTAAATTATTTTATGTCTCTGGATAGATACAAATTAACAAAATTATAAAATACGGATGGGTGGCTGAACTTAAATGAATAGAATTTACCTGGATCCAGGCTAGGTTTATTATTTTAAATTAAGAATTAATGTTATTATTTCTTTTGAAAGTGGAAGGCAAAATATCATTTATGTACTTTATCAGTTTTTCAAATGAATTGTATCATTTTTTGAAACATCTTTGTTTTTGTAATTGAAATACACTTGATAAACAATATTATATTGGTTTCAGATGTACAACATAGTGATTTGAAAGTTATATATACTATATGTTCACTACAATATGTGTATTTACCAATGTACAAAAAATTACACTGTTATTGACTATATTCCCTATATTGTACTTTAATTCCTGTGATTTATTTATTTTATAATTGGAAGTTTGTCTCTCTTTATCCCTTTCACCTATTTAATCCTCCTTCACTGCTCTCCCCTATGGCCAACACCAGTCCCTTCTCTGTGTTTGAGTCTATTTCTATTTTGTTTGTTCATTTGTTCATTTATTAGATTCCACATATCAGTGAAATCAGATGATATTTGTCTTTCTCTGATTTATTTCACATAACATGATACCCTCTAGATCCATTCATGTTGTTGCAATTGGCAAGAATTCATTCTTTTTTATGGTTGAGTAATATTCTATCATTATTTATATATCAAAGCTTCATTATACATTCATCTACTGATGGACATTTAGGTTGCTTCCAAATATTGGCTATTGAAAATAATGCTGTGATGAACATAGGAGCACATATATATTTTTTTAAATTGAAATATAGTCAATATACAACATTATATAGGTTTCAAGTATGCAACACAGTGATTCAATGGTTACACACATTTTTAAATACCCCAACTAGTGTAGTTACTATCTGTCAACATAGAAGGACATTACAGAACAATTGACTATATTATCCATGCTGCACTTCCATCCTCAGGACAAACTTATATTATGATTGAAATTTTTGTGCCCCTTTATGCCCCTTACTCACTCCAAACACCTACCCTAACCCCCTCTCCCATGGTAACCACCAGTTAGTTTTCAGTGTCTATAAGTCTACTGCTATTTTGTTCATTTTATTTGTTTTAATTTTCAGTTCCACATGTAAGTGAAGTCATATGGTATTTTTCTTTGTCTGCCTGGCTTACTTCACTTACTTTAATACCCTCTTGTTATCATGAATGACAGTATTTCTTTTTTGTAATTTTTATTTTGGTATCATTAATCTACAATTACATGAAGAACATTATATTTACTAGGCTCCCCCCTTCACCAAGTCCCCCCAACATACCACTTCATAGTCACTGTCCATCAGCATAGTAAGATGCTATAGAATCACTACTTGTCTTCTCTGTGTTGTAGAGCCCGCCCCGTACCCCCTCCACATTATACATGCTAATTGTAATGCCCCCTTTCTTTTTCCTGCCGTTATCCCTCCCTTCCCACCCATCCTCCCCAGTCCCTTTCCCTTTGGTAACTGTTAGTCCATTCATGGGTTCTGTGATTCTGCTGCTGTGTTGCTCCTTCAGTTTTTGCTTTGTTCTTATATTCCGCATATGAGTGAAATCATTTGGTACTGGTCTTTCTCCGCCTAGCTTATTACACTGAGCATAATACCCTCTAGCTTGATCCATGTTGTTGCAAATGGTAGGATTTGTTTTCTTCTTATGGCTGAATAATATTCCATTGTGCATATGTACCACATCTTCTTTATCCATTCATCTACTGATGGACATTTAGGTTGCTTCCATTTTTTGGCTATTGTAAGTAGTGCTGTGATAAACATAGGGGTGCATCTGTCTTTTTCAAACTGGGCTGCTGCATTCTTTGGGTAAATTCCTAGAAGTGGAATTCCTGGGTCAAATGGTATTTCTATTTTAAGCATTTTGAGGAACCTCCATACTGCTTTCCACTTTTGTTGAACTACTTTACTTTCCCACCAGCAGTGTAGGAGGGTTCCCCTTTCTCCGCAACCTCACCAACATTTGTTGTCATTTGTCTTTTGGATGATGGCGATCCTTACTGTTGTGAGGTGATATTTCATTGTGGTTTTAATTTGTGTTTCTCTGATGACTAGCGATGTGGAGCATCTTTTCATGTGTCCGTTGGCCATCTGAATTTCTTCTTTAGAGAACTGTCTATTCAGCTCCTCTGCCCATTTTTAAATTGGATTATTTGTGTTTTGTTTGTTGAGGTGCATGAGCTCTTTATATATTTTGGATGTCAACCCTTTATCGTATCTGTCATTTATGAATATATTCTCCCATATTGTAGGATACCTTTTTGTTCTATTGATGGTGTCCTTTGCTGTAAAGAAGCTTTTCAGCTTGATATAGTCCCACTTGTTCATTTTTGCTTTTGTTTCCCTTGCCCGGGGAGCTTTGTTCATGAAGAAGTCACTCATGTTTATGTCCAGGAGATTTTTGCCTATGTTTTCCTCCAAGAGTTTTATGGTTTCATGACTTACATTCAGGTCTTTGATCCATTTTGAATTTGCTTTTGTGTATGGGGTTAGACAGTGATCCAGTTTCATTCTCTTACATGTAGCTGTCCAGTTTTGCCAGCACCATCTGTTGAAGAGACTATCATTTCCCCATTGTATCGGCAGGGTTTCTTTTTTATGGCTGAGTAATATTCCATTGTGGATATGTACCACTTCTTTATACATTCAACTATTGCTGTACACTTTGTTTGCTTCCATATTTTGGCTATTGTAAATGATGTGGCAATAAACATAGGACTTCATATATCTCTTTGAATCAGATCTTCTTTTGGTTGGGTAAATTCCAAAAGTGGAGTTACTGGGTCATATGGTATTTCTATGTTTAGTTTTCTGAGGAACATCCATAGTGCTTTCCATACTGTATGCACGAATTTACATTCCCACCAATAGTGTAGGAAAGTCCCCTTTTTCCACATCCTCACCAACACTTGTGATTTCTTGTATTTTAGATAGTGCTATTCTGTTGTCAGATGATATCTCATTGTGGTTTTTATTATTTGAATTTCCCTGATGATTAGTGATGTGTAGTATCTTCATGTGTCTAGTGGCCACCTGTATTTCTTCTTTGGAAAAATGTCTGTTCAGATTCTCTTCATGTATTTTAATTGGGTAATTCGTTTTTTGGTGTTGAGGCATATGAGTTCTTTATATATTTTTTGGATGTTAACCACTTATAGGATAAATAATTAACAAATATATTCTCCCATTTTGTTCTGTTGATGGTGTCGCTTGCTGTACAGAAGTTTTTTAGTTTGATGTAGTCCCACTTGTTCATTTTTAATTTTGTTTCCCAGCCCAGGAAGGCATGTCCATAAGAAAATTGCTCATGCTTATATTCAAGAGATTTTTGCCTATGTTTTCTTCTAAGAGTTTTATTATTTCATGTCTTACACTTAGGTTTTTAATCCATTTTGTTTACTTTTGTGTATGGAGTTAGACCACAATCCCTATTCATTCTCTTGTATGTAGCTGTCCAGTTTCCTTACACATTTATTGAAGACACTGTCTTCTCCCGATTATATATTTATGTCTCCTTTATCATATATTAATTTACCAAATATGCATGGGTTTATATCTGGGCCCCCTATTCTGTTCCATTGATCTCTGGTCTGTTCCTATGCCAAAATCATACCATTTTGATTACTGTAGCTTTGTAGTATAGCTTAGATTTAGGGAGTGTAATAACCCCAGCTTTGTTCTTTCTCAAGATTGCTTTGACTAAGCAAGGTCTTTTGTGGTTTCACATGATTTTTAAGATTATTTGCTCTAGTTCATTGAAAAATATCATTATTTTCATAAGGATTGGATTGAATCTGTAAATTGCTTTGGGCAGGATGGCCATTTGGAAAATATGAATTCTTCATATCCATGAACATGGGATAGATTTCCATTTATTTGTGAATTCTTTAATTTTTCTCATGTGTATCTTGAATAAAGTTCTCTTACCTCTTTGTTTAGTTTTATTCCTAGGTATTTTAGTCTTTTGGATGTAATTGTAAATGGCATCATTTTCCGAATTTCTCTTTCTGCTAGTTCATTGTTAGTGTATGAGAACACAACAGATTTCTGTGTATTGACTTTGTATCCTGCACCTTTGCTGAATCAAATCATTTCAAATACATTTGAATATTTAGGGTTTTCTATACAGTGTAATATGTTCTCTGCAAATAGTACAGTTTTATTTCTTCCTTACCAATTTGGATGCCTTTTAGCTCTTTATCTTTCTGATTTGGTGGAACATTTAGGGCTTTCTATACAGTGTCATATGTCATTTGCAAATAGTGACAGTTTCATTTCTTCCTTAGCTATTTGGATGCTTTTTATCTGTTTATCTAGTCTGATTGCCATGACTAGGACCTCCAGTTCAGTGCTGAATAAAAGTGGTGAGAGAGGAAAAAGTTTCAACTTTTTGCCATTGAGTATTATGTTAGCTTTGGGATGGTTATATATGGCCTTTATTATGTTACAGTACATTCCCTCTGTACACATTTTGTTGAAAGTTTTTATGATGAATGGATGCTGCATTTTGTCAAATGTTTTTCAACATCTATTAAGATTATCATATGGTTTTTGTCCTTCCTTTTGTTAATGTAGGGTATCATGTTGATTGATATATAAATATTGCATCCCTGGAATAAATCTCACTTGGTCATGATGGGTGGTCCTTTTGATGTATTTTTGGATTTAGTTTGCTAATATTTTGTTGAGGACTTTTGCATCTATGTTCACCAGGGATGTTGGTCTCTAATGTTATTGTAGTGTCTTTTCCTGGTTTTGGTATTAGAGTGATGCTGGCCTCATAGAATGAGTTTGGAAGTATTCTCTCCTCTTCTATTTTTTTGGAATACCATAAGACAGATGGGTGTTATATCTTTTTTAAATGTTTCAAAGAACTCAGCTGTGAAGCCATCTCGTCCTGGAATTTTGTTTCTTGGGAATTGTATGATTTCCAATTCAGTTTTGCTACTGGTAATTGGTCTATTCTGATTTTCTTTTTCCTCCTGGGTCAGTCTTGGTAGGTTGTAGTTTTCTAGTTATTTGTGCATTTTTTCTTGGTTGTCCAATTTATTGGCATATAATTTCTCATTGAATTCTGTAATAATTCTTTGTATTTCTGTGATGTCATTTGTAACTTCTCCATTTTCATTTATAATTGTTTTATTTGTGTCATCTCTCTTCTTGATAAGTATGGCTAGGGATTGCCTTGTTTATCTTCTCAAAGAACCAGCTCAGTTTCATTAATTTTTTTCTATTGTTTTATTCTTTATTTTATTTATATCTGCTCTATTCTTTATTATGTCTGTACTACTAATAACTCTGGGTTTCATTTTTTTTTTCTTTTACTAGTTTCTTTAGTTATGAGTCCAGACTGTATATTTGGAATTTTCCTTGTTTCCTGAGGTAGACAGATTGCTATGTACTTCCCTCTTTGAACCGCTTTTGCTGTATCCCACATTTCAAACCATTGTGTTTCTGTTTTCATTTGTCTCCATTTATTGTTTGATATCCTTTTTGATTTGTTCATTGATCTTTTGGCTAGAAGCATTTTGTTTAGTAGCCATATGTTTGTTTTTTGGGGGGGTTTCTTCATGTAATTGACCTCTAGTTTCATATCACAGTGGTCTGAAAAGATGATACAATTTCAATCTTTTTGAATTGATTGAGGCTTTTTTTGTGTCTTAATATGTGATCTATTCTGGAGAACATTCTATGTGCATTTGAGAAAAATATGTGTCCTGCTGCTTTTGGGTGGAACATTTATATATTTGTTAAGTACATCTGATCTAATATATTGCTCAATTTTGCTGTTTCCCTATTTATTTTGTGTTGGGATGATCTGTCCATTACTGTATGTGGGGTGTTAAAGTCTTCTAATATGATTATGTTGCTGCCTGTTTCCCCCGTTAGGTCTGTTAGTATTTGTTTTATATATTCAGTTATGCCTATGTTGGGTATATCGATACATATGACTGTGATATCCTCCTGTTGGACTGATACTTTTATTATTATGTAATAAACTTCGTTGTCTCTTGTTACTTATTTCTTTTAAAGTCTATTCATCTGATGTAAGTAATTGCTACTCCTGCTTTTTCCCCCTCTTATTTGCATTAAGTACCTTTTTCCATCCCTTCACTCTTGGTCTACATATTTCTTACATCTGAAATGAGTCTGGTAGGCAGCATATAGATGGTCTTGTTTCTTTATCTTTACTGACATCCTATGTCTTTTGAATTGTGCATTTAGTCCATTTACTTTTAAGGTAATTATTGATAGGTATGTACTTATTGCCATTTTATTCTTTCTGATTGTTTATGTAGTTCCTCTCTGTTCCACTTGTTCTGTCTTATACTCTTATTGATGGTTTCTATTAGTGTTATGCTTGGATGTCTTTAAAAATTTTTTTTGTTTGTATTGTAGGCTTACAGTTTGTGGTTGCGATAAGGTTCTTGGATAGTTTCCTACATATATAATGGTCTATATTAAGTTGATGGCCACTCAATTTTTAACACAATATAAATGTACAACTTTTCTATACTTCTTTCTACACACTTCATGTGTAAAATGTCATCATCTCAATTCTGGGAAAAAAATGGCAACATGAGAAGTGAGGCAGAAATATCCTCCCCAAACCACAAATAATATGAAAATACAGAAAATATGAAGAATCCCGAAAGAGTTACCAGAAAGAAGACTGAAAGAGAAGGCTTTCATTGGGGGAAAAGAGAAGACCTCATAGAAAAGGGTAAAGTAACAAAGCTGTGATCCAGCGGGACTCAAGCCCTCCCCCATCCCAGTTCATAGGAGAAAGAAAATGGAGTAGGGAGGGAGTGGAAGCCCAGGGCTGCTAAACACACACCCTTGATCTGCTCTAGGAGTACAAACCTATACTAAATGGTGCTCTGAAGCCTAGAGGGGTTGGAAAGCAAAAACAGGCAGAATACTCAGAGAGACTGAGATTCCAGCTGCTTGTGGAGAACAGGTACACACACCCGGCCACTCCAGGACAAAAGAAAGGTGGGGACTTTGAAAGACTTCCCAACAGCAAGAGGGCTGCCAAAGGGACAAGGATTATGCAGAGCTTGCTGCTCAGGAGAAAAGACAGTTGGACAAAACTGTCCTGGCACACTCAGGCCAGCAGGTTAGAAACTTTCAGGGGCTTCAGGTGCTCCATCTACTGGCTGACAATGCAGCACTGAGGCTCCCCACTGCAATGTGCAGCCTGCAGCTCCTTCCTCCCAGCTGGCCCTAGTTCCCAAGCCTGCAGCCCCCACCATCATGCCAGGCCAGTTGAAGGATAGCTACAGGAGCATAATGCAGAGGCTTCTCCCCGCACACATGGCCCACTGACCCTGGCAATGGAGGCACTGCAGCTGGGAAACAGGAAAGAACTCTATCCTTGTGGCAGATACCAGGGCTGATTTTCTGGAACTGTCACTATCCCCCCAGGTGCTGCACAGCTCCAGAGACTAGAGCTTCTGGGCACTACAGGGCACCACCTACACAAAGTTATTACTCCATACTATTCATTAGAAATATGAAGCAGCAAAGAACCTTGTGCAAACCCAAATCCCTCAAACACAAGAAAGAGGGCTTAGTGAAAATGAAATCACCAATCTTCTTCATAAAGATTTCAAAATAAAAATCATAAACATGCTCATGGAGCTACAGAAAAATATTCAAGATCTCAGGAAAGACTTCAAGAAAGAGATAGATACTTTGAAAAATACAGTATCTGAAAGGAAACATACAATGGAGGGATTTAAACGCAGGTTAGATTAGGTAGAGGACACAGTAAATGAAATAGAAATTAGAGGACAGGAATACAAAGAAGCTGAGGCATGGAGAGAAAAAAGGATCTCTACAAATGAAAGAATAATAAGACAACTCTGCAACCAATCCAAAGAGAACAATATTCACATTATAGAGTTAACAGAAGAAGAATAGAAAAGGGGATAGAAAGTCTCTTTGAGGAAATAATTTCTGAAAACATCCCAATCTGGAGAGGGAAATAGTCTCTAAGGCCATGGAAGTGCACAGATCTCCCAACACAAGGGAAACTAGGAAGACAATGCCAAGACATATAATTAAAATGGCAAATATCAAGATCAAGGACAGAGTATGAAAAGCATCCAGAGGAAGAAAAAAAGATTGTATACAAAGGAAAACCCATCAGGCTATCATGAGACTTCTCAGCAGAAACCTTACAGGTTAGAAGGGAGTGGCATGATATATTTAATTCAACAAAACAAGGGCCTCCAAACAAGAATACTCTAGCTGGCAAGACTATCATTTAAATTTGAAGCAGGGATTAAACAATTTCCAGACAAGCAAAGTCTGAGGGAATTTACCTCCCCATAACCATCTCTACAGTATAGTTTAAATGGACTTCTATAGATGGAAGTATTCTTAAGGCTAAATAGCTGTCACCAGAGAAAATAAAACCACAGTAAAGGAAGTATACGGATGAATTCCTAAGTAAATGCAAAATTAAACCAACCATGCACAAAGTCAGTCAAGGGATACACAAAGAGTACAGAATATGAAACCTAACATATAAAGACTGGAGGAGGAAAAAAAAGAAGGGAGAGAAAAAGAATCATCAGACTGTGTTTATAACAGTGTAAAAAGTGAGTTAAGGTAAATGGCTAGATAGTAATGAAGCTGCCATTGAACCTTTGATAACCACAAATCTAAAGCCTGAAATGGCAATGAGTACATGTGAAGGGTCCCCACCAGTAAGATGGCAAACTTCCGGCTTCTTTTCGGGGTCCTCGGTTCCTGCCGGCGCCACCTGAAGCCCAATCACCTCTCGCCCCCCTCCTAATCCCAGCACCTAGCCAACAGCCACCAGCCCCGTAGAAGTAACACCACAATCACCCTATGCCCCTTCCTATATAACCCAGCACCTTTCCCTAATAAAGCGGAACTCTCTGGTGAATTGCTGCTGTGTGTCGCTCCTTTCCTTTCATTGGTGCCAAAACCTGGGAGACGGGACACCCCAACTGGGCCCCGTCTTCCCCCAACACCAGCAGCAGCTTGACCTCGTCCTCTTTTTCCGGCGCTGGCTGATCACACTCACCACTCCTCTCTGGCCTTTAGGTAAGTTTCCACACACCCCCCGGGGTGGGCCACTCTTCCCCGAGCTATCGCAGTGCCATTGACCGTGATCGTCCAGCAAGGCCCTGATGCTCGGGGACAAGGAGGGAACGCTCCCCGCCTCAGGCCTTCACGGCTGCGGCGGACCCTCAGGCCCCTCCCCCGACAGCCATAAACCCCCGCCTCAGCTGAAACTTTTTAAGCAAAATCTCCCCGGGGTGGGCCACTCTTCTCCGAGCTATCGCAGTGCCATTGACCGTGATCGTCTGGCAAGGCCCTGACGCTCAGGGACGAGGAGGGAACGCTCCCAGCCTCAGGCCTTCACGGCTGCGGCGGACCCTCAGGCCCCTCCCCCGACAGCCATAAATCCCCGCCTCAGGCCTTCACGGCTGCAGCGGACCCTCAGGCCCCTCTTCCAAAAGCCATAAACCCCCACCTCAGGCCTTCACAGCTGCAGCAGACTCTCAGCCACCCCCCCCAACAGCCATAAACGAGGTGACTCCTTTGCGGATGAGAACGCTCCCTTTCCCGCCCCCTCCTCCTTCTGTTCCGTCCGCCGAAACCTGTTCGGTCTGCCAAAAACGCCTAGCGCTAGGTACCTCGTGACTCCGGCACTCTGCCTTCTTAGGGAAGTCTGGGTGACGACCCACACTTCCCAAGAAATTCCGACTCGTATACGAGTTTCCGCAGACCACCAAGGATCACCGGGGACGCCCTTTGTCTCCTTGTGGTCTGCCTCCAGTCCGAGGATCTCCGTTTGTCTTCCCCTGTTTGTCTCCTTCTCTGTCCTTTAGCCATGGGAGCCTCCTCATCCCTCCCTGAAAGTTCACCTCTTGAATGCCTGCTTAAGCATCTGGCTACCCTCTTCCTGATGCCTGATATAAAACCAAAACTTCTCCGTAAATATTGCTCCCAAGATTGGCCAACATACCCCCTAGACAATAACAACCAATGGCCCGCAGGGGGAACTCTTGATCCTAACATCACTCGCAATCTCTTTAACTACTGCCAGCGCCTGAAAAAATGGAAGGAGATTCCCTATATCGAAGCTTTTTGCCTCCTAGCTCAAAATCCCAGCCTCTGCACCACCTGCTCCCTGCCCCAAGTTCTCCTAGCCTGCAAGCCGTCTCCCTCCCCTCCACACACTCCCAGTCCCTCTTCAATTACCTTTGACCCGGCCGATGAGCCTCCGCCATACAGACTTCCCCCTTCAGCCCCTCCCCCTCCTACAACCCCTCCACCCTCCGCCGCCGCTGCCCTCCCGTCCTCACCCTTCCCCTTCTCCTCCTACAACAGCCCCTCCCCCTTCCTCTACTGCCACCACCGCTGCCTCTTTCCCCACGGCAGAAGCTTCCCATCCTCTCCCTTCCCCTTCTTCTCCTACAACAGCCCCTCCCCCTTCCTCTATCGCCACCGCCGCCTCCACCCCCGCAGAAGCCTCCCATCCTCTCCCTTCCCCCTCCTCCACCATCTCCTCCTCCACCTCACCACCTCCTCCTCCGTCCCCCTCACCTTCCCCCCTCCCGCAAATCGAGCCTGAGCCTTTCAGCCCCCCTCTAACTAAGTTCCAAGAGCCTCGTCTGTCTTTGCCCCCTCAGATTCGGTCCCAAGGGCCTCCCAAAATTATCGTGGCTTTGCCCCCATCACCTGTTTCCCCCACACAGACTGAGCCAGAACCCTTCAGTCCCCCTCAGACTCGGTCCCGAGGGCCTCCCAAAATTATCGCCCCGCTCCAGGAAGTAGCAGGATCCGAAGGCATCGTGCGCGTTCACGTCCCTTTCTCCTTAGGAGATTTAGCCCAACTAGAGAAACGCCTAGGTTCCTTTTCAACTGATCCCACGACCTACATCAGGGAGTTTCAATGGACCCTCCAGTCTTACAGCCTCACGAATCATGACATTTTCATACTCCTGGCCAATACTCTCCTCCCTGAGGAGCATAGACGAGCTTGGGACTTCGCCCAAACGCATGCTACCGAAACGAACAGGACTGACCCCACCTGTCCCCCTGGTCCCACTGCTGTCCCCGAACAAGACCCACACTGGGATTATAACACTGCCGTGGGTCTCCACTCTCGAGATATTTTTGCCTCCTGCTTAATAGCAGGTCTAAAAAAGGCAGCTCGTAAAGTAGTCAATTTTCAAAAGCTCCAAGACATAATTCAAAAGAGAGACGAAACCCCCTCCGAGTTCTTAGATAGACTCACTCAAGCCCTATTACAGTATACCAGCCTGGACCCAGAAACACCTGAAGGAAGACAGGTCCTTATGACATACTTCCTAGCTCAAAGCTACTCCGACATTAAAGCTAAACTCAAAAAGTTAGAACAGGGCCCCGCTACCCCACAGACTGAGATCCTAACAGTGGCCTTTAAAGTCTTCCATAACCGGGAGGAGGAGAAAGAACGCCGTAAACAAAAAGCTGATCAGGCCAATTTCCAGATGTTGGCCCAGCTGATAAAACCACAACCTGGGCGCCCCTCTACAGACAAGCCCCCCCCAGGAGCTTGTTTCAAGTGCGGAAAAGAGGGACATTGGTCAAGGGCGTGCCCCTACCCCAGATCTCCTACCACCCCATGACCCAGATGCCACAAAAAGGGCCACTGGGTGTCTGATTGCCCAACCACCCGAAGGGGAGGCTGGACGAACAACCCCCATCCTAAGCCCACCGTAGTGGGGCTGGCAGAAGAAGATTGATGGGGCCCGGGGGCTTCTCGCCCGACCATTTCCATCACCAAACAGGAGCCCAGGGTTACTTTAACAGTAGACGGTCGCCCCATCTCCTTCCTCCTAGATACAGGAGCCACCTTCTCAGTCTTGCGAGAATACCAGGGCCCTACCATGCCAGCCATTACTCCTATAGTCGGGGTAGGAGGTAAACAGATTTTCCCATTAAAACCCCCCCCTTTTATGCACAATCCTAGACAGTCCCATACCTTTCTCCCACTCCTTCCTAGTTATGCCCCAGTGTCCCATCCCTTTACTAGGACAGGACATCCTTTCCCTCCTCCACGTTTCCATAACTATATCCACTCCCACAGCCCCCAGTACTCCCTTTCTGATGGCCCTCATAGCCGACAACCCCCCTTTACCCAATGAAAGCTCCGGTTCTGCCCTTATACACCGTGTAAATCCCAAAGTTTGGGACATTACAAGCCCCTCCATGGCCCTATGTCCCCCTGCCTCTATCAAATTACGTGACCCCTCTCAGTATATCTGTCAGGCCCAATACCCCCTAACCACTTCAGCCCTCATAGGCCTCCAACCCATCATTCAAGATCTCTTAAACAAAAACTACCTCAGACCCACTCACTCCCCATTTAATACCCCCATATTAGCTGTTAAAAAAAACAACGGATCTTTCCGCCTTGTCCAAGACCTTCGCCTCATCAACATAGCCGTTGTCCTTATCCATCCCTTAGTTCCAAATCCATACACCCTTTTATCGCAGATCCCTGCTTCCGCATCCCACTTCTCAGTCCTAGATCTCAAAGACGCATTTTTTTCTATCCCTCTAGACCCCTCCTCCCAAGATTTTTTTGCCTTCACCTGGACGGACCCATACACCAGACATTCTGTACAACTTACTTGGACAGTTTTACCACAAGGCTTCCGAGATAGTCCCCATATTTTTGGACAAGTCCTAGCTCAAGACCTCAAACAGTTTCACCATGATCACCCCGAGTCCACTTTATTACAATATGTAGATGATCTTCTGCTCTGCAGTCCCTTGTGGGAACAGTCTCAACTTGACACTGTGTCTCTACTTAACCTTCTAGCTTCCAGAGGTTACCGAGTATCCCCTGTCAAAGCTCAAATCTCTTCCCCTTCTGTCACTTACCTTGGATTCCTTCTGTCTCAACAAAGAAAGTCCATTACCTTAGACAGAAAACGACTCCTCTCTGACCTGCCCGTTCCCAAAACCAAGACAGAAATCCTTTCCTTTCTAGGCTTGGCTGGGTATTTTAGAGCATGGATCCCTAACTTCTCCCTGTTGGCAAGACCCCTATACGACCTCAGCAAGGGCCCCCGTGAAGAACCATTATCATCCTCACCCCGACACTCCTTCATTAAGCTCCGTCAAGCCCTTGTAGAAGCTCCAGCTCTCCATCTCCCTGATTTGTCAAAACCCTTCTCATTATACATTCATGAGAGGTCCAGTCAAGCTCTAGGAGTCCTAGGCCAATATTATGGCCCATCCTTTGCCCCAGTAGCTTATCTCTCCAAGCAATTAGACCCCACAGTTCGGGGATGGGCCCCCTGCCTATGGGCATTAGCCGCTGGACAGCTCTTGCAGAAAGAAGCTCATAAACTAACATTCAGAGTGCCCCTTACCATTCTGTCCCCACATCACCTAAAAGATCTCCTAACCTACAAAAGTTTACAGACTCTCCCTCCCTCCAGACTCCTGACCTTACTGTCCTCTTTCCTACAAAATCCAAACATTTCTTTCCTCCCCTGCCCGCCCCTGAATCCGGCCACTCTTCTTCCTCTGCCCTACTCTCCTCATACTCCCTCGCATGATTGCTTGGAAGCCCTTCACAACTTCCTTCCGTGCCACTCCATGATCTCCGAAGGAGCCCTCTCACACTCCGACCTCATCTGGTTTACTGATGGGTCCTCCTTTAAACATGAGGGCATCCACTACTCAGGATATGCAGTAGTCTCCCTTGAAGATGTCATTGAAGCACGAGCCCTACCCCCTGGTACAACCAATCAGCAGGCTGAACTCATTGCAGCCACCAGAGCTTGCACTCTGGCCCGGGACACGTCTCTCACATTGTACACTGACTCCAAGTACGTATTCCACATTCTCTTGTCCCACGCGGCAGTATGGAAAGAACGAGGCCTCCTCACCACAAAAGGGAATTCCATAACTAATTCAGCCTTAATTACTAAACTTCTAGAGGCTTCACAACTCCCACACCGACTAGGCATAGTCCACAGCAAATCACATAAAAAAGATGACTCCCCCATTGCAAGAGGTAACAACAAGGCCGACAGAGTAGCCCGGTCAGTTGCCCTATCAGAAAACGCACCAGACAACAATCCGTCTGCCCTTGCAGTTTTAGCCTTATCACAAGACGCCCTCTGCTCTCAGGACAAAGAGTCTCTCTTCTGCCTCTTACATGACCTGTTCCATCCCAGCCCCCAATCCTTGATCCATTTTTTACAATCGTTTTTTCCTCTCTCTCCTGAAGACAAAACCCTACTTAACCAAATCACCTGCAAGTGCACCATCTGCCAACGCACTAACCCTAATACCCCCCTCAAAGCCCGACCCTTCCCGGCTCATCAAGCAAGGGGTAATGTCCCCGCTGCATATTGTCAAATAGACTTCACTAACATGCCCCCTGTACGACGTACCAGATACCTACTCGTGCTAGTAGATACATTTTCAGGATGGGTCGAAGCTTTCCTCACCACTAACAAACAAGCATCCGTAGTTGCCTCTATCCTCCTCACCCAGATCTTTCCTAGGTTTGGGATGCCCACTTCCCTCCAATCAGATAATGGCCCTGAGTTCACTGCCCAAATTATCCAGAACCTCTCCAAGTCGCTCTCGCTCCCCTGGCATTTACATTGTCCTTATCGACCACAAGCTTCAGGAAAAGTAGAAAGAGTCAATAGGACTCTAAAAGACATCCTGACCAAACTATCTCTAGAACTACACCTTGACTGGGTTTGCTTACTTCCCTTAGCTCTACTCCACATTCGAGCCCTCCCAAAGAAACCTTCCTTCTTGTCACCCTTTGAGATCATGTACGGCTGCCTGATTCTACCCCCGGGGCTCCCTTCCCACAAAGGACCATTTCCTCCCAATATAGCCCTTCCACTACTCTCTCTCCTCCGCACTGTATTGTGGAAATATCAGGATTGGCTCCTTCCTGATCCATCCGCCTCCCAAAATCCTCCTGTCTTACAGCCCGGCCAACTAGTGTTTTATAAGCCACCAGAGGATCAGCCCTCTCTCACCCCGAAATGGGAAGGTCCACACCCAGTTATTCTCTGCACCCCCTCGGCTGCCAAGCTCTCACTGCCTGATAACTCTGTCACCCCTTGGATTCATATCTCCAGGTTGAAACCAAATACCCAAGACCCACCTTCTCTGGACACCCAAGACCCATCAGTCACAATCCAGAGCCCTTTGGATACAGCCCAAGATGCTGTCTACTCTACCACGCCTCATCCCTCTGATCCCTTGAAGCTCCGCATCTCCCGTGCACCCCCTTTGCCATCCATACCTGAATAATGACTTTTTCCTCCTTTACTGCTCTCTCGCTTTTTTCCCTCATTCCTATTGTCTTCCCTGCCGCCCCACCCTCCTTTGTATGGTGATTCAAAGTCAAGCAGACTTACACACAGCATCAAACAAAAGTTACTGCCCTCATTGCCACATCAGACTGCCCTCTGAAAGGCTGCTCTGAGCCTTTGTACTTCCACTTTCCTCCCTCCACCGAAGTATTCATTTACAGCTACCTTTATTCTCCCTACCTCTGCTTCCTCTATGACCAAAGACAAGCCTATTGCAGGCGATGGCAAGACACCTACGGGGGATGCCCCTACTGGTCTTGCACCATTCACTACATGGGTGACTTCCAGTACCCACAGTATTACTCCTCCAACCGTTTCATGAAATATCCCAACGGCTCATTCTCCTTATCAATCCCAGATCCCTGGGACTCTCGATGGGCTGCTGAAGTAACAGCCTCAGTTTACTACAAGGGGTCCTGACCCCCTATGGTACCCTTCATATCTCTCGAGAGTATGTTCCCTCTCGCTCCCAGATCTCTCAAGTTGCATCAGATATCAGACATTCCGAGAAAGTCATTATCCAAACTCTTGATGGCACCTCTTCATCTTCTTATTCCTCCTACTCTTGGTTACAGCTCATTCAAGACACCACCATCTTTCTCAACCACACCCTCAACACCGCCAATTGTTTCTTGTGTGCATCACTACAGCGCCCACTGCTGGCCGCCGTGCCCCTCAATATTTCCAACTACTCCTTCCATGCAGAAGGACAACCCCTCCGTCCCCTAGCAGACATACCCCTATGGGAACCAGAATACCCAGATAATCTCACCATCCACCACTGTGTAGGCCCAACTCCATCCCCCTCCAGTGCACTTCACTGCCTCTCTATCTACACCCCTACCTCCGGCTCTAAGACTTTTACACAACCGGGACACTTCTTTTGGTGTAATGGCAGCCTTTTCAACTCACTACCTCTCAACTCCGATACACCCTGCATTCTCGTCACCCTAATCCCACAGCTTACACTTTACAGCATGGCAGAATTCCTTGAGCTCCAACCTCCCTTGCACTCGCGCACAAAAAGGGCTGCTTTCCTTCCCATCATGGTCGGTATCTCTTTAATCACCTCAGCCATTGGGGTGGGGTTTTCGGGAGGAGCCTTGGGTCACTCTCTATGGGCAGTTAGAGATTTCGACGCCAAACTTGAGGGAGCCCTGACATCCACTGCCGATTCCCTAGCATCTCTGCAAAGACAGGTCACTTCGCTAGCTAAAGTCACCCTTCAAAACCGGCGGGCCCTAGATCTGCTTACAGCCGAGAAGGGCGGCACCTGCATCTTCCTCCAGGAAGAGTGCTGCTATTACATCAACGAATCCGGCATTGTAGAAACTGACATCACCAAACTCACTGACCTTGCCTCCAGCCTCCACTCTGCTTCCAATTCCAACCCATTCTCTTCAATACTAACAAACCCCCTCCTCACCTGGCTCTGGCCCATTTCAGGCCCCATAATAGTCATTCTTCTCGTCTGTCTCTTCTTACCCTGTATAATAAAGTTCATCAAATCTCAAGTCGGAAAAATCTCTAATCAAGCTTTCAACCAGCTTTTATTCAGGAACTACCAGCTTCTGGCCACAGAAGACCCCTCACCCTCACGTGACCTCCTCACCACATGCTGAGATGGACCCCTCTCTCCGCTGGAAACTGTTCCTGGAAACAATGGCCGCAGACGCCTGGCTCCTGACACCCATATCCTCTTGGCACCATTGGAATCAACAGGTCCTCAACCTATGGTTACAGGGAACCTTCATTGATTTCCAACCTGAAGAAGTCCACATCTACTCATCCTTACTGTGGGGAGTCCTATCAACCCTTTCCTCCCAATCCTCAAGCCCTCACTCCCTTCTCCGCCCCTGTTCAGCAGGAAGCAGTCAGAGAGAAAGCAACGTCCACAAACCCATAGAGGAGAAAAGGGGGAATGAAGGGTCCCCACCAGTAAGATGGCAAACTTCCGGCTTCTTTTCGGGGTCCTCGGTTCCCGCCAGCGCCACCTGAACCCCAATCACCTCTCGCCCCCCTCCCAATCCCAGCACCTAGCCAACAGCCACCAGCCCCGTAGAAGTAACACCACAATCACCCTATGCCCCTTCCTATATAACCCAGCACCTTTCCCTAATAAAGCGGAACTCTCTGGTGAATTGCTGTTGTGTGTCGCTCCTTTCCTTTCAACATGTCTATCGATAACCTCCCTAGATGTAAATGGACTGAATGCATCAATCAAAAGACATAGTGTTTCAGAATGGATAAAGAAAAGAAGATCCATCTATATGCTGCCTACAAAAGATTCACTTCAAACCCAAAGACATATAGAGTTTAAAAGTGAAGGGATACAAAAAGATATTTCTTGCAACTAATAGGGAGAGAAAAGCAGGAGTTGCAATACTTGTATCACATAAAATAAACTTCAAAACAAAGAAAGTAACAAGAGACAAAGAAGGACATTACATAATGATAAAGGGATCATTCCAACAAGAGGATATAATCATTATAAGTATCTATGCACTCAAGACAGGAGCACTGAAATATGTGCAACAAATATTAACAGAATTAAAGGGGGTAATAGAATGCAATGCATTCATTTTAGGAGACTACAACACACCACTCACTCCAAAGGACAGATCAACCAGACAGAAAATAAGTAAGGAGTCAGAGGCACTGGAAAACATATTAGAACAGATGGACCTAATAGACATCTACAGAACACTCTACCTAAAAGCAGCAGGATACGCATACTTCTCAAGTGCACATAGAACATTTTCCAGAATAGATCACATACTAGACCACAAAAAGAGCCTCAGTGAATTCAGCAGAATTGTGTTGAGCGGGCTATGCCCTTCCCCCACTTGCCGATGTGGCGGGAATGGAGAACAAAGAACATTCTGTTTACACATTCCATGAGCAACTAACAGGAACCCTGCTGTAGTTCAGTTGGTAGAGCATGGGACTCTTAACATCAGAGTCGTGAGTTTGAGCCGAACTGGAGCAGCTGAGGCAAGCAAGAGGGCTAGTGGCTGGTGACACGAAGGAGCGTCAGCCCTCCTCATCTGCCTACCTAGCTCAGTCGGTAGAGCATGAGACTCTTACTCTCAGAATTGTGAGTTCAAGCCCAACTAGGAGTGGCAGAGGGAAGCAGCTGGGCTGCTGGCTGGCGACGCATGGGAACATCAGCCCTCCCAGTTCTTTCTGTCTTTCTTTCTTTTCTTCGCCCCCCCCTACTGCACTTCAGGACCTGCTCGACTTGGCGCGGCTGGACCGCGTCAAGTGGTGCCCGAACAGGGACCTGAAGGAGAGGGAGAAGGTGAGGGCCACCACGAGGCCAATAGAGAAGAGAAAGCCCTGGCCAGGGTAACCAGAGAAGACACGCGAGAGAAGAAGCGTACAAGAAACGTGGACATGGTAAGTGAATTTTTCTGGGAGCCCAATACGGGACAGGCGGGGAGCAAACAGTTATATATTTGCGGGCTAAAGAGGTTGTTAGCCACCAGAGGAATTAAAGTAGGGAAGCCCCAATTAGAAAGATTTTTAGATTTTATTGAGAAAGTGTGCCCTTAGTTCCCGGAAGAAGGGACAGTAGACATAGAATTGTGGAATGAGGTAGGAAAGGGACTTCAATCTTATTATTCTACCCATGGTCCAAAAAAGGTTCCGGTGGACACATTTGGCCTGTGGACCTTAATTAGAGATTCTTACATGACTTAAGGCAAATTAATGCAGTTCTTAAACCTATGGGACCTTTACAACAAGGCCTCCCTTTTTCGGCTATGATTCCAAAAGACTGGAATATGGCTATCATTGACCTTAAAGATTGCTTTTTCACCTTGCTCCCCATTCAAAGCAGTCCTCTTAGGCCTGCGTTACTTCCTCCTGTGTAATGTAAATAGAGCCTGTAATTAAGCTGAACCCTCAGATCAACATGTAAATAGCTCTATTCTATTAACTGCTTTCCTTAGAGGCAGTCATCCTGGAGCTAAGCATTTCCTCCTCAGCAGCCCCAGGGAAGCCAAACAAGCTTGTGACTCAGATCAGGGCTCTTGTAGCGAAAAGTCACACAGTCCCTGCATTTATCAGACAGGCAGGGGCCTCTTGAGGAATGACAATAGCTCAGGCAGAAAAAACTAGGAAAACTAACTGAGAGCAATTCCATCCCTAAACTCTAAAAAGAAGTATCTTATCTTCTGCACACAAACCTGGCCCCAGTACAAACTCTCTGATTAGAGAGGCTTGGCCCCTGAAAGAAGTATGCAATATAATGTTATGCAGCTAAATATATTTTGCCACAAGGGAAGAGGATAGTCAAGAGTTCCATGAACTGCTACAATGTGGAGCTAGTTTTCTGAATTCTTTTAGTGAACATCTATTCTACTTATTAAGTTCATGGTCTTTGAGAATTGAGAAGTCTTAAACTAAACTCCCTGAGATAGAAGAAATTTATCTTCTGCAATACAGCCTGGCTTTAAATGACTGGAGCTAGAATTGTACTTGCATTTCATTTCCAGCCCCCTGGACACACATGGTCCCTATCAGTTCAGAGCCTTCATTGGCCCTGTCAGTTTGGGGCTGTCTAAACCTTAACCCAGTTATGTAAACTGCTTCCCTTTAGAGTGTATTCTTGAAAACTGAAGTACTTTTCATCAAATAAACTAAGAAGAAAGAAGACCATTGAGTATTAGAAACTCAAATCTTTATGTCAGTTTGTCTGTGTATATATGTATTTGTATGAAGAGTGTTACTAACTGTAGTCATTATGTCTCGGTCTGTATGTTTGTGTGTCTAAGTGTGTAACAAAAAAAAATATTTTCTACCTCCGGAGGGTATTAATAAAATTGATTTAAAAACAAGCACTTGTGAAAATTGGGCATTCTAAACCTTCCAGAAAATCTAATTAAAAAATATTATGCATTAATGCTAATTTAAGCTTAACTGAAATGGACATGTCTTTATAGTTATTAGCTGCCAAAGTTTACTTAAAGTCACTTAAGTTGATGTTACCTGTTGAAATGTTGGATCTCCCCAAAGGAGGACGCCACCCCAATTCACTCACGGAAGACGTCTCTTGATGCAACAAACAAGAGGACTTTATTCAGGAGCCAGCTAGCTGGGGTCCAAGTGTCAGCCCGACGCAGCAGGTTTCAACAAGGACCCCGAGCACTCAAAGCCAAGGGTTTATATAGCATTTTCAAAACACTTAACTCATAGTAATTTTCCACAGCTGCACATTATTCTTGCAAGACATACATCCTGGGGTTAGGCAAGAGCAAGTTAAGACTACTCCTCAATTGTCAGGGAGGTTCTGCACGATAAGCTTGGTATGTAAGATTAGCTGACCAAGGTTAGCTGACTAAAGGCCACAGCTGCCCACCACCTGGTGTTCATGATTAACTTGTTTTTCAAGGCCTTACCCAGTTCCAGTTTTTCTTTCTAAGTCACATACTCAGAAAATGGCTTCTAGGCTCTTAAGATGGCTATGCTTATGCTAACCTATTTCTATTCTCTTTTGATGCTTAGATTCTACATTTCCCCACTTTCTTTTTGGACATTCCAATCATGGAATGTTCGTTTATTCTTGCTGTGTGAGAGAATGATATTGTTGTCTTAGCATTAGTACCTGAACAGCACTTACTTTTTCTCTAACAAAGGTCACCAGCCGGTTTAAAATACAGGGGCCTAAGGTGAGGAGTAATACAAAAATGAGCAAGGGCCCTGCCAGGGTAGATATTAGGGTTGTAAGCCATGGGGACCGAGTAAACCAGGATTCAAATAGACTTTGGTTAGCCTCCCGCTCTCTCTTCTGTTGATCTAGCCTCTCTCTAAGTTTAGACATTGAATCTCTTACTATTCCAGAATGGTCTGCATAAAAGCAGCATTCTTCTTTCAGGGCTGCACACAATCCTCCTTCTTTTAAGAACAGTAGATCTAGTCCTCGCCTATTCTGTAGCACTACTTCAGAAAGGGAAGTTAGGGACTCTTCAAGTTTAGTGATGGATTGTTCTATGGTCCTTAAATCTTCATCAATAGCTGTTCTCAGTCCCTCATAATTTTGCTTTCCTTGAATAATGGTGGCTGCCTCTGTTCCTACTCCTGTTGCAACTCCCATTCCTAATAATATGGCTGGAGTCAATGAGACGGACTCTCTTCTATATCTATGTCTGGGTTCAAATTCTGTTACAAATGAGAAATCATCATGATACATCAGTCTAGGCACTAGTTGGACCATAATACAGAAATCGCGAGAGGAATTGAAGGCTGAGGTGGAGACACACGGGGTCAGTCCAGTATTACAAGCCCACCATCCCTCGGGAGGAGGGACTAGATATCTGTTTTCATCTGAGGAGGCTATGGATATGGTTTCATTACACAGATTCTTATGAGTTGAGGGGACCGTTCCTAGGCACTTCCCTTTCCCAGTCACTTCAGTCAGGGTCAGCTTCTTGTGGCTGCCCCAGCTACAGATTTCGTGGCTGGTTGTATTGTTAAAACTGCCCAACAGCCCCAACCCTTCATAATAAGGAGGTCCAGAGGCAAAACATAACCAACAGGATTAGGTAGTATTAGGGTTGGTGGTGTTTAGAACCCAGAAAGCCCCCTCGATGAGGTTGAGGAGGCATTGTCCGGTGCCAGAAAAAGGGGTTACTTGGTCAGGAGTGGGGGTGGAGGAAGTGGTGGCAGAGCCCACTGGTGGAACTAGGGCCTGCTTTGGGGCTGGGGTTGGGAGACACGGCTGATCTCGTAGGACAGTATTGGGTCCTACTGGGGCAGCCGGAAGGGTCTCAACTTTAAGTCTGATAGTAAATATGAGGCCTTTGTCATATCCAGATTTATAGTATCTGAGCCCCCACTGTCGTCCAGTGGCCCACCCATCATACTGGCACCCTTTATCACTGAACGTGATATTTAAGGGGTTGCATAGCCTTGTCTGCTCACAGTTAGGGGATGTGTGGTTCTGGACTACTTTAAGGAGGTCCCAACTGGACACGGGGTTCCAATAAGCATTACCTGTAGTCTCACAGCCACAAGAGCTACAATAAAAAGATTCTAAGCCCCCACACTGTCAGGCTCGTTGGTGGGTTCATCCGTCACGGGGGCAGACATAGAAAGTAATGGTTTTTATCCTATTGCAGGCTCGGGAATAACTACACCCACTATCTCCATAGGAAACCTGGCTCTGGGCTGCAGAATAATCATGGTCTGGTGGTCGAATTAGGTGGGTCTGTCTCCAGGGTATATTAGGTATGTCCCAGGTATCTAATCCAGCAGCTAGGGCACAAACATCGGGGTGCAGGATGGCCAGGTTTTAAGGGGGGCAGCCTTAGAAACAGACCACACTGCCTGTCCTGTCTGAGAGTAAACCTGCCATGTCAGCAACCTGGGTTCATGGGGGTTGGGGTTCTGGAGGGTTGGAAGTAGCAGGGGCATCAGAATCACTAATAACATGGTTCTTTTTACACAAACGAAGCTTAAGTGGGTTATCAGTCCGAGTTACTTGCCAGTCCGGGTCCGGCGGGGGTGCTTTCTTCAGATGTGTAGCGTGTACCCAGGAGGAGATGCCATCCACTTTCACGGCTGTGGGAGTAGTCAAGAGGACGATGAAGGGGCCTTTCCACTGAGGCTCAAGGTTTCCCGTTCGGTGTCGTCTCACGTAGACAGGGTCTCCCACCTGGAACTGATGAGGTACTGAGAAGTCCTCTGGCCGATAGGCTTCCCTGATGGAGGCCCACACTTCTTTCTGTACGACTTCCAAGGCCCGTAACCTTTCAAGCAGAAACTTATTAGTTGCACATTCGGGGGATGTATGAAGATGAGCCGATTGGAGTGGAGCCGGAGCCCCAAACATTATCTCAAAGGGCATTAGTTCAAAGCGGCCAGGGGTGTTCCTGACCCTAAATAAGGCAGAGGGAAGGAGGACTAACCAATCATATAAACCAGTCTCTATGGATAATTTAGTCAAGGTCTCTTTTAAAGTTCTGTTCATCCTTTCTACCTGTCCTGAGCTCTGGGGCCTGTATGCACAATGCAATTTCCAATCTGTCCCCAGGATCTTGGCCAATCCCTGACTCACCTGGGCAATGAAGGCAGGACCATTATAGGAGCCGATTACCTTTGGGATTCCGAACCTTGGAAATATCTCTTCAAGTATCTTCTTGGACACCGTCTGAGCTGTCTTGGTCTTGGTAGGGAAAGCTTCTGTCCATCCTGAAAAGGTATCTAAAAAGACTAGGAGGTACTTAATTCCATACTTAGCAGGCTTAATTTCAGTGAAGTCAGCTTCCCAGTAAGCTCCTGGTCGATCCCCGTGAAGCCTTTTTCCGTATATTACTTGATGTTTGTTCACATTTACCAACTGGCAAGGAACGCAATTTTTCACCACCTCGTCTGCCATTTCTCCCAAGCCAATGATGTGATAAGGGGAGTTTTGAACCAGGGCTTTTAGGTTCTTGGCCCCCAAATGTGTCAACTGATGTAGTTGCCTTAAGTATTTTCCTGCCTCTTTCTGGGGCAGAATATTCTTCTCATTTCCTGACTCATATGTTCCAAGGGGCGAGGATTTTTGGAACCCCAGCTTGTCCATCTGAACGAAGTCCTCGGGTGTATACTGGAAGCTTTTAGCACATGTGTCTTCTGGGTATACCCGGAGGGGTAAAATGTTCATTCCCTGGGCTGCTTGTTTTGCGGCTTGGTCTGCTCTCCGGTTCCCTCGAGCTATCAGAGATTCATCTTTCTGATGTCCAGGGCAATGTATTATTGCTACCTCCCTGGGTCTATGGATGGCTTCTAATAAATCTAAAATTTCCTGTTTGTTTTTGATATCTTTCCCAGCAGAAGTCAACAGCCCTCTCTGTCTGTAGATAGTCCCATGTATATGAGCGGTGGCAAAAGCGTATTGGCTGTCAGTGTGGACATTGAGTCTCTTACCTTCAGCCATCCGTAGAGCCTGGGTCAGGGCGACGAGTTCTGCTTGCTGTGCGGAAGTGCCCGCTGGAAGTCCACTGGCTCACACAATCCGGTCATCGTCTATTACTGCAGCCCTCGCCATCCTCTTACCTCCCATGATGTAACTGCTTCCGTCTGTGTACCAGGTCAGGAGTCCCGGTCCCTCTAGGGGCTGATCTCGTAGGTCCTGGCGGGTCCCTGTCTCTTCAGCCAGGATCTCCTGGCAGGTGTGAAGCACTTCTTTCCCCGAGTCAGGGAGCAGAGTAGCCGGGTTTAGGATGGCAGGCGGGGCGAATTCCACAGGAGTCAGGGGCTCCTGATCGTGATTCAGGAGCAAGGTTTGGTCGTGAGTCATTCTGGCGTTCAACATCCATCTTTCAGGTGGTTGCCGAATTACACTCTCCAGCACATGGGGAGCAACCACAGTGAGTTTTTGTCCCAGCGTAAGTTTGTCAGAATCTTTAACTAGGAGGGCCACGGCCGCCACTACTCTCAAACAGGCAGGCCATCCACTACTTACTGGGTCCAGTTTCTTTGACAAGTAGGCAACAGGTCTCTTCCAAGGTCCCCATTGTTGGGTCAACACTCCTCGAGCTACCCCGCTCCGTTCATCCACGAAGAGGACAAACAGCTTAGTCACGTTCGGCAATGCCAGAGCGGGTGCCGATAGGAGGGCCTTCTTAATATTATCAAAGGCCTGCTGTTGTTCAGATCCCCAAACAAACGGGGCCGCCCCTTTCGTTAGGGGATACAGGGGGGCAGCTAAGGTAGCATACCCGGGTATCCAAAGTCTACAAAATCCTGCCGTCCCCAGAAACTCGCGAACCTGGCGTGGAGTAGTGGGAACCGGGATCTGTGTCACAGTCTGCTTTCGGGCTTCAGTGAGCCATCTTTTCCCTTCTCTCAGGGAATATCCCAAGTAAGTCACTTGTTGTTGGCAGATCTGTGCCTTTTTGGCAGATGCCCTATACCCCAATTTAGCAAGTTCAGTCAGAAGGGCTCCAGTGGCCTCTTGGCAGGCTTCCCAGGTAGGGGCTGCTATTAATAGGTCATCAACATACTGCAACAAGGTTACCTGTGGGTTGGAGGCTCGGTAAAAAGCCAAGTCCCGGTGTAGAGCCTCGTCAAAGAGGGTGGGCGAATTCTTGAATCCTTGTGGCAAACGAGTCCAGGTCAATTGCCCAGTAGTTCCTGTGGAGGGATCTTTCCATTCAAAAGCAAACAGCGGTTGGCTACTCTGGTGCAGGTGCAGACAAAAGAAAGCGTCTTTTAAATCTAGGACTGTATACCAGGTGTTTTCTGGGGCCAGGGAGCTTAGCAGATTATAAGGGTTCGGCACAGTGGGATGAATGTCCTGTACCCTCTTATTAACTTCTCTCAAGTCTTGCACTGGTAGATAATCTCCTGTTCCCGCTTTCTTTACGGGCAGCAAGGGAGTGTTCCAGGGGGATTTACATTTTACTAATATCCCCTGTTCTATAAGCCTCTGGATATGGGGTCTAATTCCATCCCTGGCTTCTTTACTCATTGGATATTGTCTCACAGTTACTGGTAAAGCTGAAGCTTTCAGTTCTATGACCACAGGGTGCTGGTTCGCAGCAAGCCCCATACCCGCCGTCTCCGCCCAGGCTCCTGGAAACTGGTCAAGCCACTCCTGACCAACTCGGGAGGGTTCTGGTTCCTTAAAAAGGCGGTATTCATCCTCTAATCTTATGGTCAGGATACTTAGGCTCAAAGGTTTCTTTTCTCGATTAGTCACTTGAGTTTCTTCAGCTTGAAAGGATATTTGGGCCCCTACTTTGGTCAATATGTCTCTTCCTAACAGGGGTGTGGGGCATTCTGGTATGACAAGGAATGAGTGGTTTACTTGTCCCACTCCTAAGTCTACTGTTCTTTGGGTAGTCCATGCGTATTGTTTCTGGCCTGTAGCTCTGATCACCCAAGACTTTTTGCCAGAGAGGGGGCCCTTAGCTTGGGTCAGTACAGAATGTTGAGCACCGGTGTCTACCAGAAACTCAACAGGTTGCCCCTCCACCTTCAGGGTTACCCTGGACTCGGGGAGGGGCTCCGAGCCCCGTCTTCCCTAATCTTCATCCACTAGCAGAGACAACACCTTCTTCGGAGGTCCCCTCGGTGGCTTCTTAGGGCATTCCTTCACCCAATGCCCCTTTTCCTTGCAGTATGCACATTGGTCCTTCTCTAAAGAGGTCCGGTTGCCCAGGTACCCTGTCTTGCTAGCTCTGCCACTAGAGGGTGGGCATCCCCTACCTTCTACTACTGTAGCCAAGATACTTGTTAAATTTTTCTCATGCTTCCTGTCCCTCTTTTCCTCTTTACCTTCTCTTTCCTTCTCCTTCCTTAACTCCTTCTCTTCCTCAGTCTCCCTCTTGTGATAAACTTTTTCAGCCTCTTTTACTAAATCTTTCAGTGATGAATCTTGTAGGCCCTCTAATCTCTGAAGCTTCTTCCTAATGCCGGGCACTGATTGTCCGATAAAAGCAAGGGCCACTGAAGCGCTGTGCTCTTCAGAAGTAGGATCAAAGGGAGTATACCGCCTGAAGGCTTCCATCAGGCATTCTAGGAACACTGCGGGTGCCTCAGTGGCTCCCTGACTGACCTCTCTTACCTTGGCCAAATTAGTGGGGTGCCTCGCAGCCCCGCGGAGACCCACCACCAGAGCCTGGCGATAGACAGTTAGTTACTCCCTACCTTCTGGAGAATTAAAGTCCCAGTTGGGTCTGGTCAGCGGGAACCCCCTCTCTATATCATGAGGGAGTTGTGATGGTCGTCCATCGGCTCCAGGCACATTCTTTTGTGCCTCCAGAAGGATCCTTTCTCTCTCCTCCGTGGTGAAGAGCACCTGCAAAAGCTGTTGACAGTCATCCCAAGTGGGCTGGTGAGAAAACATCAGGGACTCTACCAGACCAGTTAGTCTCTGCGGTTCTTCTGAAAAAGGAGGGTGGTTAGCTTTCCAGTTATATAAATTGGCGGAGGAAAACGGCCAATACTGCAGAGGTTGGAAAGGTGAGTCCCTTTCTTCTCCGAGGATGGGAGCCCCATAAGACCGGAGAGGAAAAATACCCGGGGGGTCCAGGGTAGCCCCTTGGTGGCACCGAGTTCTCTGGGCAGGTCCCAGAGCCGGCCCCACTGCCTCAGCACCAGGGACTGGAGGTGTCGGGGGTGCTGGGGCTGGGGGGGCCATAGGGGCAGGAGGGTAAGGAGGGGGATCATCAACCATGAGTAAATCTTGAGTGTCTGGGTGAACTTTGGTGGTCTCTTTCTTCTTGCTCTGAGATTGGGTCTGGGCAAGTAAGACCCGAGGGCCCATTTTCTTTTGCACCCAGGGCTTTACCCAGGGTGGTGGATTCTCCACCAACTCCTGCCAGACTGCAATATAGGGTTGCTGACCCGGGTGTCCCTGAGGCGAGTCCTGAAAAACAACAGCTTTTACTGCTAGCAGAATGGAGAGATCAAAGGTCCCCTCCGGGGGCCACCCAACATCAAAGGTGGGCCACTCTGAGGTGCAGAAAGTCTGCCATAGCCCTTTCTTAACTTCTACTGACAAATAATGTGCCCTTGTATTTACTTCTGTCCAATGATCTAACGTCAGACTGAGGGGGGTCGTCACTGTCTGTCCCATTGTCAGTATAACAATTATTAGGCATGTGAAAGACACAAAAAACAGAGACACACACAGATTAGACACACGGCGGCTGCTCCTTGTTTTCCTCAGATTTTCAATCAGAAACCGAAAGGAATCGGAGGGTTGATACTCTTGGCGTCCAAAAATCAACCCTTTCTCATCAGATTCACCTTGCCGAAAAAACAGATTAGAGGCCACCAGGCGTCCCTGGCCCTCTGGTCTCCCTGAGGCGTCCCCCAGGGTTGCAGCCTGTGGTGCTCCGAGTACGTCTACTGACCATGGTCTTGAACCCTTTACGGGCTCGAGACAGCTGCCGGATGGAGGGTACCCCCTTCAGAATTCCGACCGGTCGCACTGAAAGACAGAAGACGAAACACGGACAACCCAAGACGCCACCGACCTTACCTCTTCCTCAAAGGGCGACTTTGGGAGTGAAGCAGGGTGAACGCTTGATCCCGGACGAGCCCCCAAGAAATGTTGGATCTCCCCAAAGGAGGACGCCACCCCAATTCACTCACGGAAGACGTCTCTTGATGCAACAAACAAGAGGACTTTATTCAGGAGCCAGCTAGCTGGGGTCCAAGTGTCAGCCCGACGCAGCAGGTTTCAACAAGGACCCTGAGCACTCAAAGCCAAGGGTTTATATAGCATTTTCAAAACACTTAACTCATAGTAATTTTCCACAGCTGCACATTATTCTTGCAAGACATACATCCTGGGGTTAGGCAAGAGCAAGTTAAGACTACTCCTCAATTGTCAGGGAGGTTCTGCACGATAAGCTTGGTATGTAAGATTAGCTGACCAAGGTTAGCTGACTAAAGGCCACAGCTGCCCACCACCTGGTGTTCATGATTAACTTGTTTTTCAAGGCCTTACCCAGTTCCAGTTTTTCTTTCTAAGTCACATACTCAGAAAATGGCTTCTAGGCTCTTAAGATGGCTATGCTTATGCTAACCTATTTCTATTCTCTTTTAATGCTTAGATTCTACAAAATATTCCAAGAAAATACTTAAAGAAAGGCTTGACTTCGATGTGTGGTGAAAGTTTTATAAGTAATTTAGCATGGTTGCTAAAAATAAGTAAACAAGTCTAGCAAATAAACTTTTTAATAATAATACTGTATTAATATATAACAATGTATATATCTGCAAACAGCCTGAGAATTTTTGTGGTAACCAAAATTCTTAAAGTTTGCTAAGTTATATAGACATATTTTGTACTTAATGAGAAATTGTGCTGAAAGGTACATTTCCAAAAATGATAAAATATGTTCATAGATGTATCAATCTGAAGAATGCTGGTGTAACAGTTTACAGTGGCCTGTTTTTCAGTGTTCACTTGAAGGTTAAGGTACCAAAGGGTTTTAGTTCTAATGAAAACTACTTAATATAATAAGGAAAATATTTTGGTATGTTAAAGATGTGTGTTTTAATAAGAGAAAGTATAAAGAATGGAAATTCATTTTGTTGAGAGTAAAAGAAGGTTAATTGTTCTAAAATACAGCTATTTATTTAAAGGGAGACAGAGAGACACAGACCGAGAGAGCAGTGTGGTTCCTTTTGTTGTGGCAGATCAGCTCAGCCTGTTGCTTTGGGGGAGGGTCGGGATGTTTAGAGATAAGGCGGGATAAACCCAGTCAAGCCCCAGGCAAGCCCAGGCATAGTTCTCACCCGGCTTGTGTGCTTGGGACCATAGGGCAAATGAAGAATAAATTACTATATTCTTACAGATATAATCATCCTGTGTGAAATTAAAGCAAGTGAGTATTAATATCGAGAACACAGCAAAATTGGACTTTTGTTTTCAGTTGGAAAGACAAAGTATTCTTTAACTGTTAGTCTGCTTTTAATATTGAAAGATTGCAAAGGGTTCTCTAATTGTTTTATTAAAACAGTTTCTTATGCTTAAAGTCTTAATGAATTGTCTGAGTATTTAAGAAAATAAGATCTTAATATTAAAAAGACTAAGCTAAGTGTTAACAACTATGTAACCTGCATTTGCTTTTAAACTTTCTTATTATCATTCTAGTTAAATAATAAGTGCTATTTAATAATTATAATTCTATTTAGGCAAGTGCCTTAAAAACTTTTGACAGCTTCCCAAAACCAAAATTTAAAAAGGTATTTTTACCTCTCAATTAACTCTGATATTTTCCAGAGGGCCCCTGGAACATATCAGTAGAATTTCTTCTCATCAAAGAAAATATTTGACTAATATGGCTTATTTACCTGGTATATACTCACCTAAAAAGTGCTGTCAAAAAGAATAATGCTCGATTTTATTACTGAGTGTTTTGTTACATAAATATCCAAACTTCCATATATCAACTATCTTACAGTAAGTTCTCATCAAATCTTTAACCATTGTTATTTGTAAATCTTTTCTTGTTTATAATCACTGTTTAATTACTACTAAACTAGTAAAGAACTAGATTTCAGCAAAATGAGTACTAGTGTTGGATTCTCCCTGAGGAGGACGTCGCCCCAATTCACTCACGAAAGGCGTCTCTTGATGCAACAAGCAAGAGGAATTTATTCAGGAACCAGCTAGCTGGGGTCCAAGTTAGCCCGACGCAGCGGGTCTCAACAAGGACCCTGAGCACACAAAGCCAGAAGGTTTTATAGCATTTTCAAAGGGGGCAACATTTTCCACAATCACAATACAGTGTTTTTTGATAGACACATAAATCTTTGGCTGGGGCCACATCCTGGGGTCTGGTTAGATAAGATTACCTTCGGAATGTTTAGGGTGGTTCTAGCAAGATAAGCTTGGTGTGTATGATTAACTGATTTGAGGTCAGCTAACTAAAGGTCACTACATTTAACACTGGCTGACTAACTTGTTTTTCGAGATTCTAATAATTTTCCTCCTTCTAGGTTAGGGGGTGGTATTTAAGCCTTTAAGATGGCTGTACTTATGCTAACTTTTGATTTTTCAGATCCTACATTTCCCCACTTCTCTTTAGGGGCATTCCAATCATGGAATGTTTGTGTCTTCTTGTGGGGTGAGTGAATGATATTGTTGCCTCAACATCAGTACATGAACAGCACTCACTCTTTCTCTAACAAAAGTTATCAGCCGATTTAATATGCAGGGTCCTAAACTGAGGAGCAACACAAGGATGAGTAAGGGCCCAGCCAGAGTGGATATCAGGGTTGTAAGCCACGGGGATCTAGTGAACCAAGATTCAAATAGCCCTTGGCCGGCTTCTTGTTCTTTCTTTCTCTGGTCTAGCCTTTCCCTAAGCTTTGACATTGAATCTCTTACTATTCCGGAATGGTCTGCATAAAAGCAGCATTCTTTTTTAAAGCTACACACAGTCCTCCTTCTTTTAGGAACAGCAGATCCAGCCCTCGTCTATTCTGCAAGACTACTTCAGAGAGGGAAGTCAGAGATTCTTCAAGTTTTGTAATGGATTGCTCTATGGTCTTTAGGTCTTCATCAATAGCTGTCCTTAGTCCTTCATAATGTTGGTTCCCTTGGACAATAGCTGCTGCCCCCGTTCCCACTCCAGCTGCGACACCTATCCCTAACAACACGGCTAAGGTCAGCGAGACCGGCTCTCTCTTATATCTATGCCTAGGTTCAAATTCAGCTACGAATGAGAGATCATCATGATACATCAACCTGGGCACCAGCTGAACCATGATACAGAAATCACGGGAGGAGTTGAAGGCAGAAGTAGAGACACATGGGGTCACTCCAGTGTTACAAGCCCACCATCCCTCGGGAGGAGGGACTAGATACTCATTTTCACCTGAGGAGGTTACAGCTATGGTTTCATTACACAAAGCTTTATGGGTGGGGGGAACTGTACCTAAACATCTTCCTCTTCCAGTTACTTTGGTCAGGGTTAGTTTCCTATGGCTCCCCCAGCTACAGATCTCGTGACGGGTCGTCCTGTTAAAACTGCCCAACAATCCTAATCCTTCATAATAAGGCGGCCCAGAAGAGAAACACAACCAACAGGATTTAGTAGTTTTAGGATTGGTGGTGTTTAAGGCCTGAAAAGCCCCTTCAAGGAGGTTGAGAAGGTGTTATCCTATGCTAGGAAAAGGGGTAACTTGGCCAAGAGTGGAGACAGAGGGAGTGGTGGTAGAGTCCACAGGTGGGGCTAGGGTCTGCTCGGGGGCTGGGGCTGGGAGACGTGGCCGATCCTGCAGGACAGCATTGGGTCCCACTGGGATAGCCGGGAGAGTCTCTACCTTAAGCCTGAGCATGAACAAGACTCCATTATCATAGCCACTCTAGTAGAGTCTTAGTCCCCATGTAAGCCCTTTTTCCCAGTTTGTTGCCCTTTTTCCTGCATCTGTGAAGGAGATGTCAATAAGATTGCAGGTGGAATTAGTCCTGCATTGGGCACGAGTGGCACCCCGTTGGATTTTTATGAGGCCTGGAGGAGGTCTCCCTGCGCTTCCTGTCAGCCAATGGCATGTCCCTGTCTGCTCACAAACCCAATTTTTACAAAAAAAATCTGTCTTCCCACCACACTGTGAGACCTCGGCATCGGTTGAGGGGTCCGGGCATACATAAAAGCAGGTACTTTGGATCTCTTTCATAGTCCCAGGGCCCCAATGCACTGTATAATCCCGAGTGCCACATCCGGGTACCCCAACTTTATCTTCATACCAGGGGTCTTGTTTGAAAAGAGTGCATATATCTACAGTGAGGGTAGGCCACCAGGTTCCCTTAGGGTGTTGTCCTGTTAACTGGACTACTACTTGGCGGGAAGCTGGGGTAATGATTTGCCATGTCAGTAACCTGGGTTCATGAGGGTTAGGGTTCTGGTGGGTTGGAGGTAGCAGGAACATCAGAATCACTAATAACATAGTTCTTTCTACACAAGCGAAGCTTAAGGGGGTTATCAGTCCGAGTTACTCGCCAGTCCGGGTCCGGTGGGGGTGCCTTCTTTAGATGTGAAGCATGTATCCAGGAGGAGATGCCGTCCACTTTCACGGCTGTGGGAGTAGTCAGGAGGACGATGAAAGGTCCCTTCCACCGTGGCTCGAGGTTTCCTGTCTGGTGTCTTCTCACGTAGACAGGGTCTCCCACCTGGAACTGGTGAGGTACTGAGAGGTCCTCTGGCCGATAGGCTTCCTTAATGGAGGCCCACACCTCTTTCTGCACAGCCTCCAAGGCTCGTAACCTTTCAAGGAAAAACTTATTAGTTGCACACTCGGGGAATGTATGAAGATGTGCTGATTGGAGCGGGGCCGGGGCCCCAAACATTATTTCAAAGGGCATTAGTCCAAAGCAGCCGGGAGTGTTCCTGACTCTAAACAGGGCAAAGGGAAGGAGGACCAACCAATCACATAAGCCAGTCTCTATGGACAATTTAGTCAAGGTCTCTTTTAGAGTTCTGTTCATCCTTTCTACCTGTCCTGAGCTCTGGGGCCTGTATGCACAATGCAATTTCCAATCTGTCCCCAGGATCTTGGCCAATCCCTGACTTACCTGGGCAACAAAGGCAGGGCCGTTGTCGGAGCCGATTACCTTTGGGATCCCAAACCTGGGAAATATTTCTTCAAGGATCTTTTTAGACACCGTCTGAGCTGTCTCAGTTTTGGTGGGGAACGCCTCTGTCCATCCTGAAAATGTGTCTAGGAAAACTAGAAGGTACTTATATCCGTACTTAGCAGGCTTAATTTCAGTGAAGTCAACTTCCCAATAAGCTCCTGGGCGATCTCCTTAAACTCTTTTCCCGGATATTGCTGGATTTTTGCTCACGTTTACTAATTGACAGGGAACACAATTTTTTACAACCTCGTCAGCCAATTTTCCTAATCCAATAACATGATAAGGGGAGTCTCGAACCAAGGTCTTTAGGTTTTTTGCTCCCAAATGTGTCAATTGATGTAATTGCCTTAAGTATTCTTCTGCCTCTCTCTGGGGCAGGACAACTTTCCCTTTTTCAGACTTGTATATCTCTTGGGGCAAGGAATTTTTGAACCCTAATTTGTTTATACAAGCGAGATCTTCAGGTGTATACTGGAAGCTCTTAATGTGGGTGGATTCCGGATACGCTTGGAGGGGTAAAATGCTCATTCCCTGAGCTGCTTGCTTTGCGGCTTGGTCCGCCCTCCGGTTTCCTCGAGCTATTGGAGAGTCATCTTTCTGATGTCCAGGGCAATGTATTATCGCTACTTCCTTAGGCCTATGGATGGCTTCTAACAAATCTAAAATTTCTTGTTTGTTTTTAACATCTTTCCCGGCAGAAGTTAACAGCCCTCTCTGTCTATAAATAGCCCCGTGTATATGAGCTGTGGCAAAAGCGTATCCGCTGTCAGTGTAGACGTTAAGTCTCTTACCTTCTGCCATCCTTAGAGCCTGAGTCAGGGCGATGAGTTCTGCTCGCTGTGCAGAAGTGTCTGTTGGGAGTCTGCTGGCCCACACGATCCGGTCATCATCTACTACTGCAGCTCCAGCCATTCTCTTACCATTCATGATGTAACTGCTCCCGTCTGTATACCAAGTCCGGAGTCCCGGTCCTCCTAAGGGCTGATCTTGTAAATCCCGGCGGGTCCCTGTCTCCTCAGCCAGGATTTCCTGGCAGGTATGGAGCACTTCCTTCCCCGAATCGGGGAGCAGAGTGGCCGGGTTTAGGATGGCAGTGGGGGAAAACTCTACACAATCACGATTCAGGAGTAAGGTTTGGTAGTGAGTCATTCTGGCATTCGACATCCATCTCTCGGGTGGCTGCCGGATTACACTTTCCAACGCATGTGGAGCAACCACAGTGAGTTTCTGTCCCAGTGTCAGTTTGTCAGAATCTTTAATCAAGAGGGCCACGGCCGCCACTACTCTCAAACAGGCAGGCCATCTGCTACTCACTGGGTCCAATTTTTTGACAAACAGGCGACAGGTCTCTTCCAAGGTCCCCATTGTTGGGTCAACACTCCCCGAGCCACTCCGCTCTGTTCATCCACAAAAAGGACGAACGGCTTAGTCACATCTGGCAAGGCCAGAGTGGGTGCCGACAGGAGGGCCTTCTTGATATCATCAAAGGCCTGCTGTTGTTCAGGTCCCCAAACAAACGGGGCTGCCCCTTTGGTTAGGGGATACAGGGGGGCGGCTAAGGTGGCATATCCGGGTATCCATAATCTACAAAACCCTGCCATCCCTAGAAACTCGCGAACTTGGCGCGGAGTAGTAGGAACCGGGATCTGCGTCACAGTCTGCTTTCGGGCTTCAGTAAGCCACCTTTTCCCCTCTCTCAGGGAATATCCCAAATAAGTAACTTGTTGTTGGCAGATCTGTGCCTTCTTGGCAGATGCCCTATACCCCAATTTAGCAAGTTCAGTCAAAAGGGCTCCCGTGGCCTCTTGGCAGGCTTCCTGAGTAGGGGCGGCTATCAGTAAGTCATCAACATATTGTAACAAAGTTACCTGTGGGTTGGAGGCTCGGTAAAAGGCCAAGTCCTGATGTAAAGCCTCGTCAAAGAGGGTGGGTGAATTCTTGAATCCTTGTGGCAAGCGAGTCCAGGTCAATTGTCCAGTAGTTCCTGTGGAGGGGTCTTTCCATTCAAAAGCAAACAGCGGTTGGCTACTCTGGTGCAGGCGCAAACAAAAGAAGGCGTCTTTTAAATCTAAGACTGTATACCAGGTGTTTTCCGGGGCCAGAGAGCTTAACAGGTTATAAGGGTTTGGCACAGTGGGATGAATGTCCTGTATCCTCTTATTAACTTCTCTTAAATCTTGCACTGGTCGATAATCTCCTGTTCCCGCTTTCTTTACAGGCAGCAAGGGAGTGTTCCATGGGGATTTACATTTTAGTAATATCCCCTGCTCTATGAGCCTCTGGATATGGGGCCTAATTCCATCTCTGGATTCTTTACTCATTGGATATTGTCTTACAGTTACTGGTAAGGCTGAGGCTTTCAATTCTATGACCACCGGGGGCTGGTTTACAGCGAGCCCCATACCTGCCGTCTCCGACCAGGCCCCCGGAAACTGGTTAAGCCACCCCTGACTAACTCGGGAGGGTCCTGGTTCCTTAAAAAGGTGGTACTCGTCTTCTAATCTTATGGACAGAATACTTAGGCCCAAAGGTTTTTTCTCTCGATCAGTCACTTGGGTATCTTCAGCCTGAAAGGATATTTGGGCCCCGACTTTGGTCAAGATGTCTCTTCCTAACAAGGGTGTGGGGCATTCCGGTATGACAAGGAATGAGTGGTTTACTTGTCCCACTCCTAAGTCCACTGTTCTTTGGGTAGTCCATGCATATTGTTTCTGGCCCGTGGCCCCGAACACCCAAGACTTTTTGCCAGAAAGAGGGCCTCTAGCTTGGGTCAGTACAGAATGTTGAGCACCGGTATCCACCAGAAACTCAACAGGTTGCCCCTCCACCTTCAGGGTTACCCTAGGCTCGGGGAGGGGCTCCGAGCCCCATCTTCCCTAATCCTCATCTTCCAGCAGAGACAACACCTTCTTCGGAGGTCCCCGCGGTGGTTTCTTAGGGCATTCTTTCACCCAATGCCCCTTTTCCTTGCAGTACGCACACTGATCTTTATCCAAAGGAGATCGGTTGCCCAGAGACCCTGCCTTACTAGTTCTACCACTAGAGGGCGGGCGTCCCTTACTTTCTACTACTGCGGCCAAGATCTTTGTTAAATTTCTTTCATGCTTCCTGTCCCTCTTTTCCTCTTTACTTTCCCTTTCCTTTTCCTTCCTTAATTCCTTCTCTTCCTCAGTCTCTCTCTTATGATAAACTTTCTCAGCTTCTTTCACCAAATCCCTCAGCGACAAATCCTGTAAGCCTTCTAGTCTCTGAAGCTTCTTTCTAATATCAGGTGCTGATTGCCCGATAAAGGCAAGAGCCACTGAAGCACTGTGCTCCTCAGAAGTGGGGTCAAAAGGAGTATACCGCCTGAAGGCTTCCATCAGGCGTTCTGAGAACACTGCGGGTGCCTCAGCGGCTCCCTGACTAACCTCTCTTACCTTAGCCAAATTGGTGGGGCGCCTTGCAGCCCCGCGAAGTCCTGCCACCAGAGCCTGGTGATAGATGGTTAGTCGCTCCCTACCTTCTGGAAAATTAAAGTCCCAATTGGGTCTGGTCAGCGGGAACCCCCTCTCTATATCATGAGGGAGTTGCGATGGTCGTCCGTCAGTCCCAGGCACGTTTTCTCGCGCCTCCAGGAGGATCCTTTCTCTTTCTTCCATGGTGAAGAGTACCTGTAAGAGCTGCTGACAATCATCCCAAGTAGGCTGGTGAGAGAACATCAGGGACTCTATCAGTCCCGTTAGTCTCTGTGGTTCCTCCGAAAAAGGAGGGTGGTTAGCTTTCCAATTGTATAAATCAGCAGAGGAGAATGGCCAATATTGCAGAGGTTGGAAAGGCGGGTCCCCCTCTTCCCCAAGGATGGGAACTCCATAAGACCGGAGAGGAAAAATACCCGGTGGGTCCAAGGTGGCCCCTCTGTGGCGCTGAGTTCCCTGGGCAGGTCCCGGAGCTGGCTCCACTGCCTCAGAACCAGGGGCTGGTGGTTCCGGGGGTACCGGGGCTGACAGTGCCGGGGCTGGGGTTGACAGGACCGGGGGTGCCGTAGGGGCAGGAGGATAGGAAGGGGGATGATCAACCATAAGCAAATCATCTTGAGTGTCAGGGTGAACTCTAGTGGTTTCTTTTTCCTTGCTCTGGGGTTGGGTCTGGGCAGCTAAAACTCAAGGGCCCATTTTCTTCTGCATCCAGGGCTTTACCCAGGGCGGTGGGTTTTTCACCAACTCTTGCCAGACTCTACAATATAGGGTTGCTGATTCGGGTGTCCTTGAGGCGAATCCTGGAAGACAATGGCTTTTACTGCTAATAAAGTGGGGAGATCAAAAGTCCCCTCCGAGGGCCACCCAACATTGAAGGTGGGCCATTCGGAGGTACAGAAAGTCTGCCACGGTCCCTTTTTTACTTCTACTGACAAGTTATGTGCTCTCACTCTGACTTCCGTCCAATGATCTAACGTCAGGCTAAGGGGGGTCATCATGTTGGATTCTCCCAGAGGAGGACACCGCCCCAAATCACTCATGAAAGGCATCTCTTGATGCAATAAGCAAGAGGAATTTATTCAGGAACCAGCTAGCTGGGGTCCAAGTTAGCCCGACGCAGCGGGTCTCAACAAGGACCCTGAGCACACAAAGCAAGAAGGTTTTATAGCATTTTCAAAGGGGGCAACATTTTCCACAATCACAATACGGTGTTTTTTGATAGACACATAAATCTTTGGCTGGGGCCGCATCCTGGGGTCTGGTTAGATAAGATTACCTTCGGAATGTTTAGGGTGGTTCTAGCAAGATAAGCTTGGTGTGTATGATTAACTGATTTGAGGTCAGCTAATTAAAGGTCACTACATTTAACACTGGCTGACTAACTTGTTTTTCAAGATTCTAATAATTTTCCTCCTTCTAGGTTAGGGGGTGGTATTTAAGCCTTTAAGATGGTTGTACTTATGCTAACTTTTGATTCTTCAGATCCTACATTTCCCCACTTCTCTTTAAGGACATTCCAATCATGGAATGTTTGTGTCTCCTTGCTGGGTGAGTGAATGATATTGTTGCTTCAACATTAGTACATGAACGGCACTCACTCTTTCTCTAACAAAAGTTATCAGCCGATTTAATATGCAGGGTCCTAAAGTGAGGAGCAACACAAGGATGAGTAAGGGCCCAGCCAGAGTGGATATCAGGGTTGTAAACCACGGGGATCTAGTGAAACAAGATTCAAATAGCCCTTGGCCGGCTTCCCGTTCTTTCTTTCTCTGGTCTAGCCTTTCCCTAAGCTTTGACATTGAATCTCTTACTATTCCGGAATGGTCTGCATAAAAGCAGCATTCTTCTTTTAAAGCTGCACACAGTCCTCCTTCTTTTAGGAACAGCAGATCCAGCCCTCGTCTATTCTGCAAGACTACCTCAGAGAGGGAAGTCAGAGATTCTTCAAGTTTTGTAATGGATTGCTCTATGGTCTTTAAGTCTTCATCAATAGCTGTCCTTAGTCCTTCATAATGTTGGTTCCCTTGGACAATAGCTGCTGCCCCCGTTCCCACTCTGGCTGCGTCGCCTATCCCTAACAACACAGCTAAGGTCAGCGAGACCGGCTCTCTCCTATATCTATGCCTAGGTTCAAATTCAGCTACGAATGAGAGATCATCATGATACATCAACCTGGGCACCAGCTGAACCATGATACAGAAATCACGGGAGGAGTTGAAGGCAGAAGTAGAGACACATGGGGTCACTCCAGTGTTACAAGCCCACTATTCTTTGGGAGGAGGGATTAAATACCTGTTTTTACCGGGGAAGGCTATGGGTATGGTCTCATTCTTTCTTCTACAGATAGAGACTTTAGCTGCTGCTAGGGAAAAGGGGCGATGACCGCTCTGGCTGCTTCGTGCTGAGAAGGGGGCGCAGTAAAGGGTGCAGCTAGGTCTCCATCACTGGTCAGTTGAGAGGGCCTCAGAAGGCTGGCGCTTCTATTCTGGGTTTCATTTCTATTACTATTTGCAGTTTTGTGGCTTCTAGGCAAGATAAAACAAATTGTGTTATTAGGTTATGTAGCAACATCTGGAGTTGGATTTTTTATTCTGGAAGGAGGCTGCATTATTGAAACAATACTTCTCTCTAAAATCACTCTCATTTTTACTAGAAGTAACTAGGTTAAGAAAATAATTAACAGCTGGCTTGATTATTTGCACAGGTGCAGCAAGAAGAGCAATTGATTACACAGGCTCTTTTAAATATGCTTTGCTGGAACTTTTGGTAAGGAATTTCAGATTGAACTTTTAAAGGCCTCTTGAGGCCAGACAGCCAAGCCAGACTTGCCATCAGGCTTTGCCTGCAGTACCTGTAGATTTGGATGAATTCTTCTCTTCTCGAGGTCTCTGCACCTGCCAGGAAGTGACCTTCTTTACTCACCTGGTAAGGCTGCTGGGAACTCTGTAAGCAAGGTACCAGGCCAGTTCTTCCAAGGGGCTTTGTTGGCTTTATAAAGTCAATCTTAGTTCCTTAAAGTTGTTCACATCTGAGTCCATACACATGTCTCTCAGGTATGACATTCCAGTCAAAGCCCTGGTAGTATAACCAGTGTTCTTAAGTAGTCTTCTCACAAGGAAAGCAGATTCTTATTGAACTCGTGCAAATAAACATACTGCCATGGAATACAAAAACAGTCACTGAAAATTTTTAAACTCTGGAGGGATCAAGTAGAGAGAAGGATGTTTCAATTCTGCTCATAAAGATAGTCATTTACTAAACTGTTGTCAGTTTAAGAGAACAAGGTTAAAACACTTTATCAGCAACATTTGAAACAAAAAGACACAAAATCATTTTCTTTAGTTTATGTAAACTTATGTAACTAATACCTGTTCTGCTCAAATCTAGTTCTTTACTAGTTTAGGAATAATAAAACTGACTATAAATGACAAAAGACTTACAAATGACAATGGTTAAAGATCTGATGAGAGCTTACTGTAAGACAGTTGACATAAGGAAATTCTGATATTTCTGTAATACAAAACATTCACTAACAAAATTTAGCATCATTCTCTTTGACAGTGCTTTTCTGGTAAATATATATATCAGATAAACAAGCCAAACCAGTCAAATACTTTCTCCAATGAGAAAAAAATCCTCTGACATATTCCAGGGGCCCTCTGGAAAATATCAGAGTTAACTAGAGGTAAAAGCACCTTTTTGCATTTAATTTTTTTAGAACTATCATTACACATTTATTGTCTATATACTCAGCACAGTAAACGAGACATCTTAAAAAGGTGGGGCAGCAGGGGAGACTGCTGCTGTCAATTTTTAAAGACAATATACAGAAAGTCAAAATAATTCTAGGTTACTAAGCATTCTTGAGAGAATGGTAGCAGATGGTAGATTCTTCTGCTTTCATCTTCAGGAGGGGAAAAAAGCTATAATAAGAATTCATATTTAGCTGAAAGAACTGTCTAAACTCAAGGCAGAGTGTAATATCACCAGGCATACAAAAGACCTGTTAGAGATATATACAAAGAATGAATATGGCTATAGTCAAATTCAACTTAAAAGTTTAAGCAGAATCTCAAATTTAAATGTCTCTTTCTTTCACGCAGATATTCAGATATGACCAGAAATATGCTTTGAGATGAAAGAGATCAGGCATTTTACTTCTTCATTTAGGGACTGAGAAATGATGACTTTTGGCTTACAATCAATAGCTTACAAACAGTGAAAATAATAAGAACATAACTCAGCATAAGTGTCTAAGACCAGATATAAAAAAGCAGAGAAAGTGCTTAAGTCTACACGTCTTCCCTGAAAGCTTCAAGAATGTTTTACTCTTTAATAGTAGATAGAGCTTTTAATAGAATTTGCATAGCAGCTTATAAGATCATTTGATTTAAAAAATATGGAGTCCTCCATGTTTTTTAAAACATACAAACATATCCACAGCATATAAATTAAACAAGAAGACCTGGTGGTTCTCAAAAAAATCTATTACAACTTTTCTCAAAAGTAGTCACACGTTCGTCCATCTAAACCTTTACAGTGAAACCTGTTTTTCTGGGAGAAACATAATCTTGTCCAGATTCTACGGTTTAATTTTTAAGAATAAATTTTGGTTTGTTAACTAAGTGCATTTAATCAGCTGAAAAAAGCTTTGTTACCATTCTGCTTAGGATAAATTAAGAAAACAAATAATCAGTAACAACTTTAATCATTTGTTGGTTAGAGATTTTTCCACTTATAAAAATATATGGAATAAATAATTCAATTTCTCAGGCCATGCAATCATTTTCAATAACAAAATATTTCAAAGGCAAATAAAGGTTTTACAGTTGTTAACAAACTTTAGCTTTTAGTCTTTTTAATATTACGATTTCTTTTTTTTTTTAATATTCTGGCAACTCACTGAGACTTTAAGCATGAGAAACTGCTTTGATCTTTCAACATTAAGAGCAGACTAACAGTTAAAGAAAACTGTTTAACTGGAAACGAGATTCTAATTTTGCTGTGCACTCGATACCAAGACTTACTCGCTTCAATTTCACATAGCATGACTATACTAACTCTTCCACAAGCTTTCTACAACTTTCTTTTTACATTCAGTGTTCTCTCTCTTTAAACAAATAGCTGCACTTCAGAACAATCACTCTCTTTTACTTTCAACAAAACGAATTTCTGTTCTTTACACTTTCTCTCATCAAAACATACATCTTCCAGCATAGAGAAATGCCCTCTCCATCAGCTTAAGCAGTTCTAACCAGAACTCAAAACTATTAGAAACTTCAACCTCCAGTGAACACTGAGAAGCAGGACACTGCAAACTGTCAAACCAACATTCCTTAGACTGACAAACTTATGAACACATTCTACAATTTCTGCAACCATGAGCTTCACAGCACAATCTCCCAGCAAACACAGAGCACATCTTCTCAACTTAACATAACTCTAAGGCTTTAAGTTACTACAAAGATTCTCAGGCTGCAGGTAGGCATACACACTGCAACACACAATTAAAAAGGTGTTCACTTGCCACACTTATCCAGCTCACCTACCTGCAACAACTAAGCTAGCCTACTCACAAGACCCCCACTGAACACTAGACAAAGCCAAGCTTCTAAGCATTCTATTCTTAAAAGATTTAGCAGATAACATGACTCAAATGACTCTAGGCAAACTCAGGTAGCTGACAACTACCAAGACATGCCTGCCTTAGGCAAACACAAATTAGCATTAATGCTTAACACTTTTTATCAGGTTTTCTGGAAGTTTTAGAATACTCAATTTTCACAAGCGCTTGTCTTTAAATCAATTTCATTAATACCATCTGGAGGTAGAAAGATATATTCATTTACACACTTAGGGGGTTGTCTGAATCTGTCCCATTGTCAGTATAACAATTATTAGGCATGTAAAAGACACAAAAAACAGAGACACACACAGATTAGACACACAGTGGCCGCTTTTTGTTTTCTTCAGATTTTTGACTAAAAACCGAAAAGAATCAGTGGGTTGATACTCTTGGCGCCCTAAAATCAACCCTATCTCATCAGATTCACCTTGCCGGAAAAACAGGTGAGAGGCCACCAGGCGTCCCTGGCCCTCCAATCTCCCCGAGGCGTCCCCCAGGGTTGCAGCCTGCGGTGCTCCAAGTACGTCTACCGAACGCAGTCTCGACCCTTTTACGGGATCGGGACGACTGCCAGACAGTGGGCACCCCTTTCAGAATTCTGACCGGTCTCACTGAAAAACAGAAAACAGAACACAGACAAACCAAGGCGCCACTAATCTTACCTCTTCCTCCAAGAGCGACTTCGGGAGTGAAGCGGGGTGAGCGCATGATCCCGGACGAGCCCCCAAATGTTGGATTCTCCCAGAGGAGGACGCCGCCCCAAATCACTCACGAAAGGTGTCTCTTGATGCAATAAGCAAGAGGAATTTATTCAGGAACCAGCTAGCTGGGGTCCAAGTTAGCCCGACACAGCGGGTCTCAACAAGGACCCTGAGCACACAAAGCCAGAAGGTTTTATAGCATTTTCAAAGGGGGCAACATTTTCCACAATCACAATACAGTGTTTTTTGATAGACACATAAATCTTTGGCTGGGGCCACATCCTGGGGTTTGGTTAGATAAGATTACCTTCGGAATGTTTAGGGTGGTTCTAGCAAGATAAGCTTGGTGTGTATGATTAACTGATTTGAGGTCAGCTAATTAAAGGTCACTACATTTAACACTGGCTGACTAACTTGTTTTTCAAGATTCTAATAATTTTCCTCCTTCTAGGTTAGGGGGTGGTATTTAAGCCTTTAAGATGGCTGTACTTATGCTAACTTTTGATTCTTCAGATCCTACAGTCACTGTCTGTCCCACTGTCAGTATAACAATAATCAGGCACGTAAAAGACACAGAAAACAAAGACACACACAAATTAGACACACAGCGGCCGCTTTTTGTTTTTCTCAGATTTTCAAACAGAAACCGAAAGGAATCGGAGGGTTGATACTCCTGGAGCCCAAAAATCAACTCTAGCTCATCAGGTTCACTTTGCCGGAAAAACAGACGAGAGGCTACCAGGCGTCCCTGGCCCTCCAACCTCCCCGAGGCGTCCCCCAGGGTTGCAGCCTGCGGTGCTCCAAGTACGTCTACCGACCGCAGTCTCGACCCCTTTACGGGATCGGGACAGCTGCCAGACAATGGGTACCCTTTCAGAATTCTGACCGGTCTCACTGAAAAACAGAAAACAGAACACAGACAACCCAAGGCGCCACTAACCTTACCTCTTCCTCCAAGAACGGCTTCGGGAGTGAAGCGGGGTGAGCGCACGATCCCGGACGAGCCCCCAAATGTTGGATTCTCCCTGAGGAGGACGCCGCCCCAATTCACTCACGAAAGGCGTCTCTTGATGCAACAAGCAAGAGGAATTTATTCAGGAACCAGCTAGCTGGGGTCCAAGTTAGCCCGACGCAGCGGGTCTCAACAAGGACCCTGAGCACACAAAGCCAGAAGGTTTTATAGCATTTTCAAAGGGGGCAACATTTTCCACAATCACAATACAGTGTTTTTTCATAGACACATAAATCTTTGGCTGGGGCCACATCCTGGGGTCTGGTTAGATAAGATTACCTTCGGAATGTTTAGGGTGGTTCTAGCAAGATAAGCTTGGTGTGTATGATTAACTGATTTGAGGTCAGCTAACTAAAGGTCACTACATTTAACACTGGCTGACTAACTTGTTTTTCGAGATTCTAATAATTTTCCTCCTTCTAGGTTAGGGGGTGGTATTTAAGCCTTTAAGATGGCTGTACTTATGCTAACTTTTGATTTTTCAGATCCTACACTAGGTACTTAAAATTAAGTAAACTAAAGAAGAATGATTTTGTAGCTTCTTGTTTCACGTGTTGCTGATAAAATGTTTTAAGTTTTATCTCTTAAGCTGACTGATAATGCTCCAGTTTACCTCTCCTCTGTGTTCATAGCACAGGCATTTTATACAATTCTACAAGTCAAGCTCTCATTGAATATTGTCACCTTATTCTCAAACATTATTTATTAATACAAAGAGGGGGGATTACTCCCCAATATGATAAAATTAGTTGCAAGTTGACGATTGGTGCATGCTTTACATATCCTTAATTTTGATCTTCTGGAGGGTGATAGACGGTCAGTGGTAGAGGTACATTTTTCTGATAAATTTCCTTTTCTGAAACAACAGTTCCTGTGTAGTAGTCTCCAATGAGTTCTTCACTATGGCATAAAGATCATATCAAGGTGTAGGGCAAGGGGTTTGCTTGTGTTTTTACAGAGGATCAATGCTTGATCTGGCCACCAGAAAATGAATTCAGATACGATATGAAGGAGAACTTCCAACATCAACATCCTCTGGAGGAGTCATTGTAGAAGGTGACTGAAGGGCCCCCACCAGTAAGATGGCAAACTTCCGGCTTCTCTTCGGGGTCCTCAGTTCCCGCCGGCGCCACCTGAAGCCCAATCACCTCTCGCCCCCCTCCCAATCCCAGCACCTAGCCAACAGCCACCAGCCCCGTAGAAGTGACACCTCAATCAATTCATGCCCCTTCCTATATAACCCAGCACCTTTCCCTAATAAAGCGGAACTCTCCGGTGAATTGCTGCTGTGTGTCGCTCCTTTCCTTTCATTGGTGCCGAAACCTGGGAGACGGGACCCCCCAACTGGGCCCCGTCTTCCCCCCGACACCAGCAGCAGCTTGCCCTCATCCTCTTTTTCCGGCGCTGGCTCATCACACTCACCACTCCTCTCTGGCCTTTAGGTAAGTTTTCCCCCCAGAGTGGGCCACTCTTCCCCGAGCTATCGCAGTGCCATTGACCGTGATCGTCCGGCAAGGCCCTGACGCTTGGGGACAAGGAGGGAACTCTCCCCGCCTCAGGCCTTCACGGCTGCAGCGGACCCTCAGGCCCCTCCTCTGATAGCCATAAATCCCCGCCTCAGGCCTTCACGGCTGCGGCAGACTCTCAGGCCCCCCCCTCCAACAGCCATAAACGAGGTGACTCCTTTGCGGATGAGAACGCTTCCTCCCCCCCCCCCTTCTGCTCCATCCGCCGAAATCTGTTCTGGCTTCCGAAAACTCCTAGCTCTAGGTATCTCGTGACTCCGGCAAACTGCCTACTTAGGGAAGTCTGGGTGACGACCCACACTTCCTAAGAAATTCTGACTCGTATACGCGTTTCCGCAGACCGGCAAGGATCATCGGGGATGCCCTTTGTCTCCTTGCGGTCTGCTTCCAGTCCGAGGATGTCCGTTCATCTTCCCCTGTTTGTCTCCTTCTCTGTCCTTTAGCCATGGGAGCCTCCTTATCCCTCCCTGAAAGTTCACCTCTTGAATGCCTGCTTAAGCATCTGGCTACCCTCTCCCTGACGCCTGATATAAAACCAAAACTTCTCTGTAAATATTGCTCCCAAGATTGGCCGACATACCCCCTAGACAATAACAACCAATGGCCCGCAGGGGGAACTCTTGATCCTAACATCACTCGTGATCTTTTTAACTACTGCCAGCGCCTGAAAAAATGGAAGGAGATTCCCTATATTGAAGCTTTCCGCCTCCTCCTCCCCCCGCCCCCTCCCAAGCTCTCCTAGCCTGCAAGCCGCTGCCCCCGCAGAAGCCTCCCGTTCACTCCCTTCCCCTTCTTCTCCTACAACAGCCCTTCTCCTTCCTCCCCCACCATCTCCTTCCCCATCTCACCTCCTCCGCCTTCATCCCCCACAGATTAAGCCTGAGTCTTTCAGCCCCCCCCTTTAACTAGGTCCCAGGGGCCTCCTCCGTGTTTGCCCTCATCACCTGTTTCTCCCCTGTTAGGGACCGCCTTTGTCTTCTCACATGTTTGTAGGGAGAATGGGAAAGCACCTTCCCCCATGTCTGAATGCAGCATGGGAAAGCACAAGCTAGAGAACAACTGGTGCAGTCCTTGGAAGTTATCTGTCCACAAAAACATATCTTGCCAAGACTCCTCACTCTGAAAATAGGGAGACCTTGAAGATGTGTAGAAACACCACCCCTGCTTCTAGCTATGCCCTTCCCCCACTTGCCGATGTGGCAGGAATGGAGAACAAAGAACATTCTGTTTACACATTCCATAAGCAATTAACTGGAGCCCTGCTGTAGCTCAGTTAGTAGAGCATGGGACTCTTAACCTCAGAGTCATGAGTTCAAGCCCAACTAGAATGGCAGAGGCAAGCAGCTGGGCTGCTGGCTGGCAACACGTGGGTCCAATTCTATCTTTCTTTATTTTCTTTGCCCCCCTTCCGCACTTCAGGACCTGCTCGACTAGGCGCGGCGAGACCGCATCACTCCCCCACAGACTGAGCCAGAACCCTTCAGTCCCCCTCAGACTCGGTCCCGAGGGCCTCCCAAAATTATTGCCCCCCTCCAGGAGGTAGCAGGATCTGAAGGCATCGTGCGCGTTCACGTCCCTTTCTCCTTAGGAGATTTAGCCCAACTAGAGAAATGCCTAGGCTCCTTTTCCACTGATCCCATGACATACATCAGGGAGTTTCAATGGACCCTCCAGTCTTACAGCCTCACACATCATGACATTTTCATGCTCCTGGCCAATACTCTCCTCCCTGAAGAGCATAGACGAGTTTGGGACTTCGCCCAAACGCACGCTACCGAAACCCACAGGACTGACCCCACCTATCCCCCTGGCCCCACTGCTGGTCCCTGAACAAGACCCACACTGAGATTATAACACCGCCATGGGTCTCCGCCCTCGAGATATTTTTGCCTCCTGCTTAATAGTGAAAAAGGCAGCTCATAAAGTAGTCAATTTTCTAAAGCTCCAAAACATAATTCAAAAGAGAGATGAAACCCCCTCCGAGTTCTTAGACAGACTCACTCAAGCCCTATTACAGTATACCAGCCTGGACCCAGAAACACCTGAAGGAAGACATGTCCTTATGACATACTTCCTAGCTCAAAGCTACCCCGACATTAAAGCTAAACTCAAAAAGTTAGAACAGGGCCCCGCTACCCCACAGACTGAGATCCTAACAGTGGCCTTTAAAGTCTTCCATAAGTGAGAGGAGGAGAAAGAATGCCGTAAACAAAAGGCTGATCAGGCCAATTTCCAAATGTTGGCCCAGCTGATAAAACCACAACCTGGGCGCCCCTCTACAGACAAGCCCCCCCCAGGAGCTTGTTTCAAGTGCAGAAAAGAGGGACATTGGTCAAGGGTATGCCCCTCCCCCAGATCTCTTACCACCCCATGCCCCAGATGCCACAAAAAGGGCCACTGGGGGTATGATTGCCAAACCACCCAAAGGGGAGGCTGGACGAACAACCCCCATCCTAAGCCTGCTGTAGTGGGGCTGGCAGAAGAATATTGACGGGCCCCGGGGGCTTCTCGCCTGACCATTTCCATCACTAAACAGGAGCCCAGGGTTACTTTAACAGTAGACAGTCGCCCCATCTCCTTCCTCCTAGATACAGGAGCCACCTTCTCAGTTTTGCGAGAATACCGGGGCCCTACCACTCCAGCCATTACTCCTATAGTCGGGGTAGGAGGTAAACAGATTTTCCCATTAAACCCCCCCCCCCACTTTTATGCACAATCCTAGACAATCCCATACCTTTCTCACACTCCTTCCTGGTTATGCCCCAGTGTCCCATCCCTTTACTAGGACGAGACATTCTTTCCCTCCTCCACGTTTCCATAACTATATCCACTCCCACAGCCCCCAGTACTCCCTTTCTGATGGCCCTCATAGCCGACAACCCCCCTCTACCCAATGAAAGCTCCGGTTCCACTCTCATACACCTTATAAGTCCCAAAGTTTGGGACATTACAAGCCCCTCCGTGGCCCTATGTCCCCCTGCCTCTATCAAATTACGTGACCCCTCTCAGTATATCTGTCAGGCCCAATAACCCCTAACCACTTCAGCCCTCATAGGCCTCCAACCCATCATTCAAGATCTCTTAAACAAAAACTACCTCAGACCCACTCACTCCCCATTTAATACCCCCATATTAGCTGTTAAAAACCAACGGATCTTTCCACCTTGTCCAAGACCTTCGCCTTATCAACATGGCTGTTGTCCCTATCCATCCCTTAGTTCCAAATCCATACAGCCTTTTATTGCAGATCCCTGCCTCAACATCCCACTTCTCAGTCCTAGATCTCGAGGACCCAGTTTTCTATCCCTCTAGACCCCTCCTCCCAAGATTTTTTCATCTTCACCTGGACAGACCCGTACACAAGACATTCTGAACAACTCACCTGGACAGTTTTGCCACAAAGCTTCCGAGATAGTCCCTATATTTTTAGACAAGTCCTAGCTCAGGACCTCAAACAGTTTCATCATGATCACTCCAAGTCCACCTTATTACAATACATGGACAATCTTCTACTCTGCAGTCCCTCGTGAGAACAGTCTCAACTTGACACTGCTTCCCTACTTAACCTTCTAGCTTCCAGAGGTTACCGAGTATCCCCCGTCAAAGCTCAAATCTCTTCCCCTCCTGTCACTTACCTCAGATTCCTTCTATCTCAACAAAGAAAGTCCATTACCTTAGACAGAAAATGGCTCCTCTCTGACCTGCTCATTCCCAAAACCAAGACAGAAATCCTTTCCTTTCTAGGCCTGGCTAGATATTTTAGAGCGTAGATCCCTAACTTCTCCCTGTGGGCAAGACCCCTATACGACCTCAGCAAGAGCCCCCCTAAAGAACCATTATCCTCCTCACCCCGACACTCCTTCATTAAGCTCTGTCAAGCACTTGTGGAAACCCCAGCTCTCCATCTTCCTGATTTGTCGAAGCCCTTCTCATTATACATTCATGAGAGGTCCAGTCAAGCTCTAGGAGTCCTAGGCCAATATTATGGCCCATCCTTTGCCCCAGTAGCTTATCTCTCCAAGCAATTAGACCCCACAGTTTGGAGATGGGCACCCTGCCTACGAGCATTAGCCGCTAGACAGCTCTTGCAGAAAGCAGCTCATAAACTGACATTCAGGGCGCCCCTTACCATTCTGTCCCCACATTACCTAAAAGATCTCTTAACCTACAGAAGTTTACAGACTCTCCCTTCCTCCAGACTCCTGACCTTACTGTCCTCTTTCCTCCAAAATCTTGTTCACCCCCTTTACCATCCATACCCGAATCATGACTTTTTCCTTCTTTACTGCGCTTTCGCTTTTTTTCCCCTCATTCCTATTGTCTTCCCCACCACCCCAGCCTCCTTTGTATGGCGATTCAAAGTCAGACAGACTTACACACAGCATCAAACAAAAGTTACTGCCCTCATTGCCACACAAGACTGCCCTCTGAAAAGCTGCTCTGAGCCTTTATACCTCCACTTTCCTCCCTCCACTGAAGTGTTCACTAGCAGCTACCCTTATTCTCCCTACCTCTGCTTCCTCTATGACCAAAAACAAGCCTATTGCAGGCGATAGCCAGACACCTATGGGAGAATGTCTTGCGCCATTCACTACATGGGTAACTTCCAGTACCCACAGTATTACTCCTCCAACCATTTCATGAAATATCCCAACGGCTCATTCTCCTTATCAATCCCAGATCCCTGGGACTCTCGATGGGCCGCCGGAGTCACAGCCTCAGTTTACTACAGGAGGTCCTCGACCCCCCACAGTACCCTTCATATCTCTCGAAAGTATGTTCCCTCTCATTCCCAGATCTCTCAAGTTGCATCAGATAGCAGACATTCTGAAAAAGTCATTATCCAAACTCTTGACGGTGCCACTTCATCTTCTTATCCCCGCTCCTCTTCCCATTTCTCCTACTCTTCATTACAGCTCATTCAGGACACCACCATCTTTCTCAACCACACCCTTAACACAGCCAATTGTTTCTTGTGTGCATCACTACAGCGCCCACTGCTGGCCGCCATGCCCCTTAATATTTCCAACTACTCCTTCCATGCAGAAAGACAACCCCTCTGCCCCCTGGCAGACATACCCCTATGGGAACCAGAATACGCAAATAATCTCACCATCCACCACTGTGTAAGCCCAACTTCACCCCCCTCCAGCGCACTTCACTGCCTCTCTATCTACACCCCTACCTCCGGCTCTAAGACTTTTACGCAACCGGGACACTTCTTTTGGTGTAATGGCAGTCTTTTCAACTCACTGCCTCTCAGTTCCGATACACCCTGCATTCTCGTCACCCTAATCCCACAGCTTACACTTTACAGCATGGCAGAATTTCTTGAGCTCCAACCTCCCTTGCCCTCGCGCACAAAAAGAGCTGCTTTCCTTCCCATCATGGTCGGTATCTCTTTGATCACCTCAGCCATTGGGGCACGGTTTGTGGGAGAAGCCTTGGGTCACTCTCTATGGGCAGTTAGAGATCTCAACGCCACACTTGAGGGAGCCCTGACATCCACTGCCGATTCCCTAGCATCTCTCCAAAGACAGGTCACTTCGCTAGCTAAGGTCACCCTTCAAAACCGGCGGGCCCTAGATCTGCTTACAGCCAAGAAGGGTGGCACCTGCGTCTTCCTCCGGGAAGAGTGCTGCTATTACATCAAAGAATCCGGCATTGTAGAAACTGACATTACCAAACTCACCGACGTTGCCTCCAGTCTCCACTCTGCTTCCAATTCCAACCCATTCTCGTCAATACTAACAAACCCCCTCCTCACCTGGCTCTGGCCCATCGCAGGCCCCATAATAATCATTCTTCTCACCTGTCTCTTCTTACCCTGTATAATAAAGTTCATCAAATCCCAAGTCAGAAAAATCTCTAATCAAGCTTTCAACCAGCTTTTACTCAGGAACTACCAGCTTCTGTCCACAGAAGATCCCTCACCCTCACGTGACCTCCTCACCACACGCTGAGATGGACCCCTCTCTCCACTGGAAACTGTTCCTGGAAACAATGGCCGCAGACGCCTGGCTCCTGACACCCATATCCTCTTGGCACCATTGGAATCAACAGTTCCTCGACCTATGGTTACAGGGAACCTTCATTGATTTCCAACCTGAAGAAGTCTGCATGTACTCATCCTTACTGTAGGGAGTCCTATCTACCCTTTCCTCCCAGTCCTCAAGCCCTCACTCCCTTCTCCGTCCCCGTTCAGCAGGAAGCAGCCAGAGAGAAAGCAACGTCCACAACCCCATAGAGGAGAAAGGGGGGAATGAAGGGCCCCCACCAGTAAGATGGCAAACTTCCAGCTTCTCTTCGGGGTCCTCAGTTCCCTCCAGCGCACCTGAAGCCCAATCACCTCTCGCCTCCCTCCCAATCCCAGCACCTAGCCAACAGCCACCAGCCCTGTAGAAGTGACACCTCAATCAATTCATGCCCCTTCCTATATAACCCAGCACCTTTCCCTAATAAAGCGGAACTCTCTGGTGAATTGCTGCTGTGTGTTTCAGGGACCATCAAAAAACCTCAACAAAAGTCTGCATGTCAAACACGGAAAACTGAAGCCCACTAAATAATAGTATTTTTTTAAATTATTTCCAATAATGGCACTTATGTATGTACATACTACAGAAGAAATGTATAGACACATGATAGAGGAAAACCTAGATAGAGTGATATTGCTGATTGGTCTGTTAGAAATGGTGATCATTATGATATTTATAAAGCAGCTTTGTCCCGAGAAGATATTGGCAGTTATACTTGTGAAAAGTTTCAAAAAAGAACTCCTGTCATATTGTATAAGAGTAATTAGGTGTACTTAAATATATCACTCAATCCAGAAAATAATTTTTCCTCACCTAACTTGTAGTTACAACTCGTGAGCCAAAAATTGCACGTTATCTTTTTGTGTAGCAAGAAATTCCTCTATCAGTGAACTGTTGAAGAAGAATTTAATAGGCATAAGACTTTCTCCTATGGTGTTTACTAATATCTCAGGCATAAACATCACTCTTCCCCCTAAAGTGCTTGCTCCTGATGCCCAATTAAATTTACCTATTAATATTACTATAATTACTGATTGTGTATGTATTAATTGTACTCATGTAGCCTCTTACTGCAATTGTGCAATCACTGTAAAATGGTCCTCTAGATATAGACTTCCAAATAGTTGGGTATTTTTGTATGATAATGAAACATATTAAGCCCTTTCTCCACACTATCAAGGTGTTGGTAGTGTAAGACACATTCTTCCTGCTCTAATAGACCACCTGAATATAAGCACAAGAGACTTCTCTGAGTTCTGCCATCTGACTGTGATGAAAACTTGAAACTTTGAGGTCCTGTCACTGTTGCAGTTGCAGCTGCATTCCTCCTGCCAGTTCCTAGACTTGTCATTGGAATGCAGAAAGGGATATCTAAGCTGGCCTGTGCATATAGCAAAACAACAAACTTGACTGCTTCTGTATTATCTGAACTCAACCAAAAACTGAGAGAATTGCGAGCTGCAGTGCTTCAGAATCACGCTGCTGTGGACTGTCTGATGTTAAAAGGGCATGTAAGATGTGATCAGTTTCCAAGAATGTGCTGTTTCAATTTCTCAAACTACTCAAAATCAATTAGATGATATCCCTCATATTGTCAATAAGTTTTTACAAATGCCTAAGCTATTTAACTAGTTTTTTAGTTTCATTAGAGATAACTAGTAATTGTAAGTCTGCCTTTGTTATGTATCTGTATTCCTATTCTGTTGATGTATGTAAGCAATTTAACTAGTAGTTTGTTAAAACCTATATATATATATATTCAAGTTATGTCTGTCTTTCAACATGTTCGATGTCAGCCATGTAATGCATATTTCCCACAAAACTAAGATACCATATAATCCACAAAGCAAAGCACTATAAAACGTGCCCATGGCACCCTTAAAGCTCGTTTGGAAAAAACAAAAAAGGGGGAGTTATACCCCCAGCCACCACAGAACTATTTAATCATATCTTATTTACAGCCAAAACTGCATCTGATATATTAAATCAGATAAAAGACGTGTTCAGGGACCCCCTGAATAGTCTCTGGCATGCTGTCGCACCTCTCATAACCCTAAGCATTTTATGGCTTTTGTTGCTGTTACTAGGGCCTTGTGTCCTTTGCAGCATGTGGAAACTCATCCAGCAAGCCTTAAGAGACCTGTATCATTTGAAATTGCAGATGGCCCCCCAACTTGTAAATCATAAGTTCTAAAGTCTTGCCTCATTTTCTGTTATCATTATGTGCAGCCATTGTGTGTATGTTTATCATTGTGTTCATTATGTGCAGCCATTGTGTGTATGTTTCCTAAAAATGAGTTCAAAAGCATTTCTGCACCTTGGTGCAGAGCTACATATGTTTCAGCTGAAAAGTCACCCCCTGATGCCAGATATTGAGAAGGCGACAGGATAGTCAATGACGGGTAAGTGTCTTGGAGACCTCTGGCAACCTAAGACAGGGCCCTCATGATGGAATGTGGATACCAATGACGGGTAAGTCCAGATGAGTCATCCAGGAACACCTAAGAGAGGCACTGTCACCCTCTTATAAAATAAAAAAGGGGGAGATGTGGGGAGCGGGCTATGCCCTTCCCCCACTTGCCGATGTGGCGGGAATGGAGAACAAAGAACATTCTGTTTACACATTCCATGAGCAACTAACAGGAACCCTGCTGTAGTTCAGTTGGTAGAGCATGGGACTCTTAACATCAGAGTCATGAGTTTGAGCCGAACTGGAGCAGCTGAGGCAAGCAAGAGGGCTAGTGGCTTGTGACACGAAGGAGCATCAGCCCTCCCCATCTGCCCACCTAGCTCAGTCGGTAGAACACGAGACTCTTACTCTCAGAGTTGTGAGTTCAAGCCCAACTAGGAGCGGCAGAGGGAAGCAGCCGGGCTGCTGGCTGGTGACACGTGGGAGCGTCAGCCCTCCCAGTTCTTTCTGTCTTTCTTTTCTTCACCCCCCTTCTGCACTTCAGGACCTGCTCGACTCGGCACAGCTGGACCGCATCACAGAATTGAAATTGTACCAACCAGCTTGTCAGACCACAAAAGTATGAGACTGGGAATAAATTATGTAAAAAAACCAAAAAATCCCACAAACATATGGAGGCTTAAAAACATGCTCCTGCATAATCAATGGATTATTGACCAAATAAAAACATTTCAAGCAATATATGGAGATAAATGAAAACAACTCAGCACCCTAAAATATGTGGGGCAAAGTGAAGGCAGTTCTAAGAGGAGAGTATATTGCAGTACAGGCTTACCTCAAGAAAGAAGAATAATCCCAAATGAACAGTCTAAACTCAAAATTAATGAAACTAGAAAAAGAGGAAAAAATGAGACCCAAGTCAGTAGAAGGAGGGACATAATAAAGATCAGAGCAGAAATAAATATAATTGAGAAGAATAAAACAATAGAAAGAATCAATGAAAGCAGGAGCTGGTTCTTTGAGAAAATTAACAAAATTGGTTAACCCCTTAGCCAGACTTATTGAGAAAAAAAGAGAATCTATGCACATAAACAGAATCAGAAATAAAAAAGGAAAAATAACTAAGGACACCACAGAAATAAAAATTATTAGATTATACTATGAAAAGTTATATTCTAACAAGTTGGATGACAAAGAAGAAATGGACAACTTCCTAGTAAAATAAAACCCTCCAATACTGATCCAGGATGAAACAGAAAATCTGAAGAAACCAATTACCAGCAATGAAATTGATTTGGTAATCAAAAAACTACTAGCTAAGAACAAAATCACTGGAGCAGATGGCTTCACCACTGAATTTTATGAAACATTTAGAAAAGACCTTATACCCATCCTCTTAAAGTATTCCAAAAAGCAGAACAGAAAAGATTACTTCCAAACTCTTTCTATGAAGCCAGCATCACTCTAATACCATAACCAGGGAAAGACCCCACAAAAAATAAAATTACAGACCAATATCCCTAATGAATATAGATAAAAACAATACTCAACAAAATATTGCAAACTGAATTAAAAAATACATAAAAAAGATCATGCATCATGATCAAGTCAGATTTATTCCAGGGATTCAAGAATGGTACAATATTCAAAAATCCATCATCATGCATGACATTAACAAAAAGACTGACAAGAAGCACATGATCATCTCAATAAATGCTGATAAAGCATTTGAGAAAATTCAAAATCCATTAATGATAAAAACTGTCAACAAAATGGGTATAGAGGGCAAGTACCTCAACATAATAAAGGCCACATATGACAAACCCACAGTCAACATCATACTTAACAGTGAAAAGCTGAAAGCTTTTCCTTTAACATCAGGAACAAGATAAGGATGCCTGCTTACCCCACTTCTATTCAACATAGGACTTGTGGTCCTAGCCATGGCAATCAGACAAAACAAAGAAATAAAGGCATCCATATTGGTAAGGAAGAAATTAAACTGTCACTGTTCACAGATGACATGGTATTGTACATAAAAAGTCCTAAAGAATCCACTCTAAAACTACTACAAATAATAACTGAATTCAGGAAAGTTGCAGGGTACAAAATTTATACACAGAAATCTGTTGCATTCCTGTATACTAATGATGAAGTAGCAGAAAGAGAAATGTGGAAAACAATTCTATTTACAATTGCATCAAAAAGAATGAAATACCTAGGAATAAACCTAATGAAGGAGGTGAAAGACCTATACCCTGAAAACTACAAGCACTCATGAGAGAAATTAAAGAGGACAGTAATAAATGGAAATACATCATATGTTCATGGATAGGAAGAATTAATATTGTCAAAATGGCCATCCTGCCTAAAGCAATCTACAGATTCAATACAATCCTTATTGAAATGCCAACAGCATTCTTTAATGAACTAGAATAAATAGTTCTAAAATTAGTATGGAACCACAAAAGACCCTGAATAGCCAAAGCAATCCTAAGAAGGAAGAATAAAGCTGGTGGAGCACACTCCCCAACTTCACGCTCTAATACACAGCCACAGTAACCAAGACAATTTGGTACTGGCACAAGAACAGTCCCATAGATCAATGGAACAGATTAGAGAGCACAAATATAAACCTACCCATGTATAGCCAATTTATATATTATAAAAGAGCCATGGATATACAATGGGGAAATGACAGCCTCTTCAACAGCTTTTGTTGGCAAAACTGGACAGCTACATGTAAGAGAATGAAACTCGATTATTCTCTAAGTCCATACACAAAAGTAAACTCGAAATGGATCAAAGACCTGAATGTTAGTCATGAAACCACAAAACTCTTTGAAGAAAACATAGGCAAAACTCTCTTGAATATAAACATGAGCAACTTTTTCATGAACACATCTCCTCAGGCAAGGGAAACAAAATAAAAAATGAACAAATGGGACTACACCAAACTAAAAAGCTTTTGTACAGGAAAGGACACCATCAGTAGAACAAAAAGGCATCCTGCAGCATTGGAGAATATATTCATAAATGACATATCTGATAAGGTGTTAACATCCAAAACATAAAGAACTCACACACTTCAACACCCAAAAAGCAAATAACCTGATTTTAAAATGGGCAGAGGATCTGATCAGACAGCTCTCCAAGAAGAAATTCAAATGACCAACAGGCCCATGAAAAGATGCTCCACATCGCTAATTATCAGGGAAGTGCAAATTAAAACCACAGCAATTTATCACCTCACACCAGATAGCATGGCCAACATACAAAAGAAAAGGAACAAATGCTGGCACGAATGTGGACCTACACTTTTTGGTGGGAATGTAAATTAGTTCAATCATTGTGGAAAGCAATATGGAGGTTCCTCAAAAAACTGCAAATAAAAATAACATTTGACTGAGGAACTCCACTCCTAGGAATTTACCCAACGAAAACAACATCCCAGAATCAAGAGGACATATGCACCCCTATGTTTATCACAGCACTATTTACAATAGCCAAGACATGGAAACAATCTAAGTGTCCATCACTAGATGAATAAAGAAGATGTGGTACTTACACACAATGGAATATTATTCAGCCATAAGAAGAAAACAAACCCTACCATTTGCATTAGTGTGGATGCAGCTAGAGCGTATTATGCTCAGTGAAATAAGCCAGGCAGAGAAAGACAAGTACCAAATGATTTCCCTCATTTGTGGAGTATAACAACAAAGCAAAACTGAAGAAACAAAACAGCAGGAGACTCATAGACTCCAAGATGGGACTATTCGTTGTCAAAGGGAAAGCATGTGGAGTGGGTGTTTGGGGAGGGAGGTAAAAGGCATTTAGGGGCATTTTGATTAGTACACATAATGTTTTGGGGTCACTGAGAAGGCAGTATAGCACAGAGAGGACATGTCGTGACTCTATAGCATCTTACTACACTGATGGAGAGTGACTGCAGTAGTGTGTGTGTTGGGGCTTGATCATATGGATGAATGTAGGAATCACAATGTTGCTCATGTGAAAACTTCATAATATTGTATATCAATGATACCTTAATAAAAAAATAAATGTCATGATCTACATTTTTGTGCATGTCTTTACTTATTTTGTGTATAGTTATTTTACTACTTTTGTTTTTTTTAACTTCATTCTTGGTTAGAAAGTAACTGGCCTACTACCTTTACTGTAGGTTTATTTTCACTGATGAAAACTATTTAGAGTTAAGAACATTTCCATATACAGATGTTCCTTTAACATATTCTGTAAGGCTAGTTTAGTGGTAGTGAATTATTTTAATTTTCTAGGTAATTTTAAATCTGTCCTTCAATTCTGAATGACAGACTTCCTGGGTATTGTTGTAGGTTCTTTCCTTTTAATACATTAACTATTTCATGCCACTCCCTTCTGGCCCATAAAGTTTATGCTGAGAAATCTGATAGCCTTATGGAATTTTCCTTGTATTTAATTATCTGCCTCTCTCTTGCTGCTTTTAAGGTTCTCTCTTGGACAGTGACTGCAATGGTGTGGGGGCAGGACTTGGTAATGTGGGTAAATGTTGTAACCACAATGTTCCTAATGTGAAATCTTTATAAGATTGTATATCAATGATACCTTAATAATATTTTTTTCTCTCTTTATCTTTAATCTTAGCCATTTTTATTACTATATATCTTGTTGGAGTTTCTTTTGTTAGAGGCTCTCTGTGCTTTCAAGATGTGAGTGTCTATTTCCTTCCCCAGATTGTGGAAGTTTTTTTTCAGCTTTTATTTCTTCAAAGAGACTTTCTACTTCTTTGTCTCCCTTTTTTAATTTTGGGAACCCTATCATGCAAATATTGTTTCATTTGGAGTTGTCACACAGATTTCTTACCATCTTCTCATTTTTAGAAATACTTTTTCTTTCTGTTACTCATGTTCTTTGTTTTCCTGTTCTTTACTTTCCATCTCATTGATTCTTTCCTCCACCTCCAGCAGTCTCCTATTCATTTACCCCATTGTATTCTTCAGATCTCTGTGGCTCTTTTTCAAATCCTCTGTCTCTTTTTTGAAGTTATCACTAAGATCATCAATTATTTTTCCTAGGTCATAGAGCATATTGATGATCATTCCTTTGAAACCTTTATCAAGAAGATTTGTAATCACCTTTTCATTTAGTGCTCTTTTTGCTGCCTTATCTTTTTTTTCATTTGGAACACATTCATATGCCTCCTCATTTTGTCTGGGTTTCTGTGTTTCCTCCTTTGTATTAGATAGATTAGCTTTACCTCCTGGTCTAGAACATAATGGCTTTATGAAGAAGTTATCTGTGGTGCCCACAATCTCAAGACTCTTCACTCACCAGTGCATGGCTCTCATTTGTGGTGGAGCCATAGTTGCTGTTGGTGGGCTATGGGTGAGGTCACCTTTTTGTCTGCCTGCTGGCAGTGGCTGATATTTGTCAGCAGAGGTTGACATCTCACCTCTGTGTGCCCTTTGTGTGCTGGGTGGTGGCTCTTCTGGGATTTTTGTAGGTAGGGCCATCCTCTGCCTTCCAGACAGCCATGGCAGTTGCTGATGGGCTGGCATGGTTGGCAGGGCTGGTGTTCAGGGTTGTACTATGCAGAGCTGAGCCACCAATGATGGAGTTGGAGCATTTGGAGCTGGTGTCCATGAGTGGTGTCCATCAGTTGGCCTGAAAGCAGGGTGGGAAAGCTGTGAAAGCCTCCCTCGGCCTGCCAGGCAACAAAATCTGACCATTTCTGGGGCACATGTGTCAGGTGCATGGGTGGATGTACAGGGGAGCACCCCCATGGGGCTGATCCACCAGTGAGCAAGAGAGTGCATTTGGAGCTACCTCCTGCAAGTGCCCATTTCTTCTAGGTTATCCAGTTTGTTAGCATATAGATTTTCATAGTATTCTCTAATAATTCTTTGTATCTCTGTGGTGTCCATAGTGATTTTTACTTTATCATTTCTGATTCTGTTTATGTGTGTAGATTCTCCTTTCTCTTAATAAGTCTGGCTAGGGGCTTATCTATATTGTTTATTTTCTCAAAGAACTAGCTCTTGGTTTCATTGATTTTTTCTATTATTTTATTCTTCTCAATTTTATTTATTTCTTCCCTGATCTTTATTATATCCCTCCTTCTGCTGACTTTGTGCCTCATTTGTTCTTCTTTTTCAAGTTTCAATAATTGTAACTTTAGACTATTCATTTGGGATTGTTCTTCCTTCTTCAAATAGGCATGGATTGCTATATGCTTTCCTTTTAGACCTGCCTTCACTGCATCCCACAGAAATTGGGGCTTTGTGCTGTTGTTTTCATTTGTCTCCATATATTGCTTGATCTCTGTTTAAATTTGTTCATGGATACATTGATTATTTAGGAGCATGTTGTTAAGCCTCCATGTGTTTGTGAGGCTTTTTGTTTTCTTTGTCCAATTTATTTCTAGTTTTATACCAATGTTATCTGAGAAGTTGGTCAATAGAATTTCAATCTGTCTTAATTTACCAAGGTTCTTTTTGTGGCCTAGTATGTGGTCTATTCTGGAAAATGTTCCGTATGCACTTGAGAAGAATGTGTATCCTGCTGCTTTTGGGTGTAAAGTTCTGTAGATGTCTGTTAGGTCCATCTGTTCTAGTATGTTGTTCAGTGCCTCTGTGTCCTTACTTATTTTCTGTCTGGTGAATCTGTCCTTTGGAGTGAGTGGTGTCTTGAAGTCTCCTAAAAGGAATGCATTGTGTTCTATTTCCTCCTTTAATTCTGTTAGTATTTGTTTCACATATGTTGGTGCTCCTGTATTGGGTGCACATATATTTATAATGTTTATATCCTCTTGTTGGACTGACCCCTTTATCATTATGTAATGTCCTTCTTTATCTCTTGTTACTTTCTTTGTTTTGAAGTCTATTTTGTCTGATACTAGTACTGCAACACCTGCTTTTTTCTATCTGTTGTTTGCATGAAATATCTTTTTCCATCCCTTCACTTTTAGTCTGTGTCTGTTTTTGGGTTTGAAATGAGTCTCCTGTAGGTAGCATATATATGGGTCTTACTTGTTTATCCATTCTGTAACTCTGTGTATTTTTATTGGTGCATTCAGTCCATTTATGTTTAGGGTTATAATTGATAGATACATACTTATTTCCTTTTCAGGCTTTGGATTGTGGTTACCAAAGGTTCAAGAGCAGCTTCTTTACTATCTAACAGTCTAACTTAACTCACTCATTATGCTATTATAAACACAGTCTGAAGATTCTTTATTTCTCCCTTCTTTTTCTTTGTCCTCCATTCTTTATATGTTAGGTGTCATACTGTGTATTCTTTGTGTACCACTTGACTCACTTTGTGGGTAGCTGATTTAATTTTCCATTTGCTTAGTAATTAGTGGGTCTACTTTCTTTGCTGTGGTTTTGTTTTCTCTGGTGACAGCTATTTAGCCTTACGCATACTTCCATCTAGAGAAGCAGAGATGTTTTGTGGTAGGTAAATTCCTTCAACTCTTGTTTATTTGGAAATTGTTTAATACCTCCTTCAAATTTAAATTATAATCCTGCTGGATAGACTATTCTTGGTTTGAAGTCCTTCTGTTTCATTGCATTGAATATATCATGCCATTTCCTTCTGGCCTGTAAGGTTTCTGCTGGATGTCTGATGATAGCCTGGCAGGTTTTCCTTTGTAGGTGATCTTTTTCTCTCTCTGGTTGCTTTTAATACTCTGTCCTTGTCTTTGGTCTTTGCCATTTTAATTATTATATGTCTTGGTGTTGTCCTCCTTGGTTCCCTTCTGTTGAGAGATCTGTGGACTTCAATGGTCTGAGAGACTATTTCCTTCCCCAGATATGGGAAGTTTTCAGCAATTATTTCTTCAAAGACACTTTCAATGCCTTTTTCTCTCTCTTCTTCTTCTGGTAGCCCTATAAAGCAAATATTGTTCCATTTGGATTAGTTACACAGTTCTCTTAATATTTTTTCATTCCTAGCAATCCTTTTTTCTCTCTCTGCCTCAGCTTCTCTGTATTCCTGTTCTCTGATTTCCATTCCATTAACTGTCACCTCCATATCACCTAATCTGCTTTTAAATCCCTCCATTGTTTGTTTCATTTCCATTTTCTCCCTCCTGAATTCCTCTCTTAGTTCTTGAATATTTTTCTGTAGCTCCTTTAGGATTCTTATGACTTTTATTTTGAATTCTTTTGTGGGAATATTGGTGATTTCAGTCTCACCAAGTTCTCTTTATGGTGTTTGAGGGAGTTTTTATTGAACAACGTTCTTCTGCCTTTTCTTAGTCCTGGAGCAGTGGGAGTGGTAACTGCTGAGTGGCTCACGTGTCAGCTGGGAGGACAAACTCCCTTCTTACTTTCCAGTTGCCATGTCTGACTGTGCTGTCTGTGCCAGTTAACCATGCAGAAGGTGGCCTCTGTGTTCATCCCCTAAACTTCCATGGGTGCGGTGCACCTTGGGATGGCGTAGGGCCCTGGTAGGTGTCACAGTCAAGCAGTGTGGGTTCTGCCATGAGAACAATGCCCTTTCATGTCTCCCAGTCTCAGTGCCTATCTCTGCTGTCTTTGCCCGTCAACCACATGCAGGGAGAATCTTCCGGGTTAATCTCCTAAACTGCTGTGGGTGGGGTGGACTTTGGGATGCCTTAGGGTGCTGGCAGGGGTCACAACCATGTGGCTCAGATTCTGAGTTAGAACAAAGCCCTTTAATTCCTCCAGGTCTGAGCATCCATCTCTGATCTCTTTGCCATTCAACTGTGCAAAGGGACAAGCCTCTGAATCTGGGCCAGTTAGCCACATGCAAGGAGAAGCCTCTGCTCTAAGGTGTAGGCAGAGCTGCCCTTTGGCTGGTCTGCAGCAATGGCAGGGACAGCTGGTTTGCTTGCAGGTGCTGGCGGGGAGGAAGGATTGGTAGGCTGCTTACCCTGGTGAGGCACCTCGGGGCTGTATTACCAACCAGGGGAATAGGCCACTTGAAGGTCCTGAAAGTTCCCAGCCTGCTGGGCTGAGTGTGCTAGGACAATTTTGTCTACCTGTTAAACCCTTGCCCCTTTAAGACTTTTAAAACACCTGCTTTTCTTTTGTCCCAGGGGAGCCAGTTGTGTGAACCTGTTCACAGTCTTAGTCTCAGACTTTGCTTTTCAGCTCCTCTGATCTCTAGAGCACCATTCAGTGTGGAGCTGTGCTCCCCAGATAGATTTTTAGAGCTGGGTATTTAGCAGTCCTGTGCTTCAACTCCCTCCCAACTCTTATTCTTTCCCTCCTGCCAGTGATCTGGGGTGTGGGGAGTGCTCGGTTCTGCTGGGTCACGGCTTTTTACTGCACCCTTTTCCATGAGATGTTGACTTCTCCCAGATGTAAACTGGATGGTGTACTCTTACTTCTGGTTGCTCTTTTAGGAATAGTTGTATTTGCTGTATTTTCAAAATATATGTGGTTTTAGGAGGAGATTTCTGCCACTACTCATGCTGCCATCTTTTTCCTCTCTAAATACTAGCTTTTTATGTCTATCAAAGAGTTGGTTCATATCAAAATTTTGGGCATAAAGTTCATAGTATTCCTTTATAATCCTTTAAATGTGGGATCTGTAGTGATGCCCCCTCCTTTATTTCTCAGTGTAATTTGTGTCCACCTTTTTCTTAGTCTGGCTAAAGGCTGATTGAATTTTTTTATCATTATTTCAAAGAACCAGCCTTTGGTTTTGTTGATTTTTACTATTGATTTTGTTTTTAATTTCACTGATTTCTACTCTAATTTCTATTTTTTTCTTCTGCTTATTTTGAATTTAATTTGCTCGTCTTTTTTTGTTTCCCTAAGGCATAAACTTAGGTTAATTATTATAGATAGATCTCTTCTAATATATGAATTCAATGCTATAAATATCTCTCTATGTCCTGGTTTCCTTGTGTGTCACTAATTTTGATATTTTCATTAATTTATCTTAATATTCTTTGACCTTTGTATCATATAGAAGTGTCTTATTTAATCTCCAAGTATTTTGATATTTTCCAGCTATTTCTGTTATTGATCTCTAGTTTGATTCCATTATGGTCTTCTAGCAGACATTGTATGAACCATATTCTTTTAAATTTGTAAAGATATGTCTTATACCCAGAATGTGGCCTGTCTTCATGAATGTTCCACATGAGCTTGAGAAGAATGTGTATTATGCTGCTGTTGGATGAAGTAGTCAATAGACATTAGATTCAGTTGATTGATGTTGAATTTAAATATGCTGTTAATGATTTTCTATTGGGGCTGTCAACTACTGATAGATGGGTGATTGGAGGGAAGTCTCCATTTATAATAGTGTGTTCATCTCTTTGTCTTTGTAGATGTGTCACGTTTGTCCTCATCTATTTTGACACCCTATTGTTAGGATATTAAGGATTGGTGTGTCTTCTTGGAGAGTGACTCCTTTATCATTATACTATGCCTCTCTTTATTGATGATAACTTTCCTTCTTCCGATGTCTTCTATGAAATTTATATAGCTTCTCCTGCTTTCTTTTGGTTAGTATAACATAGTATATTGCTCTCCATCCACTTATTTCTTATCATTATTTACTTATAAACTTCTTTATTATGCATGTTTTTAAAGACTTCTCTAAATTTATTCATAAGGGCTGTTGCATCCATAAACTGAAATAATTATTGTCCAAGTAGCTTTCACAGAATACTCATATTATCATCATTAATACATATATTTTTCACACTTCTCTAATTGCATAACAGAATGGCAAGCACATTCCTTTACTTAAAAAAGTATTTTCTTTGTACCAAATAGGCACCACTCTTATAAACATTATTAGAAGAGTTTATAGAACACTTCTCTAAATGCATTATAGAAAAGCTATCATGTACATTATGTGAAATAACACTCTTTTCAAAGGACGCTTGTACAACTATAACCAGTCTTTTTTTTTACTGAGGTATTATTGAAATATAATGTGTAAGATTAAGGTGTACAACATTGATTTGATATATTTATGTTGCGATATGATTCCCATTGTAGCATTAGCTAACAGTTCTGTCACATCACATAATTGTCATTTCTTCTAGTGATGGGAACAATTAAGATCTAGTTTCTTAGTATGTTTAATGCTTATAATACAGTCTTGTTGTCTATAATCACTGTACAAAGTACTATGTATTGGGTATCCAGGTCTTATCTATCTACTAGTTGCAAATATATATCCTTAAACAACATCTCTCCCATTATCCCCCACCTAACTGTTAGTAACCAACATTATATTCTGTTTTTAGTTCAGTTTTTAATTTATGTTCCACATGTAAGAGATATCATATAATTTTTTCTCATTCTTGCTTATCTCAGCATAATGTCTTCAAGGTCCACCCATTTTGTAAATGGCAGGATTTCATTTTTATTATGGCTGAATAGTATCTTCTTTACCCACTTATCCACTGATGGGCACTTAGATTGTTTCCATATCTTGGCTATTGTGAATAATGCTGCAATAAACATATGAGTTCATATATCTTTTTGATACACTGCTTTCATTTCATTAAGATATGTACCCAAAAGTGAGATTGTTTGATTTTTTTTATTTTTTAAGCAATTTCCATACTGTTCTCCATAGTGGCTCCTAGTTTACTATCCCACAGTGTACAAGGTTTCCCTTTTTACAACATTGTTCCTATTTTTCCACATCCTTGGATTTTTCTACATCCACACTTCTTTTTGGTCTTCTTGATGATAGCCATAATAACAGGTGTGAGGGATATCTCATTGTGATTTTGATTTGCATTTCCCTCATTATCAGTGATGTTGAGCATCTTTTCATATATCTGTTGGCCACTTGTATGTTTGAAAATCTGTCTATTTATGCCAGTTTTTATATGCGATCCCATGTTCTTTTGCTATTGAGTTATATGAGTACCTTATATATTTTGGATATTAATCCCTTATCAGATACATGGTTTAAAAATTCTCCTGTGCAACAGATTTACTTTCCATTTGCTTGATAGTTTCTTTTGCAGTGTAAAAGCCCTTCAGTTTGGTGTAGTCCCACTTGCTTATTTCTACTTATGCTTGTGATGTTATAGCCACACGTTTTTTGTTAAAACCAATGTCAAAGACCTGTCCCCCTATTGTTTCTCCTAGGGGTTTTATGATTTCAGTTCTTACATTTAAATCTTTAATCCATTTTGAGTTAATTTTTTGGGTGCTGTAAGATAGGGGTCCAATTTTATTCTTTTGCATGTGACTCAGTTTTCCCAAGCAACATTTATTGAGAATTCTTGACTCCCTTGCCAAGTATTAGTTAACCATATGTGTGTGGATTTATTTCTAGGTTCTTGATTCTGTTCCATTGGTCTATGGGGATATTTTTATGTCAGTACCATACTGTTTTGATTACTATAGCTTCATAATATACTTGAAATCAAGAAGTGTGATGTCTCCAGCTTTGTTCTTTTTTTGTCAGGTTTGCTTTGACTCTATAGGGTCGTCTGTTGTTCCATATATATTGTAAGAATGCTTTTACTGTTTCTGGGAAAATGTCATTTTGGATGAAATGGAATTTTGACAGGGATTACTTTGAATATTTCACCTATTTGGTTAAATGTATTCATATATATTTTCTTGTTTTGATGCTATCATAAGTGCTATTCATTTATTTTTGACAGTATTAGTGTATAGAACAACTTATTTCTGTTTATGATTTTACAACCTCCAATTTTACTGAATTAATCGATTATTTTAAGAGTTTTTAGATTTTTATATTTAAAATCATATCTGAAAAAAAATATTACTTTTTCCTTTCTGATTTGGATGCCTTTCATTTCTTTTTCTTGAATAATTGTTCTGGCTAGGATTTCAGTTGCTATGGTGAATAGGAATGGGAACCCTTATTTTTCCCTGATTTTAGAGGAAAAGCTTTAAACCTTTCACCATTATGATGTTGGCTGTAGGTTTCTCATACATGGCCTTTATTATGTTGAGATGTGTACCATCTACACCCTTGTTATTAAGAGTTTTTTTTCATGAATGGATGTTGAATTATATCAAATGCTTTTTCACAATCTATTGAGATGATCATGTGATTTTTGTCCTTCTTTTTGTTGATGTGTTGTATGATATTGATTGATTTATGAATATTGTACCATTCTTGCATCCCTGGAGTAAATCCCACTTGGTCATGATGGATGATCTTTTTGATCATACTTTTGAATTCAGTTTGCTAATATTTTGTTGAGGATTTTGCATCTGGGTTTATCAGGGATATTGGTCTATAATTTTCTTTTTTGTGCTGTTTTTGGTTTTGGTGTTAGAGTGATGCTGGCCTCAGAATGAGTTTGAATATATTCCCTCCTTCTTTACTTTTTGGAATATTTTAAGAAGGATTGGTATTATCTCTTCTTTAAATGTTCGATAAAATTCATCCATGAAGCCATCTGTTCCAGGGGTTTTGTTCTTAAGTAGTTTTTTTTATTACATTTCAGTTCAATTGCTGGTAATTGGTCTGTTCAGAATTTCTGTTTCTTCCTGGGTCCGTCTTAGAAGGTTGTTTTTTCTAGGCTGTTGTCCATTTCTTCTAGGTTGTCCAATTTATTGGCATATAATTTTTCATAGTATTATCTAATAATTCTTTGTAGTTCTGTGGTGTCCATTGTGATAATTCCTTTTTTGTTTCTGAATCTCTTTATGTGTGTAGATTATGTTTTTTTCTTGATAAGTCTGGCTAGGGATTTTTCTATTTTGTTTATTTTCTCAAAGAATGAGCTCCTGGTTTCATTGATTCTTTCTATTATTTTATTCTTAATTTTTTTATTTCTGCTCTGATATTTGTTATGCCCCTCCTTCTACTGACTTCGGGCATCATTTGTTCTTATTTTTCTAGTTTTTTAATTGTGAGTTTAGACTTTATTTGGGATTGTTCTTGTTTCTTAAGGTAGACCCGTATTGCTATATAGTTTCCTCTTAGAATTGCCTTCACTACATCCCACAGGTTTTGGGCTTTTGAGTTGTTGTTTTGTCTCCATATATTTCTTGATCTGTTTTAATTTGGTCATTGATCCATTGCTTATTTAGGAGCATGCTGTTAAGCCTCTATGTGTTTGTATGCTTTTTTTGTTTTCATTGCATAATTTATTTCTAGTTTCATACCATTGTGGTCTGAGAAACTGCTTGATAAAATTTTAATCTGTTTGAATTTATTGAGGCTGTTTTTGTGGCCCAGTATGTGATCTATTCTGGAAAATGTTCCATGTACACTTGAGAAGAATGTGTATCCTGCTGCTTTTGGATGGAGTGTTCTGTAGATGTTTGTTAGGTCCATGTCTTTGAATGTATTGTTCAGTGCCTTTGTTTCTTTCTTTCTTTTCTGTCTGGTTGACCTGTTTATTGGTGTGAGTGGTGTGTTAAAATCTGCTAAAATGACTGTTGTAGTCCATTTCCCTGTTTAATTCTATTAGTATTTGTTTTACTTATTTAAGTGTTCCTGAATTGGCTGCATAGATACTATAATGGTTATATCCTTTTGTTGGACTGGTCCCTTTATCATTATGTATTGTCATTCTTAGTCTCTTGTTACTTTCTTTGTTTTGAAATCTATTCCGTCTGATATAAGTACTGCTAGTCCTGCTATTTTCTCCCTATTATTTGCCTAAAATATCTTTTTATGTCCCTTCACTTTTAGTCTGTGTATGTCTTTGGGTTTGAAATTAGTCTCTTGTGGGGAGCATATAGATAGGTCTTGCCTTTTTTATGCATTTTACCACTGTATGTCTTTTGATTGGTGCATTCATTTCATTTACATGTAGGGTAATTATTGATTGATATGTACTTATTTCCATTGTAGGCTTTAGATCTGTGGTTACCAAGGATCAGGGATAGCTTCCTTTTTATCTAACAGTCTATCTTAAGTTGCTGATTACTCTACTTCAAGCATAGTCAAAAGGTTCCTTTTTTCTCTCCTTTCCTCTTCCTCCTCTACACTTTATATAGTAGGTATCATATTCTCCACTTTTTGTGTATCCACTGACTGATTTTTTTGTAGTTGATTTAATTCTGTACTTGCTAAGTAATTAATTGCTCTACTACCTTTACTCTGGGTTTATTTTCTCTGATGACAGCTATTTAGCCTTGGGAACTTTTTCATCTAGAGCAGTGCCCTTAAGATATCCTGTAGGGTTGTCTTAGTGGTGAATTCCTTCACCTTTTGTTTATCTAAAAATTGTTTAATCCCTGCTTCAAATTTAAATGATAATCTTGTTAGGTAGAGTATTCTTGGTTGGTGGCCCTTCTGCTTCATTACATTTAAATATATCATGCTATTCTCTTCTGGCCTGTAAAGTTTCTGCTGAGAAGTCTGCTGATAGCCTGGTGGGGTTTCCTTTATAAGTAATCTTTTTCTCTCTCTGGCTGCTTTCAATACTCTGTTCTTGTCCTTGATTTTTGCCATTTTAATTATTATATGTCTTGGTGTTGTCTTCCTAGGGTTCCTTTTGTTGGGAGATCTCTGGGCTTCCATGACCTGAGAGTCTATTTCCTTCCCCAGATTGGGGAAGTTTTCAACAATTATTTCCTCAAAGAGACTTTCTATCCCTTTGTGTCTTTCTTCTTTTTCTGGTACCCCTATAATATGAATATTGTTCCATTTGGATTGTTCACACAGCTCTCTTATTATTCTTTCATTCCTATAGATCCTTTTTTCTATGTTTTTCAGTTTCATTGTTTTCTTGCTCCCTAATTTCCACATCATATACTTCTCCAACCTGTGTAATCCTGCCATTGATTCCCTCCATTGTATTTTTCATTTCAGATACTGCATTCTTCAGCTTTATGTGATGTTTTAGAGGTCTTCTGTCTTTTCATTGAGGTCCTCTTTGAGATCTTGAATATTTTTCTGTAGATCTGTGAGCATGTTTATGACTTTTACTTTGAAGTCTTTATCAAGAAGTTGGTGATTTCAGTTTCGCTCAGCCCTCTTTTTGGTGTTTTGTCTCAGTTTTGTTTGGAACAAATTCCTCTGACTCTTTTTTTTCTGCTGTTTCCCATGGAATAATAACTTTGTATAGGAGGCAACCTCTATGCCAAGAAGCTCATTTTTCTGTGCTGAAGTCCTAACTGTTGGTGTGTAGTGGGTGGTGCACCTCCCTGGCTTGTACTGATTTGATTTCATGTTGGGTGTGGGCTGTTGGTTCATCACATGAGCAGTGAGAATACTTGGAGCTGCACTGCTAGAGTTGCTGTGTGCAGATAGGCCCCCACCCAGCCTGGAGCAATGGTGGGGGCCACAGGTGAGTGGGACAGGTGTCTGCCAGGAGGAAGAAGCTCCTAGTATTGTCTTCTGCAGTACTTATGTGGCTAGGCCAAAATAGGGCTGTGAAGCTCCCTCTGCCTTCCTGGCTGCAAAGCCTGCCTTCACTGCCACATCAAATGGGCCATGCATGCTGGGGGAGCCTTGGTGCTGCACTGCTGGAGCTACTGTGGTTGGAGCTACACTCTGCCTGGCTTGCTGCAATGGTGGGGGCTGTTGGTGAGTTGGACCTGTGTCTTCTGGGATTAACACACACCCAGGGCTGCCTCCTGCATGCAGCTTCCCAGTTGGCCTGAATAGGGCTGATAAAGCTAGGAGGGTCTCCCTGTGCATACCTGGGAGTAAAGTTTGATTTTACTACTGGCTGGCAGGCTGTATGCTGCATAAAGGAGCCTTGAGGCTGCATTACCAGTGAGGGGGAAGGAGCATCTGTATCTCCTGAGAGTTCCTAACCTGTTAGGCTGAGGGCAGGCTGGGGAGGTATTGTTCACCTGACATGTCTTCTAAACAGAGAGCACTGTATAACCTTTGCCTCTCGGGTGCCGCTCTTGCTGCTAGGAAGTCTTTCAAACTGTCCACTTTGCTTTTTTCTCAGAGGGTGCTGGTAGAGCATGCTTGTTCCCCACAAGTGGCAGGAATCTCAGCCTCCCTCAGTATTCCACCTATCTCTGTTGTCCAGACCCACTAATCACCATAGCACCATTTTATGTGGGTTTGTGTTCCAGGAGCAGATCTCCAGGGTCAGGTTTTCAGCAGCCCTGTTCTTCTACTCCCTACCCACTCTGTTCCTCTTCCTCCTGTCTGTGGGCTGGGGTATGGGCAGGGCTTGAGTCCTGATGCATCATGGTTTTGCCACTTTACCCTTTTCTGTAGGGTCTTCTCTTCTTCCACAGATGTAGCCAGTTCTGCAGTCATCAGGTCACTTTCAGGTTTAGTTGTATTTGCTGTATTTTTGTGATCTATGTGATTTTGGGAGCAGTTTTTTGCCTTGCCTTCTCATACCACCTTATTTTTCCCAGAATCTTCTCTCAATATTTTGTTATTGGTGCCCCATCTTACATCTTTTATATATGCTGTAATCATTAATACATTTTGTAGCTATAGTTCCTTTTTATTTTACTTTTTTAAAGGTATGATTGATAGACTCTTATGAACATTTCACATGAAAAAACAATGTGGTTACTATATTTACCCACATTATCAAGTCCCCAGCCATACCCCAATGCAGTCACTGTCCCTCAGTCCCCTTCTCCCTCCCTCCCCACCCACCATCCCACACCCCTCCCCTTTGGTCACTACTAGTTCATTCTTGGAGTCTCTGAGTCTGCTGCCATTTTTTTCCTTCAGTTTTGCTTCATTGTTATACTCCACAAATGGGGGAAATTATTTGGCATTTGTCTTTCTCCACCTGGATTATTTCACTGAGCATAATGTCCTCCAGCTCCATCCATGTTGTTGCAAATGACAGGATTTGTTTCTTTCTTATGGCTGAATAGTTCTCCATTGTATATATGTACTACATCTTCTTTATCCATTCATCTATGGGTGGACACCTAGGTTGCTTCCATATCTTGCCTGTTGTAAAAAGTGCTGCGATAAACATAAGGGTGCATATTTTTTTTGAATCTGAGAAGTTGTATTCTTTGGGTATATTCCAAGGAGAGGGATTCCAAGGTCAAATGGTATTTCTATTTTTAGTTTTTTGAGGAACCTCCATACTGCTTTCCACAATAGTTGAACTAGTTTACATTCTCACCAGCAGTGTAGGAGGTTTCCCCTTTATCCCCATCCTCACCAGCATTTGTTCTTGTTAGTCTTTTCGATGTTGACCATCCTTACTGGTGTGAGGTGATATCTCATTGTGGTTTTAATTTGAATTTCCTTGGTTATTAGTGATGTGGAGCATCTTCTCATGTGTCTGTTGGCCATCTGAATTTCTTCTTTGGAGAACTGTCTCTTCATATCATCTGCCCATTTGTTAATCATGTTATTTTCTCTTTAGGTGTTGAGGTGTGTAAGTTCTTTATATATTTTGGATGTTAACCCCTTGTCGGATATGTCATTTACAAATATATTCTCCCATACTGTAGGATGCCTTTTTGTTTTGTTGATGATGTCCTCTGCTGTACAAAAACTTTTTAGTTTGATATAGTCCTATGAGTTCATTTTGCTTTTGTTTCCCTTTCTCAAGGAGATGTGTTCAGAAAGAAGTTGCTCATGCTTATATTCAGGAGATGTTTGCCTATGTTGTCTTCTAAGAGTTTTATGGTTTCATGACTTACATTCAAGTCTTTAATCCATTTTGAGTTTACTTTTGCATATAGGAGTTAAAGAATAATCCAGTTTCATTCTCTTGCATGTAGCTGTCCAGTTTTGCCAGCCCCATATGTTGAAGAGACTGTCATTTCCCCATTATATGTCCATGGCTCCCTTATCGTATATTAATTGACCATATACGGTTGTGTTTATATCAGGGCTCTCTAGTCTGTTCCATTGGTCTATAGGTCTGTTCTTGTGCCAGTGCCAAATTGTCTTGATTACTATGGCTTTGTAGTAGAGCCTGAAGTTGGGGAACATAATTCCCCCTGCTTTATTCTTCCTTCTCAGGATTGCTTTGGGTATTCGAGGTCTTTTGTGGCTCCATATGAATTTTAGGATGATTTCCTCTAGTTCGTTGAAGAATGCTGTTGGTATTTTGATAGGAATTGCATTGAATTTGTAGATTGCATTAGGCAGGATGGCCATTTTGACAATATTAAGTCTTCCTATCCATGAGCACAGGGTGTGTTTCCATTTATTGGTATCTTCTTTAGTTTCTCTCATGAGTGTCTTGTAGTTTTCAGGGTATAGGTCTTTCACTTCCTTGGTTAAGTTTATTCCTAGGTATTTTATTCTTTCTGAGGCTATTGTGAATGGAATTGTTTTCCTGATTTCTCTCTCTGCTAGCTCTTTGTTAGTGTATAGGAATGCAACAGATTTCTATGTATTAATTTTGTATCCTGCAGCTTTGCTGAATTCAGATATTAGATCTAGTAGTTTTGGAGTGGATTCTTTAGGGTTTTTATGTACAATAACATGTCATCTGCAAACGGACAGTTTGACTTCTTCCTTGCTTATCTGGATGCCTTTTATTTCTTTGTGTTGTCTTATTGCCATGGCTAGGACCTCCAGTACTATGTTGAATAGAAGTGGGGAGAGTTGACATCCTTGTATTGTTCCCAATCTTAAAGGAAAAGCTTTCAGCTTCTCGCTGTTAAGTATAATGTTGGCTGTGGTTTTGTCATATATGGCCTTTATTGTGTTGAGGTACTTGCCCTCTATACCCATTTTATTGAGAGTTTTTATCATGAATGGATGTTGAATTTTGTTGAATGATTTTTCATCATCTATGGAGATGATCATGCGGTTTTTGTCCTTTTTGTTGATGTGGTGGATGATGTTGATGGATTTTCGAATGTTGTACCATCCTTGCATCCCTGGAATAAATCCTACTTGATCATGATGGATGATTTTTTGATGTATTTTTAAATTTGGTTTGCTAATATTTTGTTGAGTATTTTTGAATCTATGTTCATCAGGGGTATTGGTCTGTAATTTTCTTTTTTTGTGCTATCTTTGCCTGTTTTGGTATTAGGGTCATGCTAGCCTCATAGAATGAGTTCGGAAGTATTCCCTCCTCTTCTATTTTTTGGAAAACTTTAAGGAGAATGGGTATTAGGTCTTCACTAAATGTTTGATAAAATTCAGTGGTGAAGCCATCTGGTCCAGAGGTTTGGTTCTTAGGTAGGTTTTTGATTACCAGTTCAATTTCATTGCTGGTATTTGGTCTGTTCAGATTCTCTGTTTCTTCCTTTGTCAGACTTGGAAGGTTGTATTTTTCTTGGAAGTTGTCCATTTTTTCTAGGTTATCAAGTTTGTTAGCATATAATTTTTCATAGTATTCTCTAATAATTCTTTGTATTTCTATGGTGTCCATAGTGATTTTTCCTTTCTCATTTCTGATTTTGTTTATGTGTGTAGACTCTTTTTTTTTTCTTGATAAGTCTGGCTAGGGGTTTATCTATTTTGTTTATTTTTTCAAAGAACCAGCTCTTGCTTTCATTGGTTCTTTCTATTGTTTTATTCTTCTCAATTTTATTTATTTCTGCTCTAATCTTTTTTATGTCCCTCCTTGTATTGACTTTGGGAGTCATTTGTTTTTTTTTTTCTAGTTTCATTAATTGTGAGTTTAGACTGCTTATATGGGATTGTTCTTCTTTCTTGAGGTAGGCCTCTATTGCAACATACTTTCCTCTTAGCACGGCCTTGGTTGCATCCCACAGATTTTGCAGTGTTGAATTATTGTTGCCATTTGTCTCCATATATTGGTTGATCTCTGTTTTTATTTGGTCATTGATCCATTGGTTATTTAGAAGTAGGTTGTGAAGCCTCCATGTGTTTGTGTGATTTTTTATTGTCTTTGTGTAATTTATTTCTAGTTTCATACCTTTATGATCTGAGAAACTGGTTGGTACAATTTCAATCTTTTTGAATTTACTGAGGGTCTTCTTGTGGCCTAGTATATGATCTATTCTTGAAAATGCTGCATGTGCACTTGAGAAGAATGTGTATTCTGTTGCTTTTGGGTGTATAGTTCTGTAGATGTCTGTTAGGTCTGTCTCTTCTATTGTGTTGTTCAGTGCCTCTGTCTCATTACTTATCTTCTGTCTGGTTGATCTGTCCTTCAGAGTGAGTGGAGTGTTGAATTCTCCTAGAATGAATGCATTGCATTCTATTTCCCCTTTTAATTCTGTTAGTATTTGTTTCACATATGTGGATGCTCCTGTGTTGAGAGTATAGATATTTATAATGGTAATATCTTCTTGTTGGATTGACCCCTTTTCATTATGTAATATCCTTCTTTGTCTCATTACTTTCTGTGTTTTGAAGTCTATTTTGTCTGATACAAGTACTGCAACTCCTGCTTTTTTCTCTCTGTTAGTTGCATGAAATATCTTTTTCCATCCTTTCACTTTTAGTCTGTGTATGTCTTTGGGTTTAAAGTGAGTCTCTTGTAGGCAGCATAAGGATGGGTGGTGTCTTTTAATCTATCCAGTGACTCGATGTCTTTTGATTGGTGCATTCAGTCCATTTACATTTAGGGTGATTATTGAGAGGTATGTACTTATTTCCATTGCAGGCTTTAGATTTGTGGTTACCAAAGGTTCAAGGTTAATTTCCTTACTATCTAATAGTCTAACTTAACTCACTTAATATGCTGTTACAAGCACAATCTAAAGGTTCTTTTCTTTTCTCCTTTTTCTTCCTCTGCCATTCTTTATATATTAGGTATCAAATTCTGTACTTTTTGTCTATCCCTTGATTTACTTTTGAGATAATTAATTTAATTTTGCATTTGCTTTGTCATTAGCTGTTCTACTTTCTTTACTGTGCTTTTATTTCCTCTGGTGATAGCTTTTAAAACATAGGAACACTTTCATCTATAGCAGTCCCTCTAAAATAGACTGTAGAGATGGTTTGTGGGAGGTAAATTCTCTCAGCTTTTGCTTATCTGAAAACTGTTTAATCCCTCCTTCAAATTTAAATGATAATCTTGCAGGGTAAAGTAATCTCGGTTCCAGGCCCTTCTGCTTCATTGCATTAAATACATCATCCCACTCCCTTCTGGCCTGTAAGGTTTCTGCTGAGAAGTCTGATGTTAGTCTGATGGGCTTTCCTTTGTACGTGATCTTATTTCTCTCTCTGGCTGCTTTTAATAGTCTGTCCTTATCCTTGATCTTTGCCAATTTTATTACTATATGTCTTGTTGTTGTCTTCCTTGGATCCCTTGTGTTGGGAGATCTGTGGATCTCCATGGCCTGAGAGACTATCTCCTTCCCAAGATTGGGGAAGTTTTCAGCAACTATCTCCTCAAAGACACTTTCTATCCCTTTCTCTCTTCTTCTTTTGGTATCCCTATAATGCGAATATTGTTCCATTTGGATTGGTCACACAGTTCTCTCAATATTCTTTCATTCTTAGAGATCCTTTTTTCTCTCTGCCTCAGGTTCTTTGTATTCCTCTTCTCTAGCTTCTATTTCATTTATCGTCTCCTTTACCATATCCAACCTTCTTTTAATACCCTCTATTGTGCTCTTCAATGATTGGATCTCCAACCTGAATTCATTCCTGAGTCCTTGGATATCTTTCTGTACCTCCATTGGGATGTTGATGATTTTTATTTTGAACTCCCTTTCAGGAAGAGTCGTAGGTCCATGTTATTTAAATCTTTCTCCAGAGTTATATTAGTTTTACCAGGTTCCTTTGGTGATTAATATTTGTATATGGCGCCCTCTAGTGTCTAGAAACTCAACTCTGGAGCTTCTCAGCCCCTGAAGCAATGTTGGGGGTCACAGGGGAGCAGTATTTGTGCCCAGGGGTGGGGGGGAAAGAGCTGTTTTCTGCTTTCTGGTTGCTATGCTTGTGTCCACTGCCTGAACCAGTGGGCTGAGCACACAGGTATAAGCTTTTGTCCCAGAGCAGCCGTGTATGGATCCCTGCTTTCCACAAGAGGCTGGAGTCTCAGTCTCTCCAGGAATTCTGCCTGTATCAGATTTCCAACCCCATAATCACACAAGTATCATGAAAGCACCATTAAATGTAGGTTTGTGCCTCCAGAGCAGATCTCCAGAGCTAAGTATTCAGCAGTCCCAGGCCTTCCACTCCCTCCCTGTTCTGTTTCTCTTCCTCCCGTCAGTGAGCTGGGGTGGCAGAAGGGCTTTGGGTCTCCCCAGGCCACAGCTTTGGTGCGTTACTCTGTTCTGTGAGGTCTGCTTTTTCTCCAGGTGTATGCTGTCTGGCACCATCCTCTTTCCTGTTGCTCTTTCATGATTAGTTACACCAACTATAGTTTCTAATTGTATATGGTTTTAGGAGGAAGCCTCTGTCCTCTCACACTGCCATCTTTAGATACTTGTCTGTAGCTATAGTTTTTAAAAATAATTTTGTGTTTCATTTTTAATATCAGAACTAAAAGTGCTTTACATATCATTATTACAGTATTAGTGTCTTGTGAATTTGATGATAGTCTTATTTTTACAGTGAGGTTTATACTTTCATATGTTTTCATGTTGATATCTCTGTGTTTCAAGTTGAAAAACTTTCTTTAGCATTTTTTTTAAGGCAGGTCTAGTTGTGATGAATTCCCACTGTTTTTGTTTGTCTGAAAACATCTTTATCTCTCCTTCATTTCTGAAAGTCAACTTTGTCGGTAAAGTATTTGGTTGTCAGTTTTCTTCTTTCTGTACTTTGAATATATCAACTCACTCTTTTCTGGCCTGCAAAGCCTCTGTTCAGAAATTTGCTAATAAATTATAAATTATGGAGTTTACTTTGTATGCCTGGAATTATTTTCTCTTGTTTATTTTAAATTTTTGCTTTGTTTTTGGTTTTAGACAGTTTTATCATAATATGTCTTGGAGCAGATCTATTTGGGTTGAAGCTTTTTGGGGATCTAAATGCTTCATGTAGTTGGAATTCTAAATCTGTCTCTATATTTGGGAATTTCTCATCCATTACATCTTTGTAAATAAACTTTCTTCCCCTTTCTCCCTCTCTTCTCCTTCATGGACTGCAAAAATGCATAGGTTGTTTCTCTGAATGATTTCCAATAATTCATTTTGGCTTTCTTCACTCATTTCCATTTATTTTTCTTTGTTATTCTCTCTACAGATAAATTTAAAATGAGTTGTTTTCTATTTCACTGATTCTTCTGCTTGGTTGAGTTCTCTGTTGAATCCTTTCATTTAGTCATTGTGTTTTCAACTCTTGGATTTCTTAATGGTCTTTATTTCTTTGTTGAACTCCTCATTGAATTTATATATTGTTTTTATAACTCTGTTCATTTGTCTACCTGTGTTTTCTTGCAGTTTACTGAATTTCTTTAAATGGATTATTTTGAATTCTCTGTCAGACATTTCTTAGACATCCATTTCTTTAGGGTTAGTTATTGGAGTTTTATTAGTCTTGGTGGTGTCATGTTTTCTTGATTGTTCATGATCCTTGTGGCCTTGTGTTGTTATCTGTACTTTTGAAGAAGTAGGGACCTCTTCCAGTCTTTACAGACTTGCTTTGGCAGGAAAAGTCCTTCACCAGTCATCCATCTAGAGATACTGTGTGGGCTTTCTGATGGTTCCCATTTGTGAGCTTGCTGCTGGAATTCACAGGCAGGTAAGTCTGGTGTCTGGCTCACAGGTGGGCAGACCTGGTGCTGGGGCCCACACAGACCTTTCTGGTACCCGAGCCTGTGGTGGTGGGCTATAGTCCTAGATCCACATGGGAAGGCCTGTATCCTGGGTTAATTATGTCTTTCCAGGTGCTGGTGACCAATAGGGTGGCCCTGGCAAGCATAGGCAGTCATGGTACCTGGGGATGAGCCTGGATACTTGGTATGTGGGACTTGGCCTGGTGCTAGGGTAGCCAGGAGCCTAGGTCCATAGGAGCTAGCCTGGTACTGGAGCAAACCTGGGGCCACAGGAGTTTAGCCTGTATCTGAAGGCTATGGAGGGTGGCCTGAAAGTTGATTCTGTCATGGCCGTCCTGCGCTGGGGTATGCTGGGAACTTGGTCATTTGGGAATTCACCTAAAGCTTGGGACTGTGGGGGCCAGCCTGTAGATAGAAAGGTTGTGATGGAAATGTTGTTTTCAAACAACTGTTTGAGGTGTAATATACATCCCATGAAATTCACTCATTTTAAGTATACAATTCAATAATTTTTAATAAACTTACAAAGTTATGCAACTGTCACATCAATCCAATTTTAGAGCATTTCCATCACCCCAGTAAGATTTCTTATGCCTATTTCCAATTAATCCAGAAAGGAGATTCTCATCTCAATTGGGAACTTGTATTAAAGGGGGAGGAGTACACAGATGTATTTCAAAATGGGAACCCCCACAAAGGGGCATAAAACTGTATATCTGAGTTGGTCACTAACATCTCATTTCCACTAAGAGTTCCTTTTCATGAGCTTTTCTTTGCTCAAATATTGGACAGTTGTGTGTTTTAGGAAGGGAGATAGGACTTCTGCACCATTATATTTTCTCATGAGCTAGCAGCAAATAATTCTTAGACAATCAGAAAGCAGTTAGAGACTATGTATGGATGAGAAAGTAGCTGAAATTTTGTGGAAACTTTTCTCTTTTCCAGTATTATGGAACACTAAAAAGTGATCAGTGGTAGCATTAGAGAAGGAAATAGGCAAGGCAAATCTGAGGTACAAGAGAAAATAGGGATTCCACTGAATTGGGTCCAAGATGGTGCAGAGTAGGTGTTTCAGTTCTTTATGACTGTGCCTGATTGCTTTTTATCTACTGCTATGTAAAATTATGACTTTAATATGCCTGAGTTTAGTATGCCTGTATTATAGTTGTTGTATCTACCAGGACAGATTCTCATATGTGAAAGGAACTGTATATCATCTATCTTGTCAAATATATTTATTAATATTTTACACAATTGATGCCTACATAAGGGAAAGGATATGCTTAAGGTCATACAACTTGTTAAATCATATATGGGACTAGAACCTTAGTCTTCTGATACTAAGCCCAACATATCAAATATGCAATGTCCTAGAATTAGACAAAAGATAGAAACAAGATTCATACACAGTATCTTAAAAAGAAATTAAAAACATCTTGAACTGGTTTTTATTTTTCTAGACTTTTTTGGAGGAGGTAAACATATATTATCAAAGGGATAGTTGTTCCAAATAAATAACTTGCCCAAATCCAACTTCAGAAATAATAAGTGAATAACTTTTGTTATTTTTGTTGGCATTTAAAAATGTTTCCTATGATTGTAATACTTTAACAAATGTAAATAGTAGGTTTTCCATTAGTTTGATGAATGTATGAATGTGAAATATACAAGCCTCAAAACCTTTACTTAACAGATTAAGATATATTCAGTCTAATTTTCAGTCTCAAAAGATATTTTAAATCAAAAGAATTTTCCATTCTCCTTTAAAAACAAATTACAAAAACAGTGAGTTTTTCAAGACGTATTTAAAATGTTTAATGCTAGGTAAAGTTTTAATTAAATGTTTGCTTTATAATATTATTTGTGTGGTAGGAAGGTCCTGAGACATAACAATTTATTACATAAAAATTTCCATTTTCAGTAATCTCTAATTACAAATATGAAGGGGATATACTTTGTAGAATATGGATTCATATTGTACCATAATTTGCTTTTTAAGAAAGCTATTTAATGTTTTCCATATTTTAAACCATATCTCAATCTCTAAATTGAACAACAACCACCTTAGTAAATAATTTATATATACCACCAGTGCAATACCCAATGAAAGATAAAATGTCATTAGATATGCCAAAATTATTAGCTCACATAAAAATAAGACACTTTTGTCCTGAATTTCTGATTTTTCATTTTGAAACATGAAGAACAAACTCTGAAATAATAAATAATATTTAAACATTTAAAAAACACTTTCAATAAAGGTAAGAAATGGAGCAGGTAATGTTTCCCTTGTAAGAGTGCTAAAAGAGTTCCTCAAGGATGAATTTGGGAATAGAGAAGAAATGCTTCATTTGTATCTATGGATGGATGAAAAACCCATTAATTTTTTTTGGATTTTTTAAAATTTTGGTATCATTAATCTACAATTACATGAAGAACATTATGTTTACTAGGCTCCCCCCTTCACCAAGTCCCCCCCACAAACCCCTCCACAGTCACTGTCCATCAGTGTAGTAAGATGCTGTAAAATCACTACTTGTCTTCTCTGTGTTGAACAGCCCTCCCCGTGTCCCCCACCCACTATACATGCTAATCGTAATGCCCTCTTTCTTTTTCCCTGCCCTTATTCCTCCCTTCCCTCCCATCCTCCCCAGTCCCTTTCCCTTTGGTAACTATTAGTCCATTCTTGGGTTCTGTGATTCTGCTGCTGAAAAACCCATTGATTTTAAGAAATCATTTTAATTTGTTATGTAAAAATGAGTCATATGTATAATGTTTAATCATTCTGATTAGAGGGTAACCAATACTGGGTATATATTTAAAAGTCTACAATGATATAAAATGGCTCTCCACTTCCCTATTTCTACTCCAGAAATGTCTTAAATTATTATTTCCTCACAATCAAAGTGATTATCAGAGCACATGCCAAACACATGAATATATTACTTTGAAAAAATTACAGTACAGAAAGTTGGTAGATACTTTATTATTTCACATGAATATGTTGACATGTAGACTTGAATTTTCCCACTTTGTTCTAGAAAATTCCGAACTGCTTTATATTCTCATAATACTAAAAAGTTTTCAAAAGATTTATTTGAAAAACTAAGGCAGGGAATAATTTTCCAGAGAAGTTTTAAGTAGTTTTACATAATAGTGGAAGTGTTTTTGTTGCTACACTTCTCAAATTTAAACTAGACCTATTTCCAAAAAAAAAAAATCCCTTCTACTGTCACAGTGAATTTCATGAATATAAAGCAGTTATTTTGCTGTCAGGTAAATGTTTGTAAGGATTTCTACTAAATGAGATTTATAAGAATTGAGATGTGTCAAGCAATTTCCCTATTTGATGTAATTTGTTTTAGAAATTCCTAAGGTGAAAAATGCATAAAAATATTTTAGTTCATTAGGAAGTGTTAAGTTGTAACAGCACACAGAATGGCAACTAATGCAAATCCTATTACAAGGACTGGAACAAATGCATTATTGCTCATCTCTGTCCTTGGTTTTTCATTTTTTTCTCCACCAGGTCTTCCACCCACCTTTTATCCACCACCTTTGGCAAGCCCTGGATGTTACTTATGAGTTGAGTAAAGTGCACTGGGGCTATATGGTCAATAGAGTTCTTGTATTCCAGTAGAATTCTGATATTGGCATCCAGCACAGACCCTGAAGTGATAATGTGAATTTGGGACTGTGGGTAAAATTTCAATATTTCCACAATCTGTCGCCTGGCCTTATTACATCTCCATATCAATAAGTATTTCCAAAGGCTGGAGAGAAGTAGTCCATCTCTATATCAATAGGTGATTACAAGGAGTGAAGGCATATCTGGACTGGAGAGTTTGGGGGGGTCCCTTTTTGTAGCTGGGTCACAAGAGACACGGGTAAGCAGAAGTGGAAAACTTCTTGTAAGCAGTAAATGGGTTTCTCCCTCTTTATTTCTCCCTTTGGCTGATTTTATCTTCAAAGGTAACTTTCCCTGGGCTGGGAACATATTTTCCCCCTGGAGTTACACCTGGCAGAGTCAACAGGATCTCTGAAACTGAAATCTGTCTTCATGGGTGCGATTATTGGGTAGGCTGCACCTAGAGCTGGTGAGGAGACACCCAGAAACACCACTGTGGATGGTGGAGAAGCCTCAGTGGCTGCAGTGGTGTAGTGTGTGGCTTCACCAAGGAGCGCCTATCCATGGAACTTCCACTTGAGGAGCCCCTAGTGGGGAATTGGTCTGGAGTAAAGCAACTCCTAGATGGGTGGGGCCTTCCCCAGAATTAGGGAAGGGTGCAGACAGTGGAAGCTGTGGAATTAGCTCCCCGTGAGATTGAATACTGCTTGGAGGCCCTGAGTGGTGGTGTAGCAACTGGGATTGTGGGATGTCTGTTTCTCAAGATACTGGAAAGGGTTATTGAGGAGAAAGATACACGTTGACAGAAGAGAGACACACTTCAGCATCACTGGGAGGAGCTGGGTGATGACCTATGCCCTTAAGAAAGAGAGACAATTATTGAGAATACACATCACACTCCTGGAAGATATGTTAGCAGTAAGGGAGGAGGCAGCAGAAAAATCCACGCTGCAGGAGACCATGGCAGAGGGGGAGGAAAGAGTGGTGCCTGCAGCCCTCGAGATGATAGAGGAGTTGTCAAGGGAAGATGAAGGGGTGGGGCTGAGGGCCGAACTGTTGCCAAGGCTACTTCCCAAGGCACCAGCCTTTCCTATATTGAAAGCCTGCATTTTGCAATTAAGAAAATAAAAATGCAACAACTATGGGTTCCTCAGGGGGAGGAGCAGCCTCCCTCCCCAGGTTGAGGAGCACTCCATGCTCTGCCCCTATACCCAGGATCAGCTGGTGGATATGTACATCTGGTTTTGGCAGAAGCCATTGGAACCTCTGCTTACATGGCTTTTGCGTCTTTGGGATATGGGAGTGGAAAACATTGTTATCTTGGGTTCTGAAATAGGTAGACTGACTTCCCTGATGATTTACCTTTCCCTCCAGCAGCAGTTGCAAAGTGCCTGTCACACCCCAGGGAATCAGGCAGTTCTAGATTGGCTGACAGCAGCCATCAGGGCAGTTTGACCCGATCAGGGTGATTTATCATACTTGCCCACTAGCTGGAAAACGTATGCAGAGCTCCAGCAGGTGTTATGAGAGTTTGGCATGAAAAATTTCATCTATAATATGGCTCCCAGGGCCCTGATGAGGAGTTGTTCACCACAGGAATGATAAATCTGGTGTACCATATAGCTCCCCCATCTCTCTTTAGGTCCCTAGTGACTATTCTTGCCCCCCCACATAGGGCAACACATAAGTGAGGCTACTTGTACTTTAGCAGATCTGGGGGAGGTTGAACCAATAAGAACATGGTAGGAAGTATGGGCTATGACTGAAAGGAGAGGTTCAAACAGCCCTTTGAAGGTCTATAGGACCTAGATGTGGGTTGATTTGATAAAGATGTGCATAGTGAAAAAATAACTTGCTGGGAAGCCCAAAAGGATCTTGTTAGAATTGTGACACCAATTAAAGCCAGAGCAGCAGCTCCAGCCACTGAGGTGAAAGACACAGAAGCCAGAGACAAAGCCCCATGTCTGACTTGTGTTTCTGCAAGACTTCCTGGAGGATGGTACCCAGGCTCTGCTGGGGCCCTTGCCCCTACAGGAGAATGATTGTACATTGCAGCTTGACTGAGGTTGGCGTCAAGGCCCCCACCTTGGGAGATGTTGTGGGGGCCAGAGGCCATATGTAGAATTAGCAATGGTAGAATTAGCAATGTAGAATTGGTCTGCATGAATGCACAATGAGTCCTGGCGCTGGTGGACACAGGAGCTGAACGTTCTCTGATTTATGGCAACCCTGAGCATTTTCCAGGGACCCCCACTGTGATAGACAGCTATGGGGGTAAGGCAATTAGAGTGAAGAGAGATAAAAATCCCACTGGGGATAGGGAATTTATCCCCAAAGAAGTACACTGTTTATATTTTCCCATCCCTGAATATATTTTGGGAGTGGATATCCTGCAGATCCTGTGGTTAGAGACCACTGCAGGTAAGTTCAGACAAAGGGTACATGTGGAAAAGGCAGTTTTGAGGGGACATGCGTGCAGCTCTGCCTATAACTCAGCAGGTAACAAATATTAAGGAGTAAAAATTGTCTGATCTAAACAAGGAAATTGGAGAAACTCTACAGGAGTTGGAGAAGGTGAGCATGATAAAACCCACTGATAGTCCTTTTAATTCCCTGGTGTGTCAAGTGAAAAAGCCAGAGGACTCCTGGCCTATGACCATGGATTACAGAGAATTTAATAAAGTCACATCCCCTTTGCATGTTGCTTCCCCTCTATAGCAGCCCTTATGGACACCCTTATTCATGAACTAGGTATGTATCATTATGTTGTGGACCTTGCTAATGCTTTCTTCTCTATTGACATAGTACAGGAAAGACAGGAAGTTTGCCTTCACGTGGGAAGGCCAGCAGTGGGCAATCACTGTCCTTCTAAGGGGATACCTCCCCAGTCCCATCATTTGTCATGGACTTGTAGCCCAGAACTTGGACACAAGGAAGAAACCACAATTGGTGTGGCTGTATCACTACATTGATGATACGCTCACATCTAATTCTCTTGCAGATTTAGAAGGGGCAATTCCTAGACTGCTGCAACATCTACAGGAGAAAGGTTGGGCTGTGAACAGCAGCACCAAAGTTCAAGGACTTGGTTTGTCAGTAAAGTTCTTTACTTTACAGACCACGGGTTGTCTGTTTGGGTAAAACTAACGTTATCCCAGAAGCAGTCATAGTCAAAGCCCAGGCTTTCCCTATCCTTACCACTGTGGCAGTATTACAAGAGTTTTGGGGTCTTTTGGGCTACTAGGGAGTGTTTATCTCACACCTAGCCCAAATTCTGAAGCCCTTATACCATTTCATATGACAGGGTATCAGGTGGCACTGGGATGAAACATGTGCATCTGCTTTTACTTCTGCTAAGGGGGCAGTCAAGGCTGTACAGACCTCGAGTGTAACGGACTCATCAAGGTCCTGTGCACTAGATGTCCATGTAACCAAAGATGGTTATGAATGGGGCCTTTGGCAGCAGATTGAATGGATCCAGAAACCTATTGGATCCTGGTCACAAATATGGAAAGGAGCAGAAGTCCATTACAACTTGATAGAAAAGCAGCTGGGTGCTGTGTACCACACCTGCTGCCTATGGAATCTATCACTGTAACAGCTCCAAGTAATCACTACCTATCCCATCATGGTATGGCTGCGAGACTGGAACCAAAGGCCATGGAGTTGCCTTGCCCAGACACCTACACCAATCAAATGGGGCACATATCTACTGCAGTGGAGTACCCTGTCTTCTAGCCTCTTAAGTGGAGAACTTCAATGCTTAATGGGCCCAGTGATGTATACCAGTGGAAGGCAAAAGGAACTTGATTTTGAGCCATTGGTAGCCAAGATTCCTTATCAGGAGAGAAGAGCCCATATACCTGAAAATGCTTGGAATACAGACAGCTCAGTTGTGGGCAGCCCCCTAAGTGGAGGGCTGTGGCTTTCCATCCTAAGACTGAGACAATATAGATGGAGGATGGAGAGGGGATGAGCATTCAATGGGCCTGTGATCAGACTAAGACAGTTACCACATATCATGTGACTGTCCATTTGCCTTTGGCATCCCTAGGAAATGATGAAGCAGACACATTGGCCCAGGTGCACTGGCCAGAAAGAAACCCTTCCTCTGATGTGGCCCAATGGTTACATCAGCATTTATTGTATGCAGGGTTAAAGACAACGTGGGCTGTAGCCCATCAGTGGGGCTTGCCATTGACCTTTAAAGAAATCAGCAGAGGCCAGAAAGAGTGCCCTGTGTGCTCTAAGAGGGACGTACACTGAGTCCCAGTGTAAGTGATATGCTAACACAGCAACATGGGACAGTAGTAAAGGGGCCAATACCCCTTGTCAGATGGCAGATAGACTATATTGGGACTCTGCCCATATCAGAAGGACATCAGTATGCCATGACTTGTATGAACATGGCTACTGGACTATTTGTTGCTTTACCTGCTTGTCGTGCAGATCAGCAAAGCACCAAGAGGGGCATAGAGCATCTCTTTGCAGCCTATAGCCAGCCGCAGATCATTGAGAGTGATCAAGGCACCCACTTTACTGAACATGCATTACAAGAATAGGTGCAGTAATTAGGAATAAAGTGGAGTTTCATGTACCATATAACCCTACTGGGACAGGCATGATAGAGAGGTGAATGGTTTCTTGAAATCTGGCCTGAACTAAGAAACTAATAGTCTGTGGGGCTGGCCAGTTTGCTTATGGACAGTGCTATAGCATTTGAATGAGAAGCCCTGAAAAGGAGCCTTGAGCCCTATGGACATGCTAACAGTATTGCTGCCTCTTCTATACATTTCTATGTGGAAACTAAAGAAAAATTATTGAAGTCAGATTATGGCCAGCAGAGGAACATCTTGCTGCCAACCCCAACTGCGTTAAAGCCTCGAAACTGTTGAGTCAATGTGGCACTTGACATTTCAACACATACACTAGCAATGGCTGGCCCTTATGTCACCTTGGGGAAAAAGCCTGTAAGCTGGCCTCCTGTGTGTATTCCTGGAGTAACAGTGGAGTGGCCCCCAAAGATCATGTAGTGTACTCAAAATATCCACGATGTAAGAGCATCTTGTGGGGAAGTTTTATTTTATCTTTATGGCCAGTGCATGTACCTCCTATAGCCCTATAGATTGACCCATCTGGAACTCCCACAGGGAGGGGGTTTAAGGTCTGGTATACTACATCAGGACGAGATACCATTTCTACCACTGTCTTATCACAGGACCACTCTCTTGCATGCCATCCTACCTGATGGACAAGATTCGCCTATGCTGGTGTCATTAAAACAGCTATCTTATCACTCTTAAGGTTATTTTCTTCTACAGCCCCTGTGGCATGGACCTGCCTCCTGGCTGCAGCTACTGTGTGGTGATTGCTCTGAATTCTGTACCTGTTCAGCTTCTGACCACCTGTGTGTGGAATGTGAGACCTGTGGAATTAATCTGCATAGGACTTTGAAGCTAGCTGAATCCTCCAGCTTGAGGATTATCATGATTTTATTGCTGTTGTTATTGTATGTTATTAGTCTGGTTACAGTGCTCCATTTCATCACATGGAGCCATTGTGGGAGATGGGGAGTGAGTAGATTGTGAGGTGAGATTTCTGGAGGGTTGGACTGTGGGTAAAATTGCAGTATTTCAGGAATCTCTTGCTTGGCCTTAGTGCATCTCCTTATCAACAAGTGTTTCAAAGGGGTGGAGAGAAGTAGTCCATCTCCATATCAGTATGGGGTTACAAGGTGGCATGAAGGCATATCTGGACTGGAGAGGTGGGGGTCCCTTTTTGCAGCCAGGTCCCAAGAGACATGGGCGAGCAGAAATGGAAAACTTCTTATAAGCAATAAATGGGTTTCTTCCACTTTATTTCTCTCTTTGACTGACTTCAGCTTCAAAGTTAATTTGCTCCCAATTAAAATAATGGGAACTTATTTTACTGCTGGAGTTACAGAGGCAAAGTTGGAAAATGAGAGTGAAGTGTTCATTCCTTTGTAAATCTGAAGGAAAGGGAATCCAAATGAAAATTGTGTTTTCTTACCATGTCAAATAATATGGTATAGTTTTTGACAATAGGAAAAATATGAATGAATTCATTCATTTCATGAATATGCTCACAATAAAAATAAAAGTTTTCACTTACAGTATCTAATATCCTAATGATCCAATACTGTTTGGGTAATTTTGTCCCATGTAAGAAATAACAAAAATTTATAATTGTTAAACTTTAATTTCATTTGGTTTGGAATGAGTTGTGCATGTGTTCAGTGGGACCTAGAAATACCAAATCATTCAGTGGTAATAAGTTAATTAAAAGAATAACCTAATTGTCCCAGAATATGTATTACATACATAAAACATTAGGTAACAGATAGGAGTTTTGGATTAAGATTTAGTTACTTTAAATGTCCAAAAAGAATACCATATTCCTTGATAAGAACTCAATCCACAGCAAATATAAAACTATAAAAGTTTAAAGACAAAATATATAAGAATTTACCAGGTCATTCCTTTTTCACTGATGAGTTGAAGAGTGTACACAATAGGATCTCCTTTTATTGGCTCCAAAGACTTCCATTTGACCTCACAAATGCTGTTATTCGCCTGACATAATTTAGGTGCTGGAAAAAGAGAAATTCAGTTTAGAGGGTTCCATTTCTTTTCTAGTAGAACTTGAATACATTGAAATCACTCACAATTTCCCATGGTCATTAAAACGCAGCCCATATAGGCTTAATCTATGAAATATATTATTATAATTTGTGTTGTAAAGATGTTTGCTATACCATGAGATATCTTAGTGATTGTAATAAATACTTTAAGAACTTAAAACTGTCCATTTATAATGCATGTTTTGTTTTTGTAAGACTTTATTACAACTTTTATTACTATTGTTTGATCCCTACTGGTATAATCTCTTGCATTGTATTTATATGGTACATAATACATTTGGAAGCATTTTTGCAAACATTAATAATTTTATTTTTGGATCACAACTAATTGAGGAAAGTAGAGCATGATCTTTATTTCATGTTATTAATCTTTCTATATTTCAGGAAGATGGGGCTTAAATACAAAGGAAGACAATAAGGAATTATTATCTAAGTCATATTTAATTCCAATATATTCCAGTTAGCTTTACACTAAAACAAAGTATTTCATAATATTGATTGGACTGTGTGGATGGGTTAAGACAACTGCATTTCACACCTGGGAAGGGAAAAATCCATAAAGCTTGAGCTTTCATGACTTCAAATTGCCTCATTATGTATTGTATGCAGTTTTACTTTACTGTTAAAATAAGGAGAAAAAATTAAGTTTCAGAAGTTACCAAATATGTATTAGTCTCCTAATATAAAACTTATACTTAATATGTACAAATATATACTAAATATTACATTTATAGTCTTATTTTTCAGCTTTAATCAGTTACGATCACACATATCACGATGAATTTTGTGTACTAATCCATTTGAGAAAATGTAAGATATAGCAAGGAATAATTATGATAAAGTGGAAGGAAAACAAATATGGGAATAAAGAATCTATAATTCCAATCTTAGTTCTGCTACTGTGGGAGTTCCAGATGGTTCAATATATAGGGGTATAGGAGGTACATGCACTGGCCATAAAGATAAAACAAAACTTCCACAAGTGACAGGAGTCTCACCACCCCCCATAGTGTTCCAATTTTTCCTAATGTCCAGCCCCATTAATCATCATAGCCAAATGTGATGTAGGCTCATATTCTTTGAGCAGATCTCTAGGGCCAGGTGTGCCAGATTCCTGTTTATCTCCTCCCAAGTCCATTCCTCTTCCTCCCACTTGTGGTCTGTGATGGAGGAAGGGCTTGGGTCCTGGTCAGTCTTAGATCTATCCCTTTACTCTTCTCAATGTGGTCCTCTCTTCTTCACCAGGGGTAGGAGGTCTATTCTTCAGTCTTCAGGTCATTTTCCTTGATATATATTTGCCATCCTATTCTGCCATCTTTTTGCTACCCACTCCAAAAACTTTTATCTTTTTACTGTTGTGTATGATGTTACTTGTGGGATAATAATATATGGCGTTTATTACATTGAGGAATGTTTCATTGCTACCCAGTTTATTGATAGTTTTTTAAACCATGAACAGATATAGAATTATATTATTTTTGTTTTGCTATCATTAATCTACAATTACATGAGAAACATTATGGTTACTAGACTCCCCCCATCATCAAGTCCCCACCACATACCCCATTACAGTCACTGTCCATCAGTGTAGTAAGATGCTAAGAATCACTACTTGTCTTCTCTGTGTTGTACAGCCCTCCCTGTGCCCTACCTTACATTATGTATGCTAATTGTAATGCCCGTTTTTCCCCCTTGTCCCTCCCTTCCCACTCATCCTCCCCAGTCCCTTTTCCTTTGGTAACTGTTAGTCCATTCTTAGGTTCTGTGATTCTGCTGCTGTTTTGTTCCTTCAGTTTTTTCTTTCCTTATTAATTAATTAATTAATTAATTAATTAATAATAATTTATTTTACTTTTTATTCATTTTATCATTAATCTACAATTACATGAAGAATATTATGGTTACTAGACTCCCCCCTTCACCAAGTCCTCCCCCACAAACCCCATTACAGTCACTGCCCATCAGCATAGTAAGATGCTGTAGACTCACTACTTGTCTTCTCTGTGTTGCACATCCATCCCTATGCCCCCCCACATTATACATGCTAATCATAAGGCCCCCTTTCTTTTTCCATGCCCTTATCCCTTCTTTTCTTCCCCTCCTGCCCAGTCCCTTTCCCTCTGGTAACCGTTAGTCCATTCTTGGGTTCTGTGATTCTGCTGCTGTTTTGTTCCTTCAGTTTTTTCTTCATTCTTATACTCCACATCTGAGTGAAATCATTTGGTACTTGTCTTTCTCCACCTGGCTTATTTCATTGAGCATAATACCCTCTAGCTCCATCCATGTTGTTGCAAATGGTAGGATTTGTTTTCTTCTTATGGCTGAATAATATTCCATGGTGTATATGTACCACAACATCTTTACCCATTCATCTATTGAAGGACACTTAGGTTGCTTCCATTTCTTGGCTATTGTAAATAGTGCTGCGATAAACATAGGGGTCCATCTGTCTTTTTCAAACTGGGCTGCTGCATTCTTCAGGTAAATTCCTAGAAGTGAAATTCCAGGGTCAAATGGTATTTCTATTTTGAGCTTTTTGAGGAACCTCAATACTGCTTTCCACAATGGTTGAACTAATTTGCATTCCCACCAGCAGTGTAGGAGGGTTCCCCTTTCTCCGCAACCTCGACAACATTTGTTGTTGTTTGCCTCTTGGCTGGTGGCGATCCTTACTGGTATGAGGTGATATCTCACTGTGGTTTTAATTTGCATTTCTCTGATGACAAGCAATATGGAGCACCTTCTCATGTTGGCCATCTGAATTTCTTCTTTGGAGAACTGTCTATTCAGCTCCTCTGCTCACTTATTAATTGGATTACTTGCTTTTTGTTTGTTGAGGTATATGAACTCTTTATATATTTTGGATGTCAACCCTTTATCGGATCTGTCATTTATGAATATATTCTCCCATACTGCAGGGTACCTTTTTGTTTTATTGATGGTGTCCTTTGCTGTACAGAAGCTTTTCAGCTTGATATAGTCCCACTTGTTCATTTTTGCTTTTGTTTCCCTTGCCCGGGGAGATATGTTCATGAAGAAGTCACTCATGTTTATGTCCAAGAAATTTTTGCCTATGATTTTTTCTTAGAGTTTTATGGTTTCATGACTTACGTTCAGGTCTTTGATCCATTTTGAATTTACTTTTGTGTATGGGGTTAGACAGTGGTCCAGTTTCATTCTCTTACATGTAGCTGTTCAGTTTTGCCAGCACCATCTGTTGAAGAGACTGTCATTTCCCCATTGTATGTCCATGGCTACTTTATTGTATATTAATTGACCATATATGTTTGGGTTAATGTTTGGGGTCTCTATTCTGTTCCACTGGTCTGTGGCTCAGTTCTTGTGCCAGTACCAAACTGTCTTTATTACTGTGGCTTTGTAGTAGAGCTTGAAGTTGGGGAGCAAGATCCCCCCCACTTTATTCTTCCTTCTCAGGATTGCTTTGGCTATTCGTGGTCTTTGATATTTCCATATGAATTTTTGACCTATTTGTTCTACTTCGGTGAAGAATGTTGTTGGCAATTTGATAGGGATTGCATAAAATCTGTATATTGCTTTGGGCAGGATGGCCATTTTGACGATATTAATTCTTCCTAGCCAAGAGCATGGGATGAGTTTCCATTTGTTAGTGTCCTCTTTAATTTCTCTTAAGAGTGTCTTATAGTTTTCAGGGTATAGGTCTTTCACTTCCTTGGTAAGGTTTATTCCTAAGTATTTTATTCTTTTTGATGCAATTGTGAATGGAATTGTTTTCCTGATTTCTCTTTCTATTGATTCATTGTTAGTGTATAGGAAAGCCACAGATTTCTGTGTGTTAATTTTGTGTTCTGCAACTTTGGTGTAGTCCGATATCAGTTCTAGTTGTTTTGGAGTGGAGTCTTTAGGGTTTTTTATGTATAATATCATGTCATCTGCAAATAGTGACAGTTTAACTTCTTCTTTCCCAATTTGGATTCCCTGTATTTCTTTGTTTTGTCTAATTGCCATGGCTAGGACCTCCAGTACTATGTTGAATAACAGTGGGGAGAGTGGGCATCCCTTTCCTGTTCCCAATCTCAGTGGAAAGGCTTTCAGCTTTTCACTGTTCAGTATGATGTTGGCTGTGGGTTTATTATATATGGTCTTTATTATGTTGAGGTACCTGCCCTCTATGCCCATTTTGTTGAGAGTTTTTATCATGAATGGATGTTGAATTTTGTCGAATGCATTTTCAGCATCTATGGAGATAATCATGTGGTTTTTGTCCTTCTTTTTGTTGATGTGGTGGATGATGTTGATGGATTCTCGAACGTTGTACTATCCTTGCATCTCTGGGATGAATCCCACTTGTTCATGATGTATGATTCTTTTGACGTTTTTTTTGAATTCGGTTTGCTAATATTTTGTTGAGTATATTTGCATCTACGTTCATCAGGGATATTGATCTGTAGTTTTCTTTTGTGCTGAGGTGTTTGCCTGATTTTGGCTTTGTAGAATGAGTTTGGGAGTATTCTCTCCTCTTCTATTTTTTGGAAAATGTTAAGGAGAATGGGTATTATGTCTTCTCTGTATGTCTGATAAAATTCCGAGGTAAATCCACCTGGCCGGGGGTTTTGTTCTTGGGTAGTTTTTTGATTACCGCTTCAATTTCATTGCTGGTAATTGTTCTGTTTAGATTTTCTGTTTCTTTCTCTGTCAGCCTTGGAAGGTTGTATTTTTCTAGGAAGTTGTCCATTTCTTCTAGGTTTTCCACCTTGTTAGCATATAGGTTTTCATAGTATCCTCTAATAATTCTTTCTATTTCTGTGGGGACTTTCATGATGTTTCCTTTCTCATTTCTGATTCTGTTGATGTGTGTTGATTCTCTTTTTCTCTTAATAAGTCTGGCTAGAGGCTTATCTATTTTGTTTATTTTCTCGAAGAACCAGCTCTTGGTTTCATTGATGTTTTCTATTGTTTTATTCTTCCCAATTTTATTTATTTCTTCTCTGATCTTTATTATGTCCCTTCATCTGCTGACCTTAGGCCTTATTTGTTCTTCTTTTTCCAATTTCAATAGTTTTGACATTAGACTTTTCATTTGGGATTGTTCTTCCTTCTTTAAATATGCCTGGATTGGTATATACTCTCCTGTTATGACTGCTTTTGCTGCATCCCACAGAAGTTGTGGCTTTGTGTTGTTGTTGTCATTTATTTCCATATATTGCTGGATCTCCATTTTAATATGATCTTTGATCCATTTATTATTTAGGAGCATGTTGTTAAGCCTCCATGTTTGTGAGCCTTTTTGCTTTCTTTGTACAATTTATTTCTAGTTTTATATCTTTGAGGTCTGAAGGTTAGTTGGTAGGATTTCAATCTTTCTGAATTTACTGAGGCTCTTTTTGTGGCCTAGTATGTGGTCTATTCTGGAGAATGTTCCATGTGCAGTTGAGAAGAATGTGTATCCTGTTGCTTTTGGATGTAGAGTTCTGTAGATGTCTGTTAGGTCCATCTGTTCTAGTGTGTTGTTCAGTGCCTCTGTGTCCTTACTTATTTTCTGTCTGGTGGATCTGTGCTTCGGAGTGAGTGGTGTGTTAAAGTCTCCCAAAATGAATTCATTGCATTCTATTTCCTCCTTTAATTCTGTTAGTATTTTTTCACATATATTGGTGCTCCTGTATTGGGTTCATATATGTTTATAATGGTTATATCCTCTTGTTGGACTGAGCCCTTTATCATTATGTAATGTCCTTCTTTATCTCTTGTTACTTTCTTTGTTTTGAGGTCTCTTTTGTCTAATACTAGTATTGTAACACCTGCTTTTTTCTCCCTATTGTTTGCATGAAATATCTTTTTCCATCCCTTGACTTTTAATCTGTGCATGTCTTTGGGTTTGAGGTGAATCTCTTGTAAGCAGCATATAGATGGGTCTTGTTTTTTTATCCATTCAGTGAGTCTATGTCTTTTGATTGGTGCATTCAGTCCATTTACATTTAGGGTGATTACTGAAAGATATGTACTTATTGCCATTGCAGGTTTTAAATTCGTGGTTACCAAAAGTTCAAGGTTAGCTTGTTTACTATGTTACTGTCTAAATTAACTCGCTTATTGAGCTAGTATAAACACTGTCTGATGATTATTTCTCTCCCTTCTTATTCCTCCTCCTCCATTTTTCATGTGTTGGGTGTTTTGTTCTGTGCTCTTTTTAGGAGTGCTCCCATCTAGAGCAGTCCCTCTAACATACCCTATTGAGGTGGTTTTGGGGAGGCAAATTCCCTCAACTTTTGCTTGTCTGGGAATTGTTTAATCCCTCCTTCATATTTAAATGATAATCGTGCTGGATACAGTATCCTTGGTTCAAGGCCCTTCTGTTTCATTGCAGTAAATATATCATGTCATTCTCTTCTGGCCTGGAAGGTTTCTGTTGAGAAGTCTGATGATAGCCTGATGGCTTTTCCTTTGTACGTGACCTTTTCTCTCTCTCTGGCTGCCTTTAATACTCTGTCCTGGTCCTTGACCTTTGCCATTTTAATTATTATGTGTCTTGGTGTTGTCCTATTTGGTTCTCTTCTCTTGGGAGTTCTGTGTGCTTCCGTACTCTGAGCAACTATTTCCTCCCCCAGTTTGGGGAAGTTCTCAATAACTATTTCTTCAAAGACACTTTTTATCCCTTTTTCTCTCTTTTCTTTTCTGGTTCCCCTATAATGTGGATATTGTTCCTTTTGGGTTGGTCACACCACCATTCTCTTATTATTGTTTCTTTCCTGGAGATCCTTTTGTCTCTCTCTGCGTCAGCTTCTATGCATTCCTGTTCTCTCGTTTCTTTTCCATCAATGGCCTCTTGCATCTTATTCATTCTGTTTATAAATCCTTCCAGAGATTTTGTTTCACTTCTGTAATCTCCCTCTGGACTTCATCCCTTAGTTCTTGCATATTTCTCTGCAGCTCTGTCACCATGTTTATGATTTTTATTTTGAATTCTTTTTCAGGGAGACTGGTTAGGTCTGTCTCTGCAGATCCTCTCTCAGAGGTTGTCTGAACTATCTTGAACTGGACTAAATTTTTTTGCCTTTTCATGGTGATAGCAGTGGCTGTAGGCAGGTTGTGGGTGTGTCAGCTGGGAGAAGAAACTCCTTTCCTGCTTGATGGATGCCTTGCCCTTTTCCACTGCCTGTGTCAGTTACCCCCACTCCTGGAGCAGCCACTGGGTTAATCCCCTAAGCTGCTGTGGGTGGGGTCTCCATCAGAGCAGTGCGGAGCCCTGCAGGGAGTGGCAGGCATGCCAGGTGTGCTTCTCCACAATAGCGGCACCCCTACCTGGCAGCTGTGTGCCAACAGCAGCCTTTGGGTCTGGCCTGTGCTCCTGTGTGTCGGGCTTGGATTCTGGTTGGCTGCTGGGAGTGCAGCTCCTCCCTCTGTCACCACTGCAGGTGCGCACAGGCCTCTCCTGCGCAGACTTCTCCCCAGCTCCTCTGGCCCCACTGCCGCTGGCACACATGGGCTGCACACGGGCTGTTTGGTCACCACTGCTGTGGGCTCACACAAGCTGCTCCTGGTCCTCTCTGGTGCCGCTGGCACATGCGATCCACTTCCGGTCCCCTCCGGCACTGCCGTCTCTGGTGCATGCTGCCACTCTCTCACTACTGGGCCAGTGTGTTGGGGTCTGCGCCAGTTGGAGAAATGATTGGCTGGCTGTTTAGTGCTGTGAGGGGCTTCAGAGCTGTGCTGCTGCCCCATTGTTTAGGGCTTTGCTGCTGCCCCATTGTTTAGGGCTTTTAAATTTCCCCAGGATTCCAGCTGCTGGCTAAGTGTGCCAGGACAACTTCGTCCAGCTGTGGGGTCCCTGTCTCTTTAAGACTTGCCAAAAGCACTTGCTTTTCTTTTGTCTCAGGGGCACTGGTTGTGGGGACCCTGTCCGCAGGTTTTGCTTTTCTGTTTCTCTAATATCCAGCACCCCATGCACCTTGTGTCTGTGTTCCGTGTGCGAATTTCTAAAGGTGGTTGTTTTGCAGTCCTGGGCTTTCAATCCCTCCCCGTTATGACTCCTTGCTTCCTGCCAGGTTGTGGGGTGGGGGAGCATTTGGGTCCTGCCGGGCCATGGCTTGTATCCTACCCGCTTAATGTGATGTTGAGTTCTCACAGATGTAGATGTATCCTGGCTGTTGTATTGTATCCACTGGTGTCTCTTTTAGGAATAGTTGTATTTATTGTATTTTCATAAATATATGTTTTTGGGAGGAGATTTCCACTGAACTACTCATGCCGCCATCTTCCATTTTATTTTAAGACTTTGAGAAGGATTCATGTTATTCCTACTTTAATGTTTGGCAGAATTCAAGAGTGAAGCTCTCAAGTTCTGAAATTTTCTTTTTTGGGAGAATTTTGATTACTGATTAAATTTCCTTTCTTATTATTGGTGTGTTTAGATTTTCTATATCCTTATGATTTGTTCTTTGTAGGTTGTATGCTTTTAGGAATTTATCCAAGTTTTATGATTTTCAACTTGGTGTATTAATTGTTTGTACTAGTTTCTTATGATACTTTGTATTTCTGTGGTATCAATTTAAACAGCTCTTTCATTTCTAATTTTGAGTCCTTGTTCTTATTTTCTTTGTATGTGTAGTTAAGGATTTGTATATTTTGTCTATCTTTTCAAGAAAGCAGCTCCTAATTACTTGTTCTCTTCTATTGTGTTTTTAGTGTGTAATTCATGTATTTTCACTCTGCTCTTCAGAGGTGAGCTTGTTTATTTGAGCTTTCTTTTTCCTTTTGAAGGTATGTTGTAATTTGGCATGTTGGTATGTAATTTTTAAGTTTTGGTATGTTGTATCTCCATTTTCAATTGTTTCAAGATATTCATTTTCTTTTTGATTTCTTCTTTCACCCACTGGCCATTCAGTAACATTGGCTATTCAAAAATACTTTGTGTATTCTCCTCATTTTTGTGAATTTTTCATTTTTCTTTATGTTTCTAGTTTCATACAATTGTGGTTGGAAAAGATGTTTTGTATCTTTTAAATCATTAAATTTCTTAAGACTTTTCTTGTGACATTACATATGATCTATCCCAGAGAGTGTGCCATATGTGAATGAGAAGACTATATTTTGCTGCTGTTGGATGGAATGTTCTATAAAGTCTTAAGTCCCTCTGGTCTTACATTAAGTCCAATGTTTCCTATTCGACTTTCTTTGGGATTTTCTATCCATTGTTGAAAGTGACATATTGATGTTCCCTATTGTATTGCTGATTATTTTTCCCTTTAGATCTCTTAGTATTTGACTTAATATATGTAGTTGCCCCTATGTTGGGTGCATCAGTATTTAGAAATGTTACATAATTTTATTAGATACACTCCTTTTTCATTATAAAATGATCTTATTTGTATCTTGTTTCAGTCCTTGGGTGAAAGTGTATTTTGTCTGATAATCTAGCTACCTTTGCCTTCTTTTGGTCTCTTGTGTGGAATATCTTTCTCCATCCCTTCCCTTTTGTTAGGCAGGAAAATAGATATGAGTGGCGTGGAAAGAGAAAAAGGCCAGAAAGTCCACTAAGAAGACCCAAAATTAATCAAAGCTCAGAAAGCCAGGAGCAACTTGGCCTGGAATGTTTGAATATTCCCATAAAGAAGGATATGTCAGCATAGCTCATGTCTTTATTGTGTTAATCATGCAGGCCCAGCCATAAACAAAATTAGTAAAAGGTAGGAAGGATTCCACCTTAAAGATTGTATTTTAATACCAGAAAGTTAAAAATGTAAGATTCTTAACTTACACTTTAGCAAACAGACAATAACTCAGCCACCTTGAGGGCTGGGCAGGCAGTCTCTTTGATATGCTCCCAGACCAAGACTCTGGTATCCCAGGGAGAAATCAGAGCAGGAAGTTCCTTGTGTTAAGTTAATTCTAAGTATTCAAAAACCACGTAACAAGTCTGCACCCTCATCCCTTAGTCACATTCCTGAAGAATCCTTAAAAGGGGAAACCCCCAACCTTTTGGGGTGCTCCTCTCTCTGGGGTTGCCTGCACTTTCTTAGTGTGTATCTTTTTAATCTTAAACTTTCTCTCTCCAACCTTTCAGAGCAACTCTCCTTGCTGAGGTTGCCTGCTGCACTTCTTCTCTCTTTAAGTAACTTTAAATAAAACTTTTACTCTGCTTCACTACCGTGTCTCTGACCTTCAATTCTTTGTTGCGGTGGGGACAAGGACTGAGGAAAATACACAATTCTCCCCCAACATATTCAGTTTTTGTGTGTCCTTAAAGCTGAAGTGAGTTACTTGTAGGCATCATATAGATGCCTTGTTATTTTATCAGCTTTCTATGCCTTTTTACTGGAGAATTGAATCCATTTATATTGAAAGTAACTATTCACATGTTTGGACTTACTATTGCCATTTTGTTGCTTTCTGACTGTTTTGCAATTCTTTTGTTCTTTTTTCTCTTGCTCTTTGTGTGATGCTCTCTGTGTAATTTCATGATTTGCTATATTGATTTGCTTAGATTCCTTTCCTTTTCTACTTTGTGTATCCATTGTAAGTTTTGCTTTGTGATTACCTTGAGGCTTATATAGAACATCTTATATTTGCCACAGGTCTATTTTAAACTGATAGCAACTTCTGCTTGAATGTACATTAAAGGCCCTTTACTGATGCACCCAACATAGGGGCAACTACATATATTAAGTCAAATACTAATGTACATTTCACTCTGCCCCCCAATTTATGTTTTTGATGGCACAGTTTACATCTATCATGTGAATCCTTTAGCAGTTTATTGTAATTATGTTAGGGGAGAAAATGGATATATGAGCAGGGTGGAGAGAGAATAAGGTCAGTAAAGCCCACTAGAAGGGACTCAAAGAGTTAACCAGGTGAAACTAGAGAGCCAGAAAAGACTCACAGAGTTCATGAGTTAATCAGTTGAAACTCCAAAAGCCAGGAGTAACTTGGAATGTCTGTATATAACCCACATAAAGAAAAGTATCTGAGCGCAGCCCATGTCTTCATTATATCAATTAGATCATGTAATTGTAAGATTTACTTTAGTCTGCTAAAAGGCCCAGCTTATTCTTTAACTTAACCTATATGCTGTTTTTCCCTCCTCCTCCAGCCCCTCATTAAATAATTTTTTTACCAGGGCAGGAGAAAAACATCATAATTAATTTTCCCAAAAAGCCCAGCCATAAACAGTATAGTAAGAAGAGGAAAGATTATATCTTAAGGCTAAGATTCCATTTTAAATGCCAGGAAGTTAGTAAGTAAGATTCCTTACGTATTCTTTAGCAAATGGACAGTAACTCAGCTCACCTTGGAAGCAGGGCAGGAAGTCTTGATGGATATGTTGCCAGAGGTAAGCTGCTTTCCTAAGGAGGAACCAGATCAATAAATGTCCTGTGTTAAGTTTATTTAGCAAAATTAGCTGGAGAACTGATAATATAAGAGAGGAGACATAGTGTCTCTCACCAGAGATAAGCATCTTGAGGCCACTTGACAAATTTATGCACCCTGGCTGTTTAAAAACTCCTTAAAGGAGGGAACCCCCAACCTTTCAGCATGTCTCCTCCCTGAAGATGCCCACAGTTTTTCTCTTTCAGGCATAACTTCAAATAAAACTTTTATTCTGCATCACTACTCTGTCTCTATCCTTCAGTTCTTTGTTGTGGCAGGGCCAAGAGCTGAGGAAAATAAACTCAACCACCCCCCTAAAAATTATAGTTAATTTTAGTACTTTCATCTTTTAATTTTCATGCTATATTTATAAGTCACTTATCTACCACCCTTACAACATTAGAGTATTTTGAATTTAACTATATATTTACCTTTTACTGCTAAACTTTATGCTTTCATATATTTTTCTGTTACTTATTAGTGTCCTTCCATTCCTCTTAAAGAAGTCCCTTTACAGTTTCTTTTAAGGCTGGTCTGGTGGCAAAACTCCTTCAGTTTTTGCTTGTCAGGGAAACTTGATCTCTCTTTCAATTCTGAAGAGGAGCTTTGTTGCATAGAGTATTCCTGGTTGGCAATTTTTCTCTTTCAGGTCTGAATATATAATCATGTCCTTTTGTCCTGCAAAGTTTCTGCTGAAAATTGTGCTCATAGTGTTATGGAGGTTTCCCTTGTATGAAATGTGTTTTTTTGCTCTTGCTGTTTTTGAGCCTCTCCTTGTCTTTAACTTCTATTTAATTTTGTGTTTCAGTGTAGGTATTTTTCTAGTTATTTATTTGGAACTCTTTGCACTGCCTGGGTCTGGATGTCTGTTTCTCCCCCCAGTTCAAGGAATTTTTCAGACATTATTTCTTTAAATGAGCTTTTTACCCCTTTATTCTCTCCTATTGTGATCCCTATAATGCAAATATTGCTTTGTTTGATGGTATCCCATAAATCCCCTGAAGTATTTTCTCTCTATATATTCTTTTCTCTTTTTGCTCATATGATTGGATGAGTTCACTGCACTGTCTTTGAGATTGCTGAGCCCTCCTTTTCCACTTGATCTTGTTTGTTGTTCAACTCCTTTATCAAACTTTTTAGTTCAGTTGTTATATCCTTCACCTATGTGATTTCTGTTTGGTACTCTTTATATCTCTGTTGAAATTATCACTTTGCTCATGCATTGTTCTCTTGGCTTTGGTGATTATCTTTATGACCATTTTTTTCAGCACTTTATCAGGTAAATCACTTATCTTCACTTCCTTTAAAGGGCTGTTTCTAGAGGCTTATGTTCTTTTGTTTCAAACATATTCTTCTATTTATTCGTTTCCCTCTCTGCTGGTTTATGTGCATTAGAAAAAATAGCCCAGCTTTCCCAGTCTTGAAAGAGTGGCTTCATGCAGAAAATGAATCTTACTGTTTGGCCTGGACTTGGCTTTTGATTTTTCTCAAACCTTAGTGATTGTCAAGCCACCTTCTTTGTTCTTTGTAGCTCCTAATACTTGATGGTATGCCAAGACACTTGTCAGTGTACCAAAGGGTAGGATCTAAGTCAGCACCTCCATTAAGACTCATTGGAAGCTGAACCTTCAGGCTGCAGCTTTTAAGATATGAAAATTAGCCTCTTTCAGGGAAAGACTGGGAGATGGCATTTCTTAATGGTGCCTCTGTGCCAAGCCCTGGGGAGATAGCCAATTAAGTACTGTTTCTTTGTTATAATACTCTGAGACTGATAAATGTAAGCTCCACTGCCACCAGAGCCAGGAAATTAAGGGTTGCATTTTCTGAGTGACACATACCAATGCTAGGGTGCCAGAAATATGCAAAAGCTCCTTTCAGGGAGATACTACTGACCTTGAGTGGGGCAGATGGAGATCACAGTTGACCTTTAGATATGTGCTAAATTAGAAGCCTGATTTCTAGGGTACAATGTTTAAAACATTCAAATAGGCCTTTTTCAAGAAAAGATTGGTGAAATGGACATTTCTCTCTGCTGCCTCTCCCCTGAGCACTGAAAGGATAGCTTCTGTGAGTCCTTGAAATCCCATTAAGAACTATTTGTTTGCTGTGGTCTTGCGGTATTCATGAACACATGCCACATTTTCAAAGCTAGGAGTCTTGGTAACCCATCACTTAGGTAGAAGTCTTAAAAGTTGAGGTGCTAGATTTTGGGTCATACTCTTCACTCCTCAGGGAGAAGCTGGAAGTCTTGTACTTTGTACAAGCAATTGTACATTGCTATGCTGGGTGTGGAGTTTATGGTGAGACTGTATCTCAGTTTTTCCTACCTGTTTTGATGTGGGTTTTTCTCATTAACCCAATGTTTATGAGTTGCTCAGTTAGTTTCTGGATTTCTTCAAGAGGGAATTGTTCTGTGCGTACCTGTAGTTTTGGTGTATATGTGGGAGAAGGTCAGTTCAGGAGCCTCTTATGTTACTATCTGGGACCAGAAACCCAATGTCATTTCTTTTCTGAAGTTCTAAACCTTCCCTTATTATTTCACTTTTTAAAGAGTACTTTCTGTAGCTATTTTTTAAGGGGAGATTTTCTAGCAATAAATTCTTAGTTTTCCTTTATCTGAGAATATCTTTATTTCCCTTTCATTCCTGAAGGATATTTTGGTTGGATATAATTTTCAGTTGACAGTTCATGCTTTCAGTACTTGAAAAATGTTGTGCCACTTCTTTCTGGTCTCCATGTTTTCAGATGAATTACCTTTTGTTATTTAAGTTGATGTTCATCTGTAAATAACGTACCATTTCTCTCGATGCTTTCAAGATTTTTTTCTTTGTATTTTTTTTAGAAGCTTAATGATGATGTGTCTTGGTGGTGTGGATTTCCTTCAGTTTATCAGATTTTGGATTTACTTGGCTTTTTGAACCCATTCATTCGAATCTGTTGATTTATGTGTTTCCCCAATTGAGAAGTTTTCGTTATTTCTTTGGGTGATTTTTCATTCCCAGTCTTTTTCTTCTCTACTTCTGGGAGTTTAGAGATATGACTATTAGGTCTTTTCTTAATTGTCCCATATGTCCCTGAGATTTTGTCCTTCTTTTTCTTTAATTCTAAATCTTTTCTAGTGTTCAGATTAGGTAAATTCTATTAATTTGTCCTCAAGTTCACTGATTTTATCTTCTGTCATCTCCACTGTACTATTGAGCCCGTCCAATAAGCTTTTTGTTTTGGTTACTGTATTTTTCAGTTCTATAATTTCCATTTGGTTCTTGTCTATAACATCTATTTCTTTTTTTAAATTGGAACATAGTTGATATACAATATTATATTGGTATCAGATGTACAACATAGTAACTTGATAATTATATATGTTACTAATGCTCACCACAGTAAGTGTAGTTACCCTCTGCTACATCAAAATATTACAATATTATGAAATTCTCCATGCTGTAGTTCCATTCCTATAGCTAATTTATATAACTTCTATCTCTTTGGTAAGATTATATATGTATATTATTTCGAGGTACTAAAATGTTCAGCATTTTTTGGTAGCTCCTCAAATCCTTGTCACATAATTCAAACTTCTGATTTGTCACAGAGTCTGCTGATTGTCTTTTATTATCTGAGTTGTGATTTTCCTGGTTATTTTTAGGACAAATAATTATTTATTGTGGACATTTTACATATTATATTATGAGACAGGGGTCTTATCATTTCTAAAGTAGGCAGTATCCCTTTAAAAGTATAGTGCAAAGATTGGGTAAGATAGAAGTTTATCTCCTGTCTAGGTCCCTTTGATGTATTTACAGCAAAAGTAGGGCAAATTTTTGCATTGCATCACTGTCTGCCCACTAGGCCCTCCTAATACCATGGAGGGGGGAAGTGGAGGATTGATTAAAATCTCTGCGTTCTTGCAGGGTAGTGTTTGAAACTCTGCTCCCAGCTGGGTCTTAGCGACACCACGAAAGGGAGTGGAGGATATGGGGCACCAAGTAGCATAGCCTATCACACCTAGATCTTCCTCCTTGATGCTGTGTAGATATGAGAATGAGCTCTTTACTGTACCCAGCTGACAGCAAGTGAAGGGGGGACTTGATTGCTGGGTAAAACTGTTTCTCTTATCCTCTTTCAGTCTCAGTGCTGCGGGGGAGAAATGTAGGTTCAGCTTCTGAGTGGGTGTCGCTGACACAAGGGTAGGAGAAAACGAGTGCTAACTAGCCTGAATCATACAACCTTGTTGTCTATTGCTGCTGGGTTGGGGTGGAGGCTCTGCTGCTAAGACTAGCCCTGCACAGGAATTAGAGTGGTGCTGCCTTTTTCCATCAGAAACTTATCGAAGATCATAAGCTTCCATACTGACACCAGTGGGCAGAGGAAAGGCAGCAAAGCACTGTCTGTTCCTACCAGGCAGGGGATGGAAGGTTAATTATTTTCTTGACCCTACCGAACCTGAAACCACTGGGTATGGAGATTGGAGCATTGTTCCTTGCTTCAGGGCTGAGTTGAATGGTCAGCTTCCTGCTCGGCCTGTTGAAACTTCAAGAGTGGGCAAGGACAAGGTATGTTTGTTTTTATACCATCAATGTTTGGCTGGAGTAATATGGGTATTGCCTAAGAGATTTTCTTGATAGCGTAACTTTTAGGGAAAACATATCAGGTTATTCTAAATTTGGACTGTCTCCCAAAACCTTAAAATTATGAGTATTATAATCCTAGTAGTTCAGAAAAGGAATAGATCTCTTCCAGCTAAGGTTTTTAGGGAAGCATTCATGCAAAAGCTTGGTTTCATGAGTGTGGGTAAATGGCAGAATTTCCAGGATCTCCTGCCTGGCCTTAGTCCATTTGCATATCAATAGGTGTTTACTGCCGCAGCCTTCTACAGCTTCTGGGGGAAGGGGTAGAGAGATAATGGCCATTCTCTCCTCCATTCTTTTCCTGATACATAACTGGTCTGGCATCTGCCAGTCACCAAGGACCTGCTAATGGAGTTCCTCCCAGATGGGGCAGGCAGGAATTAGAGAGAGTGACAGGGAGGGGAGAGTACAAGTGGCAGTTGAAGGAGATGGATGGGGCTAGCAAATTCGAACAAGCTGTGAGCAATAAATAATAGTTTCTCCCAACCTATTCTTTCCCTTGATTTTGGTTTCACCAGTTTCATAGGGTATTTGCTCTGGGCTGGGAACACCTGTCTCCCTGGAGCTACATCTGGCATAGTCAGCAAGATCTGTTGAACCCAAATTCTGTCTTCACGGGTGCAGTGTTTCGGTGGGCTTCCCCTAGAGGTGGTGGGGGAAATACTCTTGGGCCCCCAGTGGTTAGTGGGGAGATACCTGGGAACCCCCCTGGAGGTAGTGGGGATTCACCTGGGGATTCTCTGGTGTGGATTTGGTCTGAAGTAAAGCTCCTCCTAGAAGAATGGGGACCTCATCCAAACTGGGGAAGGGTGGGGACACCAGAGGCAGTAGAGTTGGTCCTCCATGAGATAGGGGACTTCTTAGGGGGACTAAGTGGCTGTGTAGGATCTGAAGAATCAAAAGTTAGCATAAGTACAGCCATCTTAAGGCCTAAATACTACCCCCTAACCCAGAAGAAGGAAAATCATTAGAATCTTGAAAAACAAGTTAGTTAGCCTGTGTCAATTGTAGTGACCTTTAGTTAGCCAACCGTAAATCAGTTAATCATACATGCCTAGCTTATCTTGCTAGAACCACCCTAGACATTCCGAAGGTGATCTCATCTAACCAGACCCCAGGATGTGGCGCCAGCAAAAGACTTATGAGCCTATAGAAAAAACCCTGTATTGTAATTATGGAAAATTTTACCCCTTTTGAAAATGCTATAAAACCTTCTGGCTTTGTGTGCTCTGGGTCCTCGTTGAGACCCGCTGTGACGGGCTGACTTGGACCCCAACTAGTTGGCTTCCAAATAAATTCCTCTTGCTTGTTGCATCAAGAAACGTCTTTGGTGAGTGATTTGGGGCGGCGCCTTCCTCAGGGGAATCCAACATTTGGGGGCTCGTCCGGGATCATGCGCTCACCCCGCTTCACTCCCGAAGTCGCTCTTGGAGGAAGAGGTAAGATTAGTGGCGCCTTGGTTTGTCTGTGTTCTGTTTTCTGTTTTTCAGTGAGACCGGTCAGAATTCTGAAAGGGGGTACCCACTGTCTGGCAGCTGTCCCGATCCCGTAAAGGGGTCGAGACTGCGGTCGGTAGACGTACTAGGAGCACCGCAGGCTGCAACCCTGGGGGACGCCTCGGGGAGGTTGGGAGGCCAGGGACGCCTGGTAGCCTCCCGTCTGTTTTTCCGGCAAGGTGAACCTGATGAGATAGGGTTGATTTTCAGGTGCCAGGAATATCAACCCTCTGATTCCTTTCGGTTTCTGTTTGAAAATCTGAGAAAAAACAAAAAGCGGCTGCTGTGTGTCTAATCTGTGTGTGTCTCTGTTTTTTGTGTCTTTCATGTGCCTAATAATTGTTATACTGACAAGGGGACAGACTCAGACAACCCCCTAAGTGTGTAAATGAATATATCTTTCTACCTCCGGATGGTATTAATGAAATTGATTTAAAGACAAGCGCTTGTGAAAATTGAGTGTTCTAAAACTTCCAGAAAACCTGGTAAAAAAGTGTTAAGCATTAATGCTAATTTGAGTTTGCCTGAGGCGGGCATGTCCTGGTAGTTGTCGGCTGCCTGAGTTTACCTAGAGTTATTTGAGTCATGTTATCTGCTAAATCTTTTAAGAATAGAATGCTTAGAAGCTTGGCTTTGTCTAGTGTTCAGTGGGGGTCTTGTGAGTAGGCTAGCTTAGTTGTTGCAGGTAGGTGAACTGGATAAGTGTGGCAAGTGAACACCTTTTAAATTGTGTGTTGCAGTGTGTATGCCTACCTGCAGCCTGAGAATCTTTGTAGTAACTTAAAGCCTTAGAGTTTTGTTAAGTTGAGAAGATGTGCTCTGTGTTTGCTGGGAGATTGTGCTGTGAAGCTCATGGTTGCAGAAATTGTAGAATGTGTTCGTGAGTTTGTTGGTCTAGAAAATGTTAGTTTGACAGTTTGCAGTGTCCTGCTTCTCAGTGTTCACTAGAAGTTAAAGTTTCTAATGGTTTTAAGTTCTAATTAAAACCACTTAAAGTAATAAAGAAAAACATTTCTCTATGCTAAAAGATGTATGTTTTAATAAGAAAAAGTATAAAAAATGAAAACTCTTCTGCATGCTAAAGAATGTGTTTTGTGATAAAAGAAAGTAACTTTGTTCTAAAGTACAGCTATTTATTTAAAGAGAGACAAAGAGAGAAAACAGCGTGGTGCCTTTTGTTGTAGAAGATCCGCTCAGCCTGTTGCTTTGGGGGGAGGGTTAGGATGTTTAGAGATAAAGTGAGATAAACCCAGTCAAGCCGCAGGCAAGCCCAGGCATAATTCTCACCGGCTTATGTGCTTGGGACCATGGGGCAAATGAAGAATAAATTACTATATTCTTACAGATATAGTCATGCCTAGTGAAATTAAAGCAAGTGAGTCTTGATATCAAGTGCACAGCAAAATTAAAATCTCGTTTCCAGTTAAACAGTTTTCTTTAACTGTTAGTCTGCTCTTAATGTTGAAAGATCACAGCAGTTTCTCATGCTTAAAGTCTCAGTGAGTTGCCATGAAATCGTAATGTTAAAGGGACTAAAAGCTAAAGTTTGTTAACAACTGTATAACCTTTATTTGCCTTTGAAATATTTTGTTATTAAAAATGATTGCATGGCCTGAAAAATTGAATTCCTAAGCAGAATAGTAACAAAGCTTTTTTCAGCTGATTAAATGCACTTAGTTAACAAACCAAAATTTATTAAACTGTAGAATCTGGACAAGATTATGTTTCTCCCAGAAAAACAGGTTTCACTGTGAAGGTTTAGATAGACGAACGTGTGACCACTTTTGAAAAAAGTTGTAATAGATTTTTTGAGAACCACCAGGTCTTCTTGTTTAATTTATATGCTGTATGTTTAAAAAAAAAAAAAACATGGGGGAATCTACTATTAAAGAGTAAAACATTCTTGAAGCTTTCAGGGAAGACCTGTAAACTTAAGCACTTTCTCTGCTTTTTTTGTATCTGGTCTTAGACACTTATGCTGAGTTATGTTCTTATTATTTTCACTGTTTGTAAGCTATTGATTGTAAGCCAAAGGTCATCATTTCTCAGTCCCTAAATGAAAAAGTAAAATGCCTGATCTCTTTCATCTCAAAGCATATTTCTGGTCATATCTGAATATCTGTGTGAAAGAAAGAGACATTTAAATTTGAGATTCTGCTTAAACTTTTAAGTTGAATTTGACTATAGCCATATTCATTCTTTGTATGTATCTCTAACAGGTCTTTTGTATGCCTGGTGATATTATACTCTGCCTTGAGTTTAGACAGTTCTTTCAGCTAAATATGAATTCTTATTGTAGCTTTTTTCCCCTCCTGAAGATGAAAGCAGAAGAATCTACCATCTGCTACCATTCTCTCAAGAATGCTTAGTAACCTAGAATTAGTTTGACTTTCTGTATGTTGTCTTTAAAAATTGACAGCAGCAGTCTCCCCTGCTGCCCCACTTTTTAAGATATCTCGTTTACTGTGCTGAGTATATAGACAATAAATGTGTAATAATAGTTCTAAAAAAATTAAATGCAAAAAGGTGCTTTTACCTCTAGTTAACTCTGATATTTTCCAGAGGGCCCCTGGAACATGTCAGAAGAATTTTTTCTCACTAGAGAAAGTATTTGACTAATTTGGCTTATTTATCTGATATATATATATATATATATATATATATATATATATATATATATATATATATATATATATATTTATTTACCAGGAAAGCACTGTCAAAGAGAATGATGCTAAACTTTGTTACTGAATGTTTTGTATTACAGAAATATCAGAATTTCCTTATGTCAACTGTTTTACAGTAAGCTCTCATCAGATCTTTAACCATTGTCATTTGTAAGTCTTTTGTCATTTATAGTATTATCCCTAAACTGGTAAAGAACTAGATTTCAGCAGAACAGGTATTAATTACATAAGATTACATAAACTAAAGAAAATGATTTTGTGTCTTTTCGTTTCAAATGTTGCTGGTAAAGTGTTTTAACCTTGTTCTCTTAAACTGACAACAGTTTAGTAAATGACTATCTTTATGAGCAGAATTGAAACATCCTTCTCTCTACTTGATCCCTCCAGAGTTTGAAAACTTTCAGTGACTGTTTTTGTATTCCATGGCAGTATGTTTATTTGCACGAGTTCAATAAGAATCTGCTTTCCTTGTGAAAAGACTACTTAAGAACACTGGTTATACTACCAAGGCTTTGACTGGAATGTCGTACCTGAGAGACATGTGTATAGACTCAGATGTGAACAACTTTAAGGAACTAAGATTGACTTTATAAAGCCAACAAAGCCCCTTGGAAGAACTGTCCTGGTACCTTGCTTACAGAGTTCCCAGCAGCCTTACCAGGTGAGTAAAGAAGGTCACTTCCTGGCAGGTGCAGAGACCTCGAGAAGAGAAGAATTCATCCAAATCTACAGGTACTGCAGGCAAAGCCTGATGGCAAGTCTGGCTTGGCTGTCTGGCCTCAAGAGGCCTTTAAAAGTTCAATCTGAAATTCCTTACCAAAAGTTCCAGCAAAGCATATTTAAAAGAGCCTGTGTAATCAATTGCTCTTCTTGCTGCACCTGTGCAAATAATCAAGCCAGCTGTTAATTATTTTCTTAACCTGGGTACTTCTAGTAAAAATGAGAGTGATTTTAGAGAGAAGTATCGTTTCAATAATGTAGCCTCCTTCCAGAATAAAAAATCCAACTCCAGATGTTGCTACATAACCTAATAACACAATTTGTTTTATCTTGCCTAGAAGCCACAAAACTGCAAATAGTAATAAAAATGAAACCCAGAATAGAAGCGCCAGCCTTCTGAAGCCCTCTCAACTGACCAGTGATGGAGACCTAGCTGCACCCTTTACTGCGCCCCCTTCTCAGCACGAAGCAGCCAGAGCGGTCATCGCCCCTTTTCCCTAGCAGCAGCTAGAGTCTCTATCTGTAGAAGAAAGAATGAGACCATACCCATAGCCTTCCCTGGTAAAAACAGGTATTTAATCCCTCCTCCCAAGGGATGGTGGGCTTGTAACACTGGAGTGACCCCATGTGTCTCTACTTCTGCCTTCAACTCCTCCCGTGATTTCTGTATCATAGTCCAGTTAGTACCCAGACTAATGTATCATGATGACTTATCATTCGTGGCAGAATTAAAACCTAAACTAAGGTATAAAAGAGAGCCAGTCTCACTCACTCTAGCTGTATTACTAAGAGTAAGAGTCGCAGCCGGAGTAGGACCAGGGGCAGCTGCAATTATACAAGGAAACCAACATTACGAAGGACTAAGAATAGCTATCGATGAATATTTGAGAACTATAGAACAGTCTATTTCTAAACTTGAAAAGTCCCTAACCTCTCTCTCTGAAGTAGTGCTGCAAAATAGACGAGGGTTAGAATTACTATTTCTAAAAGAAAGTAGATTATGTGCAGCTCTAAAAGAAGAATGCTGCTTTTATGCAGATCATTCCGGGATAGTAAGAGATTCAATGTCAAAACTTAGAGAAAAGCTAGATCAGAGGAAGACAGAGCGAGAAGCAGGCCAAGGACTGTTTGAATCTTGGTTCACTAGGTCCCCGTGGTTTACAACCCTGATATCCACTCTGGCTAAGCCCCTACTCATCCTTGTGTTGCTCCTAACTTTGAGACCCTGCATATTAAACCGGTTGATAACTTTTGTTAGAGAAAGAGTGAGTGCTGTTCATGTACTAATGTTGAAGCAACAATACCACTCACTCACCTCACAAGAAGATACAAACATTCCATGATTGGAATGCCCCAAAAAGAGAAGTGGGGAAATGTAGGATCTGAAGAATCAAAAGTTAGCATAAGTACAGCCATCTTAAGGCCTAAATACCACCCCCTAACCCAGAAGAAGGAAAATCATTAGAATCTTGAAAAACAAGTTAGTTAGCCTGTGTCAATTGTAGTGACCTTTAGTTAGCCAACCGTAAATCAGTTAATCATACATGCCTAGCTTATCTTGCTAGAACCACCCTAGACATTCCGAAGGTGATCTCATCTAACCAGACCCCAGGATGTGGCGCCAGCAAAAGATTTATGAGCCTATAGAAAAAACCCTGTATTGTAATTATGGAAAATTTTACCCCTTTTGAAAATGCTATAAAACCTTCTGGCTTTGTGTGCTCTGGGTCCTCGTTGAGACCCGCTGCGACGGGCTGACTTGGACCCCAACTAGTTGGCTTCCAAATAAATTCCTCTTGCTTGTTGCATCAAGAAACGTCTTTGGTGAGTAATTTGGGGCGGCGCCTTCCTCAGGGGAATCCAACAGCTGTGGGGTGGCTGGATATGTGAGGTGGCTGTTTCTTGCAGCATTCGAAAAGGTTACCAAGGAGAGAGATTCACTTCAGCATCAATTGCAAGAACAGGAAGGTAAGTTGTGGGATTCTCTGAAAAGGGAATGAAAGCTATTGAAAACTAAGGTCCTGCTGCTGAGAGACATATTAGCAGTGAGGGAGGAGGCAGCAGAAAAATGTGAGCTGCAAGAGGCTGTGGGGGAGTTGAAGGAAGGGGTGGTGCTTTCAGCCCCAGAGATGGTAGAGGAGAGTTAGGGGATGAGGAGCTGGGGGAGGATGAGGAGGTGGGGCTGAGGGTGGAACTTTTGCAGAGGCCACTGCCTGAGGCACCAGCTCCTCCTGTATTGAAGGCCTGCCCAGTTGTTGTTTAGAAAATAAAGACACAAGAACCTTCGGTTGCTCGGGGAGGGGAACAGCCCCCTCCTCAGGTTGTTGAGTACTCCATGCTCTGCCCCTATGCCCAGGCCTAGCTGGTGGGTTTGAGCACTCCATTTTGACAGAAGCCCTCAGAGCCTCTGCCTACATGGCTTTTATGTCTTTGGGATTTGGGAGCATAGGACATTGTTCTGTCAGGGTCAGAAATGGATAAACTGGCTTCCCTGATGACTCCCTCCTCTCTGTCAGAGGTTACAAAATACCCATCAGACCCCAGGGAATCAAATGCTTTTGTATTGACTGACAGCAGTTCTCAGGGCAATTTGGCATAATCAGAGTTACCATATTTCCCTGCTCACTGGCAAAATTATGCAGAGCTCCAGCAGTTCTACAGGAGTTGGGCATGAAAAATATCTACAATATGGACCATCAGGGCCCTGATGAGGAGTTGTTCACTGTGGGGATGAGAAATCTGATGCTCCATAGAGGTTCATGATCACTCTTTGGGGCCCTTGTGACTATTCTTGCCCCCAGTGTACAGCAACGCATGTGTGAGGTTACTCATACTATAGCAGATTTAGAAGAGGTTGAAATAATAAAAGCATGGAAATAAATATGGTCTGCAACTGGAAGAAGAGATTGAAAGGGCCCAATGAAGATGTTGAGGGACCAGATGTGGGTGGACTTGATAAAAGGTGGGGGCAGTGAAAGAAAATCTTGATGGACAGCCCAATAGAATCTTGCTAGAGCTGTGGCATCAATTAAAGCTGGAGCAATGGTTCCACCTGCTGAGGTCCAAGGTTTGGAAGCTTGAGGCAAAGCTCCATGTCCAGTCTGTATGCCTGCCGGACTTACTGGGGGAGGACACGAAGAACCTGCCTGGACCCTTGCCAGATGATGGTTGGGTATTATGTTTTGACTGAGGGGAGAGTCAAGGCACCCACCTTGGGGGGCTGGCTGGGGTCTTGTGATAGAGGCCCCACAGTGAATAAATTATTAGTCCCCAGTGAATGTGTAGTGTGTCCTGGCTTTGGTGGACACAGGAACTGGATGCTTCCTGATTCATTGTAACCCTGAGTAGTGTTCAGGGGCCCCCACTGTTATACAGGGCTGGGGCTGTCAGAGTAGAAGAGGCCTGAATCCCCTTGGGAATAGGGGAATGTAATGTATATGATGTTATACTCACCTCTGATTCTCTTACAGATAACTGGCATTATTGCAAGGGATTTTGGGTTTTGTAGGCTACTGGAGAGTTTCTATCCTGCACTTGGCACAAATTCTGAAACTCTTGTGCCCTGTCACATGCAGAGGTATTAGGTGGGACTGGAATAAGACATGTACAATTACCTCCACCATTCCAAAATGGACAAACTAGATATTTGTGTGACTGGGGCCTTTGGCAGCAACTTGCAGGCCATTTGCCTTAGCATCTTCAGGGCACAATGGAACAGACAACTTGGTCCAGAGCAGAAGACAGTGTGGATTGTAATTCATCAGTGAGGCCTGCCTCTGATGTTTGGAGACATCAATAGGGCCTGGCAGGAGTGCATTGTGTGACTGAGGCCCACAGTGACCTGGAGTCTACATGGCCCTGGATATCTTGACATACGGACCAGTCATGGCTGACCCTCTGGCACCTTGGGGACAAGGCCTACAGGCTGGCCTCCTGTGTGTTCTTGGAGTAACTGCAGAGTGGCCCCCAAAGGTCTGGGTAGAGCACCCAAATGGCTGGAAGGTGAAGTATTTTGCAGGGAATTTTTGTCTCATTATTGTGACCAGTGCCTGTGCTTCCAGTAATGCTACATCTACACCTTCCTGCCATTATCCCATCACAGGACCACTCTCTTGCATACATCCTACCTTGTGACTTGGGCCTGCCTCCTAGCCACAGCTACTGGTTGCTGAGCACACACAGAGCCCCCTACCTGTTCAGCTGATGGCCTCCTGTGGAATGGGTGAGCGATGGACTTAATCTGTGTAGGACTTTGAACCCAGCTGTATCATCAGGCTTGGAGATTGTCAAGATTTTATTGTTACCTGTATTTCTGTGGTTACTGTATGTTATTAGTCTGGTTAGAGTGCTCTAGTTTTCTCACACAGGGGCCATTGCATGATTGGGGGCCACTGTATAAAAATTGGGGGCATGTGATTATGAGGCAAGATTTCTGGAGGGCTGGATTGTGCATAAATGGCAGAATTTCCAGAATCCCCTGTCTGACCTTACCATTTACATATCAATAGGTATTTACCACTGCAGCCTTCTACAGCCTCTAGGGCAAGGGGTCAAGACCATTCTCTCCTCCCCTCCATTCCTGGTTAATTGGTCTGGTGTCAGCCAGTCACCAAGGGCCTGCTGATGGAATTCCTCCCACAAGGGGCAGGCAGGAAGTAGACAGCCTGCCAGTGTGGGCAGAGTGTGAGCAGTGGCCAGAGGAGACAGACAGTGCCAGGCTTAGCTAGCAAATTTGAGCAAGCTGTGAGCAGGGAAAAAAATGGTCTCTCCCAAACTACCATTTCTCTTGACTTATTTCAGTTTCATCTGTTTCATAGAGGAATTCAAGCAAAGCCAGGAACACCCTTACCCATGGAGCTACAATGGGACAAGTTACCTGTATTAGGCACAAAACACAGTGTGAACAAATGTACAAGGCATACTTGGAGTAGAGTACAAGGTGATCGAATAGACCTGTTTGTTTGAAATAATTTATACAGCTTTTCCTAATTAATGATAATTGTCACTTTGGTTACTTTTTAAATATAAGATCAGTAAGTCTTTGGATTGGAAATTTTGATTCAATAAGTCTGCGTGGAGGTTAAGGAATCAGTGTTTTAAACAAGCATTTCAGGTGATTATTAAATTCAGGGAAATTTGGGAAACAGAGAATGTAAAGAAAATAATGGCACATCAAGTTGGAATAAAAAGGTGCCAGAGTATATGGGGCTTTAAGTGCCAGATAAGAGAGCTCAGAATTTTGTTGCTGAATATCAAGAATATTTAAGATTTGGGAGTCTGTGACTCCCTTATCATCTGTGCAATGGAATATTGACAGTATTATGAATGTGAATAGAATAGGTGTGAATTAAGTGAAGGTTCCTGTGGCCAGGATTCTCACCTGGCCTTGGTTGGCTAGCTCACTGCACACCTGTGGGCAATATGTCATTATTCACTCTATATAAAGAGTTCTGCCCAGTGCTCTGGGTTACACAGTGGCACGGCTGTAAGACTGTAGGAGAGCAGAGATGAGACTGGAGTGGCAGCAACACCAAGGAAAGAGACTGAGATGGCTTTGGGGGTAGAGTGGCCAAGAGACAGAGACCAGCTTACTGCATGCAGAATTGCTGTGTGTGGACAGGATTCTAGTGATTTACCTGCCACCATGGGAATAAAGTTGGCTTTAACCCTCTCACCCCAAGAATGTTCTACTTTCATTTCTTTGGTCTCATTGACTCCCTAGTGAACTTGTCTGGGACTGAAACCCATTAGCAAGACAACAGGCAAAAGTCAGCAGGGTTCACTGTTGGCCAAGGAAAACTACAGGCTGCCCTTATGGGAAGGTTGCTTCAGCAGGATGCCTCTGTGAATGGGGAGACAGTGGGTCATCCCCGAGTGGGTATGTGGTCTGAGGTGGCCTGCCTCCTAGAGGACTGGGCCCCACCCCAGGACTGGAGGAAAGTGGAGGTGACACCTGAGGCTGTAGGGGTGGCCTTTGGTATAGTAAGAAGTTCTTTGGAGAAACAGAGTGCACGTGAGGCAGCAGAGACTGGGGGTTGGCTGCTTCTTGCAGTATTAAAAAGGTCTACAGAAGAGACCCAAGAAATGGCAGCAGAAGAACGCGAGATGCAAACTTCTGTGGATTCCCTGAAGAAGGAAATGGCATTGATGCAAGAGGAGGCAGCACGAGAGCGCAAGCAGCAAGGTGCCATTGGAGAGGTAAACAATTCCTTACAGATCGAGATGGCAGTGCTGCCAGGTGTTCTGAAGGAGGAAGAGGGCATCAAGGAAAAAGATGAACTCCTGAGGGAAGCACAGGAGGAGGTGGCATGAGAACATCAGCTGCATAGCATGGAGGTGAAGGTAAGAGACCTTCTGAAGACTGAGCTAGCATTGCTGTGAGGCACAGTAGAAAAGGTAAAGATTGTAGCAGAGGAGACACTTGGGGGAGGGGAGATAGGTGCTATCAGCCCCAGAAATGTAGGAGCTGGGGAAGGATGAAGCGGTGGTGCCAGAGGCACTGACCCCTCCTGTACTGAAAGCATGCCTAGTGGTTGTAAAGAAAACAAATACCCAACAGCTGAAAGTTCCCCAAGGAAAGGAGAAGCCCCCTTCCCAGGTCGTGGAACACTCTATGCTCCACCCCTATACTCAGGCTAAGCTGGTGGATTTGGGCTCTCAGTTTAGGCAGAAGCCCTCGGAGTTAATATCAGCTTGGCTCCTATGTCTGTGGGACCTAGGCGTGGATGGAATTGTTCTGTCGGGATCAGAGATGGGAAAGCTGTCTTCCCTGACAGTGCAGCCACCTTGAGGCAGCAATTACAAAACGCACATCAGACCCCATGGAGTCACTCCCTCCTTGATTGGCTTATGGCTGCACTTTGTGCTGTGTGGTCCAATCCAGATGATGTACCATCCTCTCCTGTTATATAGAAGACATATGCTGAGGTCCAACAGGTGTTATGAGAGCTAGGCATAAGAAATATCATCTATAGTCCAGAGAATTATGGCCCAGATGAAGAGATTTTTACTACTGGGATGAGAAATATTGTATTTCAAACCACTCCTACTTCCCACTTTGGGCGTCTAGTGGCCATTCTTTCCCCTCACTTAGGGCATCACATAAGTGAGGTGACACGTACAGTAGCAGACTTTGGAGACACTGAAGCAATGAGAACTCAGAAAGAAGACATGTCAGTCACAAGAAGAATTTACAGGGCCCCATGAAGGTTATGAGGACCCAGATGTGGGTTGATTTAATACGAGCAGGAGCAGATGGAAGGAAATTAAATGGGAAGTAAAATAGGATCTTACTAGAGCTATGGCCACAGCTGAAACCAGAGCAGCAGTTCCAGCCATTAAGACCAAAGAGGCAGAGGTCAGAGACAGAGCCACAAGTCTGGCCTGTGTGATTGCAAGACTTCCTGCTGGAGAGCGAGCCAACCTCACTTCAGCCCACAGGAAGGTGATCGGGGAGAGCTGTTTGATTGAGGGGAAGGTCAAGGTATCTGGCCTGAGGGAGAGGGAGTGACTAGGTGCCACATGTTGAAATAGCTATCCATTGTTCCCCAGTGAACATGCAACATGTTCTGGCTATTGGTAGACACTGGGGCTGAATGTTCACTGATTCATGGTAGCCCTGAGTAGTTCCCCAGGACCCCACTATAATAGATGGATATGGGCTAAGGCTATCAGAGTGAAAAAAATCCCAAATTCCTTTGGAAATAAGGCATCTACCCAAAAGGCGTATACTGTGTATATATCGCCTATCCCTGAGTATATTTTGGGGATTGATATGCTGTAGGTCTATGGTTGCAGGCCACTGCAGGTGAGTTCTGACTGAGAGTATGTGTGGTGAAGGCAGCTCAAGGGGACATGCTAGGCACCCACCTGTAGCTTTACTTGTGCCTCGGCAGGTATCTAATACCAAACAATACAAACTGCCTGGAGGGCATAAAGAGATTGGAGAAACTCTCCAGAAGCAGAAGAAGGTGGGTATTATAAAGCCCACCCATAGTCCTTTCAGTTCCCTAGTGTGGCCAGTAAAAAAGACAGATGGCTCCTGGCATATGACTGTGGATTACAGAGAACTGAATAAAGTCATACCCTCTGTGCATGCTGCTGTCCCCTCTATGGCAGGCTTGATGGATACACTCAGCCATGAGCTACAAACATACCATTATGTGGTAGATCTTGAAAATGCCTTCTTTTCCATTGAGCAGGAAAGTCAGGAACAGTTTGCCTTCATGTGGGAAGGATGGCAATGGACTTTCACTGTCCTTCCACAGGGATACCTCCACAGACCTACCATCTGTCACGGACTTGTAGCCCAGGACTTGGCTACGTGGGGGAAACCGCCAATGGTGCAGCTGTACCGTTATATTGACGATGTCATGCTCATGGCTGATTCTCTTTCAGATCTAAAAGATGCAGCACCTAGATTGCTGCAACATCTACAGGAGAAAGAATGGGCTGTGAACAGTACCAAGGTTCAGGGACCTGGTTTGTCTCTCAAATTCTTGGGAGTCCTCTTGTAGGGTAAGACCAAAGTTATACCAGAAGCAGTTATAGATAAGGTCCAGAACTTTTCTACCCCTACAACTGTAGCATTGCTACAGGAATTTCTGGGTGTTCTAGGCTACTGGAGAGTGTTTATCCAGCACTTGGCACAAATTCTGAAGCCCTTATACCAGTTGGTATGAAAGGGCATCAGGTGGGACTGGGATGAGACATGTGCATCTACCTTTACTACAGCAAAATGGGAGTCAAGGCTGTGCAGGCCTTGAGTATGATAGACCCATCAAGGCCCTGTGAGCTACATGTTCATGTGACTGAAAATGGTTATGGCTGGGGCCTCTGGCAGTGGCTTCAATGAACTCGCCAATCTGTTGGATTCTGGTCACAACTCTGGAAAGGGGCAGAGGTATGATACACTTTGAAAGAAAAACAACTGGCTGCCATGTATCACACCTTGCTGGCTACAGAACCCTTCACTGGAATGGCCCTGATAAAGGTAAAATCTACCTATCCCATCTTTGGGTTGCTATGAGACTGGACCCAAAAGCCAAGAAGTGGTGTGGCACAAAAACCCACAGTAGCCAAGTGGGGTGTGTACCTACAGCAGCGTAGTACCCTCTCTAGTACCCCCTTGAGTGAAGAACTCCAACGCTTATTGGGGCCAGTGACATATACTAGTGAAAATCAGGAAGAACTTGCTGTGAATCATTAGCAGCAGAGAGTCCTTATAGGGAGGGAAGAGCCCCTATACCCGAAGATGCATGGTAGACAGATGGCTTCAGCCAATGGAAGCCCCCAAAATGGAGGGCCATAGCTTTCCATCCTAAGACTGAGACAGTATGGATAGAATATGGTGAGGGGAAGAGCAGCCAATTTGCAGAGTTGTGGGCTGTATGGCTTGTGATCAGCCAGGGACCATCCCCTATAGTTGTCTGCACTGACAGCTGGGCTGTCTGTCCAGCCTTGACTCTGTGGCTACCAGCCTGGTACCATACTAACTGGCTGGTTGGTCATAGACCCCTTTAGGGGTGAGAATTGTGGCAAGACTCATGGGCCTGTGCTCCAACTAAAATAATTATGTATACCATGTGATGGTCATTTCCCACTGGCATCCCCAGGAAATGATGAAGCAGATAAATTGGCCCAGATACGTTGGTAAGAAGGAAGGCCTAACTCTGATGTAGCACAATTGTTACATCAGTGTTTGTTGCATGCGTGGCAAAAGACAATGTGGGATGTAGCCCTTCGGTGGGTCTTGCCTTTGACCTTTGAAGAAGTTAGTAGAGCCTGGCAGGTGTGTGTCATGCACTCCAAAAGGGACTTACACCGAGTTGCACAGCAACATGGGAAAATAGCTAAGGGGCCTATACCCCTCGTCATGTGGCAGATAGACAATATTTGGCCTCTACCTGTGTCAGAAGGATTTCAGTATGCCATGACTTGTGTGGTCACAGCTACTGGACGTCTGGTTGCTTTTCCTATCCATTGTGCAGACCAGCAGATGACCAAAAGAGGCATGGAGTATCTCTTTGCTGCCTATAGCTGACCACAGGTAATTGAGAGTGATCACAGCACCCATTTTACTGGACATACACTGCAAGAATGGGTGCGACAGCTGGAAATCAAATGGAAGTTTCATGTAAATCCTACTGTACAATCTTACCGCAGCAGGCATGATAGGCACAACGGCTTGTTAAAATCTGGGCTAAAGTCAGATACCAATAGTCTGTGGGGATGGTCAGTCCGCTTATGGACCATGCTATGGCATTTGAATGAGAGATCCCGAAAGGAAGCCCTGAGCCCTGTTGACATGTTAACACATATGTGTGCCTCCCCTATACAACTGCAAGTACAAACCAAAGAAGAATCACTGAAGCTGAGGCACGGTCACCAGAATAAAATCTTGCTCCCATCACCAACTGCACTGAGCCCCGGAGACTCCACTGAGTGGACGTGGCCTTGGACCTTTTGACACATGGAACAATGATGGCTGGCTCTCCTGGCACCTTGGGGACAAGGCCTGGAAGCTAGCTTCCTGTGTATTCCTGGAATACCATCAAAGTGGCCACCGAAGATCACAGTAGTATATCCTGAACAACCAGAAGGTAGGAATATCTTACCGGGGGTTTTGTTTTATCATTATGGCCAGTGCACACCTCCAGTAGCACTATATATAGATCCTTCAGTAACCCCCACCAGGAAGGAGTAAAAGTATGGTATACTAGACCTGGAAGGGACCCCCTTCCTGCTATAGTCCTATCACAGGACCACTGCCTTGCATGCAACCTGCCTGATGGACAAGATTTGCCTATGTTGTTGTCTTTAAAACATGTGTCTTATCACCCCTAAAGTCTGCAGATTGGGAACTTCCTGTGACTTGGGGATTATTATAATTTTTGTTACCTGTATCAAAATTGTGTTGTATCTTAATTTTGTTATTATCTCTAAGTTGTTATCCTCTGTTGCTATTGTGGAATCTGGTTACAGTCCTCTGGGTTTCTCACACAGGGACCATTGTGGAAGTTGGAAAGCATGTAGATTGTAAGTGAGAATCCTGGAGGGGTGGAGTGTGGGGAGGTTGGGGTTCCTATGACTAGAATCCTCACTGAACTTAAAACACCTGATGATGTAATCTATATAAGCTATTATTGCACTATACAGGGAGCTCGGCCCAGTGCTCTGGGTGGAGGTAGAAACCCTAGTGCTCGACCTACTGCCAGGAGAACAAGCCGGGTAATAAACCCTTTCACCCCAAAGAACGTTTTGCTGTCAGTTTCTCTGGTCACATTGAATCCATAGCGAGATCGCCTGGGGCTGAAACCCATTGGCAAGTTAATAGGTAAGACAAGGGCAGTTCAAATCAAGTATGGTTTTTCAGTCTGTCCCCACTCTAGCCTGTAATCAGTGATTTCAGCACCATTATATGCAGGAATCTGAAAGAAACAACAAGCAGAAATTGAGTTCTTTCTTTTAGTTGTCACTACATTGGATACTGTGGACAGTTACAACATGATTCATTCAGTGTCAAAGCTTATAATCTATTAATGATATAAGATACAGAGAAGTGTAAAAATGATTAAATGCAAGGCAGAATACTATAATTAACATTAAAATACTCAAATTAAATTAAAAGAAATCATTAGCTGACTCTACATATTTGATGAATTCCTATTTTTAATTTATTAAAATTATTTCCAAATGGTGTTTTGCCAATAGGTTTCAGCACCAGGCAAGTTTACTATGGATTCAATGAGACCAAAGAAATGACAATAGAATGTGCTTGGAGCGAAAGGGTTATACCCCACTTTCTTTCTATGGTGGCATGTCCGTCACTAGAATCCCATCCACTCAGAGTGAATCTGTATGCAGCAAGCCGGTCTCTGCCTCTGGGCCTCTCTACCAATGCAGCCATCTCAGTCTCTCTCCTTGACACTGCCACCACTCCAGCCTCTGTTCTGTTCTCCTGCAGCCTTGCAGTTGTGCCACCGTGTCACCCAGAGCACTGGGCAGAGCTCTTTGTATAGAGTCTATAACAATATATGAAGTGTGTAGTGAGCTAGCCAACCCAAGGCCAGCTGAGAATCCTGGCCACAGGACCTTCGCTTTATCCAGAAAAGGTTTACTTAAGAACCAGGAGATATATTAATGTTGCTTAATATTACTATTTTTTAGTGGGATCAAACCTCAGTACTCTCTGGCTTTTGTACATCGCTGTTATCAAACTCATCATTTATTATTATCAGACTAAAGATTTTGTGTTTTCTTGTCAACGTATTTCAGCTCTGGGAAAGTTCACTATGGATCCAGTCAGACCAAGGAATGACAATGTAATGTTCTTGGGGTAAAAGGATTTGTTACCTGGCTTTGTTCTTCTGGCAATAGTTTGAGCGCTAGAATTACATCTGCATCCAACAAGCTGCTGGTCTGTAATCCTCCTTCATCTCTGCTTCCACACAGAGCACTGGGCAGAGCTCTTTATATAGTTACTCAGTCAATAATAGCTTATTACCTATGGGTGTGGAAGCAGTAGCCTAGGAGCAGGCAAGTTATATCATCAAGTGGTTTAGGTTCAGGTGAGGATCCTGGCCAAAGGAACTTCAGTTTCCCCCACAGTGTGAATACTAAAAACCCTCTGCTAAAATGTGGGAAAAGAGAAGAAAAATTCAAAGATACTTACGTGGCTTAATAACTAGGCGAATTCTAACATTTTTGTACTTGTTTGAATAGGAAGATATACACATGAATGTAAAAAAATTTTTAAAGCTCCATTAACTCACAGTCACATTTTTTCTCTGCACCATAGTGTAGAATTATATGCAAACACTACCAGAAATGTTCCAAAGAAATTTAAAAAATACTAAGTTGTACAAATTGATTTATTTTATTATCCCTTGTTTTGGTTTATATTTAATTACTTACTGTTGACAGTCTATTCATTTTCACAAATTTATTATCCTCCATAAATATAGGAGCTGGAAAGCAAGATTACTATAGCTTTGACCTTCCTAATATCACTAATAGCAGGTCCTAGGTGCCTTCTAGAACCATGGTCCAAGATTTGTGGAACCCTAATTTAGACTTTGACTCTTTAGAGGTTTTTAGGCTTTCAAAAATGTTAAACCAATTACTGTGCATTTATATACCAAACAGTAAAAATAAATTGATAACAAACTCCTCAACTAACAACACAATTTGGGCCCTTGCAGACCAACACAGCTGTAACACATTGAGAGGGAGGATGAGGTATTGGTGCAGTTTCACACTTCTTTGAATGAGATCCATACTACACATAAACACAAACAAATAAGCAAACACACTAATGATTATTCAGGAATGGTTGCTCCCTTGACAGGAAGCAGAATCATATTGTAGTTAAGTGAAGATTCTTATGGCCAGAATTCTCACAGCCCTGGTTGGCTAGCCCAATACGCACATGTGGGCAGTATGTAATTATTGACTGTATATAAAGTGCTCCACCCAGTGCTCTAGGTGAGACAGTGGCACAGTTACAGGGCTGCAGGAGAGTAGAGATGAGACTGGAGTGATGGCAGCACTAAGGACAGAGACTGAGACAGCTGTGAGGGTAGAGAGGCCCAGAGGCAGAGATGGGCTTGCTGCATGCAGACTCACTCTGAGTGGACAGGATGCTAGTGATTGACCTGCCACTGTGGGAATAAAGTTGAGTTTAAACTCTTTCACCACAAGAACATTCCACTGTCATTTCTTTGGTCTCATAGTGAACTTGTCCAGGGTTGAAACCCACTGGCAAGATACATATATTTATCTAACATGAAATGAACCACAAATGGGCCAACTGAACAAAATAACTTCCCTAGACCTATATTCTGCTTTTAACCAGAAACAAGATTCTTCAGGAATTAATTTACTCATTATTCATTTCACTTTGGAGCCAGCATGCCCTTGTAAGTCATCTTGGTTACCTTCTTCCTTTTGACATATACAAGTGCTTCAGAGTTTCCAGTAGCAGGAGGACTGTCTACAAAAATATACAAAATAAGCTTTAAAAATTGAAAATAATTTTAAGGGTGTTTCTTTAAAATAATACAAAATAATTTAGGAAGATTATATTAAAACAATAAAGTAATATATACTCAAATTATATTAATTTTGTCAATTAAGCTTTAATCTCCAAATATTTAAAAGCTTTGTGATTTCAATTACCAAGTAAAAAACCAATTTTCTGAACATTTGATTTTGTAGTTAAAACCATTTACTTTAATAATATTTAACATATAACAATCAGAGATTACAAAACAGGAAATTTAGGTGCAACCATTCAAATCACACAAGAAGCCTCATCACATTGGATGCTGATTTCTTTGGACTTCAATTTACCATTCAAGGGTTGAGGAAGGCAAGATGCAGGAGAAAGGGTAGGTGTTTGAATAGTCAATATATCTGAAGGCTGAGAAATACAAAATACCTTGTGACCATTTTGACTTCAATTTCAATTTTATAAAGCATTTAGTTATGTGATATAGTTCAAATCAATGCTCAGTTTAAAAACTTTTCCCTCTTTCATTCCTTAGCTGCCTTTGGCCTACAGGTGAAAGTGCAAAGAACTCTGAATTTATAGGTAGTACCAAGATGCAGTTGATCATACAGAAATTAATTTGTGCCTCCACTGTAGATTATATGCCATAAATTCACTGAGGGGATATTTCTCACCAATGAGTTTCAGCCCTGTGAAAGTTCGGTATGGATTCAATGTGACCAAAGTAATTGACAGCAAAACGTTCTTTGGAGTGAAAGGGTTTATTACTGAGCTTGTCCTCCCAGTGGTAGGTCGAGCACTAGCGTCTCTACCTCCGCCCAGAGCACTGGGCCAAGCTCTCTATATAGTGCAGTAATAGCTTATTGCCTAAAGGCATGGAAGCAGTAGGCTAGCAACTGGCCAGTGACATCATCAGGTGGTTTAAGTTCAGTGAGGATCCTGGCCATAGGGACCCCAACTTCCCCACACTCCACCCCTCCAGGATTCTTGCCTTACAACCTACATGCTTTAAATCTTCTGCAATGGTCCCAGTGTGAGAAAGCTGGAGCACTGTAACCAGATACCATAACAGCAACAGAGGATAACAACAACTTAGAGATAATAACAAAAATTAAGATATAAGATTTTGATACATGTAAAAAAATTTATAATAATCCTCAAGCCAGAAGAGATTCCTAATAACAAAAATTATAATAATCCTCAAGCCAGAGGAAGTTCCCAATCCACGCAGACCTTAGGGGTGATAAGACATGCTTTAAAGATAACAACATTGGCAAATCTTGTCCATCAGGTAGGATGCATGCAAGAGAGTGGTGCTGGGAGAGAACTGTAGGAGGAAGGGGGTCCCTTTCAGGTCTAGTATACCATACTTTTATTCCTTCTTGGTGGGGGATACTGAAGGGTCTATATATAATGCTACTGGAGGTGCATGCACTGGCCATAATGATAAAACAAAACTCCCTGATAAGATGCTCCTACCTTCTTGTTGTTCAGATATACCACTGTGACCTTTGGGGGCCACTCTGCTGTTATTCCAGGCATACACAGGAGGCCAGCTTCCAGGCCTTGTCCCCAAGGCGCCAGGAGAGCCAGCCATCATTGGTCCATGTGTTGAAGGGTCCAAGGCCACGTCCACTCAGTGGAGTCAACAGGGTTCAGTGCAGTTGGTGCTAGTAGCAAGATATTATTCTGGTAGCTGAACCTTGGCTTCAGTGATTCTTCTTTGGTTTGTACTTGCAGTTGTATAGGGGAGGTATCCATATGTGTTGACATGTCTATGGGGCTCAGGACTTCCTCATGGGATCTCTCATTCAAACGCCATAGCATGGTCCATAAGCAGACTGACTATCCCCACAGACTATTGGTATCTGACTTAAGTCCGGATTTTAACAAGCCATTGTGCCTCTCTATCTTGCCTGCTGCAGTAGGATTGTATGACACATGAAACTTCCACTTGATTTCCAGCTGTAGCACCCATTCTTGTAGTGTATGTCCAGTAAAATGGGTGCTGTGATCACTCTCAATTACCTGTGGTTGGCAAAAGGCAGCAAAGAGATGCACCAGTCCTCTTTTTGTCATCTGCTGGTCTGCACAATGGATAGGAAAGCAACGAGAAATCCAGTAGCTGTGTCCACACAAGTCATGGTATACTGAAATTCTTCTGACACAGGTAGAGGCCCAATATTGTTTATCTGCCACCTGACAAGGGGTATAGGCCCCTTAGTTATCATCCCATGTTGCTATGGAACTCAGTGTATGTCCCTTTTGGAGCACAGGACAGACTCTGCCAGGCTCTACTAACATCTTCAAAGGTCAAAGGTAAGCCCCACTGATGGTCTATAGGCCACATTTTCTTATGCCCTGCCTGCAACAAACACTGATGTAATCATTGGGCTACATCAGAGGCAGGCTTTCTTTCTAACCAGTGTGTCTGTGCCAATTTATCTGCTTCATCATTTCCTAGGGATGCCAGTGGCAAATGACCTGTCACATGGTATACTGTAATTTTTTTTTTTTGAGAGGGCATCTCTCATATTTATTGATCAAATGGTTAACAACAATAAAATTCAGTATAGGGGGGTCAATGCTCAATGTACAATCATTAATCCATCTCAAGCCTAATTCTCATCAGTCTCCAATCTTCTGAAGCATAACGAACAAGTTCTTACATGGTGAACGAATTCTTACATAGTGAATAAATTCTTACATGGTGAACAGTACAAGGGCATTCATCACAGAAAGTTTCGGTTTTGATCACGCATTATGACCTATAAACAATCAGGTCAAATATGAATATTCGTTTGATTTTTGTACTTGATTTATATGTTGATCCCACATTTCTCCTTTTAATATTATTATTATTTTTATTTTTAATAAAATGCTGAAGTGGTAGGTAGATGCAAGATAAAGGTAGAAAACATAGTTTAGTGCTGTAAGAGGGCAAATGTAGATGATCAGATGATCAGATGTGTGCCTATTGACAAAGTATTAATCCAAGCAAGACAAGGGCAACAAAACATCCATGGATGCAGAAGATTTCTCTCAAAGCAGGGGGTTGAGGTACTGAGCCTCACCTTTGTTGGTCCCCAAATTCTCACCTGATGGCCCCCCTGCGACTGTGCCTGTCTTAGGTTGCCTCCCTTGAGGGATCTACCCGTCTCTGGCTAATCAGTCATCTTCCGGGGCCATACAGGGACATGTAAAGTTGGTAAGTGAGAGAGAAGCCATATTGTTTGAAAAGGTTAGCTTTTTACTTCTTTGCAGATTTATGCCCTGTGGCTTCTATGACCAGCACTTGTCTCGAGGTATCTTTACCACCTGGAGGAATTATGATGCTCAGTAAATTCGATATGAGGCATGAATTCTATTTAAGGGCTGTAATTAGGAAGGAAGAAGAAAAGCTATAGATGTAGCATATGGAAGAAAACATGGGAGGATTGATTATTTCTTTGACATATCTTCTTGTAGAGTACCTTAAGTATGTATAGGTTTTAAACTACTAACTAATTGGCACACACATATTAACATAATAGGAATACGGTGACATAAACAAAGCAAATCTATAATTACCATCTATCTCCAGTGAAGCCAAGAAAACCATTTAGGCACCCTAGGCATCTGTGAAAATTTGTCTATGATATGATGGATATTGTCCAGCTGTGCTTGAACAGTCTGAGAGAAATCAGACAAATTAAAGCAACCCATTTCTGGGATCTGTTCACATCCCATATGTTCTTTTAACCGTAGATAGTCTATAGTCATAAGATTTTGGAGTGCTGCAACTTGCACCCCTCCCAACTCCTGGTTGAGTTCCAACAGTACAGATCCAGTCAAATTCGTTGTCTCACTGTATGCACATGCCAGCCTAGACATCTCCCTCCTCATTCCTACGGCAAGTACAGGAAACGGTGGGGTGGACGCAGCCACGACCGCAGCATCGTCCGGATCCCTGTGGAGGCTTTTTGATGATCATCCCCTGGCACAAGTCCTCCAGAGAGTGCTGATGCCGGAAGCTCCTCTCATATCGTATCTTAGTTCATTTTCTGGGTATCTGAGCTAGGCTTTGATCTTCTGCATAGAAACAAAAAGACCCTTTGCCCACACTTTGACATGCCCTCTATACCACCGTGCAGAACTCATTGGAGGTCAGCACACAGTAACTGCTTTTTTTTTTTTATTAAGAGAAAGGAATATTATCAGAAAAGAGTACCTCCATAGCTGATCATCTGACACCCTTTAAGTGATCAACATTAAGGATATTTAAAGCATGCGTTGATCTTTGATTTACCAATAGTTTTATCCTATCAAGGAGTAATCCCTCTTTTCTTTCTTTCTTTTTTTTAAATCTTTAATCTACACTTACATCAAGAATACTATGTTTGCTATGCTCTCCCCTATATCAGGTCCCCCCTAAAAACCACATTACGGTTACTGTCCATCAGCTTAGCAAAATGTTGTAGAATCACTACTTGTCCTCTCTGTGTTGTACAGCCCACCCTCCCCTTTCTCCCTCCCCCCATGCATGCTACTCTTAATACCCCCCTGCTTCATCCCCCCCCTTAACGGTCCCTGCCCACCATCCTCCCCAGCTCCTTTCCCTTTGGTACCTGTTAGTCCATTTTTGGGTTCTGTAATTCCGCTGCTGTTTTATTCCTTCAGTTTTTCCTTTGTTCTTATGCTCCTCAGATGAGTGAAATCATTTGGTATTTCTCTTTCTCCACTTGCCTTATTTCACTGAGCATAATACTCTCCAGCTCCATCCATGTTGCTGCAAATGGTTGGATTTTTCCACTTCTTATGGCTGAGTAGTATTCCATTGTGTATCTGTACCACATCTTCTTTATCCATTCATCTACCGATGGACATTTAGGTTGCTTCCAATTCTTGGCTCTTCTAAATAACGCTGCGATAAACATAGGGGTGCATCTGTCTTTCTCAAACTTGATTGCTGCGTTCTTTGGGTAAATTCCTAGGAGTGGAATTCCTGGGTCAAATGGTAGGTCTGTTTTGAGCATTTTAATGAACCTCCATACTGCTTTCCACAATGGTTGACCTAATTTACATTCCCACCAGCAGTGTAGGAGGGTTCCCCTTTCTCCACAGCCTCGCCAACATTTGTTGTTGTTTGTCTTTTGGATGGCAGCTATCCTTACTGGTGTGAGGTGATACCTCATTGTAGTTTTAATTTGCATTTCTCTGATAATTAGCGATGTGGAGCATCTTTTCATGTGTCTCTTGGCCATCTGTGTTTCTTTTTTAGAGAACTTTCTGTTCAGTTCCTCTGCCCATTTTTTAATTGGGTTATTTGTTTTTTGTTTGTTGAGGCATGTGAGCTCTTTATATATTCTGGATGTCAAGCCTTTATCGGATCTGTCATTTTCAAATACATTCTCCCATACTGTAGGGTTCCTTTTTGTTCTATTGATGGTGTCTTTCACTGTACAGAAGCTTTTCAGCTTAATGTAGTCCCACTTGCTCATTTTTGCTGTTGTTTTCCTTGCCCGGGGAGATATGTTCAAGAAGAGGTCACTCATGTTTATGTCTAAGAGGTTTTTGCCTATGTTTTTTTCCAAGAGTTTAATGGTTTCATGACTTACATTCAGGTCTTTGATCCATTTTGAGTTTACCTTTGTATATGGGGTTAGACAATGGTCCAGTTTCATTCTCCTACATGTAGCTGTGCAGTTTTGCCAGAACCATCTGTTGAAGAGACTGTCATTTTGCCATTGTATGTCCATGGCTCCTTTATCAAATATTAATTGACCATATATGTTTGGGTTAATTTCTGGAGTCTCTAATCTGTTCCACTGGTCTGTGGCTCTGTTCTTGTGCCAGTACAAATTGTCTTGATTACTATGGCTTTTTAATAGAGCTTGAAGTTGGGGAGTGAGATCCCCCCTACTTTATTCTTCTTTTTCAGGATTGCTTTGGCTATTCGGGGTCTTTGGTGTTTCCTTATGAATTTTTGAATTATTTGTTCCAATTCATTGAATAATGTTGCTGGTAATTTGATAGGGATTACATCAAATCTGTATATTGCTTTGGGCAGGATGGCCATTTTGACGATATTAATTCTTCCTAGCCATGAGCATGGGATGAGTTTCCATTTGTTAGTGTCCCCTTTAATTTCTCTTAAGAGTGACTTGTAGTTTTCAGAGTATAAGTCTTTCACTTCTTTGGTTAGGTTTATTCCTAGGTATTTTATTCTTTTTGATGCAATGGTGAATGGAATTGTTTTCCTGATTTCTCTTTCTATTGATTCATTGTTAATGTATAGGAAAGCTACAGATTTCTGTGTGTTAATTTTGTATCCTGCAACTTTTCTGTATTCCGATATCTGTTCTAGTAGTTTTGGAGTGGAGTCTTTAGGGTTTTTTATGTACAGTATCACATCATCTGCAAATAGTGACAGTTTAACTTCTTCTTTGCCAATCTGGATTCCTTGTATTTCTTTGTTTTGTCTGATTGCCGTGGCTAGGACCTCCAGTACTATGTTAAATAACAGTGGGGAGAGTGGGCATCCCTGTCGTGTTCCCGATCTCAGAGGAAATGCTTTCAGCTTCTCGCTGTTCAGTATAATGCTGGCTGTGGGTTTATCATATATGTCCTTTATTATGTTGAGGTACTTGCCCTCTATTGCCCTTTTGCAGAGAGTTTTTTTCATGAATGGATGTTCAATTTTTTCAAATGCTTTTTCAGCATCTATGGAGATGATCATGTGGTTTTTGTCTTTCTTTTTGTTGATGTGGTGGATGATGTTGATGGATTTTCGAATGTTGTACCATCTTTGCATCCCTGGGATGAATCCCACTTGGTCATGGTGTATGATCCTTTTGATATACTGTTGAATTCTGTTTGCTAATATTTTATTGAGTATTTTTGCATCTACATTCATCAGGGATATTGGTCTGTAATTTTCTTTTTTGGTGGGGTCTTTGCCTGGTTTTGGTATTAGGGTGAATTTGGCTTCATAGAATGAGTTTGGGAGTATTCCCTCTTCTTCAATTTTTTGGAACACTTTAAGGAGAATGGGTATTATGTCTTCTCTGTGTGTCTGATAAAATTCTGAGGTAAATCCGTCCGGCCCCTGGGTTTTGTTCTTGGGTAGTTTTTTATTACTGTTTCAATTTCTTTGCTTGTAATTGGTTTGTTTAACTTTTGTGTTTGTTCCTTTGTCAGTCTTGGGAGGTTGTATTTTCCTAGGAAGTTGTCCATTTCTTCTAGGTTTTCCAGCTTGTTGGCATATAGGTTTTCATAGTAGTCTTTAATAATTCTTTGTATTTCTGTGGAGTCTGTCGTGATTTTTCCATTCTCATTTCTGATTATGTTGATTTGTGTTGATCCTCTTTTTCTCTTAATAAGTTTGGCTAGAGGCTTATCTATTTTGTTTATTTTCTCAAACAACCAGCTCTTGGTTTCGTTGATTTTTGCTATTGTTTTATTCTTCTCAATTTTGTTTATTTCTTCTCTGATCTTTATGTCCCTCCTTCTGCTGACTTTAGGCCTTATTTGTTCTTCTTTTTCCAGTTTTGATAATTGTGATGTTAGACTATTCATTTGGGATTGATCTTCCTTCTTCAAGTGTGCCTGGATTGCTATATACTTTCCTCTTAAGACTGCTTTCACTGCGTCCCACAGAAGTTGGGGCTTAGTGTTGTTGTTGTCATTTGTTTGTTTGTATATATTCCTTGATCTCTATTTTGATTTGTTCATTGATCCATTGATTATTTAGTAGCATGTTGTTAAGCCTTCATGTGTTTGTGAGCCTTTTTTTTTCTTTGTAGAATTTGTTTCTACTTTTATACCTGTGTGGTCTGAAAAATTGGTTGGTAGAATTTCAGTATTTTGGAGTTTACTGAGACTCTTTTTGTGAGCTAGTATGTGGTCTATTCTGGAGAATGTTCCATGTGCACTTGAGAAGAATGTATATCCTGTTCCTTTTGGATGTAGAGTTCTATAGATGTCTATTAGGTCCATCTGTTCTAGTGTGTTGTTCAGTGCCTGTGTGTCCTTACTTATTTTCTGCCCAGTGGATCTATCCTTTGGGGTGAGTGGTGTGTTGAAGTCTCCTAAAATGAATGCACTGCAGTCTATTTCCCTCTTTAGTTCTGTTAGTATTTGCTTCACATATGCTGGTGCTCCTGTATTGGGTGCATATGTATTTAGAATGGTTATATCCTCTTTTTGGACTGAGCCCTTTATGTTTATGTAGTATCCTTCTTTATCTCTTGTTACTTTCCTTGTTTTGAAGTCTATTTTGTCTGATATTAGTACTGCAACCCCTGCTTTCTTCTCACTGTTGTTTGCCTGAAATATGTTTTTCCATCCCTTGGCTTTTAGTCTATGCTTGTCTTTGGGTTTATGGTGAGTTTCTTGTTGGCAGCATATAGATGGGTCTTGCTTTTTTATCCATTCTATTACTCTATGTCTTTTGATTGGTGCATTAAGTCCATTTACATTTAGTGTGACTATTGAGAGATATGTACTTATTGCCATTGCAGGCTTTAGATTCGTTCTTACCAAAGGTTCAAGGTTAGCTTCTTTAGTATCTTACTGCCTAACTTAGCTCGCTTATTGAGCTGTTATATACACTGTCTGGAGATTCTTTTCTTCTCTCCCTTCTTATTCCTCCTCCTCCATTCTTCATATGTTGTGTGTTTTGTCCTGTGCTCTTTTTAGGAGTGCTCCCATCTAGAGCAGTCCCTGTAGGATGCCCTGTAGAGGTGGTTTGTGGGAAGCAAATTCCCTCAGCTTTTGCTTGTCTGGGAATTGTTTAATCCCACCATCATATTTAAATGATAGTCGTGCTGGATACAGTATCCTTGGTTCAAGGCCCTTCTGTTTCATTACATTAAATATATCATGCCATTCTCTTCTGGCCTGTAGGGTTTCTGTTGAGAAGTCTGATGTTAGCCTGATGGGTTTTCCTTTATAGGTGACCTTTTTCTCTCTAGCTGCCTTTAAAACTCTTTCCTTGTCCTTGATCCTTGCCATTTTAATTACTATGTGTCTTGGGGTTGTCCTCCTTGGATCCTTTCTGTTGGGGGTTCTGTGTAATTCCATGGTCTGTTCGATTATTTCCTCCCCCAGTTTGGGGAAGTTTTCAGCAATTATTTCTTCAAAGAGACTTTCTATCTCTTTTCCTCTTTCTTCTTCTTCTGGTACCCCTATAATACAAATATTATTCCTTTTGGCTTGGTCACATAGTTCTCTTAGTTTTGTTTCATTCCTGGAGATCCTTTTGTCTCTATGTCAGCTTCTATACGTTCCTGTTCTCTGGCTTCTATTCCTTCAATGTCCTCTTGCATCTTATCCATTCTGCTTATTAATCCTTCCAGGGATTGTTTTACCTCTTTGATCTCCTTCCTGACATCTGTGATCTCCCTCCGGACTTCATCCCATTGCTCTTGCATTTTTCTCTGCATCTCATCCCATTGCTCTTGCATTTTTCTCTGCAACTCTGTCAGCATGTTCATGATTTTTATTTTGAATTCTTTTTCAGGAAGACTGGTTAGGTCTGTCTCCTTCTCAGGTGTTGTCTCTGTGATCTTTGTCTGCCTGTAGTTTTGCCTTTTCATGGTGATAGAGATAGTTTGCAGAGCTGGTACAAGTGACCCCTGGAAGAGCTTCCCTTCTTGTTGGTTTGTGGCCTTCCTCTCCTGGGAGAATAGTGAACTCTGCTGGCTTATGCTGGTCAGCTGTGCACACACAGGGCTTCTGCTACCTGCCCGTTTGCTATGGAGTTTATCTCCGCTGTTGCTGTGGGCGTGGCCTGACTGGGGCTTCTCCTCCAAAATGGTGGAGCCCCGTTGGAGGGGGAGCGGCCGGGAGGCTATTTATCTCCGTAAGGGGCCTCTGTGCTCACTGTTGCCCAGGGGGTTAGAGTGCCCAGAGATCCCCAGATTCCCTGCCTCTGGTCTAAGTGACCTGTCCTGCCCCTTTAAGGCTTCCATAAAGCACTCTCCAAACCAAAATAACAACAGCAACAATGAGAGAGGGAACAGAAAAAAAAAAAAAAGGGAGAAAACACGCGATTTTTTTTAGTCCTCAGGCGCCGGTCCCAGGCCCCCGCTCACTTGTGCTGTTGCCCTGCCTCCCTAGCACCAGGGTCCCTGTCCCTTTAAGGTTTCCAAAAAGCACCTGCCCACCGGTCCCGCAGGGAAAATCGCTTGATATTTTTTGTCCTCACGCGCCGGTCCCAGGCACCCGCTCACCAGTCCCACCGCCTTGCCTCCCTGTCAACGGGATCCCTGTCCCTTTAAGGCTTCCAAAAAGCACTCGCCAAAAAGAGAAAAAAAAGGGGAAAAATGCCCAATTTCCTCCGTCCTCAGGCGCCGGTCTCAGGCTCTTGCCCTCTGGTCCCGCAGGGAAAAACGCGAGATATTCTTTGTCCTCAGGTGCCGGTCTCAGGCACCTGCTCACCAGTCCCGCCGCCCTGCCTCCCTAGTACCGGGGTCCCTGTCCCTTTAACGCTTCCAAGTAACACTCGCCAAAAAGAGAAAAAAAAAGGGGAAAAACGCGCGATTTCCTCCGTCTTCAGGTGCTGGTCTCAGACACCCGCCCACCGGTCCCACAGGGAAAAACGTGTTGTATTTTTTTGTCCTCAGGCGCCGGTCCCAGGCACCCACTCACCGGTCCTGGTGCTCTGCCTCCCTAGCACCAGGGTCCCTGTCCCTTTAAGGCTTCCAAAAAGCACTCGCCAAAAACAGAAAAAAAAAAAGGTGAAAAACGCGCGATTTCTTCCATCCTCAGGTGCCGTTCTCAGGCACCCGCCCACCGGTCCCGTAGGGAAAAACGTGCAATATTCTTTGTCCTCAGGTGCCAGTACCAGGCACCCGTTCACCGGTCCCGCCACCCTGCCTCCCTAGCAATGGGGTCACTGTCCCTTTAAGGCTTCCAAAAAGCACTTGCCAAAAAAAAAAAAAAAAATCGCTCCGGTTTCTTTCCACCCGCCAGGAGCCGGGGGGAGGGGCGCTCGCGTCCCGCCGGGCCGCGGCTTGTATCTTACCCCCTTCACAAGGTGCTGGGTTCTTGCAGGTGTGGATGTGGTCTGGATGTTGTCCTGTGTCCTGTGGTCTTTATTTTAGGAAGATTTTTCTTATATTTTCATAGCTCTATATGTTTTTGGGAGGAGATTTCCACTGCTCTACTCACGCTGCCATCCTGGCTCCGCCCCTATACTGTAATATTTTTAGTCTGACCACAGACCCATAAGTCTTGCCACATTTCTTGCCCCCAAAGGGGTCAGTGACCAACCAGCCAGTTAGCATGGTACCAGGTTGGTAGCCACAGGGTCAATCCCTGATAGAGAGCCCAGCTGTCAGTGCAGACAGCTATAGGGGAGGGGCCTCCTGGCTGATCACAAGCCATACAGCCTGCAACTCTGCCCATTGGCTGCTCTTTCCCTCACCATCTTCCATCCATGCTATCTCAGTCTTAGCATGGAAATCTTTGGCCTTCCATTTTGGGGGCTGCCCATAGCTGGAGCTGTCTGTCTACCATGCAACTTCATGAATAGAAGCTCTTCCCTCCTGATAGGGACTCTCTGCTACTAATGGTTCAAAAGCAAGTTCTTCCTGCTTTTCACTAGTTTATGTCACCGCCACAAAAAACATTGGATTTCTTCACTCAGGGGGCTATTAGAGAGGGCACTATGCTGCTGTATGTAAACACCCTGCTTGGCCAGTGTGGGCATTTGTGTCACACCACTCCTTGGCTTTGGATCCAGTCTTGTATGACCCCCAAGTTGGGAAAGGTGCTTATTACCTTTACTGGGGACATTCCAGTGATGGGTTCTGTAGCCAGCAAGGCGTGATACACAGCAGCTAGATGTTTTTCTACCAAAGTGTATTGTACCTCTGCCCCTTTCCAGAGTTGTGATCAGAATCCAATAGGTTGGCAAGTTTGTTGAAGCCACTGCCAGAGACCCCAGTCATAACCATCTTCAGTCACATGAAAATCCAGCTCACAGGGCATTGATGGGTCTATCACATTCAAGGTCTGCATTGCCTTGACTACCCATTTTGCTGTGGTAAAGGCACACGTCTCATCCCAGATGCACCTGATGCCCTTTCATACCAACCAGTGTAAGGGCTTCAGAATTTGTGCCAAGTACTGGATAAACACTCTCCAGTAGCCTAGAAGACCCCCAAACTCCTATAGCAATGCTACAGTTGTAGGAGTAGGAAAGGCCTGGACTTTATGTATAACTGCTTCTGGTATAACTTTGGTCTTACCCAACCAGACGGCCCCGATGAATGTGACAGAGAAAATAGGTCCCTGAATCTTGGTACTGTTTACAGCCCATCCTTTCTCCTATAAATGTTGCAGCAGTCTATGTGCTGCACCTTCTAGATCTGAAAGAGTATCGGATATGAGCATGACATCATCAATATGATGGTACAACCACACTATTGGTGGTTTCTCCCATGTAGCCAAGTCCTGGGCTACAAGTCCATGACAGACAGTGGGTCTGTGGAGGTATCCTTGTGGAAGGATGGTGTCAGCCCATTGCCATCCTTCCCACATGAAAGCAAACTGTTCCTGACTTTCCTGCTCAATGTCAATGGAAAAGAAAGGTATTAGCAAGATCTACCACATAATGGTATGTTCCTAGCTCATGGATGAGTATATCCATCAGGTATGCAATAGAGAGACAGCAGCATTCATAGGGGGTATGACTTTATTCAGTTCTCTGTAATCCACAGTCATATGCCAGTAGCCATCTGGCTTTTTTACTGGCCACACTGGGAAATTGAAAGGACTATGGGTGGGCTTTTTAATACCCACCTTTTCCAGTTTCTCCAATCTCTTTATGCCCTTCAGGCAGTTTGTATTGTTTGGTATTAGTCACCCGCCAAGAGACAGGCAAAGCTATGGGCGGGTGCCTAGCATGTCCCCTCAGAACTGCCTTCACCACACGTGCTCTCAGTCTGAACTCACGTGCAGTGGTCTGCAATCACAGACCCTGCAGCATATCAATCCCCAAAATATACTCAGGGATAGGAGATATTTACCCAGTATACTCTTTTGGGGGCAGATGCCTTATTCCCAAAGGGATTTGGGTTTGTTTTCACTCTGATAGCCTTACCCCTGTATCCATCTATGATAGTGGGGCTCCTGGGAACTGCTCATGGTTACCATGAATCAGTGAACATTCAGCTCCAGTGTCCACCAGAGCTAGGACATGTATGTTTACTGGGGACCAATGGATAGTTATTTCAACATGTGACCTCCGGTACCCCTCTGTTCCCTCAGGGCAGATACCTTGACCTTCCCCTCAGTTAAACTGTGTTTCCCAATCACCTTCCTGTGTGGGCTCAAGTGAGGTTGGCTCGCTCTCCAGCAGGAAGTCTTGCAAACACCCAGGCTGGACTCGTGGCTCTGTCTCTGACCTCTGCCTCTTTGTTCTTAATGGCTGGAACTGCTGCTCTGGTTTCAGTTATAGCCATAGCTCTAGTGAGATCCTATTTGACTTCCCATCTAATTTCCTTCCATCTGCTCCTGTCCATATTAAATCAACCCACATCTTGGTCTTCATAACCTTCATTGGGCCCTTTAAATTATTGTGAATAGGAGACCTTATTCTTTCCATGTTCTCATTGCTTCAGTTTCTCCTATGTCTGTTACTGTATGTGATACTTCGCTCATGGGCTGCCATAAGTAAGGGGTAAAAATGGCCACGAGGGACCTGAGGAGGGATGTGGGAACTGTTTGAAGCACAGTATTTCTCATCCCAGTAGTGGAAATCTCTTCATCTTGGTCATAATTCTCTGGACTATAGATGGCATTTCTTATGCCTAGTTCTCCTAACACCTGTTGGAGCTCAGTGTGTGTGCCATATAATAGGAGAGGATGGTAGATCACCCTGTTTGGGCCACACAGTGCAAAGTGCAGCCATAAGCCAATCAAGGAGGGAGTGACTCACTGGATTCTGATGTGTATTTTGTTATTGCTGCCTCAAGGCAGACTACACTTTCAGGGAAGACACCTTTCCAATCCTTGATCCTGACAGAACAATTCCATCCACCCTAAGTCCCATAGACACAGGATCCAAGCTGATATTGACTCCAAAGGCTTCTGCCTAAACCGGGAGTCCAAATCCACCAGCTCAGCCTCAGTATAGGTGCAGAGCATAGAGTGCTCCATGACCTGGGGAGGGTGCTGCTCCTCTCCTTGGGTAACTTTCAGCTGCTGGGTCTTTATTTTCTTTACAACCACTGGGCATGCTTTCAATACAGGAGGGGTCAGTGCCTCTGGAACCACCCCTTCATCCTTCCCCAGCTCCTCCATTTCTGGGGCTGATGGCACCTTTCTCTCCCCTCCCCCAAGTGCCTCCTCTGCTACAACCTTTACCTTTCCTACTGTGCCTCACAGCCATGCTAGCTCAGTCTTAAGAAGGTCTCTGACCTTCACTTCAGTGCTTCACAGATGGCATTCTCATGCCACCTCTGCCTGTGCTTCTCTCAGGAGTTTATCTTTTTCCTTGATGGCATTTTCCTCCTTCAGAACACCTGCAGCTCTCCCACCTCATTCTGTAAGGAATCTTTTACCTCTCCAATGGCACCTTGCTGCTGGCATTCTCGTGCTGCCTCCTCTTGCATCAGTGCCATTTCCTTCTTCAGGGAATCCACAGAAGTTTGCAGCTTGTGTTCTTGTGCCCCCATTTCTTGGGTTTTTTTCAGGAGCATGTCCTTCTCTTCTGTAGACTTTTTAAATACTGTGAGAAGCAGCCAACCCACAGTCCCCACTGTCTCATGGACACTCTGTCTCTCAAAAGACCTACTTACTATACCAAGGGCTATCTGTATTGCCTCAGGTACCACCTCCACTTGCCTCCAGTCCTGGTGTGGGGCCCAGTCCTCTAGGAGGCAAGCCACCTCAGACCACATACCCACTGGGGGACAATCCACTGTCTTCCCATTCACAGGGGCAGCCCGCTGAAGCACCCCTCCCATAAGGGCAGCCTGTCTTTTTCCTTGGTCAACAATGAACCCTGCTGACTTCCCCAATTGTCTTGCCAATGGGTTTCAGCCCCAGGTAAGTTCACTATGGATTCAATGTGACGAAATAATTTGACTGCAAAATGTTCTTTGGGGTGAAAGGGTTCATTTCCTGGCTTGTTCTCCTGGTGGTAGGTCGAGCAGTATTGTCTCTCCCTTTGCCCAGAGTACTGGGCCGAGCTCTCTATATTGTGCAATAGTAGCTTATTGCCTAAAGGTGTGGAAGTGGTAGCCTAGCAACAGGCCAGTTACATCATCAGGTGGTTTAAGTTCAGTGAGAATCCTGGCCATAGGAACCCCAACTTTCCCACAGGGTAAAAGTAAAAATATCCTATTTATTTATATGTAGCTTAAAAATTTTATGGGTTCCCATTGTTATCTCATGTGTGTCTAAAAAACAACCATTTTGGAAATTAACTGTGGTCTAATTACCTATTTACAATATTTAAATAATTATATTCCCTGTAGAATTAACCGTATCCAAATTATAAAGTATCAGTAGGTAAACATGATTTGTTACCAAAAACTGGAAAAATTCAAGTAACTTCTGGGATTTAGTTAATAGTATTGTGCCTATATCAATTTCCTGTTTTTGTTAACTGCACTTTGGGTATATAAGATATTAATATTAGGAGAAGCTGAGTGAAGGTTATACACAACTGTTATCTATAGTACTTATGCAACTTCTAGGTAAATCTAATATTATTTCAAAATCAAACAAAAAATTCATGATGGCTTACCATCTGAATGTTCACCAACTTATAAACTATAACTTTAAATGTATATCCCAGCATTATCTTTGGGTGGTTCTGAAAAGAGAAATAAAATTAAAATTATTCTTGCATAAAATTGAAAATCTTTCACTGGAATTTTATCTCATAAATTAAAAGTTTTGCATAGAGAAAAAATTACAAACATGAAACATAATAGGATATTAATATTCAGATATTAATGAAGATTGTAAAAATATGACCCATTACATGCTTGGAATATTGGACATGAAGCATTTAAGTAACACTTTAAAGTTCTTTAGAAGATGCTGAAATGCTAAGTACATGTACCTTAAGGTTTATTTTGCCTGTTTAGAGACAAAATAATTTGTATAAATACATTTCTTATCAAGTCGACAATTACCATTGATGTGTCTTTGTAAGTGGACTTTATATTATACATAATCTTACTTGGAATAACAATTATTTTTAAGGTCATATAAAGGTCAGTAATTTGTCCATGTATGAATTGAGACAGCAATAGAGAACAATAGAGTAGAAAAAAACAAGGTAATTTACAACTAAACTAATTTATATGGTAAAATATTTCTTGTACAAATGGTTGAGAATATTTTATAAAGCTGAGAGCAATTAGAAGAAGAGTTCTTAATAGTTAATATTAAGACAGAAAGGATAAAATGTAAATAAAAAAATCATTACTTACCCCATCCAATGTTTGCTCTGTGTGTATGATCTTGCCCTTCATAAATTTTTTAGGGGATCCAGGCTTACCTGGACAGTCAGTATATTTTACTTCCCTAGTGGAGTTGCTCCTTCCTTCCATATTATAGGCAAAAACCTGTTTGAGTAAAGAATATTTTAGTTGACCAGTGGAAAAAGATGATTTAAAAATGTGCATGGTAGAGGGATGAGAAAAAATATGGCAGAGTAGGAAGGCAAGGTGGAAACCTCATCCCACACACACAACTGGGAAGCAAATACGTATAACCATGAAAATGATCTGAAGACTGTAGAACAGACCGTCTATACCTGGTGAGGATGAGAAGACTGCAGAGAGAATGGTAAACTGACAGAGCCATGATTGATTGGGATCCAAGCCCTTTCCCCATCCCAGACCACAAACAGGAGGGAGAATTAGTGGAGAGGAAATAAGCACTTAGGGAACTTAGGGAACACAAGGCCCTAGAGGCCTGCTCTGGGAAGAGTCCACATTGCTCTGGACTTTGGTGATTAACAGGGCTAGACACCAGGGAGAGTTGGAACAATCTTGGAGGTTGAGACTGCTGTCATTTGTGCAGACAGGCATGCTCTGTTGATCCCACTGAGACCCAAAACAGAGGCAGCAGTTTGAAAGATTGAGCAGCAGTGGGAAGGGTGCCAGAGAGGCAAGGGTTGGATGGAATACTCTCTTCAGGAGAAAGGGCACATGGATAATGCTTCCTCAGCCCTTCATCAGGCCAAATGGTCAGGTGTTCAATTTAGCACCAAATGCTCCATCCCCTTCACTGGCAGCTCAGTCTCAAGGTCCTTCCCTGGGCACCTGCATGCCTACCTGGCCCACTCAGACCAGCAGTGTTTAGACTTTGCTGTATGGCAGCCAGAGGGAGGCTTTCCCAGCTTTACTGGCCCTCTCAGTACAACTGGGGAGATGCTTTATGGAGCCAGCTTAGAGGGCTCCACCCTCCTTATTGGCAGCCCAGGCCCCTCATGCTGTGCTCCCCTGTTCACCTTCCCTGTCAATCTAGCACCTCTACCATCACTTCAGGGCAGGCAGAGAATGCCCTGCCCACAACAATCCCAGCATAAGCATAGCTGCTTGTCCAAAGAGGGCCTGCTGAGGCAAGCTTCTAGCTGTTGGGGACTGATATTAGTCATTGCCAGAGACTGAGAGAAAGGTGGCCCTATGAACAATGATCCCAGCAGAAGTGCCAGCTACAGGATGCACAAAGGGCTTCTGCTGACAGATCAGCCACTGCTGGAAGATGGACAGACAGGCATCCCCACCTATAGCACACCAACAGCAACTGGGTCTCCACTGAATAGGAGAACCAGGCACTGGAAAGTAAAGAGTCTTGAGCTTCTGGGCACCACAGGACACCTTCTTCATGAAGTCACTACTCTCTAGGCCAGGAGGCATAGTACATCTAATACAAAGAAAGAAACACAGAAGCCAAGACAAAATGAGGAGGCAGAAGAACATGTTCCAAACAAAACTACAGGAAAAGACACCAGAAAGAGGGCTAAATGAAACAGAGGTCATCAGTCTTCTTGATACAGATTTCAAAGTAATGGTCATAAATATACTCGCTGATCTGGCGAAAGGTATTGACAACATCAGGAAGGACTTCAACACAGAAAAGAAGAGTTGATAAAGAGCCTCTCAGAGCTGAAGAATACAATAACTGAAACAAAATATACAGTGTAGGGAATATATAAGTTTGCTGCAAGGTAAGAGACAATGAGATGGAAATAAGAGAAAAGGAAAAAAATGAAGCTGAGGACCATAGAGAAAAAAGAATCTGTAGAAACAAAAGGATACTAAAAGAGCTGTGTGACAACACCAAATGAAAAATTATCAACATAATAGGGGTACCAGAAGAAGAGAGAGATGGGTAGAAATCTTTTTGAAGAAGTAATTGCTGAACGCTTTCCCAATCTGGGGAAGAAAATAGATACTCAGATCCTTGAATTACAAAGAGCCCCTAACAAAAGCAACCCCAGGAAGACAACATCAAGACATATAATGGTTAAAATGACAAAGATTAAGGATAAAGAGAGGGTAGTGAAATCTGCTAGAGAGAGGCAAAAAATTACTTATAAGGGAAACTCCACAAGGTTTTTAGCAGACTTCTCAGAAAAATTTTACAGGCTAGAAGGGTATGCATGAAATATTTAATGTGTTGACAGAGAAGGAATTTCAACCAAGAATCCTCTAACCAACAAGGTTATCATTCAAAATCGAAGGAGAGATTAAAAATTTCCCAGATAAAAGGAAGTTAAACAAATTCACCACCAACTGGCATTACAGTGTATGTTAAAGGGAATTCTATATTAAGAAATGTTCTTAAGCCTATTTTCACCAGTGAAAATAAACCCACAGTAAAGGTAGAAGATCAATCACTTCCCAAGCAGGTATGAAGTTAAAAAAGAAAAACAAAACAAAAGTAGTAAAGCCAACTATACACAAGATCAGTCAAGGAATACACAAAAAATGCAGATTATGACATCTAATACATAAATGGTACAGAAAGAAAAATTATAAAAAATAGTACTTATAGATAGTGTTTGAAATAATGCAACCATCAACTTAATATAGACTGTTATACATTTAGGGAACTATGAAACTTATGGTAACCAGAAACCTAAAGCCTATAATAAATACACAGAAAATTTTTAAAAAGATCCAAGCATAACACTAAAGAAAACCATCAAATAACAATTGGGTTATTTGAGAGGGTATTAAGAGAGGAAGAAAAGAACATAGGGAACCTACAAAAACATCAGAAAATGAATAATAAAATGGTAATAAGTACATTCCTCTCAATATTTACCTTAAATCTAAATGGACTGAATGCACCAATCGATGGCAGAATGGAAAAAGAAACAAGACCCATATATCTGCTGCTTACAAAAGACTCATTGCAGACCTAAAACATGCACAGACTGAAAGTGAAGGGATGGAAAAAGATATTTCATACAAATAAAAGGGAGAAAAAAAGCAGGAGCAGCAATAATTATACCAGAAAAAATAAACTTCAAAACAAAGGAAGCAACAAGAGACAAAGAAGGATATTACATAATGATTAAGGGGTCAGTCCAACAAGGGGGTATAACCATTACAAATATCTATGCTCCCAACACAGGAGCACTTAAATATATAAAACAAATATTAACAGAATTAAAGAGGGAAACAGACTACAACTCATTCATTTTAGGAGAATTTAACATACCACTAACATCAATAGACAGATCAACCAGACAGAAAATAAATAAGGAAACAGAGGCAGTGTACAATACATTAGATCAGATGGGCTTAACAGGTATCTACAGAACATTCCACCCAAAACCAGCAGGATAAACTCCTTTCTCCAATGTACATGATATGTTCTCCAGAGTAGATCACATACTAGGCCATAAAAAGGGCCTCAATAAATTCAAGAATATTGGAACTGTATCAAACAACATCTCATAACACAATGGTATGAAACTAGAAATAAATTATACATAGAAAAACCAAAAATGCCTACAAACAAATGGAGGCTAAGCAGCATGATACTAAATAATCAATGGATCAATGAACAAATCAAAACATATCAATCAATAAATGGAGACAAATGAAAACAAAAATACCACATTCCAAAATATGTGAGATGCCACCCAAGTGGTTCTAAGAGGGAAGTACATAGCAATACAGGTCTACTTCAAGTAAGAAGAAAATTCCCAAATAAACAGTTTAAACTCACAATTAAAGAAACTAGAAAAAGAACAAGTGAAACCCAAGGTTAGTAGAAGGAGGGGCATAATAAATATCAGAGAAGAAATAAATAAAATACAGAAGGATAAAACAATAGAAAAATATCAACAAAACTGGGAACTGGTTGTTTGAGAAAATAAACAAATTAAACCCCTGGCCAGACTTATTAAGAGAAAAAGAGAAAGTACAAAAATAGAATCAGAAACAAAAAAAAGTAATATTCACAATGGATACCACAGAAATAAAAAGAAATATTAGGGAATTCTATGAAAAATTACATGCTAATAAACTGGACAAATTAGAAGAAATGGACAAATTCCTAGAAGATAACAACCTTCCAAGACTGAATCAGGAAGAAACAGAACAATTTAACAGACCAATCACAAGCAATGAAATTGAACTGGCAATTAAAAAACTTCCAACAAACAAAAGTTGAGGACTGATGGCTTCACAGCTGAATTGTACCAAACCCTTAAAAAAGAAGTAATGCCCTTCCTTCTTAAGGTATTCCAAAAAGTAGTAGAGGAGGGAATACTTCCAAGCTCATTTTATGAGGCCAGAATCACTTTAATACCAAAACCAGACAAAGACAATATAATGAAAGAAAATTATTATGAATATCCCTGATGAACAAATATGCAAAAATCCTCAACAAAATATTAGCAAATTGAACTAAAAAATACATTAAAAGGATCATCCATCACAACCAAGTGGGATTTCTTCCTATCAAAATTAGTCAAAGTGATACACCACAGTAACAAAAAAGGATAAAACCATATGATCATCTCAATAGATGCTGAAAAAGCATTTGACAAAATTAAACACCAATTCATGATAAGAACTCTCAACAAAATTGGTATAGAGGGTACATACCTCATCATAATTAAAGTCATATCCAACAAACCCACAACTAACATACCCAGTAGGGAAAGCTGAAAGCTTTTCCTCTAAGATCAGGAACAAGACAAGGATGTCCAGTCTCACTACTTTTATTCAACATAGTACTGGAGGTCCTAGCTATGGCAATCATAGAAGACAAAGAGATTTAGAAAAACCTTAAGACTTCCCCCAAAACTATTAGAATAACTTGATTCAACTAAGTTGAAGGATACAAAATTAATGCGCAGAATTCTGTTGCATTCCTATATACTACCAATGACCTAATAGAAAGAGAAATCAGGAAAACAATTCCATTTACAATTGCATCAAAAAATACTTAGGAACAAACCTAACCAAGGAAGTGAAAGACCTGTACTCTGAAAACTATAGGACACTCATGAGAGAAATGGAAAGCACAAATAAATGGAAAGCTACCCCATGTTCATGTTTAGGAAGAATTAATATTGTCATAATCACCATAATTCTTATTGCTGTCTATTTTCTCCTTTAGGTCTTGTTAGTATTTACATTATATATTTAGGTGCTCCTATGTTAGGTGCATAGATATTTATGACTGTTATATCCCCTCGGATTGATCCCTTTATGATTTTGTAGTGTTCTTTGTCTCTTATTTTTTGTTTTGAAGTCTATTTTGTCTGATATAAATACTGTTACTCCTGCTTTTTTGCCTTTTATTTGCATGAAATATCTTTTTCCATCCTGTTGCTTTCAGTCTATATATTTCTTTAGGTCTGAAATGGGTGACTTGTGGGCAATATACAGATGGGTCTTGTTTCTGCATACTTTCTGCCACCTTGTGTTTTTGATTAGTGCACATAGTCCATTTACATTTAAGTTAATTTTTGGTAGGTATGTACATATTGCCATCGTATTAACTTTTTTCTGGTTGTTTATGTAGTTCCTGTATATTCATTTCTTCCTCTCTTATACTCTTGTCATGTTACTTGAAGTTTTTCTTTAGTGTTATGCTTGGATTTCTTTTTCAAAAATTTTCTCTGTATCTATAATAGGCTTTAGGTTTCTGGTTACCATAAAGTTCATAGTTTCCTAAATATAAGACTATGTATATTAAGTTGATTGTCATTCTATTTTGAACACAATCTAGAAGTACTACACTTTTCTTCTTCTTCATCCACGCTTTAAGTATCAAATGTCATAATTTACATCTTTTGTGTATCCTTTGACTGATTTTGTGGGTAGTTAATTTAAATACTTTTGTTTTTTAACTTCATACTTGTTTAGTCCATAATAGGTTTACTACATTTACTGCAGGTTTATTTTCACCGATGAAAAATATTTAGGCTTAAGCACATTTCCATGTACAGAGTCCTTGTAATACATCATGTAAGGCCAGTTTAGTGGTGGTGAATTCTTTAACTTTCATTTATTGGGGAAAATTTTAATCCCTCTTTCACTTTTGAATGATAACCTTGCTGGAGAGAGTATTCTTGATTGTACATTCTTCCATTCCAATACATTAACTATTTCATACCACTCCCTTCTGGCCTGTAAAGTTTTTTTGAGAAATCAGCTCATAGGCTACTGGAGTTTCCTTTATAATTCAATATCTGTACATCTGTTGCTACTTTTATAATTGTTTATGTTTAATCTTTGCTATTTTTTTGTTTCTTTTTTTTTATTAAAGTATCATTGACATACAATCTTATGCTCTGGTTTCACATGAGTAACACTTTGGTTACTACATTACCCCCGATATTCATGTACCCATGCCATAACCCATTACAGTCACTGTCCATCAGCATGGTAAGATGCTATAGAGTCACTACTTATCTTCTCTGTGCTATACTTTCTTTCCCGTGCCCCCCGCTATATTATGTGTGCCAATCATAATGCCCTTTAGTCCCCTTATCCCTCCTTTCCCACGCACCCTCCCTAACCCTTTTCCCTTTGGTAACTGACAGTCCATTCTTGGGTTCTGTGAGTCTGTTGCTGCTTTGTTCCTTCAGTTTTTTTCTTTGTCTTTATACTCCACAGATGAGTGAAATTCATTTGGTACCTGTCTTACTCTGCAAGGCTTATTTCACTGAGCATAATACTCTCTAGCTCCATCCATGTTGTTGCAAATGGTAGGATTTGTTTTTTTCTAATGGCTGAATATATTCCATTGTGTTTATGTACCACCTCTTCTTTATCCATTCATCTACTGATGGACACTTACATTGCTTCCATGTCTTCGCTATTGTTAATAGTGCTGTGATAAACATTGGGTGCATTTGACTTTCTGAATCTGTGATTCTGTTTTCTTAGGATAAATTCCTAGGAGTGGAATTCTTGGGTCAAATGGTATTTTTATTTTTAGTTTTTTTGAGGAAACTGCATACTGCTTTCCACAATGGTTGAACTAGTTTACATTCCCACCAGCAATGTAGAAGGGTTCCCCTTTCAGTGCATCCTCACCAGCATTTGTTGTTCCTAGTATTTCCTATGTGATACAAGTATTGCAACTCTTGCTCTTTACTCCCTATTAGTTGCATGAAATATCTTTTTTCATCCCTTCACTTTCAATCTGTGTATGTCTTTGGGTTTGAAATGAGTCTTTTGTAGACACCATATAAATGGGTCTTGCTTTTTAAAAATTTTTTTTATTTTGGTATCATTAATCTACAATTACATGAGGAACATTATGTTTACTAGACTTCCTCTATCACCAAGTCCCTGCACAAACCCTATTACAGTCAATGTCTATCAGTGTAGTAAAATGCTGTAGAATCACTACTTATCTTCTCTGTGTTGCACAGCCCTCCCTGTGCACACCCCATTATAAATGCTGATCATAATGCCCCCTTTCTCCCCCCCTTATCCCTCCCTTCCCACCCATCCTCTCCAGCCCCTTTCCCTTTGGAAACCGTTAGTCCATTCTTGGGTTCTGTGATTCTGCTGCTGTATTGTTCCTTCAGTTTTTTCTTCGTTCTTATACTCTACATATGAGTGAAATCATTTGGTACTTCTCTTTCCCCACCTGGCTTATTTCACTGAGCATAATACCCTGTAGCTCCATCCATGTTGTTGCAAATGGTAGGATTTGTTTTCTTCTTATGGATCAATAATATTCCATTGTGTATATGTACCACATCTTCTTTATCCATTCATCTACTGATAGACACTTAGGTTGCTTCCATTTCCTGGCTATTGTCAATAGTGCTGTGATAAACATAAGGGTACATCTGTCTTTTTCAAACTGGGCTGCTGCATTCTTAGGGTAAATTCCTAGAAGTGGAATTCCTGGGACAAATGGTATTTCTATTTTGAGCTTTTTGAGGAACCTCCATACTGCTTTCCACAATGGTTAAACTAATTTGCATTCCCACCAGCAGTATAGGAAGTTTCCACTTTTTCCACAACCTCGCCGACATTAGTTGTTTGTCTTTTATATGGTAGCAATCCTTGCTGGTGTGAGGTGATATCTCATTGTGGTTTTAATTTGCATTTCTCTGATGACTAGCGATGTGGAGCATCTTTTCATGTGTCTGTTGGCCATCTGAATTTCTTCATTGGAGAACTGTCTGTCCAGCTCCTGTGCCCATTTTTTAATTAGATTATTTGTTTTTTGTTTGTTGAGGTGCATGAGCTCTTTATATATTTTGGATGTCAACCCTTTATCATATCTGTCATTTATGAATATATTCTCCCATACTGTAGGATGCCTTTTTGTTCTATTGATTGTGTCCTTTGCTGTGCAGAAGCTTTTCAGCTTGATATAGTCCCACTTGTTCATTTTGCTTTTGTTTCCCTTGCCCAGGGAGATATGTTCATGAAGAAGTTGCTCATGTTTATGTTCAAGAGATTTTTGCCTATGTTTTTTTTCTAGGAGTTTTATGGTTTCATGACTTACATTCAGGGATTTTGATCCATTTCAAATTTACTTTTGTGTGTGGGGTTAGACAATGATCCAGTTTCATTTTCTTACATGTAGCTATCCAGGTTTGCCAATACCAGCTGTTGAAGAGGCTGTCATTTCCCCATTGTATATCCATGGCTCCTTTATCATATATTAATTGACCAGATGTTTGGGTTAATATCTGGAGTCTATATTGTGTTCCACTGGTCTGTAGGTCTGTTCCTGTGCCAGTACCAAATAGTCTTGAATACTGTGGCTTTGTAGTAGATCTTGAAGTTGGGAAGTAGATCCCCCCCACTTTGTACTTCCTTTTAAGCATTGCCTTGGCTATTCGGAGTCTTTGGTGGTTCCATATGAATTTTAGAACTATTTGTTCCAGTTTGTTGAAGAATGCTATTGGTATTTTGATAGGGATTGCATTGAATCTCTACATTGCTTTAGGCAGTATGGCTGTTTTGGCAATATTAATTCTTCCTAGCCAAGAGTATGGGTTGAGTTTCCATTTGTTAGTGTCCTCTTTAATTTCTCTTAAGAGTGTCTTGTAATTTTCAGGGTATAAGTCTTTCATTTCCTTGGTTAGGCTTACTTCTAGGTATTTTATTCTTTTTGTTGTTATTGTGAATGAAATTGTTTTCCTGATTTCTCTTTCTGCTAGTTCATTGTTAGTGTATAGGAAAGCCACAGATTTCTGTGTATTAATTTTGTATCCTGCAACTTTGCTGAATTCAGATATTAGTTCTAGTACTTTTGGAGTGGAATCTTTAGGGTTTTTTATGTACAATATCATGTCATCTGCAAGTAGTGACAGTTTGGCTTCTTCTTTACCAATCTGCATTCCTTGTATTTCTTTGTTTTGTCTAATCACTGTGGCTAGGACCTCCAGTACTATGTTGAATAACAGTGGGGAGAGTGGGCATCCCTGTCTTGTTCCTGATCTTGCAGGAAAAGCTTTCAGCTTCTCACTGTTAAGTATGTTGTTGGCTGTGGGTTTATCATATATGGCCTTTATTATGTTGAGGCACTTGTCCTCTATGCCCATTTTGTTGAGAGTTTTTATCATGAATGGCTGTTGAATTTTGTCGAATGATTTTTCAGCCTCTATGGAGATGATTATGTTCTTTATGTCCTTCTTTTTGTTGATGTGGTGGAAGATGTTGATGAATTTTCGAATGTTGTACCATCCTTGCATCCCTGGGATGAATCCCAGTTGGTCATGGTGTGTGATTCTGTTGACGTGTTTTTGAATTCGTTTTGCTAAATTTTGCTAACATTCATCAGGGATATTGGTCTATAATTTTCTTTTTTGGTGGGGTCTTTGCATGGTTTTGGTATTAGAGTGATGCTGGCTTTATAGAATGAGTTTGGAAGTATTTCCTCATCTTCTGTTTTCTGGAAAACTTTAAGGAGAATGGACATTATGTCTTCTCTGTATATCTGATAAAATTTCATGGTAAATCCATCTCGCCCGGGGCTTTTGCTCTTGCGTAGTTTTTTGATTACTGATTCAATTTTGTTGCTGGTAATTGGTCTGTTTAGATTTTCTGTTTCATCCTTGGTCAGTCTTGGAAGATTGTATTTTTCTAGGAAGTTGTCCATTCCTTCTAGGCTTCCCTGCATGTTAGCATATAGATTCTTACAGTATTTTCTATGATTCTTTGTTTTTCTTGGGTTCCATTGTGATTTTTCATTTCTCGTTTCTGATTTTGTTGATGTGTGTAGATTCTGCTCTTCTCTTAATAAGTCTGGCTAGGGGCTTATCTATTTTGCTTATTTTCTCAAAGAACCAGTTCTTGGTTTCACTGATTATTTTCTATTGTTTTATTCCTCTCAATTTTATTTTTTTCTTCTCCAATTTTTATTATGTACCCCCTTCTGTTGACTTTGGGCCTCATTTCTTCATCTTTTTCAAATTTCAATAATTGTGACTTTAGTCTATTCATTTGAGATTCTTCTTCCTTCTTTAAATAGGCCTGGATTGCTACATACTTTCCTCTTATAACTGCCTTCACTGCATCCCACAGAAGTTGGGGCTTTGTGCTGTTGTTGTCATTTGTCTCCATGTATTGCTGGATCTCTATTTTAATCTGGTCATTGATCCATTGATTATTTAGGAGCATGTTGTTAAGCCTCCATGTGTTTGTGGGCCTTTTTGCTTTCTTTGTACAATTTATTTCTAGTTTTATTCCTTTGTGGTCTGAAAACTTGGTTGGTAGAATTTCAATCTTTTTGAATTTACTGAGGCTCTTTTTGTGGCCTAGTATGTGGTCTATTCTGGAGAATGTTCCATGTGCACTTGAGAAGAATGTGTATCCTGCTACTTATGGGTGTAGAGTTCTATAGATGTCTATTAGGTCCATCTGTTCTTGTGTGTTGTTCAGTGCCTCTGTGTCTTTACTTATTTTATGTTTGGTAGATCTGTACTTTGGAGAGAGTGGTATGTTGAAGTCTCTTAAAATGAATGCATAGTATTCTATTTCATTCTTTAATTCTTTTAGTATTTGTTTCACATATGTTGGTGTTCCTGTGTTGGGTGTATATATATTTATAATGGTTATATCCTCTTGTTGGACTACCCCTTTATCATTATGTAATGTCCTTCTTTATCTCTTGTCACTTTCTTTGTTTTGAAGTCTATTTTGTCTGATACTAGTACACTAACATCTGCTTTTTTCTCCCTGCTGTTTGCATGAAATACCTTTTTCCATCCCTTGACTTTTAGTCTGTGCATGTCTTTGGGTTTAAGGTGGGTCTCTTGTAAGCAGCATATAGAATGGTCTTGCTTTTTTTTCCATTCTATTACTCTTTGTCTTGTGATTGGTGCATTCAGTCCGTTTACATTTAGGGTGATTATTGAAAGATATGTACTTATTGCTATTGCAGGCTTTAGATTTGTGGTTAACAAAGGTTCAAGGTTAGCTTCTTTAGTATCTTACTGCCTAACTTAACTCACTTATTGAGCTATTATAGACACTGTCTGGTGATTCTTTATTTCTCTCTCTTCTTATTCCTCCTCCTCCATTCTTTCTATGTTGGGTGTTTTGTTCTGTGCTCTTTTGTGTTTCCTTTGCCTGATTTTGTGTGTAGTTTATTTTTATTTTTTGCCTTTAGTTAGTATTTGGTTGGTCTGCTCTCTTTACTGTGATTTTATTTTCTCTGGTGGCATCTGTTTAGCCTTAGGAGTGCTCCCATCTAGAGCAGTCCCTCTAAAATACCCTGTAGAGGTGGTTTGAGGGGGGCAAATTCCCTCAGCTTTTGCTTGTCTGGGAATTGTTTAATCCCTCCTTCATATTTAAATGATAATCGTGCTGGATACAGTATTCTTGGTTCAAGGCCCTTCTGTTTCATTGCATTAAATACATCATGCCATTCTCTTCTTGCCTGTAAAGTTTCTGTTGAGAAGTCTGATGATAGCCTGATGTGTTTCCCTTTGTAGGTGACCTTTTTTCTCTCTTTAGCTGCCTTTCAAACTCTGTCCTTTTCCTTGATCTTTGCCATTTTAATTATTATGTGTCTTCGTGTTGTCCTCCTTGGGTCCCTTGTGTTGGGAGTTCTGTGTACCTCTGTGGTCTGAAAGGCCATTTCCTCCCCTAGTTTGGGGAAGTTTTCAGCAATTATTTCTTCAAAGACACTTTCTATTCCTTTTTCTCTCTCTTCTTGTTCTGGCACCCCTGTAATGAGAATATTGTTCTATTTGGATTGGTCAAACAGTTCTCTTAATATTCTTTCATTCCTGGAGATCCCTTTATCTCTCTCTGCCTCAACTTCTCTATGTTCTTTTTCTCTGATTTCTATTCCATTAACAGCCTCTTGCACCTTGTCCTGTCTGCTTTTAAGTCCTTCCAGAGATTGTTTTATTTCTTTATTTTCCCTCCTAACTTGATCCTTTAGCTCTTGCATATTTCTCTGCAGGTCCATCAGCATGGTTATGACCTTTATTTTGAATTAATTTTCTGGATGATTGGTTGAATCTATCTCTCCAGGCTCCCTCTGAGGGGTTGTCTGGGTAATTCTGTATGAACCAAATTCTTCTGCCTTTTCATTGTGATAGAGTAGTCATAGGCAGGTAGTGCATGTGTTAGCTGGGAGAACAAATCCCTTCCTGCACCTTACCCTTCTCCACTGCCTGTGCTGGTTACCTGCACATGGGGAGCAGCTTCTGGTTTTATTTCCTGATCCCCCGGGGGAGAAGAAGCCCAGAGCTCTACAGGGAGGAGCAGGCGTGCTGGGTGTGCTCTCCTGCGAGAATGGCTACCCTTTGCATCCTGTCCTGGCTTCCTGTGTGCTGGGCAGATGGCCCCCCAGTGGGGCCTCTGAGTCTGGCTCCAGCGGCTATGGAGGATGTTTTGGGCATTTGCTGTCAGCACGGCTGCTCCCAGGCCACTCCCCTGCTATGGTGGGGCTGCGCTGGAGGCGGAATGGACAGGAGGCTGTTTATTGCCATGAGGGGTTTCAGAGCTGTCCTGCCACCCAGGGGATTAGGGCACCTGAATTTCCCCATGTTTCCCATCTTCTGAGCCGAGTGTGCTTGGATGGTTCCATCCAGCTGTGAGGCCCCTGTCCCTTTAAGATTTTCAAAGAGCACTTGCTTTTCTTTTGTCCCAGGGGCGCTGACTGTGGGGACCTGATCGCAGATTTTACTGTTCCATTTCCCTAATATCCAGCACACCACACAGTGTGTGCCGGTGCTCCTTGTGCGGATGTCTAGGGCTGAGTATTTAACAGTCCTGGGCTCCCACTCCCTCCCCACTCTGACTCCTCTCTTCCTGCTGGTGAGCTGGGGTGAAGGAAGCACTCTAGTCCTGCCCAGCCTTGGCTCGTATCTTACCCCCTTCATGAGGTGCCGAGTTCTCACAGATATAGATGTAGCCTGGCTGTTGTACTGTATCTTCTGGTGTCTCTTTTAGGAAAAGTTGTATTTGTTGTATTTTCAAAAATATATATGGTTTTTGGGGGAGATTTCTACTGCCCTACTTCCACCGCCATCTTGGCTCCTCGGGGTCTTGCTTTTTTGTCCATTCTGCAACTTTATGTCTTTTAATTGGTGCATTCAGTCCATTTACATTAGGGTGATTATCAATAGATATGTAATTATTGCCATTGCAGGCTTTGGATTTGTGGTTCCCAAAGGTTCAGGGGCAGCTTCTTTACTATCTAACAGTCTGACTTAACTTGCTTATTATGCTATTATAAACACAATCTGAAGATTCTTTTTTATTTCCCTTCTTTTCCTTCCTCCTTCACTCTTTATATATTATGTGTCATATTGTGTAGTCTTTGTGTACCACTTGACTCTCTTTGTGGGTAGCTGATTTAATTTTGCATTTGCTTAGTTATTAATGGATCTACTTCCTTTACTGTGGTTTTATTCTCTCTGGTGACAGCTATTTAGCCTTAGGATCACTCCCGTCTAGAGCAGTTCCTTTAAAATACACTGTCTAGATGGTTTGTGGGAGGAAAATTCTCTCAACTTTTGCTTATCTGGGAATTGTTTAATCCCTCCTTGAAATTTAAATGCTAATATTGCCAGGTAGAGCATTCATAGTTCGAGGCAGTTCGGTTTCATTGCATTGAATATATCATGTCACTCCCTCCTGGCCTGTAAGGTTCTGCTGAGAAGTCTGATGATAGCCTGATAGCTTTTTCTTTGTATGTGATCTTTCTTCTCTCTCTGGCTGCTTATATTACTCTGCCCTTGTCCTTGATCTTTGCCATTTTCATTATTATATGCCTTGGTGTTGTCTTCCTTTGGTCCCTTGTGTTGGGAGATCTCTGCACTACCATGGCCTGAGGGACTATTTCCTTCCCCAGACTGGGGACATTTTCAGCAATTATTTCTTCAAAGACACTTCCATTTTGTCTCTCTTCTTCTTCTTGTACCCCTATAATGCAAATATTGTTCCATTTGGGTTGGTCACAGAGTTCTCTTAGTATTCTTTCATTCCTAGAGATCCTTTTTTCTCTCTCTGCCTCAGCTTTGTATTCCTGGTCCCTAATTTCTAGGCTATTTTCCCTCTCTTCTACCTCACCTAATCTGTTTTTAAATACCTCCACTGTATGATTCTCTTCAGCTATGTTTTTTAAGGTGTGTATCTCCCTCCTGAATTCATCCTTTAGCCCTTGAATATTTTTCTGTAGCTCCATTAGCATGCTTTTGACTTTTATTTTGAATTCTTTTTTTTGGAAGATTGGTGATCTTAATCTCGCTGAACCCTCTTTCTGGCATTTGAAGAATTTTGGATTGAACAAGGTTCTTCTGCCATTTCATAATCCTTTTGGATAGTGAGAAATATTAGTTTTGTGTAGGCTGTGCCTACTAGTGTCCAGAAGCTCTGCTCTTTGGAGCTGCCCAGAACCTGGAGTGATGGCATTGTTCACAGGTGAGTGGTGCTGATGCCTACCCTAAAGAGTTAGCCCTTTCCTGATTTTGGACCACTGTGCCTGCCTCTGCCATCAGGGCCAGTGAGCCACCTGTAGGGTACAGCCTCTGCATTGAGTCATGTAGTTGCTGTAGGCAGGGCTGCTGTCAGGATGGTCTGGAGCGATGGTGGGGGCTGTGGGTTTGTGCACAGGTGCCTGAGGGGAGGAAGAAGCAGCAAGCTGCTTATCACAGTGAGGGTCCTTGTGGCTGCTTTGCCAACCAGGGGGATAGGGTGCCTGAAGCTCCTGAAAGTTCCCAGCCTGCTGGGCTATTGTGCCAGGATGATTTTGTCTACCTATTAAACCCTTGTCCCTTTACGACTTTTGACTTTTAAAGCAACTGCTTTTCTTTTGTCCCAAGGCAGCCTGTTGTGGGAACCTGTTTGCAGTCTTAGTCTCTGACTTCATTTTCATCCCCTCTAATCTCCAGAGTACCATAAAATGTGGGTTTGTGCTCCCAGAGTAGATTTCTAGTGTTGGGTATTTAGCAGTCCTGGGCTTTGACTTCCTCCCTGCTCTGATTCTCCTTCTCCCACCAGAGAACTGGGGTGGGTGGAATGCTCAGGTCCCACCAGGTCACAGTTTTATTTACCCTTTTTGCAGATGTAGACTGGCTGGCACAATCTTACTTCTGTTCATTTAGGAATAGTTGTATTTGCTGTATTTTTGTATTATTTCCTGTTTTGGGAGGATATTTCTGCCTCACTTTTCATGCCGCCATCTTTTTTCCTGTCATAATCTTTACTATTTTTAATTACTACATGTCTTGGTGTTGTCCTTATGGGGTTCCTTTTGTTAGAGGCTCTCTGTACTTTCAGGATGTGGGTGTCTATTTCCTTCCCCGGACTGGGGATGTTTTCATCTTTTATTTCTTCAAACAGACTTTCTACTTATTTGCTTCCCTCTTTTCTTTCTGGGACCCTTAATATGCAAATATTGCTTCATTTGGACTTGTCACACAGATCTCTTACCATCTTCTCAGTTTTAGAAATTCTTTTTCTCTCTGTTCTTCAGCTTTTTTCCTAGTCCCTATTATTTCATTGATTCTTTCCTCCACTTCCAGCAGTCTACTATTCATTCCCTCCATTGAAGTTTTCATTTCAATTATTATATTCTTCAGCTCTGAGTATCTCTTTTTCAAAACATCTATGTTGAAGTTTGCATTGAAATCATTAATTCTTTTCTGCAGGTCAGTGAGCATCTTTATGATTACTACTTCAAAATCTTTGTCAAGTGAACTGTTAAACACCATTTCATTTAGTTCTCTTTCTGGTGTCTAATCTTCTTTTGTTTGGAACATATTACTCTGACTTCTAATTTGTTTGGATTTCTGTTTTTCTTCCTCTGAATTATATAGATCAGCTATGCCTTCTAGCCTAGATAATGATGGCCTCATGAATGAGCATCTTATGTTGCTCTTAAGCTCAAGACTCTTTAATCTCCAATGGAGCTGCAGTTGTTGATGGGCTGTGGACGGGGCTGCCTTTCTGTTTGCCTGTGGGCAGTAGCTGATGTCTGTCACCAGAGGCTGACAGCTCGCCTCAGTGTGCCCTTGGTGTCCTGGAATGTATCCCTGATGTGGTTGCTGTGGGCAGGGCCACCCTCTCACTGCCAGTCAGCAATTGCTACCAGTGCTGGTCCTTGTGGAGAAGGTGGGGTGGGTGCACATTTGAGGGTTGTCACAGGGCTCAGCCACCAGCAAGGCAGTTGGAAAGTTTAAGGCTGGCTCCTTCAAGTGCCACACCAATTGTGCCTGGGAAAGTTTGGGGAGCCTCCATCTGTCTGCCGGGCAGCAATGTCATGCTCCTGCTGGGCCAAGTGGGCGGTGTGGGATTGGTGTGCAGGAAGATGCAACATGAGGCTGAGCCACCATAGAAGGAAATAGAGCACTGGGGAAGTGTCATCCACATGCCCTTTCTTCTCCAGAGATATCTCCCTCTGATCCCACTCTTCTGGTACACTTCCTCATGATGGTAAATCTTTCAAACTGCCACCTCTGTGTTGGGTCTCCTTTACAAGTGACAGATGTTTCAGCCTCTCAGGGCCTCCAGAGTTCTGTGGTGTCCAACCCAGTTAATCACCAAAGCCCAATGCAATGTGGACTCTATTCCTGGAGCAGATATCCACAGTCAGGTGTGCCATATTTCTGCGTGCTATCTCCTCTATGCTCCATTCCTCTCCCCAACTTTTGAACTGGGATAGAGGAAGGGTTTGGGTCCTGTTCAATCATTGCTCTACATTTTACCCCTCTCAATGGTCTTCTCTTCTTCACCAGGTGTAGGTTGCCTGTTATGTAGTTGTCAGGTAGTTTTCAGGGTTAGTTGTATTTGTTGTAGCTACTCTCTTGGTGTGTACATGGGAAGAGGTTTTTTGCCTTGTATTCCTACTCCACCCTCTTTACCCCCTTCCTACCTGTGTTACCTTTAGATGACTAATATTTTAATCACGGGACTAAAGTTAGTTACAAATGAGTCATTAAGTAAAAAGACTTAGTGACTTTTCTTTCTTACATCTTAAAGTAACACCCAGTTTGTGTTTTATGTAGTGAATTATATCAACTACTCTCTGTAAATTGTCCAAAAGGGACAATGTACCATTCCCCTTGTTTATATACAAAATAGATTAAGCCAGAGATTTCTAACCAATATTATCCAGTTGTTGTCTTGGGAATTGCCAAATACAAAGTTTATTATGAGAAAAAGTGCTTGGCATATGATAGTCATGCAAAAAAAATTACTGAATGAATAAAACAACAGGAGAGAAGAGTGAAGAATGGGAGAAGAGAACAGTTACTTCAGATAAATCTTCAAATTATAGACAACAATAGGGTCATGGACAAAGAAGAAGCCAACACAAATTGTGATATGCTTTCACTGTAATAATTATTTTTCATGTTACTACAGTATTCCTAATTTATAATGTTACCGCCATGTTGCCATGCCAGTTGTATTACTCCTTCAGGACATGAATAATCTAACAATCGAATGATTGATAAGCTACCAGTAAAGCTAATTTTGGCCCTAGGGAGTTTTCAAGGGAGGTTATAGAGACTTGGACCTAGCAGAGCTGACATTGTAGATGGCACACACTTTAAGCACGCCTTCCTTAAACACACACACACAAAAATACCTTAACTGAGGCCTTCATAGCAAATAGAAGTCAGCAAAGGGAAAGGCACACAGAGAAAATAATGATCAGAGAGAGAGTGCACTACATCATCTGGCAACGGGAGCAAGATTTGGAGAAAGCAGGGCAAACAGAGGTTGGACTGTAATATTTTGCTGCAGTTACCAAACATGGTTTAGAATACTTTGTCAAATAAAGACATCTTTCTGGTGAAGAGTATCATTTTGGTTAACAGTACTCACTAGTTAAAAAAAATAATTATTTCTAGTACAATAAGATAAAGTAAACACAATAAAAGAAAAACCATTAGAAGTCAGTAAATTCTTTTAAGTGACCAAAATGGTATTGCTAGAAAATGCATCAAATAGATTTCTAAAATGTAAATTTTTTGACCTGGCAATTTCATATTCACGACTTGGCCCAAGGAAACAATCTGTCATTTTTCACAAAGGTATATGTACATCTTTGCTCATCATAGCATTATTTGTTAATAGCAAAATATAGGAAACACTTCAAGTATTCAATAATAGGGGATCAATTAAGGTGATATTGTAGAAATTTATTATTGACACAGCATGAAATTCAAATGAATTAGCATAAAACAATCAGATTATAAAACTCCAGGAATAGTATGATCTTGTTTTGAAAAGATGGTATATGTATGTATGCATATGAACAGAAAAGCACCTGAAAAGTTAAACAATGTAATTTTAATGTTAGCTGTGGTTATTTTTTGGTAATGCAGTTTATTATACTTTTTCATTTCATCTGAATTTTACTTATTATATTTTTCAATGATAAAAATGTATTATATAGCAAAAAGTGTTTTATAAGAGTGAAATTTCTCTTTGGCAATTTAGTTAGAATTTCTTTTCTTTTTTGTAGAAAAGGCCAGTGGAATTTTTTTTCAGCTGTTGTATTTTAAAAAATTTTTATTAAGGTATTATTGATATATACTCTTATGAAGGTTTCACATGAAAAAACAATGTGGTTACTACATATACCCATATTGTCAAATCCCCACCCATACCCCAATGCAGTCACTGTCCATCAGTGTAGTAAGATACCACAGATTTACTGTTTGCCTTCTCTGTGCTACACTGTTTTCCCTGTGACTCCTCACACCATGTGTACTAAACATAATACCCTCCAGTCCCCATCTCCCTCCCTCCCCACCCATCCACCCACCCACCCACACCCCTCCCCTTTGGTAACCACTATTTACTTCTTGGAGTCTTTGAGTCTGCTGCTATTTCATTCCTTCAGTTTTGCTTTGTTGTTATACCCAACAAATGAGGGAAATCATTTGGCACTTGTCTTTCTCTGCCTGGCTTATTTCACTGAGCATAATATCCTCCAGCTCCATCCATGTTGTTGCAAATGGTAGGATTTGTTTCTTTCTTATGGCTGAATAGTATTCCATTGTATATATTCACCACATCTTTATCCATTCATCTACTGATGGACACTTAGGTTGCTTCCATATCTTGGCTACTGTAAATAGTGCTGCAATAAACATAGGGGTGCATCTGTCTTTTTGAGTCTGTAAAGTTGTAGTCTTTGGGTAAATTCCAAGGAGTGGGATTCCCGAGTCAAATGGTATTTCTATTTTAAGTTTTTTTGAGGAACCTCCATATTGCTTTCCACAATGGTTGAACTAGCTTACATTCCAACCAGCAGTGTAGGAGGGTTCCCCTTTCTCTGCATCCTCACCAGCATTTGTTGTTCTTAGTCTTTTCGATGCTGGCCATCCTTACTGGTGTGAGGTGATATCTCATTGTGGTTTTAATTTGCATTTCCCTGATGATTAGTGATGTGGAGGATATTTTCATATGTCTGTTGGCCATCTGAATTTCTTTTTTGGAGAATTGCCTCTTCATATCCTCTGCCCATTTTTCAATCAGGTTATTTGCTTTTTGGGTGTTCAGGCATGTGAGTTATTTATATATTTTGGGTTTTAACCCCTTGTTGGATATTTTATTTATAAATATATTCTCCCATACTCTAGGATGCCTTTTTGCTCTGTTGATGTTGTCCTTTGCCATACAGAAACTTTTTAGTTTGATGTAGTCCCATGTGTTCATTTTTGCTTCTGCTTCCATTCCTTGAGTAGATGCGTTCAGGAAGAAGTTGCTCATGCTTATACTCAGGACATTTTTGCCTACGTTGTCTTCTAAGAGTTTTATGGTTTCATGACTTACATTCAGGTCTTTGATCCATTTTGAGTTTACTTTTGTGTATGGGGTTAAACAATAATCCAGTTTCATTTCTCTTGCATGTAGCTGTCCAGTTTTGCCAACACCAGTTGTTGAAGAGGCTATTTCCCCCTGTATGTCCATGACTTCATTATCATATATTAATTGACCATATATGTTTGGGTTTTTATCTGTGCTCTCTAGTCTGTTCCATTGGTCTGTGGTTCTGTTCTGTGCCAGTACCAAATTGTCTTGATTACTGTGGCTTTGTAGTAGAGCTTAAATTTGGGCGGTGTAATCCACCCAGCTTTATTCTTCCTTCTCAGGATTGCTTTGGCTGTTCAGGGTCTTTGTGGTTCCATATGAATTTTAGAACGATTTGCTCTAGTTCACTGATGAATGCTACTGGTATTTTGATAGGAATTGCATTGAATCTATAGATTCCTTTAGGCAGGATGGCCATTTTGACAATATTAATTCTTCCTATCCATGAGAACGGGATGTGTTTCCATTTACTGGTATCTTCTTTAATTTCTCTCATGAGTGTCTTGTAGTTTCCAGGGTATAGGTCTTTCACTACCCTGGTTAGGTTTATTCCTATGTATTTTATTCTTTTTGATGCAACTGTGCATGGAATTGTTTCACTGATTTCTCTTTCTGCTGTTTCATCATTGGTGTATAGGAATGCAACAGATATCTGTGTATTAATTTTGTATCCTGCATCTTTGCTGAATTCAGGTATTAGACCTGGTAGTTTTGGAGTGGATTCTTTAGGGTTTTTTATGTTCAATATCATGTCATCTGCATACAGGGGCAGTTTAATTTCTTCCTTGCCAATCTGGATGCCTTTTATTTCTTTTTGTTCTCTGATTGCAGTGGCTAGGACCTCCAGTACTATATTGAGTAGAAGTGGAGAGAGTGGGCATCCTTGTCTTGTTCCTAATCTTAAAGGAAAAGCTCTCAGGTTCTCACTGTTAAATGTAATGTTGGCTGTGGGTTTGTCATATATGGCCTTTATTATGTTGAGGTACTTGACCTCTATACACATTTTGTTGAGAGTTTTATCACGAATTGATGTTGAATTTTGTTGAATGCATTTTCATCATTTATGGAGATGATCATGTGGTTTATATCCTTCTTTTTGTTGATGTGATGGATTATGTTGATGGAATTTCGAATGTTGTACCATCCTTGCATCCCTGGGATGAATCCCACTTGATCATGATGGGTGATCTTTTTGATGTATTTTTGAATTCAGTTTGCTAATATTTTGTTGAGAATTTTTGCATCTATGTTCATCAGGGATATTGGTCTGTAAGTTTCATTTTTTGTGGTGTCTTTGCGTGTTTTGGGTATTAGAGTGATGCTGGCCTCATAGAATGGGTTTCAAAGTATTCCCTCTTCTTCTCTTTGGAAAACTTTAAGGAGAATGCATATTATATCTTCACTAAATGTTTGAAATATTCAGCAGTGAAGCCATCTGGTCTAGGCGTTTTGTTGTTAGGTAGTTTTTTGATTAGTGATTCAATTTTGTTTCTTGTAATTGGTCTGTTCAGATTTTCTGTTTCTTTCTGGGTCAGCCTTGGAAGGTTTTGTTTTTCTAGAAAGTGGTCCATTTCTTCTAGGTTATCCAGTTTGTAGGCATGTAATTTTTCATAGTATTCTCTAATAATTCTTTGTATTTCTGTGGTATCCATAGTGATTTTTTCCTATCTCATTTCTAATTCTGTTTATGTGTGTAGACTCTCTTTTTTTCTTGATAAGTCTGGCTAGGGGTTTATCTATTTTGTTTAGTTTCTCGAAGAACCAGCTCTTGCTTTCATTTTTCCTTTCAATTGTTTTATTTTTCTTGATTTTATTTATTTCTGCTCTAATCTTTATTATGACCCTCCTTCTATTGACTTTGGGCTTATTCATTCTTCTTTTTCTAGTTTCCTTAATTGTGAGTTTAGAGTGTTCATATGGGATTCTTCTTCTTTCCTGATGTATGCCTAGATAGCAATATACTTTCCTCTTAGCACAGCCTTTGATGTGTCCCACAGATTTTGTGGTGTTGAATTATTGTTGTCATTTGTCTCCATATATTGCTTGATCCCTGTTTTTATTTGGTCATTGATCCATTGGTTATTTAGAAGCATGTTGTGAATCCTACATGTGTTTGTTGTGGGATTTTTCATTTTCTTTGCATAATTTATTTCTAGTTTCATAACTTTGTGGTATGAGAAACTAGTTGGTACAATTTGAATCTTATGAATTTACCGAGGCTCTTTTTGTGGCCTTGTATTTGATCTATTTTTCAAAATGTTCCATGTGCATTTGAGAAGAATGTGTATTCTGCTGCTTTTGGGTGTAGAGTTCTGTAGAGCTCTGTAAGGTCCTTCTATTCTAATGTGTTGCTCAGTGCCTCTGTGTCCTTACTTATTTTCTGTCTGGTTGATGTGTCCTTCAGAGTGAGTGGAGTGTTGAAGTCTCCTGGAATGAATGCATTGCATTCCATTTTCCCTTTTAATTCTGTTCATATTTCTTTCACATATGTTGGTGCTTTTTTGTTGGGGGCATATTTATAATGGTTATGTCTTCTTGTTGGATTGACCCTTTATCATTATGTAAAGTCTTTCTTTGTCTCTCATGACTTTCTCTGTTTTGAAGTCTATTTTGTCTTTTACAAGTAATGCAACTCCTGCTTTTTCTCCCTATTAGTTGCATGAATTATCTTTTTCCATCCTTTCACTTTCAGTCTGTGTATGTCTTTGGGTTTAAAGTGAGTCTCTTGTAGGCAGCATATAGAGGGTTCTTGTTTTTTTATCCATTCAGTGACTCTATGTCTTTTGATTGGTGCATTCAGTCCATTTACATTTAGGGTAATAATCGATAGGTATGTACTTATTGGCATTGCAGGCTTTGGATTCATGTTTACCAAAGGTTTAAGGTTAACTTCCTTACTATCTAAGAGTCTAAGTTAACTCACTTATTATGCTATTAGAAACACAATCTAAAGGTTCTTTTTTTCTCTTCCTTTTTCTTCCTACTTCATTTTTTATATATTAGGTATCATATTCTGTACTCTTTGTCTGTCCCCTGATTAAGTTTGGGGATAGTTGATTTAATTTTGCACTTGCTTAGTAATTAACTGTTTTAATTTCTTTACTGTGGTTTCATTACCACTGGTGACAGCTACTAAACCTTAGGAACACTTCCATCTATAACAGTCCCTCCAAAATACAGTGTAGAGATGGTTTATGGGAGCTAAATTCTCTCAGCTTTTGCTTATCTGGAAATTGTTTAACCCCTCCTTCAAATTTAAATGATAATAATGCCAGATAAAGTATTCTTGGGTCGAGGTCCATCTGCTTCATTGCATTAAATACATCATGCCACTCCCTTCTGGCCTGTAAGATTTCTGCTGAGAAGTCTGATGATAGCCTTATAGGTTTTCCTTTGTATGTGATCTTATTTCTCTCTCTGACTGCTTTTAATAGTCTGTCCTTATTCTTGATCTTTGCCATTTTAATTACTATATGTCTTGGTGTTGTCTTCCTTGGGTTCCCTATGTTGGGAGATCTGTGCACCTCTATGGTCTGAGATACTATCTACTTCCCAAGATTGGGGAAGTTTTCAGCAATTATCTCTTCAAAGACACTTCTAATCCCTTTTTCTCTTTTTCCTTCTTCTGTTACCCCTATAAAGTGAATATTGTTCTGTTTGGATTGGTCTCACATTTCTCTCAATATTCTTCCATTCTTAGAGTTCCTTTTTTCTGTCTGTGCCTCAGCTTCTTTGTATTCCTCTTCTCTGATTTCTATTTTATTTATCATCTCCTCCACTGTATCTAATCTGCTTTTAATACCCTCCATTGTGCTCTTCAAGGATTGGATCTCCAACTGGAATTCATTCCTGAGTTCTTGAATATTTTTCTGTACCTCCATGAGCATGTTAATGATTTTTATTTTGAAGTCCCTTTCAGGAAGATTCATAAGGTCGATTTAATTTGAATCTTTCTAGGGTGTTGTACTCATTATTTTACTTTAAACCATGTTACTTTGGCATTTCATATTTGTATATGGTGCCCTCTAGTGCCCAGAAGCTTTATTCTCTGGAGCTGCTCAGCCCCTGAATCAATGTCTGGGGTCACACAGGAGCAGTATTTGTGGCTGGGGGGAGGAAAGAGCTGTTTCCTGCTTCCTGGCTACTATGCCTGCATCCCCTGCCAGAACCAGTGGGCCTAACAAACAGGTATAAGCCTCTGTGCTTTGCATTTGTAGTTGCTGTAGACAGATCTTCCCTCTACTGGCCTAACACCTGGGTAGAGTTTTCTGGTTTCCAAGCCAGGTGGGGCTGTCTAGGAGAAATGTGCAGTAGGTTGGGTATCATGGAGGGGGTCCTTGGAGCTGTGTAGCCAGCTGTGGAACTGCAGCACCTGAAGATTGTGAAAGCTCCTAATCTGCTGGGCAGAGTGCACCTGGACAATTTTGTCTACCTGTCCTTTCTCCTGAGGGGCAATCTTTGCCCCTTTAGCAGCCCTCTTGCTGTTAGCAAGTCTCTCAGACTGCTCATTTTTTTTTGTCCCAGAGCAGCCAGATATGGATCCCTGCTTTCCACAAGTGGCTGGCTTCTCAGTCTCTCCAGGTATTCTGCCTGTCTTAGCATTCCAACCCCCTAATCACGAGAGCACCATGAAAGCGCCATGAAATGTAGGTTTGTGCTTCCAGAGCAGATCTCCAGAGTTAGGTATTCAGCAGTCCCAGGCCTCCACTCCTTCCCCACTCTGTTTCTCTTCCTCCCACTGGTAAGCTGGGGTGGGGGAAGGCTTGGGTCCTGCTGGGCCATGGCTTTGATACATTATCCTGTTCTGTGAAGTTTATTCTTTTCTCCAGGTGTATGCACTTTGCTGCAGCCCTCTTTATGGTTCTTTCAGGATTAGAACCAAATTAATTAAAATATTAATTATATTTTCTTATTATATGCAGTTTTAGGAGGAAGCCTCTTTCTCCCCTCATGCTGCCATCTTTAATCCAATATGCCGCCAGTGGATTTTTAATGACAGTATAGATATATATGTCAAGACACTCTGTTGTGTACATGAAGCTAATATATCAACTATGCTTTAATAAAAATAATAAATACATAAAATGAATAAGTATTGTGAATCAGTGTGAAGAACTTTCCATGTTCCCAGACCACACTGGGTGTAAAGAATAATCATTAGAAAAATAAATGCATAGATAATTCTTCAAGGGATCTTCTGTTATTGTATACCTTGTGTGGTCATAGTGAAGCATACAAGGGTGAAAAGGATTTTTTAAAAATTTTATCATTAATCTACAACTACAAGAAGAACATTATGTTTACTAGGCTCCCCCCTTCACCAAGTCCCCCCAACACCCTATCACAGTGACTGTCCATCGACATAGTAAGATGCTATAAAATCACTACTTGTCTTCACTGTGTTGCACAGCCCCCTCCCCATGCCCCCTCATACTATACATCCTAATTGTAATGTGCCCTTTCTTTCTCCCTGCCCTTATCCCTCCCTTCCCACCCATCCTCCCTAGTTCCTTTCCCTTTGGTAACTGTTAGTCCATTCTTGGGTTCTGTGAGTCTGCTGCTGTTTTGTTCCTTCAGTTTTTCTTTGTTTTTATACTCCACATATGAGTGAAATCATTTGATACTCGTCTTTCTCTGCCTGGCTTATTTCACTGAGCATAATACCCGCTAGCTCCATCCATGTTGTTGCAAATGGTAGGATTTGTTTTCTTCTTATGGCTGAATAATATTTCATTGTGTATATGTACCACATCTTCTTTATCCATTCATCTACTGATGGACATTTAGGTTGCTTCCATTTCTTCGCTATTGTAAATAGTGCTGTGATAAACATAGGGGTGCATCTGTCTTTTTCAAGCTGGGCTACTGCATTCCTAGGGTAAATTCCTAGAAGTGGAATTTCTGGGTCAAATGGTATGTCTATTTTGAGCTTTTTGGGGAACCTCCATACTGCTTTCCACAATGGTTGAAGTAATTTACATTCCCACCAGCAGTGTAGGAGGTTTCCCCTTTCTCCACAACCTCGCCAACATTTGTTGTTCTTTGTCTTTTGGATGGTAGCCAGCCTTACTGGTGTGAGGTGATATCTCACTGTGGTTTTAATTTGCATTTCTCTGATAACTAGTGATGTGGAGCATCTTTTCATGTGTCTGTTGGCCATCTGAATTTCTTCTTTGAAGAACTGTCTGTTCAGCTCTTCTGCCCATTTTTTAATTTGATTATTTGCTTTTTGTTTGTTGAGATGCATGAGCTCTTTATATATTTTGGATGTCAACCCTTATTGGATCTGTCATTTATGAATATATTCTCCCATACTGTAGGGTACCTTTTTGTTCTATTGATGGTGTCCTTTGCTTTACAGAAGCTTTTCAGCTTGATATGGTCCCACTTGTTCATTTTTGCTTTTGTTTCCCTTGCCCAGGGAGATATGTTCATGAAGAAGTCGCTAATGTTTATGTCTAAGAGATTTTTGCCTATATTTTTTTCTAAGAGTTTAATGGTTTCATGACTTACATTCAGGGATTTTGATCCATTTCAAATTTACTTTTGTGTGTGGGGTTAGAAAATGATCCAGTTTCATTCTCTTACATGTAGCTATCCAGGTTTGCCAATACCAGCTGTTGAAGAGGCTGTCATTTCCCCATTGTATATCCATGGCTCCTTTATCATATATTAATTGACCATATATGCTTGGGTTAGTATCTGGAGTCTCTATTGTGTTCCACTGGTCTTTGGGTCTGTTCTTGTGCCAGTACCTAAGTGTCTTGATTACTGTGGCTTTGTAGCAGAGCTTGAAGTTGGGAAGCGAGATCCCCCCTGCTTTATTCTTCCTTTTCAGGATTGCTTTGGATATTCAGGGTCTTTGGTGTTTCCATATGAATTTTTGAACTATTTGTTCCAGTTCATTTAAGCATGCTGTTGGTAATTTGATAGGGATTGCATCAAATCTGTATATTGCTTTGGGAAGGATGGCCATTTTGACGGTATTAACTCTTCCTAGCCAGGAGCATGGGAAGAGTTTCCATTTGTTAGTGACCTCTTTAATTTCTCTTAAGAGTGCCTTATAGTTTTCAGGGTATAGGTCTTTCACTTCCTTTTTTAAGTTTGTTCCTGGTTATTTTATTCTTTTTGATGCAATTGTGAATGGAATTGTTTTCCTGATTTCTCTGTCTAGTAGTTCATTGTTAGTGTATAGGAAAGCCACAGATATCTCTTTGTTAATTTTGTATCCTACAACTTTGCTGTATTCTGATATCAGTTCTAGTACTTTTGGAGTGGAGTCCTTAGGGTTTTTTCCATACAATATCATGTCATCTGCAAATAGTGACGGTTTAAATTCTTCTTTACCAATTTGGATTGGTTGTATTTCTTCGTTTTCTCTAATTGCCATGGCTAGGACCTCCAGTACTATGTTGAATAACAGTGGGCAGCATAGGCATCCCTGTCGTGTTCCCGATTTCAGAAGAAAAGTTTTCAGTTTCTCACTGTTCAGTGTGATGTTGGCTGTTGGCTTATCAAATATGGCCTTTATTATGTTGAGGTACTTTCCCTCTATACCCATTTTGCTGAGAGTTTTTATCATGAATGGATGTTCAATTTTGTCGAATGCTTTTTCAGCGTCTATGGAGGTGATCATGTGGTTTTTGTCCTTTTTGTTGATGTGGTGGATGATGTTGATGGATTTTCGAATGTTGTACCATCCTTGCATCTCTGGGATGAATCCCACTTGGTCATGGTGTATGATCCTTTTGATGTACTTTTGAATTCGGTTTGCTAATATTTTGTTGAGTATTTTTGCATCTACATTCATCAGGGATATTCATCTGTAATTTTCTATTTTGGTGGGGTCTTTGCCTGGTTTTTGTATTAGGGAAATGTTGGCTTCATTGAATGAGTTTGGGAGTATTCCCTCCTCTTCTATTTTTTGGAAAACTTTAAGGAGAATGGGTATTATGTTTTCTCTGTATGCGTGAGAAAATTCCGAGGTAAATCCATCTGGCCTGGGGGTTTTGTTCCTGAGTCTTTTTTGGATTACTGCTTCAACTTCTTTGCTAGTAATTGGTTTGTTTATATTTTGTGTTTCTTCCTTGGGCAGTCTTGGAAAGTTTTATTTTTCTAAGGAGTTGTCTATTTCTTCTAGGTTTTCCAGCTTGTTAGCATATAGATTTTCATAGTATTCTCTAAAGTTCTTTGTATTTATATGGGGTCCATCGTGATTTTTCCTTTCTTATTTCTGATTCTGTTGATGTATGTTGATTCTCTTTTTCTCTTAATAAGTCTGGCTAGAGGCTTATCTATTTTGTTTATTTTCTCAAAGAACTGGATGTTGGTTTCATTTATTTTTTCTATTGTTTTATTCTTCTCAATTTTATTTTTTCTTTTCTGATCTTTATTATGTCTCTCCTTCTGCTTTCTTTAGGCCTCTTTTGTACCGCTTTTTCCAATTTTGAAAATTGTGACATTAGACTATTCATTTGGGATTGTTTTTCTGTCTTTAAATATGCCTGGATTGCTATTTACTTTCCTCTTAAGACTGCTTTTGGTGCATCCCACAGAAGTTGGGCTTTGTGTTGTTGTTGTCATTTGTCTCCATGTATTGCTGGATCTCTATTTTAATCTGGTCATTGATCCATTGATTATTTAGGAGCATGTTGTTAAGCCTCCATGTGTTTGTGGGCCTTTTTGCTTTCTTTGTACAATTTATTTCTAGTTTTATTCCTTTGTGGTCTGAAAACTTGGTTGGTAGAATTTCAATCTTTTTGAATTTACTGAGGCTCTTTTTGTGGCCTAGTATGTGGTCTATTCTGGAGAATGTTCCATGTGCACTTGAGAAGAATGTGTATCCTGCTACTTATGGGTGTAGAGTTCTATAGATGTCTATTAGGTCCATCTGTTCTTGTGTGTTGTTCAGTGCCTCTGTGTCCTTACTTATTTTATGTTTGGTAGATCTGTACTTTGGAGAGAGTGGTGTGTTGAAGTCTCTTAAAATGAATGCATAGTATTCTATTTCATTCTTTAATTCTTTTAGTATTTGTTTCACATATGTTGGTGTTCCTGTGTTGGGTGCATATATATTTATAATGGTTATATCCTCTTGTTGGACTACCCCTTTATCATTATGTAATGTCCTTCTTTATCTCGTCACTTTCTTTGTTTTGAAGTCTATTTTGTCTGATACTAGTACACTAACACCTGCTTTTTTCTCCCTGCTGTTTGCATGAAACATCTTTTTCCATCCCTTGACTTTTAGTCTGTGCATGTCTTTGGGTTTAAGGTGGGTCTCTTGTAAGCAGCATATAGAATGGTCTTGCTTTTTTTCCCCATTCTATTACTCTTTGTCTTGTGATTGGTGCATTCAGTCTGTTTACATTTAGGGTGATTATTGAAAGATATGTACTTATTGCTATTGCAGGCTTTAGATTTGTGGTTAACAAAGGTTCAAGGTTAGCTTCTTTAGTATCTTACTGCCTAACTTAACTCACTTATTGAGCTATTATAGACACTGTCTGGTGATTCTTTATTTCTCTCCCTTCTTATTCCTCCTCCTCCATTCTTTCTATGTTGGGTGTTTTGTTCTGTGCTCTTTTGTGTTTCCTTTGCCTGCTTTTGTGTGTAGTTTATTTTTATTTTTTGCCTTTAGTTAGTATTTGGTTGGTCTGCTCTCTTTACTGTGATTTTATTTTCTCTGGTGACATCTGTTTAGCCTTAGGAGTGCTCCCATCTAGAGCAGTCCCTCTAAAATACCCTGTAGAGGTGGTTTGTGGGGGTCAAATTCCCTCAGCTTTTGCTTGTCTGGGAATTGTTTAATCCCTCCTTCATATTTAAATGATAATCGTGCTGGATACAGTATTCTTGGCTCAAAGCCCTTCTGTTTCATTGCATTAAATATATCATGCCATTCTCTTCTTGCCTGTAAGGTTTCTGTTGAGAAGTCTGATGATAGCCTGATGGGTTTTCCTTTGTTAAGGACCTTTTTCCTCTCTCTAGCTGCCTTTCAAACTCTGTCCTTATTCTTGATCTTTGCCATTTTAATTATTATGTGTCTTGGTGTTGCCCTCCTTGGATCCCTTGTCATGGGAGTTCTGTGTACCTCTGTGGTCTGAAAGGCCATTTCCTCCCCTAGTTTGGGGAAGTTTTCAGCAATTATTTCTTCAAAGACACTTTCTATCCCTTTTTCTTTCTCTTCTTCTTCTCGTACCCCTATAATTCAGACATTGTTCCTTTTGGATTGGTCACACAGTTCTCTTAATATTGTTTTATTTCTGGAGATCCTTTTATCTCTCTGTGCATCAGCTTCTATGCATTCTTGTTCTCTGTTTTCTATTCCATCAATGGCCTCTTGCATCTTATCCATTCTGCTTATAAATCCTTCCAGAGATTGTTTCATTTCTGTAATCTCCTTGTGAACTTCATCCTTAGCACTTGCATATTTCTCTGCAGCTCCATCAGCATGGTTATGACCTTTATTTTGAATTCTTTTTCAGGGAGATTGGTTATGTCTATGTCCCCAGATTCCTTCTCCAGGGAGGATGTCTGGGTTAGTCTGGTCTATATCAAATTCTTATGCCTTTTCATGGTGATAGAGGTAGTTGTGGGGAACTAGCACTTGTGTTGAGTGGGGGAACATCCCTTCTTGTTGGTTTGTGGCCTTTCTCTCCTGGGAGAATGGCATCCCCTAGTGGCTGTGCTATGCAGCTGTGTGTAGATGGGGTTTCTGATTCTTGCATGGCTGCTGTGGAGTTAAGTTCCATGGTTGCTGTGGGTGTGGCCAGCCTCAGGTTGCTGCTCCACGATGGCAGAGCGGCATCAGAGGGGAAATGGGTAGGAGGCCTTTTATCTCTGTGATGGGCCTCTGAGCTGTGCTGCTTCCCAGGGGGTTAGGGTGCCTCAGTTCCCCGGGATTCCCAGCTGCTGGGCTAAGTGTCCCGGGATGTTTCTGTCCAGCTGTTGGGTCCCTGTTCCTTTCAATCTTTCAAAAAGCACTCACTTTTCTTTGTCCCAGGGGTAAATGCTCTGGGGAACCACTCGCAGGTTTTACTGTCCCATTTCCCTAGTATCCCGCACACCACGCACTGTGTGTGCTTCCAGTGTGGATGGCTAGGGTTGGGTATTTAGCAGTCCTGAGCTCCCCCTCCATCCCCACTCTGACTCTTCTCCTGCTGGGAGCTGGGGTGAGGGGCACTCGGGTCCCACCAGGCCACAGCTTGTATCTTACCCTCTTTGAGAGGCACTGGATTCTCACAGGTGTAGATGTAGCCAGGCTGTTGTCCTGTATCTTCTGGTCTCTCTTTTAGGGATAGTTGTATTTGTTGTATTTTCAAAAATGTATATGGTTTTGGGAGGAGATTTCCACTGCTCTACTCACACTGCCATCTTTGCTCTGCTCTGAAAAGGATTTTAATTTTACCTGATTAAGACTACATTCCACAAATGAAAGCTGTTCATATTCAAATCAGAGAAAATTCTTGAAATCAGGGGTTGAGAATTAGAATTGTCTCTAAACTTTTTGCTGACAAAGTCTATAACTTATATAACCAAACCAGGTTATGTCTATGAGCATATCAACTCACCATGATAAAAGAAAATTGATCAGGCTTTTGTAAGATTAAACTCTTCAAGGTAAAGCAGACATTTTTACTTAATATATTTTGTCTTCTCTCATGGTATTTAATGTTTTGTCATTCACTGGGTTATTTCTGTGGGGCCAGCAAGTCTCAGGCTTCCATTACCTATAACCTATTAAGTGGAATAAATCTCTAATAAGGGCATTTGCTTATGCTAAAATGAGGAAAGTAGGAAGAAGAAACAGTATTTCAATTATTAAATAAAAATAGCACCTTGGAAAGGTCTTTTTTATTTGTGGAGCTTTGGTGCTGGCTTGTTCACTTTGCATAGCTCCTCTTCACCCCAAATTATAACCATTGCTAAGGATACAAATTGATATTTGCAAATAAAATTTGGGCACCAGTGGAGAAACTGATGTAGCTTCTAAATTATTGTAATTTTTTGTCTGCAGTTAGGAATGAATTTGTGAAGAAAAGCCACTGAATCTAAGTATTACACATTATATTTACTGGAAAAGGATAATTTAGAATCAAACTATGGAATATACTTCTCAGTTAATATAATTTATATTTACATTACTAAAGTAGTTATAACATTTGAATCCTAGAATGAAAAAGATGATGACTTTTACTTTCTTCTTTAGTTCTAAAGAACTTGAAGAGTTGAAACATTTCTAGTGATTTCTGTCATGTTAGGTCATGTTAAGTGACCCTGTATAGTTTTGAAGACTTTATTTTCTTTAAGATATATGAAATTACTTTCACTCTTCAAAATGGGCTCAAAAAAGTTCATGGAAACCGTCAGAAAGCTTGGCATAAAGGTACCACAATTCCATAGATTGCTTGAAAACCAATACTTTGATCAGTATTTTTTGTTTAACTTTCTTGGTTTCCTGTATTATTGCTTTAAAGGAAAGAAACAGTAACTCCCAATTGGCATAGCAAATAATTAAGAGGAGAATTAATTTAATAGCAAATTATTTACTTATTATTAATGCCAATAATGTGTATCCCTTCTGGATTATGATATGCATCAATATGCCCTTATGGAAAAGGGAGAAAGAAAAGTCATTCTATGTCTCAGGGAAAGGGCAATTTTCCTTACGATTGTGATTACCATGTCAGTGGGCTTCCAGATGAGTTAGCTTATGTGAGTTATGGCAGAACCACTAAGGTTTTGTATGAAGCCTCTCACTGTCTAGTTGTTGCTCAGATCTCTTTCTGAGAGCTATGTAACCTTGGATAAGGCCTACATTTATTAATTCATAACACCAGACAGAGTGGTGCTTAACCACTGCCTCTTGAGCAAGGGCATCTAAAGAAATGCAGAGGAGTTTAATGTGTTTGTTTATTGTCCCACTACTCTCAGAAGAGGCAGGCACAGAGGGATCCTATTGCATAATATCAAAAATTGCCACTCTACTTAAGAAATAGTGGATTCTAACAGAAAGAGCCTTAATATGGGAGTTAGGAGACCTTCATTCTAGTCCACGATTTGCAACATATTAGCAGTATAATTTCTTGGCAAGTACTTTTTCTACTCGGGGCCTCTGCATTTTCCCTTTGTAAAATAAATGAGGGGATCAAGATTACCTCTATTTACTCTCATGGTTTGTCAATTTATGATTCTAATAATACAACAGACTTTATTTAAGCACTATTTGGGGTTAGGTTATGCTTGAATTGAATGTGCTTTTCTCAGTGTAGAAAAGATAATGATGTTAATACATTTGTGTTTATTTTAATAGAATGTATTTCTTTTTGGAGAGAAAACATTTACAGATAGCTAATAACCTTTCTCCTCTCCTCACCTCCCATCTCACTTCATTCTTTTCTCTATTTAAGATAGCTAAGGGAACTTCTCCACAGCTGGCACTACCTATGACCTTTGTTTTCCCACAATTATATATTCACAGTTATGAGTTGGACTGTATCCCCTCAAAATATAGATGTTGAAGTCCTAACCCCCAGTACCTCAGAATATGACTATTTGGAGATAGCCTTTAAAATGGTGATAAAGTTAATATGAAACAGTTAAGGTGCCTTAATCCAATCTGAATGGTGTTCTTATAAAAAGAGGAAATTTGGACACAGAGAGACACCAGAGATGCTCACATACAGAAGAAAGACCATATGAGGATACAATGAGAAGGTGGTTATCTGAAGTAAAGGAGAGAGGCTTCAAAGAAACCAAACTTGCCAAAAACTTGGTCTTGGATGTCTAGATTCCAGAACTGTGAGAAAATTAATTTCTGTTGTTTAAATTTACTGTTATTTACCCTGTCCCATAAAGAACTTGTTGGGGTGGAGGTACAAAATAAGTATAAACCAAAAACTTTGCTCAAAGAGTTTATTTTTAAAAAATTAATAGACAATATTTGTAGAAAATTTTCTAGTTCACTGAAAAGCTGAACAGTAAATACATAGTTCACATATTCTCCCTCTTGTCCCACCACAGTTTCCACCTATTAACATCCTGCATTAGTTTGGGGTATTTGTTATAACTGATGAGCTAATATTGAGACATCATTATTAACTAAAGTCATAGTTTATATTAGGGTTCACTTTTTGTATTGTACAGTTCTACGGTTTTGAAAATTATAATATCATTCATCATTATAGTATCATGTGCAATAGCTTTCCTGCCCTAAAAATCTCCTGTGCTCCATTTATTCACTCTTCTATCCCTCTCCTCAAGCACCTGGCAACCACTGATTTTTTATTGTCTTTGTAGTTTTGCCTTTTGTGGAATACCATATAGTTGGAATCACACAGTGTGTAGCCTTTTCAGACTGAACTTCTTTCACTTAGCAATATGCATTTATGATTCCTCATGTCTTTTTGTGGCTTTATAGGTCATTTCCTTTTTAATTTCATTTTATTGCTGAATAATATTTCCACTCTATGGATGTAGCACAGTTTGTTTATCCATTCACCCATTGGATGATATTTTGGTTGCTTCCAAGTTTTGGCAATTATGGATAAATCTGCTATAAACATTCATGTGCAGATTTTTATGTGAACACATAAGTTTTCAATTATTGGGGGTAAATTCCAAGGAGAAAAACTACTGCGTCATGTAGTAAGAGTATGTTTAGTTTTGTAAGAAACTGTCAAACTGTCTTCCAAAGTGGCTATGCCAGTTTGTATTCTCACAAGCAATGAATGAAAATTCCTCTTGCTCTACATCCTCATCAGCATTTGGTTTGTTTTCAATGCTTCATATTTTAACAATTCTAATTGTATAGTGATATCTCATTGTTGTTTTAATTTGCAATTGCCTGATGACATATATATTGAGCATTTTTTATTAAGTTTATTTGCTGCCTGCATATCATCTTTGCCCCTGTGTCTGTTCATATTTTTAGCTTATTTTAAAATTGTGTTGAAAGATACAGCACAACATCTTTTAACATGTTGAAAGATGGCAGAGTAGGATGGCAAGGTGAAAACCTTCTCACACCTTATTCAAGGAGTCAACTACAGCAAAGACAACGAACCCTGAAAACGACCTGAAGACTGCATAATAGACCATCTACACCTGGTGAAGAAGAGAGGACCACATTGAGAAGGGTAAAGGGGCAGAGCCATGACAAATGGGGACCCAAACCCTTTCCACATCCCAACCCACAAGTGGGAGTGAGGTATGAAGCAGGAAGTGGATAAACACTCAAGAATCCAGCACACCTGATCCTGGCGATCTGACCCAGGAATATGAGTCCACATTGCACTAGGCTTTGGTGATTAATGAGGCTGGAAATCAAGGACAGTTGGAGCACATGGGGATTTTAGACTTCTCTCACGTTTGGAGGACAAGCACACTGTTTTGGTCCTACTGAGGAACAGTGTTTGAAAGATTTACCAGCAGTGGAAAGTGTGCCAGAGGTATGGGGATTAGAGGGAGCTCTCTCCAGAGGAGAAAGTGTTGGTGAATGATGCTTTCCCAGCCCTTCCTCAGCCCAGCTGTTTGGGAGCTTATGGAAGCCAGCTCCAAAAGTCCATCTCCCTTGCTGGTGGCTCAGCCCCATGGCAGCACTCCCCTGTACACCAATTCTGCCCAGCACACTCAGCCCAGCAGAGGTCTGACATTGCTGCTTGGGACGTGGAAGGTGGACCACACTTTCCAGGCCCTTCCTCAGATCAACTGGTCAGTTGCTTGCAGGAGTCAGCTCTGAAACTCCCCTGCTCCCTTGCTGGTAGCTGAGCCCCATGGTGGTGCTCCCCTGCCTGGCATGCTTGGCCCAGCAAAGAACCCACCATTGGTGACCTGCAGGCAGAGGACAGCTCTGCTGACAGTAAATCCCAGCAGAAGTGCCTCACATCACACAAAAGGCATGCAGAAGTGAGCTGTTGGGATCAGCCACTGCTGGAAGACAGGTAGAGAGGCAGGTCCCACCTATAGCACACCAGTAGTAACTGGGACTCAGCCACAAAAGTGAACTAGACACTGTTGAGCAGAGTCTTGAGCTTCGGGAGAAGTGCCACCACAACTGATTGTATGGACATTAAAAGGATAAAAATGGACAATTATGAATAATTCTGTGCTGCCAAATTAGAAAATTTTGATGAAATGGACTCATTAATTGAAAGATACAATCTTGGTAAAACTTCCAAAAAACTGATAATCTGAATAGACCTGTATCTTAGTGAATTAAATCAATATTAATTACCTCCAAAACAGAAATAACAGTCCTAGACTGGTTCACGATTGAATCCTATCAAATATTTAAAGAAATAAATGTTACCAATTCTCTACAGTCTCTTACAGAAAGTAGAAGAAGGAATGTTCCTGACTCACTCCATGAGTGCATCATTACAATGCCAAAAGTGGACAAAGACATTACAAGAAAATAAAAGTACAGACCAATATCTCTTTATGTAGATAAAATCCAACAATGTGTAAAAGGATTATACACCATTACAAGGTAGGATTATTACAGGTATACAAGGATGATTTATTTAAAAATCTATTAATGTAATGTATCACATCAACAGGCTAAAGAAAAATCACATGAACACATCACCAGATGTATAAACAGCATATAAAAATTATAATATCCATTCATTATTTAAAAAGAAAACTCTCAACAAACTAAGAATAGAAGACAACTTTCTGAATTTGATTAAAAATTTTACAAAAAACAGCTAACATACTCCCTGGTGAGAAACTAGATGCTTTACCCCTAAGACTGGAACAAGGCAAGTTGTTCCCTCTCAGTACTCCTAACATTGCACTGGAAGTCCTAGCTTAATCAATCAGACAAGAAAAGGAAATAAAAGTCATAAAATTGGGAAGGAATAAAACTGTCTTTATTCACAGGTAACATGATTGTCTCTGTAGAAAAAATCTCAAAGAGCAAACAAAAACCTCCTGGAACTAATGAAGGTTTATAGAAATGTTATAGGATACAAGGTTGATATACAAATGTCAGCTGCTTTCCTATATACCAGAAATGAACAAGTAGAATTTGAAATTAAAAACACAATACCATTTACATTAGCACTCAAATAATGGACTACTTAGGTATAAATCTAACAAGATATATATATATATAATATCTATTTGAGGAAGACTATAAAACTGATGAAAGAAATCAAAGGTTGAAATAAATGGAAAGACACCACATGTACAGTATTTTCAAGATGTCATTTCTTACCAACTTGATCTACAGAATCAATGCACTCCAAATTGAAATGCCAGAAAGATACAGTACCACAGTGTCATAATTAATGTACCTTTACAGTAATGCATGAAGTCAGGTAGTGTCAGTTCTCTGACTTTGTTGCCCTCTTTCAGTATTGTATTGGCTGCTATGGGCATTTTGCATTTTCTTTTTCTGTATTAGAGTATCACTGATATACATCGATATATTATTATGGTTTCACAGGAACAACACTGTGGTTTCAACATTCACTCATATTATCAAGTCCTTACCCCCTCTATTGCAGTCACTGTCTATCAGCGTAGTAAGATGCTATAGAGTCATTACTTGTCTTCTCCATGCTGTATTGCCTTCCCCGTGACCCACCTATGTTGAGGCTGCAAATTATAATGCCCCTTAATTCCCCTCTCCATACCCACCCACCCTCCCAAACCCTCCCCTTTGGTAACCACTAGTTCCTTTTTGGAGTCTGTTGAGTCTGCTGCTATTTTGTTCCTTCAGTTTTGCTTTGTTTATACACTCTTCAAGTGAGTGAAGTCATTTTGTATTTGTCTTTCTCTGCCTGACTTATTTTACTGAGCATAATACCCTCTAGCTCCGTCCATGTTGTTGCAAATGGCAGGATTTTTTTACTTTTTATGGCTGAATAATATTCCATTGTGTATATCTATACCACCTCTTCTTTATCCATCTATTCATGGACACTTAGTTTACTTCCATATCTTGGCTATTTTAAATAGGGGTACACATATCTTTTGGAACCAGGGATTTTGTTTTCTTTGGGTTAATTCCTAGGAGTGGAATTCCCGTATCAAATAGTATTTCTATTTTTAGTTATTTGAGGAACCTCCATATTGCTTTGCACAATGGTTGAACCAATTTACATTCACACCAACAGTGTAGGAAAGTTCCCCTTTCTCTGCATCCTCACTAACATTTGTTGTTTCTTGCCTTTTGGTTGTTGGCCATCCTAACTGGTGTGAGGTGATACCTCACTGTGGTTTTAATTTGAATTTCCCTCATGATTAGTGATGTGGAGTATTTTCATGTGCCTGTTGGATATCCATATTTCTTGTCTGGAGAAGTGTTTGTTCAGATCCTCCATTTTTTTCATTGGGTTGTTTTTTGGATGTTGAAGCATGTTAGTTCTTTATATGTTTTGGATGTTAATGCCTTGTTTGATAAATCATTTACAAATGTATTCTCTTATACTGTATGGTGTCTTATTTATTTATTTACTTACTTACTTTGTTATCATTAATCTACAATTACATGAAGAACATTATGTTTACTAGGCTCACCCCTTCACCAAGTCCCCCCACCTCACCCCATTACAGTCACTGTCCATCAGCATAGTAAGATGTTGTAGAATTACTACTTGTCTTCACTGTGTTTCACAGCCCTCCCCATGCCCCCCTACATGCTAATTATACATGCTAATCATAAGGCCCCCTTTCTTTTTCCCTCCCTTATCCCTCCCTTCCCACCCATCCTCTCTAGTCCCTTTCCCTTTGGTAACTGTTAGTCCATTCTTGGGTTCTGTGATTCTGCTGCTGTTTTGTTCCTTCAGTTTTTCTTTATTCTTATACTCCACATATGAGTGAAATCATTTGGTACTTGTCTTTCTCTGCCTGGCTTATTTCACTGAGCATAATACTCTCTAGCTCCATCCATGTTGTTGCGAATGGCAGGACCTGTTTTTTTCTTATGGCTGAATAATATTCCATTGTGTATATGTACCACATCTTCTTTATCCATTCATCTACTGATGGACACTTAGGTTGCTTTCATTTCTTGGCTATTGTAAATATTGCTGCGATAAACATAGGGGTGTATCTGTCTTTTTAAATCTGGAGTGCTGCATTCTTAGGGTAAATTCCTAGAAGTGGTGTATGGTGTCTTTTTGTTATGATGACTGTGTCCTTTGTTGTACAGAAGCTTTTGAGTTTGATGTAGTTGCAATCATTCATTTTTGATTTTGTTTCCTTTGCCCAAGGAGATATGTTCAGGACAAAATGGCTATGTTTATATTCAAGAGATTTTTCCCTATGTTTTCTTCAAAGAGTTTTATGGTTTCGTGACTATGGTTACATTCAGTTCTTTGATCCATTTTGAGTTTACTTTTGTGTATGGAGTTAGACTGTAACCCAGTGTCATTCTCTTGCATGTAGCTGTCCAGTTTTGCCAATGACAATTCTAACTCGTGTGAGGTGATATCTCATTGTGGTTTTAATTTGCATTTCTCTGATGACAAGCGATGTGGAGCATCTTTTCATGTGTGTGTGGGCCATCTGAATTTCTTCTTTAGAGAACTGACTATTCAGATCTTCTGCCCATTTTTTAATTGGATTATTTGCTTTTTTGGTTGTTGAGGTATGTGAGCTCTTTATATATTTTGGATGTCAACCTGTTATTGGATCTGTCATTTATGAATATATTCTCCCATACTGTAGGATGCCTCTTTGTTCTATTGATGGTGTCCTTTGCTGTACAGAAACTTTTCAGCTTGATGTAGTCCCACTTGTTCATTTTTGCTTTTGTTTCCCTTGCCCAGGGAGATATGTTCATGAAGAAGTTGCTCATGTTTATGTCCAAGAGATTTTTGCCTACATTTTTTTCTAAGAGTTTTATGGTTTCATGACTTACATTCAGGTCTTTGATCCAGTTCGAATTTACTTTTGTGTTTGGGGTTAGACAATGATCCAGTTTCATTCTCTTACATGTAGCTGTCCAGTTTTGCCAACACCAGCTGTTGAAGAGGCTGTCATTTCCCCACTGTATATCTATGGCTCCTTTATTGTATATTAATTAACCGTATATGCTTGGGTTAATATTTGGACTCTCTATTGTGTTCCACTGGTCTGTTGGTCTGTTCTTGTGCCAGTACCAAATTGTTTTGATTACTGTGGCTTTGTAGTAGTGCTTGAAGTTGGGAAGCGAGATCCTCCATGCTTTATTCTTCCTTCTCAGGATTGCTTTGGCTATTCAGGGTCTTTTGTGGTTCCATATGAGTTTTAGAATTATTTGTTCTAGTTTGTTGAAGAATGCTGTTGGTATTAAAAAGGATTGCACTGAATCTGTAGATTGCTTTAGGCAGGATTGGGGTCTTTTGCGTTTTCATACAAAATTTAGAATCAGTTTGTTGATATCTAATATCTGATTTCAAGAGTTACTATAAAGCTACAGTTGTCAAGTTACTATGGTATTGGCAAAGAATAGAAAAACAGATGAATGTAATAGAGGAAAGAATCTAAAGTAAACCTACACAGATATCATGAAATGATCTTTGACAAGGGATTAAATGCAACACAATGGAGAAAAGAGTTTTTTCAACAAATGGTGCTGTAACAACTGTACACCCACCAATAAAAAAATGAATCTGGACGTGGACCTTACACCTTTCACAAAAATTAACTCAAAATATATTAAAGACTTGAATGTAAAAACACAAAACCTAAAAAATCCTAGAAGACAACAGGAAAAAATCTGGGTGACCATGGATTTGGTGACTATTCATAACAACAAAAGCATAATCCATGAAACAAAAATTGATAAGCTGTACTTTATTAAAATTAAAAAGTCATGCTGAGTACAAGACACTGTTAATGGAATAAAAGAGAAGCCTCAGAGTGGGAGAAAATGTTTGTAAAACACATATCTGATAAAGCATTGGTATACAATATATATACAGAACTCTTAAAATAACAATAAGGAAATACAATTCTATTGCATTATATTTTTGGAGATGAGTATGATATTTAATAATTTTTTATTGATTTTTTTATTGAAGTATAGTTGACATACAATATTATATTGGTTTCAGGTATACAACATAGTGATTCAGCAAGTATATACATTATTAAATGCTCACCACAATTGAAGTAGTTACTATCTGTCCAAGCAGAAGATGCTAGAGACCTATTGAGTATATTCTTTATGCTGTACATTGAACCCCATGACTAATTTATATTATGATTGAAATTTTGTGTCTCTTTATTCTCTTCACCTTTTTTCACCCCCAATCCCCAAACCCTCCCACGTGGTAACCACCAGTCAATTCTCAGTTTCTGTGAGTCTATTGCTGTTTGTTCATTTTGTTTTGCTTTATTTTTAGATTCCACATATAAGTGAAATCATATGGCATTTGTCTTTCTCCACCTGGCTTATTTCACTTATCATAATACCCTCTAAGTACATCCATGTTGTTGCAAAGGCAGGATTCCTTTCTTTTTATGGCTGAGTAGCATTCCATTGTAGAAGTACCATTTCCTTTATACAGTCCTTTATGGATGGACATGTTGGTTCTTTCCAATCTTGGCTATTGTAAATAATGTGGCAATAAATATAGGGGTATGTATATCTTTTTGAATCAGATATTTTGTTTTCTCTGGGTAAATTCCTAGAAGTAGATTTACTGGGTTTATGGTATTTCTATTTTTAGTGTTTTGAGGAACCTTCATACTGCTTTCCATTGTGGCTGCACCAATTTACATTACCAATAACAGTCTAGGAAGGTTCCCTTTTCTCCACCTTCTCTCCAATGCTTGTTATTTCTTTTCTTTTGGATAGTGGCCACTCTGACTGGTGTGAGGTGATATCTCATTGTGGTTTGATTTGTATTTCCCTAATGATTAGTGATGTGGAGCATCATTTCTTGTGCTTGTGGCTATCTGTATTTTTTCTCTGGAGAAATGTATGTTCAGGTCCTCTGCACATTTTTTTCATTGGGTTGTTTGCACTTTTGGTGTTAATTCATATGAATTACTTGTATATTGTGAATTTTAACCCCTTATTGGGTAAATCATTTACAGATATGTTCTCCCATTCTGTAGGTTTCCTTTTTGTTTGGTAGATTGTGTCTTAGGCAGTTTGATGTAGTCCCAGGTGTTCATGTCTGATTTTGTTTCCCTTGCCGAAGGATATGTGTCCAGAAAAAAATTATTCATGCTTATGTTCAAGAGATTTGTGCCTACGTTTTATTCCAAGGGTTTTAGGGTTTCATGTCTTACAATTAGGTTTTTAATCCTCTTCAAGTTTGCTTTTCTGTATGGAGTTAGTAATCCAGTTTCATTATTCTCTTGCATGTAGCTGACCAGTTTAATCCAACACCATTTATTGAAGAAGCTTTCTTTTCTTCATTGTATATTCATGCTCCATTTCATGTATTAATTGACCATGTATGCATGGATTTATTTCTGGGCTCTCCATTTTGTTCCATGGATCTATGGTTCTGTTTTTGTTCCAGTACCATAATGTTTTCATTACTGTAGCTTTGCAGTATAGCTTGAAGTGAGACAGCAAAAGTCCCCTGGCTTTATACTCCTTTGTCAAGATTCCTTTGGCTATACAGAGTCTTTTGTGGGCCCATATAAATTTTAGGATTATTTGCTTTAGTTCATTGAAAAATTCCATTAGCATTTTGATAAGTGTTGCATTGAATCTTTGGACATGATGACTATTTGGACAATATTAATTTTTCCTATCCAAGAGTATGGGATAGATTTTTATTGATTTGTGTCTTCAATTTCTCTCATGAGTGTCTTATAGTTTTCAGAGTGCAGGTGTTTTGTTTCCTTGGTTGTGGTTATTTCTAGGTATTTTATATATTGATGCAATTGTAAGTGGAATTGTTTACTGATTTCTCTTTCTGCTAGTTCATTCTTAGTATATAGGAATGCAATATATTTCTGTGTATTAATTTTGTATCCTGCAATATTGCTCAACCCAGTTATTTGTTCTAATATTTTTTTGGTGTAGTCTTTGGAGTTTTGTATATATAGTATCATGTCATCTAAAAATAGTGACAGTTTAACTTTGTCTATCAATTTGAATTTCTTTTATCTCCTTATCTTGTCTGATTGCCATTTTTATGATTTCTAGTACTATGTTACATAAAAGTGGTGAGGCTGGGTAGCCTTGTCTTTTTCCTGATTTTAGAGGAAAAGCTTTAAACTTTTCACCATTATGTGTGATGTTAGCTCTGGGTTTGTCATATATAGCCTTCATTATGTTGAGGTATGTTCTCTTGGTATCTATTTTTTGAAAGTTTTTCATCATGAATAGCTACTGAATTTGTGAAATGCTTTTTTGGCATCTTTTCAGATGATCATGTGGTTTTTATACTTCTTTTTGCTAATGTGGTGTATCACATAGATAGATTTGTTAATATTATACCATACATGCATTCCTGGTATAAATCTCACTTGGTCATGATGAATGATGTTTTTGATGTATTGTTGAAATCAGTTTGCTATTATTTTTTTGAGGATTTTTGCATCTATGTGCATCAGGAATATTGGTCTGTAATTTTCTTTTTTTGAGGTGTCTTTGGTTTTTGTATTAGAGTGATGCTAGCCTCATGTCATGAATTTGGAAGCATTCCCTCCTCTTCCAGTTTTGGGAATAATTTAAGCAGGATGGGTATTAGCTCTTTAAATGTTTGGTAGAATTCACCTGTGAAGCCATCTGATCCTTGAATTTGTTGGGCATTTTTTGATTATCAATTCAATTTCATTAATGGTAACTGGTCTGTTCATATTTTATGTTTCTTCTTGGGTCAGTCTTGGAAGTTTTCAGTTTTGTAGGAATTTGTCCATTTCTTCCCATTTGTTCAATTTATTGGCATATAATTTTTTAAGGAATTCTCTTATAATTCTTTGTATTTCTGTGATGTCTGTTGTAACTTATCCTTTTTCCTTTCTGATTTTGTTTATTTCTGTCCTCTCTCTTTTTCTTGATAAGCTTGTCTAGGGCTTTGTGTATTTTGTTTATTCTCATGAAGAATCAGCTCTTGGGTTATTTGAGTTTTTCTATTGTTTCCCTATACTCTGTTATTAATTTATGCTCTCATCTTTATTATGTCCTTCTTTCTACTAACTTTGGGATTCATTTGTTGTTCTTTTTCTAGTTTCTTTAGTTGTGAGTTTAGATTGCTTATTGATATTGTTCTTATTTCCTGAAGCAGGCCTGTATTGCTTTGTAATTCCCTCTTAGAAGCACTTTTGCTGTATCATACATATTTCAACCCCCTGTGTTTCTGTTTTCATTTGTCTCCATGTATTATTTGATTTCCTCTTTGATTTGTTCATTGATTCATTGGCTGGAAGAAATTTTTTCACTGTATAAGGAATTTTTATTAAAGCAAGAATTTTATATTCCAAATTATGTTTCCTTGCTCAGTTATAAATTTTGTTATTTAAAACATAAGTGGCATTCTGAGCTATTCCACAATGATGAATAACAAAATTAAAGAGAGGAATGCTTTAAATTTTGTCATTTGAAAGGAGAGGAAAAAAGATTGTGTATTAGGAAGACAAGGCAGAAACCTCCTCCCGCAAACACATAAAGGAAGAAAACTACAGAAAACACAATAAGCCTGAAAGCAACCTATAGAGTGCAAAAGAGACCACCTACAACCGAAGAAGAAGAGAAGACCACACATTAAAGGGTAAAGTGGTAGAGCTACCATTGAGTAGGACCCAAGCCCTTCCCCAACCCAGCCCACAGAGGGGAGAAAGAGGAACAGAACAGGGAGGGGATAGGTGCCCAAGAACTCTGCACATCTAGCCCTGGAGATCTGCTGTGGGAACACAAGCCCACATTACATTGGGTTCTGGTGATTAGTGGAGCACAACCCTAGGGTCAGGTGTGCAAGGTTGCTGATCATTTATCCCCTCCCCACTCTACTCTTCCCTTCCTGCTTGTCGACTGGTATGGGGAAAGGGCTTGGATCCAAATCAGTCACAGCTCTTCCTCTTTACCCTTTTCAGTGTGGCCTTCTCTTCTTCAGGTGTAGGTGGTCTGTTCTGTGTTCTTTAGGTTATTTTCAGAGTTAGGTGTATTTTATGTAGTTTCTACCTCGGTAAGTATGTGGGAGGAGATTATCAAAGTTACTTCTTATTCTGCCATCTTCCTTCCTGGAATTTTTTTGAGTGTTTTTGGTTACTGATTCAATTTTGTTCCTAGTCATTTGTTTGTTCAGAATCCATATTTCTTCCTGATTCAGTATTGGTAGACTTTTTGTTTCTAGGAATTTATCCATTATTTCTAGGTTGTCCAATTTGCTGGCATATAATTGTCCACAGTAGTCTCTTATGTTCCTTTCTATTTCTGTGGTATTAGTTGTAATGTCTCTTCTTTCATTCTCAGTTTATTTGAGTCCCCTCACTGTTTTTCTTGGCCAGTCTAACCACAGGTTTGTAAAAGAAATATTTTCAAATAAGCAGATCTTAGTCTTATTGGTCTTTTCTATTGTCTTTTTAATCTCTATTTTATTAATTTCTGTTTTGATTATCATTATTTACTTCCTTCTACTAACTTTGAGCTCCATTTACTCCTCTTTATTCTATTTCTTTGAGATATAAAGTTAGGCTGCGTATCTGAGATTTTTCTTATATATTCAGGGAAGAATTTTAGTTATGAACTTTCCTCTTAGAGCTGTATTTACTGCATATTATGTATTTTTGTATATTGTATTTCCACTTTAATTTGTCCCAAGGTTTTAAAAAAATTATTAAAGTATAGTTGATATATAATCTTATATTGGTTTCAAGTATAGAAGACAGTGATTCAACTGTTACTGATATGATTAAATCTCAACACCTTTATGGATTTATTTTCTTTCAACACAGGAAGATGTTACATAATCATTGACTGTATTATCCATGCTGTACTACTCTCCCCATGACCAGCTTATATTATGATTGAGAATTTTTGTGTCCTTTTTATCCCATCACCCTTCCTACCCACCCCCCAACCCCTCCCTCATGGTAACCATGAGTCACTTCTCAGTGTCTGTGACTCTGCTTCTATTTTGTGTATTTTGCTTTGTTTTTATATTCCACAAATAAGTGAAATCATGATTTTTGTCTTTCTTCACCTGACTTATTTCATTTAGCATAACACCACTAAGGTCCATCCATATGGTTGTAAGTGGCAGGTTTCCTTCTAAAGGCTGAATAATATTTCATTATGTTCATGTACCATATCTTCTTTATTAATTCATCTATTGATGGACAGAGATTGCTTCCATAACTGGTTATTATAAATAATGAGGCAACGAACATGGGGGTGCATGTATATTTTCAATCAGGGATTCTGTTTTCTTCAGGTTAATTCCTAGAAGTGGAATTACTGGGTCACATGGTTTTTCTAATTTTAGTTTTTTTGATGAACTTTCATACTGCTTTCCACAGTGGCTGCACCAATTTACACTCCCACCAACAGTGTAGGAGGGTTCACATTTATCCACATCCTCACCAAAACCTGTTATTGTCTTTTGGATGGTGGCCATTCTAACTGGTATGAGTTGATATCCCATTGTGGTTTTGATTTGCATTTCCATGACAATTAGTGATGTGGGGCATCTTTTCACATGTCTGTTGGCTATCTGTATTTCCTCTTTGAAGATATGTCTGTTCAGATCCTTCACCCATTTTTTAGCTGGGTTATTTGTATTTTTGGTGTTGAGACATGAGTTCTGTACATATTTTGAATGTTAACTCCTTATCACATAAATCACTTATGAATATATTCTTCCATACTGTAGGTTGCCTTTTCATTCTGCTGGTAGTGTCCTTTGCTCTACAAAAGTTTTTACTTTGATGTAGTACCATTTGTTCATTTTTATTTTGTTTTTCTTGCCAGAGGAGCTGTGTCCATGAAAAAAATTTCTCATGCTTATGTTCAAGAGATTTTTGCCTATATTTTCTTCTAAGAGTTTTATGGTTTCATGTCTTACAAGTAGGTGTTTGATTCATTTTGAATTTACTTTTGTGTATGGAGAGTCGACAATAATCCAGTTTCATACTCTTGCATGTAGCTGTCCAGTTTCCCCAAACCAGTTATTGAAGATGCTGTCTTTTCCCCTATGTATATTCATGGCTCCTTTATCAAATACTAATTGTCAGTATATGGATGGGTTTATATCTTGGCTCTCTATTCTTTTCCATTGATCTATGGGTCTGTTCTTGTGCCAGTACAATATTTGTTTTATGACTATGGCTTTGTAGTATAGCTTAAACTCAGGGAGTGCAATGCACCACCTTTGTGCTTTCTTAGGACTGCTTTGGATTTTCAGGTTCTTTGTGGTCCCATATGAAAATAGGATTATTTTCTCTAGTTAATTGAAAAAATCATTTATATTAGCCAATATTACTGAAATATATTATTTTGGTAGGGATTTCATTGAATTTATGAGCTGCATTGGTCAGGATGGCCATTTTGACAATATGAATTCTTCCTATCCATGATCATAGGATAGATTCCATTTACTTGTGTCTTCTTTAGTTTCTCTCATGAGTGTCTTATAGTTTTCAGAGTACAGACCTTTCACCTCCTTTGTTAGTTTTAATACTAGGTATTTTATTCTTTTTGATGTAATTGTTAATTGGATTGTTTTCTTAATTTCTCTTTCTGCTGGTTTGTTATTAGTATATAGGAATGCAACTGATTTCTGTATATTGATTTTGTATCCTACAACTTTGCTAAATCAATTTATTAGTTCTAATAAAAGTCTTTAGTGTTTTCTATATGCAGTATCATGCCATCTGCAAATAGTGGCAGTTTAACTTCTTCTTTGCCAGTTTGGATATTTTTCTTGTCTGATTGCTGTGAGTAGGACTTGTAATGCTGTGTTGAATATAAAGAGTGAGAGTAGGTATCCTTGTCTTGTTTCTGATCTTAGAAGGAAAGATAAATGAAACTAAGAGATGGTTCTTTGAAATATAAATAAAATAGGTAAACCTTTAGCTAAATTTATCAAGAAAAAAAGAGAGGACTCAAATAAGTAAAATCAAATATGAAAGAGAAGTTGCAATCAACAGAAATACAAAGGAATATGAAGTTACCATGAAAAATTATATGCCAACAAATTGAACATCCTAGAAGAAAAGGATGAATCCTAGAAACATGCAGTTCTCCAAGACTGACTGAGGGAGAACTAAAAAATCTGAACAGACTGATTATGAGTAATGAAATTGAATTGGTAATCAATAAACTTTCAAGAAACAAAACTTCAGAACCAGATGGCTTTTTAGGTGAATTCTACCAATCATCCAGTGAAGAGTTAATACCTATCCTTCTTAAACTACTCCAAATAATTGAAGAGGAAGAAATTCTTCCAATTTCATTCTATGAGATAAGCTTTACCTGATACCAAAACAAAGATAGTACACACACAAAAAAATTACTGACTAATATTCCTGATGAATTACATACTAAAAATCCTCAATGAAATAATAGCAAACTGAATTCAAAAATACATTGAAAGTACCATTTATCAAGACCACCTGGGATATAATCTTGGGATGCATGAATGTTTCAATACCCACAATAAATCAATGTGACATACAATATTAACAAAATGAAAGATAAAAATCATATGACCATTTCAATACTCTTAGAAAATCATTTCACAAAATTCAACATCCATTCATGACAAAAGCTCTCAAGAAAGTGAATTTAAAGGAAATGTGCCTCAACATAACAGGCCATATGGGGCAAACTCACAGCTAACATCATATTCAACAGTTCAAAGCTGAAAGCTTTCCCTATAACATTAGGAACAAGGGAAGGATGCCAACTATGACCACATTTATTCAATATAGTACTGGAAGTCCTAGCTGAAGCAACCACACAAGAAAAAGAAATAAAAATCATCCAAATTGGTAAGGAAGAAAACTGTCAGTATATGCAAATGGTATGATTCTATTTATAGAAAACCTTAAAGACTCTACCAGAAAACTATTAGGACTAATAAATGAATTCAGTACTGTTGCAGGACACAAAATCATTATGCATAATTCTGTTGCATTTCTAAACACTAATAATGAAGTCATAAATAGAGATTTTAAGAAAACAATGCCATTTACAATTGTATTAAAAAAATAAAATACCTTGGGATAGATTTAACTAAGGAGGTGAAAGGTCTGTACTCTGAAAACCATGACATTATGTAAGAAGTTGAAGACAGCACAAACAAATGAAAATGTATTCTATGCTCATGGATAAGGAAGAGTTAAAACTGTTAAAATGTTCATATTACTGAAAGCAATCTACAAATTCAATGCAATCGCTATTAAAATGCCAATGGCATTTTTCATAGAATGAAAACAAATAATCCTAAAATTGTATGGAATCACGAAACAGCTTGCATAGCCAAAGCAATCTTGAGAAAGAAGAACAAAGCTGGAGGTATCACTATTCCAGATTTCAAACTATACTACAAAGCTATAGTAATCAAAACAGTGTGCTACCAGTACAGTGATATACACATTGATCAATGGAACAGAATAGGGAACCAAGAAATAAACTCATGCTTATATGGTAGTTTAATCTACAATAAAGAAGGGAAGAATATACAATGGGGAACACAAGGTCTCTTTAATAAATAGTGTTTGGAAAACTGGACACCTACATGCAAAAGAATGAAACTGCACCACTTTTCTACATCATTCACAAAAATAAGCTCAATGTGGATTAAAGACCTTAACATAGGACCCGTAACCATAAAACTCATAAGAGAAAACATAGGCAGCAAACTCTTGAACACCAGTATTAATTTTTTTCTGGGTATGACTCCCCAGGCAAGGGAAACAAAAGCAAAACTAAACAAGTGGGACTACATCAGACTAAAAACCTTTTACACAGTGAAGTAAACCATGAACAAAATGAAAAGGCAACCAGCTACATGGAAGAACATATTTGCAAATGATATATCTGGTAAGGAGTTAATAGCCAAAATATATAAAGAACTCATATGACTCAATAACAACAAAACCCCAATAATCTTATTAAAAAATGGGCAGAAGATCTGAATATACATGTTTTCAAAGACATACCAATGACCAACAGACACATTAATAGATGCTCAACATAACTCATGATTTGGAAAGTCAGAGACACAATGAGATATCACCACCCACCGTTCAGATTGGCTAGTATAAAAAAAGAGAAAAAATAAGTTGGCAAGGATGTGGAGTAAAGGGAACCCTAATACACTGTTTGTGGGTACATAAATTGCTGCAACCACTATGGAAAACAGTGTGGAGGTTCCTCAAAAAATTAAAATGAGAGATACCATACAATCTAGTAATTCCATTTCTGGGTATTTACCTGTAGAAGATAAAAACATTAATTCGAAATGATATACACTCCCTTATATTTATTGCAGCATTATTTACATTAGCCAAGATATGGAAGTATCCTAAGTGTCCCTCAATAGGTCAAACGGTAATGAAGATGTGGTACATATATAAAATGGAATATATTCCAGCCATAAAAAATGAACTGTTGCCTTTCATGAAAATATGAATGCTCTTAGTAAGTATTGTGCTATGTGAAATAAGTCAGACAGAAAAAGAAAGACAGATACCATATCATTTTACTTAAATGTGGAATGTAAAAAACACTTCTGCATAGCAAAGGAAATGATCAGGAAAACCAAAAAGCAACCTATTCTGGGAGAATATATTTGCAAATTATATATCTGATAAGGGGCTAATATCCAAAATATGTAATGAACTCATACAACTCAACACCAAAAAACCCCCAAATAATCCAATTAAAAAATGGGCAGAGGACCTGAGTAAACAGTTTTCCAAAGAAGGCTTGCAGATGGCCAACAGACACATGAAAAGATGCTCAACATCACTAATCATCAGGGAAATGCAAATCAAAACCATAATTAGGTACCACCTCATATCAGTCAGAATGACTATTATTATCCAGAGACAAGAAATAACAAATATTGGCAAGGATGTGGAGAAAAAGGAACCCTCCTACACTGTTGGTGGGAATGTAAGTTGGCCCAGGGATTGTGGAAAGCCATATTAAACCTCAAACATAATATGAATCAGTCACAAGGATGAAAGTACAGCATAGAGAATATAGCCAGTAGTTCTGTAACATCATTCTATGTTGACAGTAACTACACTAGTTGGGGTGAAAATTTATTAGTGTATATAACCATTGAATTACTATGTTGTATACTTGAAGCCAATGTGATATTGTACATAAATTATACTTCAATAAAAATAAACCAAAAAAAAAAAGAGAAAGCAGTATGGAGGTTCCTTAAAAAACTGAAAACAGAAATATTGTATGACCCAGCAACTCCACTTCTGGGAATTTATCCAATGAAAACAAATCACTGACTTGGAAAAATAAATGCATTCCTATTCTTATTGCCACATTATTTACAATAGCCAAGATATTGAAGCAGCCTAAGTGTCTATCGATAGATAAATGGATAAAGAAGATGTGGTACATATATGCAATGGAATATTACTCAGACATAAAATAAAATGAAATCTTTCCATTTGCAACAACATGGATGGGGCTAGAGGTTATTATTCTCAGTGAAATAAGCCAGGCAGAAAAAAGCAAGTATGATATGATTTCCTTTATATGTAGAGTATAAAAATAAAAACAAATGAACAAACAGAAATAGACTCATAGACACAGAGAAGAGACTGGTGATTGCAATAGAAGGGAGAGGTAAAATAAGTGAAGGGGATAAAAAGGTAGAAAATCCCAATTATAATAGAAATTACTCATGGGGATGAAGGTACTGCATAGGAAATGTAATCAATAATGTAATATCTTTATAAGTTTATAGATAGTTACTACACTTACTGAGGTAAGCATTTAATAATGTAGATAACTATGGAATCACTACATTGTCTACCTGAAACCAATATAATGTTGTATATCAACTATACCTCAGTAAAACTAAACAGCAATAGGCTCATAAATACAGAGAATACACGTGTGGTTGCCATATTGGATGTGGGTTGGGGGATTGTAAAATAAGTGAAGGGGATTATAAGGCACAAACTTATAGTTGTAAAATACATGTCATGGGGATGGAAGGTAAAGCATAGGGAATATAGTTAATAATATTTAACAACTTTTTGAGGTTACAGATGGTAACTACACTTATTGTGAACATTTTGTATATAATTGAATCACTATATTCTATACCTGAAACTAGTATAATATTGTATGTTAACTATACCTGATTAAAAATAGGAGTTATTGTAGTTATAGTCATTTTTATTTATTTTGTCTTTAATCTTCATAGTAGCTTAATAAGTGATTAATCCACCACTTTTACAACATCAACTTATTTTGAGTTTTACTATATATTTCCTTTACCAGTGAGGTTTATACTTTCACATGTTTTCATGTTATTAATAAGTGCCCTTTCATTTCAGTTTAAATAAGTCCCCTTAACATTTCTTGGAAAATTGCTAGTGGCGAAGAGCTAATTTTGCTTTTGCTCATTTGGAAAACACTTTATTTCTTCTTCAATTCTGAATTACAACTTTTCCAGGTAGAGTGTTCCTGGTTGAAATCTTTTCCTTTTAGCACTTTAAATATATAGTACCCCTCCTTCTAGACTGCAATTTCTGCTGGAAAATTTGCTTATAGTCTCATGGAGGTTTTCTTGCATGTTACAAGTTATATTTCCCTTGCTGCTTTTCAGATTTTCTCTTTAAATTTTGATGCTTCATTTGTAATGTGACTTGGTGTGGGTCTGTTTGCATTTATCTTATTTGGAACTCTCTTTCCTCCTTGATCTTGATGTCTCTTTTCTTTCCCAAGTTAGGGAATTTTTCAGCAATTATTTCTTCCTATAATATTTCTGCCCCTTTCTCTTCTTCTGGTACTCATAAAATGCAAGTGGTGTTCTGCTTGATGTTGTCCTGTATGTTCCTAAGCTATCTTCACTTATTTTTTTATACTGTTTTCTTTTTGCTGGTCTGACTGGGTGAGTTTCACTGCCATTAGTTCCTCATCCTTTGTCTGCTTCATCTAGTCTACTGTTGACTTCAATACTGTGTTTTTAGTTCAGTTTATTGCATTCTTCAAGTCTGTAACTTCCTTTTGGTTCTTTCTTATATTTTCTTTCTTTCTGTTGAAGTTCTCGCTGTGTTCACCCTTTCTTCTCCCAAGCTCAGTGAATATCTTTATGACTGCAATTTCTGCTGGAAAATCTGCTTATGGTCTTATTTTGAATCCTTACCGGGTAAGTCAGTTTTCTCCATTTCTTTAAGGACTTTTTCTGGGGTTTTAGGTTGTTCTTTTATTTAGAACATATTTCTCGGTTTGTTGAGTTTCTTGACTCTCTATGTTGGTTTCTATGTATATAATAGAGCAGCTACATCTCTCAGTCTTAGGATAGTGGCTTTGGGTTATAGAAGACCCTTACTATTCAACTAAATCTTCTTGATTGTCCAAGCAGGCCATTTTATTTTTAGGTGTTCTCAGTGTTTGAGTGTGTACCAAGACCTGCCAGGATGTCAGTTATAACCTAGATTCATCATTTGTGAGCCAGATACACAGGAAGTAGCTTTAAAAATATGCAAATATATACTTTTCTGGCACTGCAATCCTAATCCTCACTAGTCACCAGGGCTGGATGACCCATAAATTTCGCCTAGCAGCAGCCACAAAAATCAGAGTGCCCAATGAAAGCATATGCTCCTTTCTTGGCGATACCATGAGTTGGAGTAAGGCAGAAGGAGAACACATAGATAATGTCCACTGGCCTGTGTTCCACAAAAGGAACTTATTAGGCCACTAGATGTGTACCAAACCAGAAGTGTGGCCTTTAGGCTACAGCTCCAGGACAAGCAACTAGGCCTTTTTCACAGGGAGACTTGGAGTGTGTTTCTGTGTGCTGTCTCCTCAGTGCCCTGGATCTGGTAGACAGACAAGAATTTCCAATAGTTACAATCCCATGGGAATTAGGAATACAACCCCACTGGCCACCAGATCTAAGTGATCAAACTGTGTTCATGGATGACAACTGCAATAGTTGGTGCATCAGAAGTAAAAGTAGGAGTACTAGGTGCAGGTAAAATCTTTCGTCTGGGAAATACTGGTACTGTCTTATGGCAGTGGTAGGGCACAAAGATGGTGCCCTTCTAAAAAAAGGAGTCCAGAAGTTTTTTTTTTTTAATTTTTATTTTGGTATCATTAATCTACAATTACATGAAGGACATTATGTTTACTAGGCTCCCCTCTTCACCAAGACCCCCCCACATCCCCATTCACAGTCACTGTCCATCAACATAGTAAGATGCTGTAAAATCACTACTTGTGTTCTCTGTGTTGCACAGCCCTCCCCTTGCCCCCCCTACACTACACATGCTAATCATAATGCCAACTTTCTTTTTTTCCCCACCCTTATCCCTCCCTTCCTACCCATCTTCCCCAGTCCCTTTTCCCTTTGGTAACTATTAGTCCACTCTTGGGTTCTGTGCTTCTGCTGCTGTTTTGTTCCTTCAGTTTTCTTTTGTTCTTATACTCCACATATGAGTGAAATCATTTGGTACTTCTCTTTCTCTGCCTGGCTTATTTCACTGAGCATAATACCCTCTAGCTCCATCCATGTTGTTGCGAATGGTAGGATCTGTTTTTTTCTTAAGGCTGCATAATATTCCATTCTGTATATGTACCACATCTTTATCCATTCATCTACTGATGAACATTTAGGTTGCTTCCATATTTTGGCTATTGTAAATAGTGCAGCGATAAACATAGGGGTGCATCTGTCTTTTTCAAACTGGAGAGCTGCATTCTTAGGGTAAATTCCTAGAAGTGGAATTCCTAGGTCAAATGGTATTTCTATTTTGAGCATTTTGAGGAACCTCCATACGGCTTTCCACAATGGTTGAACTAATTTACATTCCCACCAGCAGTGTAGGAGGGTTCCCCTTTCTCCACAACCTCATCAACATTTGTTGTTGTTTGTCTTTTGGACGGTAGCCATCCTTACTGGTGTGAGGTGATATCTCATTGTGGTTTAAATTTGCATTTCTCTGATGACAAGCGATGTGGAGCATCTTTTCATGTGTGTGTTGGCCGTCTGAATTTTTTCTTTAGAGAACTGTCTGTTCAGCTCCTCTGCCCATTTTTTAATTGGATTATTTGCTTTTTGTTTGCTGAGGTGTGTGAGCTCTTTATATATTTTGGATGTCAACCCTTTATCGGATCTGTCATTTACGAATATATTCTCCCATACTGTAGGATACCTTCCTGTTCTATTGACGGTGTCCTTTGCTGTACAGAAGCTTTTCAGCTTGACATAGTCCCATTTGTTCATTTTTGTGTTTGTTTCCCTTGCCCGGGGAGATATATTCAAGAAGAGGTCACTCATGTTTATGTGTAAGAGATTTTTGCCTATGTTTTTTTCTAAGAGTTTTATGGTTTCATAACTTACATTCAAGTCTTTGATCCATTTTGAATATACTTTTGTGTATGGGGTTAGACAGTGATCCAGTTTCATTCTCTTACATGTAGCTGTCCAGTTTTGCCAGCACCATCTGTTGAAGAGACTGTCATTTCCCCATTGTATGTCCATGGCCCCTTTATCGAATATTAGTTGACCATATATGTTTGGGTTAATGTTTGGAGTCTCTATTCTGTTCCATTGGTCTGTGGCTCTGTTCTTGTGCCAGTACCAAATTGTATTGATTACTGTGGCTTTGTAGTAGAGCTTGAAGTTGGGGAGTGTGATCCCCCCCCCCACTTTATTCTTCCTTCTCAGGATTGCTTTAGCTATTCAGGGTCTTTGGTGTTTCCATATAAATTTTTGAACTATTTGTTCCAGTTCATTGAAGAATGCTGTTGGTAGTTTGATAGGGATTGCATTGAATCTGTATATTGCTTTGGGCAGGATGGCCATTTTGACGATATTAATTCTCCCTAGCCAGGAGCATGGGATGAATTTCCATTTGTTAGTGACCTCTTTAATTTCTCTTAAGAGTGTCTTATAGTTTTCAGGGTATAGGTCTTTCACTTCCTTGGTTAGGTTTATTCCTAGGTATTTTATTCTTTTTGATGCTATTGTGAATAGAATTGTCCTCCTGATTTCTCTTTCTATTAGTTTATTGTTAGTGTATAGGAAAGCCACAGATTTTTGTGTGTTAATTTTGTATCCTGCAACTTTGCTGAATTCCAATATTAGCTCTAGGAGTTTCGGAGTGGAGTCTTTAGGATTTTTTATGTACAATATCATGTCATCTGCAAATAGTGACAGTTTGACCTCTTCTTTATCAATCTGGATCCCTTGTATTTCTTTTTTTTTGTCTAATTGCCATGGCTAGGACGTCCAGTATTATGCTGAATAACAGTGGGGATAGTGGGCATCCATGTCTTGTTCCCGATCGCAGAGGAAAAGCTTTCAGCTTCTTGCTGTTCAGTATGATGTTGGCTGTGGGTTTATCATATATGGCCTTAATAATGTTGAGGTACTTGCCCTCTGTACCCATTTTGTGGAGAGTTTTTATCATGAATGGATGTTGAATTTCATTGAATGCTTTTTCAGCATCTATGGAGATGATCATGTGGTTTTTGTCCTTTTTGTTGATGTGGTGGATGATGTTGATGGATTTTTGAATGTTGTACCATCCTTGCATCCCTGGGATGAATCCCACTTGGTCATGGTGTACAATCCTTTTGATGTATTTTGAAATTTGGTTTGCTAATATTTTGTTGAGTAGTTTTGCATCTACATTCATCAGGGATATTGGTCTGTAGTTTTCTCTTTTGGTGGGGTCTTTGCCTGGTTTTGGTATTAGGGTGATGTTGGCTTTGTAGAATGATTTTGGAAGTATTCCCTCCTGTTCTGTTTTTTGGAAAACATTAAGGAGAATGGGTATTATGTCTTCTCTGCATGTCTGATAAAATTCCGAGGTAAATCCATCTGGCCCGGGGGTTTTGTTCTTTGATAGTTTTTTGATTACCACTTCAATTTCGTTGCTGGTAACTGGTCTGTTTCGATTTTCTGTTTCTTTCTGGATCAGTCTTGGAAGGTTGTATTTTTCTAGGAAGTTGTCCATTTCTCCTAGGTTTCCTAGCTTGTTAGCATGTAGGTTTTCATAGTACTCTCTAATAATTCTTTGTATTTCTGTGGGGTCCGTCATGATTTTTCCTTTCTCGTTTCTGATTATGTTGATTTGTTTTGACTCTCTTTTCCTCTTAATAAGTCTGGATAGAGACTTTTCTATTTTGTTTATTTTCTTGAAGAAGCAGCTCTTGGTTTCATTGATTTTTGCTATTGTTTTATTCTTCTCAATTTTATTTATTTCTTCTCTGATCTTTATTATGTCCCTCCTTCTGCTGACCTTAGGCCTCATTTCTTCTTCTTTTTCCAATTTCGATAATTGTGACATTAAACCATTCATTTGAGATTGTTTTCCTTCTTGAAATATGCCTGGATTGCTATATACTTTCCTCTTAAGACTGCTTTTGCTGTGTCCCACAGTAGTTGGGGCTTTGTGTTTTTGTTGTCATTTTTGTTTCCATATATTGCTGGATGTCCATTTTGATTTGGTCATTGATCCATTGATTATTTAGGAGCATGTTGTTAAGCCTCCATGTGTTTGTGAGCCTTTTTGCTTTCTTTGTACAGTTTATTTCTAGTTTTATTCCTTTGTAGTCTGAAAAGTTGGTTGGTGGATTTCAATCTTTTGGAATTTACTGAGGCTCTTTTTGTGGCCTGTATGTGGTCTATTCTGGAGAATGTTCCATGTGCACTTGAGAAGAATGTGTATCCTGTTGCTTTTGGATGTAGAGTTCTGTAGATGTCTATTAGGTCCATCTTTTCTAGTGTGTTTTTCAGTGCCTCTGTGTCCTTACTTATTTTCTGTATGATGGATCTGTCCTTTGGAGAGAGTGTTGTGTTGAAGTCTTCCAGAATGAATGCATTGCATTCTGTTTCCTCCTTTAGTTCTGTTAGTGTTTGTTTCGCATATGTTGGTGCTCCTATATTGGGTGCATATATATTTATAATGGTTATATCCTCTTGTTGGACTGAGCCCTTTATCAATATGTAATGTCCTTTATCTTTTGTTACTTTCTTTATTTTGAAGTCTATTTTGTCTGATACTAGTATTGCAATACCTGCTTTTTTCTCTCTGTTGTTTACATGAAATATCTTTTTCCATCCCTTGACTTTAGGTCTGTGCATGTTTTTGGGTTGGAGGTGAGTCTCTTGTAAGCAGCATATGGATGGGTCTTTCTTTTTTTTTTTTTTGAGAGGGCATCTCTCATATTTATTGATCAAATGGTTGTTAACAACAATAAAATTCTGTATAGGGGGTCAATGCTCAATGCATAATCATTAATCCATCTCAAGCCTAATCCTCGTCAGTCTCCAATCTTCTGAAGCATAACAAACAAGTTCTTACATGGTGATCGAATTCTTACATAATGAATAAATTCTTACATGGTGAACAGTACAAGGGCATTCATCACAGAAACTTTCGGTTTTGATCACGCATTATGAACTATAAACATTCAGGTCAAATATGAATATTCATTTGATTTTTATACTTGATTTATATGTGGATCCCACATTTCTCCCTTTATTATTATTATTATTTTTATTTTTAATAAAATGCTGAAGTGGTAGGTAGATACAAGATAAAGGTAGAAAATATAGTTTAGTGCTGAAAGAGGGTAAATGTAGATGATCAGGTGTGTGCCTATGGACTAAGTATTAATCCAAGCTAGATAAGGGCAGCAAAACATCCACGGATGCAGAAGATTTCTCTCAAAACAGGGGGGGTGAGGTTCTGAGCCCCACCTCTGTTGATCCACAATTTCTCACTGTGCTTGTCTTAGGTTGTTCCTCCCTGAGGAATCTTACCCGTGTCTGGCTAACCAGTCATCTTCCGGGGCCATACAGAGAAATGTAAAGTTGGTAAGTGAGAGAGAAGCCATATTGTTTGAAAAAGTTAGCTTTTTACTTCTTTGCAGATTTATGCCCTGTGGCTTCTATGCCCAGTACTTGTCTCGAGGTATCTTTACCACCTGGAGGAATTATGATACTCGGTAAATTCGATATGAGGCACGAATTCTATTTAAGGGTTGCAATTAGGAAGGAAGAAGAAAAGCTATAGAGGTAGCATATGGAAGAAAACATGGGAGGATTGATTATTTCTTTGACATATCTTCTTGTAGAGTACCTTAAGCATGTATAGGTTTTAAACTACTAACTAACTTGCGCTCACATATTAACATAATAGGAGTACGGTGACATAAACAAAGCAAATCTATAATTACCATCCATCTCCAGTGAAGCCAAGAAAACCATTTAGGCACCCTAGGCATTTGTGAAAATTAGTCTATGATATGATGGATATTGTCCAAATGTACTTGAACAGTCTGAGAGAAATGAGACAATTTAAAGCAGCCCATTTCTGGGATCTGTTCACATCCCATATGTTCTTTTAACCGTAGATAGTCTATAGTCATAAGATTTTGGAGTGCTGCAACTTGCACCCCTCGCAACTCCTGGTTGAGTTCCAACAGCACAGATCCGGTCAAATTTGTTGTCTCACTGTATGCATATGCCAGCCTAGACATCTCCCTCCTCATTCCAATGGCAAGTCCAGGAAACGGTGGGGTGGATGCAGCCACAACCGCAGCATTGTCTGGATCCCTGTGGAGGCTTTTTGATGATCATCCCCCTGGCACAAGTCCTCCAGAGAGTGCTGATGCTGGAAGCATCTCCTCATATCATATCTTAGATCATTTTCTGGGTAGCCAAGCTAAGCCTTGATCTTCTGCATAGAAACAAACAGACCCTTTGCCCACACTTTGACATGCCCTCTAAACCACTGTGTGGAACTCATGGGAGGACAGCACATAGGAACTGCTTTTTTTTTTTTATTAAGAGGAAGGAATATTATCAGAAAAGAGTACCTCCATAGCTGATCATCTGACACCCTTTAAGTGATCAACATTAAGGATATTTAAAGCATGCGTTGATCTTTGATTTACCAATAGTTTTATCCTATCAAGGAGTAATCCCTCTTTTCTTTCTTTCTTTTTTAAAAATCTTTAATCTACACTTACATCAAGAATACTATGTTTGCTATGCTCTCCCCTATATCAGGTCCCCCCTAAAAACCACATTACGGTTACTGTCCATCAGCTTAGCAAAATGTTGTAGAATCACTACTTGTCCTCTCTGTGTTGTAAAGCCCACCCTCCCCTTTCTCCCTCCCCCCATGCATGCTACTCTTAATACCCCCCTGCTTCATCCCCCCCCTTAACCCTCCCTGCCCACCATCCTCCCCAGCTCCTTTCCCTTTGGTACCTGTTAGTCCATTTTTGGGTTCTGTAATTCCGCTGCTGTTTTATTCCTTCAGTTTTTCCTTTGTTCTTATGCTCCTCAGATGAGTGAAATCATTTGGTATTTCTCTTTCTCCACTTGCCTTATTTCACTGAGCATAATACTCTCCAGCTCCATCCATGTTGCTGCAAATGGTTGGATTTTTCCACTTCTTATGGCTGAGTAGTATTCCATTGTGTATCTGTACCACATCTTCTTTATCCATTCATCTACCGATGGACATTTAGGTTGCTTCCAATTCTTGGCTCTTCTAAATAACGCTGCGATAAACATAGGGGTGCATTTGTCTTTCTCAAACTGGATTGCTGCGTTCTTAGGGTAAATTCCTAGGAGTGGAATTCCTGGGTCAAACGGTAGGTCTGTTTTGAGCATTTTGATGAACCTCCATACTGCTTTCCACAATGGTTGAACTAATTTATATTCCAACCAGCAGTGTAGGAGGTTTCACCTTTCTCCACAGCCTCACCAACATTTGTTGTTGTTTGTCTTTTGGATAGCAGCTATCCATACTGGTGTGAGGTGATACCTCATTGTAGTTTTAGTTTGCATTTCTCTGATAATTAGTGATGTGGGGCATCTTTTCATGTGTCTGTTGGCCATCTGTATTTCTTTTTTAGAGAACTGTCTGTTCAGTTCCTCTGCCCATTTTTTAATTGGGTTATTTGTTTTTTGTTTGTTGAGGCATGTGAGCTCTTTATATATTCTGGACGTCAAGCCCTTATCGGATCTGTCATTTTCAAATACATTCTCCCATACTGTAGGGTTCCTTTTTGTTCTATTGATGGTGTCTTTTGCTGTACAGGAGCTTTTCAGCTTAATGTAGTCCCACTTGCTCATTTTTGCTGTTGTTTTTCTTGCCCAGGGAGATATGTTCAAGAAGAGGTCACTCATGTTTATGTCTAAGAGGTTTTTGCCTATGTTTTTTTCCCAAGAGTTTAATGGTTTCATGACTTACATTCAGGTCTTTGATCCATTTTGAGTTTACCTTTGTATATGGGGTGAGACAATGGTCCAGTTTCATTCTCCTACATTAGCTGTCCAGTTTTGCCAGCCCCATCTGTTGAAGAGACTGTCATTTTGCCATTGTATGTCCATGGATCCTTTATCAAATATTAATTGACCATATATGTTTGGGTTAATTTCTGGAGTCTCTAATCTGTTCCACTGGTCTGTGGCTCTGTTCTTGTGCCAGTACCAGATTGTCTTGATTAGTATGGCTTTGTAGTAGAGCTTGAAGTTGGGGAGTGAGATCCCCCTACTTTATTCTTCTTTTTCAGGATTGCTTTGGCTATTCGGGGTCTTTGGTGTTTCCATATGAATTTTTGAATTATTTGTTCCAATTCACTGAAGAATGTTGCTGGTAATTTGAGAGGGATTGCATCAAATCTGTATATTGCTTTGGGAAGGATGGCCATTTTGACGATATTAGTTCTTCCTAGCCATGAGCATGGGATGAATTTCCATTTGTTAGTGTCCCCTTTAATTTCTCTTAAGAGAGACTTACAGTTTTTAGGGTATAGGTCTTTCACTTCTTTGCTTAGGTTTACTCATAGGTATTTTATTATTTCTGATGCAATGGTGAATGGAATTGTTTTCCTGATTTCTCTTTCTACTCGTTCATTGTTAGTGTATAGGAAAGTTACAGATTTCTGTGTGTTAATTTTGTATCCTGCAACTTTGCTGTATTACGATATCAGTTCTAGTAGTTTTGGAGTGGAGTCTTTAGGGTTTTTTATGTACAGTATCATATCATCGGCAAATAGTGACAGTTTAACTTCTTCTTTAACAATCTGGATTCCTTGTCTTTCTTTGCTTTGTCTGATTGCCGTGGCTAGGACCTCCAGTACTATGTTACATACAGTGGGGAGAGTGGACATCCCTGTCTGGTTCCCGATCTCAGAGGAAATGCTTTCAGCTACTCGCTGTTCAGTATAATACTGGCTGTGGGTTTATCATATATGGCCTTTATTATGTTGAGGTACTTGCCCTCTATTCCCATTTTGCTGAGAGTTTTTATCATGAGTGGATGTTGAATTTTGTCAAATGCTTTTTCAGTATCTATGGAGATGATCATGTGGTTTTTGTCTTTCTTTTTGTTGATGTGGTGGATGATGTTGATGGATTTTCGAATGTTGTACCATCCTTGCATCCCTGGGATGAATCCCACTTGGTCATGGTGTATGATCCTTTTGATATACTGTTGAATTCCGTTTGCTAATATTTTATTGAGTATTTTTGCATCTACATTCATCAGGGATATTGGTCTGTAATTTTCTTTTTTGGTGGGGTCTTTGCCTGGTTTTGGTATTAGGGTGATCTTGGCTTCATAGAATGAGTTTGGGAGTATTCCCTCTTCTTGTATTTTTTGGAACACTTTAAGGAGAATGGGTATTATGTCTTCTCTGTGTGTCTGATAAAATTCCGAGTTAAATCCGTCCAGCCAAGGGGTTTTGTTCTTGGGTAGTTTTTTGATTACCGTTTCAATTTCTTTGTTCGTAATTGGTTTGTTTAACTTTTGTGTTTCTTCCTTTGTCAGTCTTGGGAGGTTGTATTTTTCTAGGAAGTTGTCCATTTCTTCTAGGATTTTCAGCTTGTTGGCATATATGTTTTCATTGTACCCTTTAATAATTCCTTGTATTTCTGTGGAGTCTGTCATGATTCTTCCATTCTCTGATTATGTTGATTTGTGTTGATTCTCTTTTTCTCTTAATAAGTTTGGCTAGAGGCTTATCTATTTTGTTTATTTTCTCAAAGAACCAGCTCTTGGTTTTGTTGATTTTTGCTATTGTTTTATTCTTCTCAATTTTGTTTATTTCTTCTCTGATCTTTATTATATCCCCCCTTCTGCTGACTTTAGGCCTCATTTGTTCTTTTTCAAGTTTCAATAATTGTGATGTTAGAGTATTCATTTGGGATTGTTCTTCCTTCTTCAAGTGTGCCTGGATCGCTATATACTTTCCTCTTAAGACTGCTTTCGCTGCATCCCACAGAAGTTGGGGCTTTGTGTTGTTGTTGTCATTTGTTTCTATATATTCCTTGATCTCTATTTTGATTTGTTCATTGATCCATTGATTATTTAGTAGCATGTTTTTAAGCCTCCATGTGTTTGTGAGCCTTTTTGTTTTCTTTGTAGAATTTAGTTCTAGTTTTATACCTTTGTGGTCTGAAAAATTGGTTGGTTGAATTTCAATATTTTGGAATTTACTGAGGCTCTTTTTGTGAGCTAGTATGTGGTCTATTCTGGAGAATGTTCCATGTGCATTTGAGAAGAATGTATATCCTGTTGCTTTTCGATGTAGAGTTCTATAGATATCTATTAGGTCCATCTGTTCTAGTGTGTTGTTCAGTGCCTGTGTGTCTTTACTTATTTTCTGCCTGGTGGATCTATCCTTTGGGGTGAGTGGTGTTTTGAATTCTCCTTAAATGAATGCATTGCAGTCTATTTTCCTCTTTAGTTCTGTTAGTATTTGTTTCCCATATGCGGGTGGTCCTGTATTGGGTGCATATATATTTAGAATGGTTATATCCTCTTGTTGGACTGAGCCCTTTATCATTATGTAGTGGCCTTCTTTATCTCTTGTTACTTTCTTTGTTTTGAAATCCATTTTGTCTGATATTAGTACTGCAACCCCTGCTTTCTTCTCACTGTTGTTTGCCTGAAATATGTTTTTCCATCCCTTGACTTTTAGTCTGTGCTTGTCTTTGGGTTTATGGTGAGTTTCTTGTTAGCAGCATATAGATGGATCTTGCTTTTTCATCCATTCTATTACTCTGTGTCTTTAGATTGGTGCATTAAGTCCATTTACATTTAGGGTGACTATTGAGAGATATGTACTTATTGCCATTCCAGGCTTTAGATTCGTGGTTATCAAATGTTCAAGGTTAGCGTCTTTAGTATCTTACTGCCTAACTTAGCTTGCTATTGAGCTGTTATATACACTGTCTGGAGATTCTTTTCTTCTCTCCCTTCTTATTCCTCCTCTTCCATTCTTCATATGTTGTGTGTTTTGTTCTGTGCTCTTTTTAGGAGTGCTCCCATCTAAAGAAGTCCCTGTAGGATGCCCTGTAGAGGTGGTTTGTGGGAAGCAAATTCCCTCAGCTTTTGCTTGTCTGGGAATTGTTTAGTCCCGCCATCATATTTCAATGAAAGTCGTTCTGGATATAGTATCCTTGGTTCAAGGCCCTTCTGTTTCATTACATTAAATATATCATGCCATTCTCTTCTGGCCTGTAGGGTTTCTGTCGAGAATTCTGATGTTAGCCTGATGGGTTTTCCTTTATAGGTGACCTTTTTCTCTCTAGCTGCCTTTAAAACTCTTTCCTTGTCCTTGATCCTTGCCATTTTAATTATTTTGTGTCTTGGTGTTGTCCTCCTTGGATCCTTTCTGTTGGGGGTTCTGTGTATTTCCGTGGTCTGTTCTATTATTTCCTCCCCCAGTTTGGGGAAGTTTTCAGCAATTATTTCTTCAAAGAGACTTTCTATCCCTTTTCCTCTTTCTTCTTCTTCTGGTATCCCTATAATATGAATATTATTCCTTTTGGATTGGTCACATAGTTCTCTTAGTGTTGTTTCTTTCCTGGAGATCCTTTTATCTCTCTCTATGTCAGCTTCTACACGTTCCTGTTCTCTGGCTTCTATTCCTTCAATGGCCTCTTGCATCTTATCCATTCTGCTTATAAATCCTTCCAGGGATTATTTCACTTCTGTGATCTCCTTCCTGGCATTTGTGATCTCCCTCCAGACTTCATCCCATTGCTCTTGCATTTTTCTCTGCATCTTATCCCATTGCCAAAAAAAAAAGGGAAAAATGCACGACCCTCTCCGTCCCCAGGCACCGGTCCCAGGCACCCGCTCACCGGCCCTGCCACCCTGCCTCCCTGGCACTGGAGTCCCTGTCCGCCTAAGGCCTCCAAAAAGCACTCGCCAAAAAAGAAAAAAAATGGGAGAAACCCGCGATTTTCTTTGTCCTCAGGCGCCGGCCGCAGGCACCCTCCCACCGGTCTTGCTGCCCTGCCTCCATGGTATTGGGGTCCCCATCCCTCCAAGCCTTCCAAAAAGCACTCACCAAAAAAAAAAGGGGAAAAACACGCGATTTTCTTTGTCCTCAGGCGCCGGCCCCAGGCCCCCGCCCACCAGTCCCGCCGCCCTGCCTCCCTAGTATTGGGAAAAACGCGCGATTTTCTTTGTCCCCAGTCGCCGGTCTCAGGCACCTGCTCACCAGTCTTGCTGCCCTGTTTCACTGGTATTTTGGTCCCTGTCCCTTCAAGGCTTCCAAAAAGCACTTGCCAAAAAGAAAAAAAGAAGGGGAAAAATGCGTGATTTTCTCCATCCTCAGGCGCTGGTCTCAGGCACCCGCCCACCGGTCCTGCTGCCCTGCCTCCCTGGCATCCAGGTCCCCGTCCGTTTAAGGCTTCCAAAAAGCACTCACCAAAAAAAAAAAAAAAAAAAAAGGGAAAAACACGCAATATTCTTTGCCCTCAGGTGCTGGTCCCAGGCACCCGCTCACCAGTCCTGCTGCCCTGCCTTCCTAGCACCGGGGTCCCTGTCCCTTTTAGGCTTCCAAAAAGCACTCGCCAAAAAAAAAATCCGCTCCGGTTTCTTTCCACCCACCGAGAGCCGGGGGGAGGGGCGCTCGGGTCCTGCCAGGCCGGAGCTTGTATCTTACCCCCTTTGCAAGGCGCTGGGTTCTTGCATGTGTGGATGTGGTCTGGATGTTTTCCTGTGTCCTCTGGTCTCTATTTTAGGAAGAGTTTTCTTTGTTATATTTTCATAGATCTATGTGTTTTTGGGAGGAGATTTCCACTGCTCTACTCACGCCGCCATCTTGGCTCCCCAGGTCTTTCTTTTTTATCCATTCTATTACTCTTTGTCTTTTGATTTGTGCATTCAGTCCAATTACATTTAGGGTGATTATTGAAAGGTATGTATTTATTGCCATTGCAGGCTTTATGTTTTTGGTTACCAAGTGTTCAAGGTTAGCTTCTTTTCTTTCTTACTGTCTAACTTAACTCACTTATTGAGCTATTATAAACTTGGTCTGTGATTCTTTATTTCTCTCCTTTCTTATTCCTCCTCCTCCTTTCTTCGTATGTTGGGTGTTTTGTTCTGTGCTCTTTTTAGGAGTGCTCCCGTCTAGAGCAGTCCCTGTAAGATGCCCTGTAGAGGTGGGTTGTGGGAGGCAAATTCCCTCAACTTTTGCTTGTCTGGGAATTGTTTGATCCCTCCTTCATATTTAAATGATAATTCTGCTGGATACAGTAATCTTGGTTCGAGGCCCTTCTGTTTCATTGCATTAAGTATATCATGCCATTCTCTTCTGGCCTGTAGGGTTTCTGTTGAGACGTCTGATGATAGCCTGATGGGTTTTCCCTTGTTGGTGACCTTTTTTTTTCTCTCTGGCTGCCTTTAATACTTTGTCCTTGTCTTTGATCTTTGCCATTTTAATTTTTATGTGTCTTGTTGTTGCCCTCCTTGGATCCCTTGTCATGGGAGTTCTGTGTACCTCTGTCATCTGAGAGGCCATTTCTTCCCCTAGTTTGAGAAGTTTTCAGCAATTTTTTCTTCGAAGACACTTTCTATCCCTTTTTCTCTCTTCTTCTTCTTCTTGTACCCCTATAATGCGGATATTTTTCCATTTCGATTGGTCACTCAGTTCTCTTAAAATTCTTTCATTCCTGGAGATCCTTTTATCTCTCTCTACATCAGCTTTTCTGCATTCCTGTTCTCTGTTTTCTAGTCCATTAATGGTCTCTTGCATCTCGTCCATTCTGTTTTGAAGTCCTTCCAGAGCTTGTTTTATTTCTGTATTCTCCTTCCCTAGTTCTTGCATATTTCTCTGCAAGTCCATCAGCATGGTTATGACTTTTGTTTTGAATTCGTTTTCAGGAAGACTGGTTAAATCTATCTCCTCAGGTTCCTTCTCAGGGGAAGATGTAGAAGATGTCGAAGCTGTCTGGGTTAGTCTTGTCTGGATCAAATTTTTTTGCCTTTTCATGTTGATAGGTGCAATGGTGAGCTATTGACTTTCTGTCAGCTGGGAGAGCCAAGGCTTTCTACTTGCTCCTGGCCTTTCTTTACTAGGACAATTGCGACCCCTAGTGGCTCGTGTTGGGCAATTGCGTGTAGACTGGGTCTCTGTATCTTGCCTGGCCGGTATGGAGGAAGCTCCCTTGCTGTGGTCGTGGCCAGCATATGGCTGCTGCTCTGCTAATGCGGGGTCCCAGAGGGGTAATGGACGGGGGGCTGTTTGGCTGTTTACCTCCGTGAAGGGTCTCAGAGCTGTTGTCCAGGGGTTAGTGTGCCCGAATTTCCTTGAATTTCCAGCTGCTGGACAGTGACCCAGGATGCTTCCTTCCAGCTGTGGCCCTGTCCCTTTAAGACTTTCAAAAAGCACTCGCTTTTCTTTGTCACAGGGGCACCAGCTTTGGGACCCGCTCAAAGATCCTGCTGCCCTGTTTCCCTAGTTTCCAGCACCCCACGCATGCACTGTGTCTGTGCTCTCATGCGGATGGCTAGGGCTGGGTGATTGACAGTCCTGGGCTCCCTCTCCCTCCCTGGTCCAACTCCTCTTCTCCCACTGGGAGCTGGGGTGAGGGGCGCTCAGGTCCCACTGGACCGGAGCTGGTATCTTATCCCTTTCACCAGGAGCTGGGCTCTCACACGTGTGGATGTAGTCTGGCTGTTGTCCTGTGTCTTCTGGTCTCTCTTTTAGGATTAGTTGTATTTGTTGTATTTTCAAAAATATATATGTTTTTGGGAGGAGATTCCCACTGTCCTACTCACGCCGCCATCTTGGCTCTGCCTCCATCCTACTACTCCAGAGGATTTTTTTAAAAACTTAAAATCAGTTGAAAAAATATAGCACTTGCTAGCTTGAGAGAGGCTTAGGGAGAGTACAAATTAAGCATCTGCCAGCTTCCATTCCCAGAGAGCCTCCTCATAGGCATGTAAATGTGTGTTAAAGTAGATGTCTGCCCCTCCAGGAAGCACTTTAAGGTATGCAAATTAGCCTCTTTGACTTAAAGTTTGGGTGCTTTTACAATAGCTGACTGTACACTAGGCCCTGAGGTGGGTAAGTCCATGCTCAAGCTCTTTAAGAACTGTGTCTGAGTTTGCTATCTGGTCTTATGGATGCAAGCCCCATTGGCTTTCAAAGCTACATATTTTGGAAGTTCATCTCTCAGGTATAGGTTTTAAAAGTTGAGGTGCCTGATGTTGGTTTCAAATCCTTCACTCCCCATGGAGAAGCTCTAGGTTTTGAATTCCCTTCTGATTGTGAGTTGCTGGAATTTACAGTGATTTTGCATCTCAGCCTTTCCTACCTGCTTTCTTGTTTTTTTGATGTGTAGTTATTGCTCAGCTAGTTTTTTTTTTTCCTGTGGGAAATAGCTCCATATGTTGCATAAGCATCTTGATCTGGTATTGTCTGGGATTCCTGGGTCTGTGGTTTGGTGTCTGCCATTAATTTTAGAAAATTCTCAGCTATAATCACTTCAAATATTCCTTCTGTTTAGTTCTCTTTTTCTTCTCTTTCTGTTATTATACCTGTGCAAGATCACCAATTCTCTCCTCAATAATTTCCATTCCACTGAAGATCCTATGGGAAGCATTTTTCATTTCTATTACATTCATATCAGAAAGGTCTAGAAGAGACTCAAAGTATGGGAATCTGGGCTCTATGATCTTTAAAGCTCCTTCCAATTTCCAGTTTGTAAGATTCTTAATTAGTTAAATGTTCAAAAGTTATTTTTAGACACTGTTAAGGTTATTATATTAGATTTCTACTTTCAAAGTACCATTTGTACTATTGAGGAATAGCTTCTCTTTCAAAGCTTTAGTTCTAGGAACCTCTATCCTTGGAGGATAAATGGAGAGTTAGAGTTTGTCTTCTTATTTATTTGGGGTAACAGTTCTATGATGGAGCAAAGAAAGTATTTTGGATTTATCCTCTCAGAAACATTTTGCTGTTTTAGTATCAGGCAAAGGTAGTATAACCCAGGTTATTCACATGAAGTAGAATGGAATAAGTGAGCTTCTTTTCCTACCTCCTGTGCAGTGGTGCTTACTAAAAAGGGCCCACAAATTTACATTGCTCTGAGATCTAATCTCAGAAGCTTCTGAGCTTTCCACTGTTGAAATCACTGAAGGGATAGTAGGAGGTAGATATTGATATATTTAGTTATCTCAAAAGGCCATTTAAAAGTCAATTAAAAATGCACAATCATGTCTCTAGAGTGAAAATCCAGGGGATTTTGACAACCACGAAAACCAAAGTTTACATGCTGAGATGAGTGATGAGTACACAAAACCTTTTATGCTTATTCTGAAGAATAAAATACAAAGCATTGGTTTAAGATCTGAAATTAGTTTTTGAGATACAGAAACCATATTGGCTGAACAAAATAAAAAGCTAAGTGTAAAATGAAAGAGAACTTGGATAGCTGATGAAGTTCAAAAAGAGTTAGTGACCAGGGAAATGTGTGTGAGGACCATGGCATGTTAATACCACAATGTATTATAGAGACATTAGGAATTATATGCATGAACTTCCTTCTAATGTCAATGTTCTAGGATATTATACAGCATTGTTAAGATGTTCTTCCAAATGGAATGGTAGGCTTTAGGTCATAATTTATGTGTTCATGTAATTAAAAAATTGAAGCATGTATTTTAATTAAACCTGGTTTTTAAAATGAATAAAGAAGTCATTAAAAAAACCCTGCTTCTCCTTATATTTTGAAGGAGGAAAGTGGCCCAGCAGAATAGCATAGAAAATTAATAAATTGAGTTCTGGAGTCAGACTGCTAGATTTTAACTCTGGTTCTGATGCTTCCAGTTGTCTGATGTTGGGCAAGTTACTTAACCTCTTTGTGCCTCAATTTTTAAATCAGCCAAACAGGGATAATACTGATACCTACCTCACAGGGCAGTTGTAAGCATTAAATGAATTGATACAGATAAGACACTTAGAGTAAAAGCTCATTACATGTTAAGACCATAATTTAAAGGCATGATTTTCAAAGTCAAGGAATCAATAATTCCACTTTATGGAATGTGATGGTTGCATTCTGGAAAAAATATACTAACGTATATGGAAAAATTGGGAAAAAATTAAGTACTCAACAGTATGGCATAGTTTATAAATGCATACTATGTTAAGAAGTTCTAATTCATGGTTAGCTTGTAGGTGATTGAAATATGGTATGTTTCTGTGTGGGATGAAGTAGGACTGTTGAGTGGAAGTGAGAACATAGGGAAAAACCTGGAGGTAGGAATAAGTAAACAACACGATTCTTTTATATGCAATAGAGTTTAACCATGGCCATATTTTGTTCTAATTCTTTCAAAATTGATAATGCATTTGAAAATATGAATCAGTGTACTTAAATAACACAGTCACCTCTAAGTCTTTAAAATACATCACAGTGTATATTTTTAAAGTAAAACTTTAATGTATATTTTAAAATGTATATTTTTGTATTTATGTATGTTATGATCACATTTGAGTCTCAGAAAACACCCTGTAAGAAAGGCAGGACAAGTTTTATTCCCATTTTACAAATGAGGAAGCTGAGGATGAGATTTTATGTCACTTGCTCATAGTTTCACCAAATTAACATCCTGGTCTTCTGGCTTCCAATGTATTGCTTTTTTACCACACTATATTTACCAAATAGCAGAAAGCTTAGTAAATCTGGGGACTGACTTTAATGATAAATATTGCATTTGAACTTTGTCTCAAGCAAGGTAACAATAGTATAGGGTAAAAGCATAGATATTGCCAAATCTCATGTATATTAAACAAGAATAAATTCTCATAAGTTTTTACTATGCCTTAGAAGTCCTCACTTTTTATGTTTTGAGTTTTTTTTTCTAAGGAATTGTGCAAAAGCTTGCCCAGGAATATTATATATCAACCATAATCAAGTTGTTGCTGTCTTATGAACGCTTTCACTGCAATATAAAAACATCTGTCAACATGACATAAAAAAGTAAAAAACATAAAACACTAATACAGTTTATAATTAATTTCCACTCATAAATGCATATCATACAGCAAAATCCCTTACATACATAGTTATACACATGTGTATAAATATAAGTACTTCCTAAAACCATTTATAATATCAACAGTAAAATTTTTACTCAGAAACCGATTGTAGTTCATTTTGATCCCAGTAATAAACGTATAAAAAAGTAAGCCATTTTCCCTTGCTTAGATACATTTTAAATTACTTCTGTTTATATATGGGAGTGCCTTGTCTGATTTCTTGATGAAGAATTGTATGTCATGTAGGGAGAGAATTCCCTATAAGAACCTCAGTGTGCAACAAAAACTCCATCATTCTGTTTTGGGCGCCTCAGGCAGGAGCAGAAGAAAATTGGAGACAAACTGGCCTTTGACCAGATTTATCTTCCTAATTTTACAGATTTTACATTGCATGGAGCTTTTAGGGCCTTTTGGCTGAATACTAGGCTTTCTAACACTTGCACATTCTCTTTTGGCAGAAATGGCCTGACTTTTGGCTGGCTAGTCAATACTATGAAAGAAGAGGGTGACAATACATTTTATGTAGTTCCTGGGTCATTCTATTTCTCATCTGATGTCATGCATGCCAAGGGATATGTTAGGATGATTGAGAATTAGTTGCTAACTTTATATTTTAAAAGGCTAGTTTTTATCCTTTGTAAAGCTTTTATTTCAGGGGGAAAATGTTGGTCTCAGACTCATTTTTATAGTTCCAAGATACAAATATTCCCCACCTTGTGGTGATGAAAAAACCATTTATAATTTAGTTCATAGTTCTGGACTGAATTTTTAACACTTAAAACATCTTTGGGATGTCTAATAATGTGGATGCCTAAATGAGATGGATTTATAGGTGCATATTCAGTCAAATATTTGTGAATTATAAATAGAAATTCTTATTTTTATTGTAAATGTTTTGAGAAAATTCTTGTCTGGAAAACTCCTTTCATTGAATTGCACTGGAGATGGGTTTGCACTATGTACCTATTTCCTCTCCTTTTTCTGGCAAGGAGGCCTTCTTTTTGGGTACATAAGTTACAGTGGACAAAGAATGCTTTCTAAATGTAGACAGCCTTTTCCTAAAGTTTCCCCCTGAAAAGAAATATAGGAGAGGGTCAAAGCAACAATTTGATGCAGCCAGAGACAAGGTTATGACCACTGACTTTTGCATTCTAAGGACAGAATCACAGGGTTTAGTTTCATTGTGTAAAAAATGAAGGTGGATGGTGCGTTGAATATGATATGGCATGAAGCTGATCAGAAAGGCAGCTGTCACAACTATGATCATTCCTATAGCCTTTTTACGACTTGATAAGCTTTTCGTCATTGAATTTTTTAGTAAGGTCAAAATGATCATTGTGTAACAGACAATTATAATAACAAAAGGAATAATAAATCCAACAGACAATGACACATAATGCAAGACCAAAACATAATTTTTAGCTTGATTGTCCTGTGGAGGCTCAAAGCACTTGGTATTGTTTTTCTCATCTTTGTATGATGTGGACATTAAAAATGGAGAACTGGTCAAAATCACAAAAATCCAAATGCTAACACACACAAACCTAGCTTTTTTCTGTGTAACCAAATTAATGTTCTGGACTGGGAAAACAATTGCAATACAGCGGAAAAAGCTCATGGCTGTCATAAAGAAGATGCTACAATAGAGGTTGACATACAAGGCATAAGTGCTGAGGCGGCACAAAAAGTCACCGAAGAGCCAAATACCTTTGTGAACATAATAGACCACACGGAGAGGCAGTGTACACACGCACAGTAGATCTGCTACTGCTAAATTAATCATGTATTCTTGGAAGGCTGACTTCTCATGATATGTTTTTATGAGAACATAAAGCACAAAGCCATTGCCAAAAAAGCCCGCAACAGAGATCATAGAGTACAAGGTGGAATATACTTGATTGCGGAAGTCATCAATAGTGTCATTGCATGTATTATTACTGGCAGAAGATACTGTCAGATTTCCAACTCCATCCATGTTTCTCTAGGAATGTCTGCTTAGTGCCTACAATATAAATAAGTAAGTAAGTAAGTAAATAAATAAATAAATAAATAAATAAATAAATAAAACTTGCCATTTTTACCAGAACACAAATTACAAGATGTACTACAATTTCACTTTATAGTGTCACTATGTATACTTTTTGACCATGGCATGAAGCAAGGGTGGTGGTGCAATGAGGGATTCAGCTGCATCTTGCCTCAAGGAGAAGGGTTTGCATCCTACAGGCACCCAGAAAACTCTTTTTTCCCCTTTTTACACTTGTGTTTGCCTCATGGACTTCCTCTTAGTCTTTAAGACCTATCTAATAGTTCTGCCTTATTTTAAGTCATATTAATGAAGCACTACTCGTAAATATTCCTTTTAAGTGAGTTTGATTTTCAATTAGAGAAAAGTTTTAGAGATAGTTTCACAAATATGAATATATCTCTATTATCTATACTATTTATATCTATTATCTATTTATATATCTATTATCTATCTATGTATCTATCTCTACCTCTTTCATCTATCATCTATCTACTATCTATCATATATCATATATCATCTATCTATATCTACCTATCTATCTATCATGTATCTATCATCTATTATCTTTCTATCTATCTATCTATCTATCTATCTATCTATCTATCTATCTATCTATCTATCTATCTATCTAATCTATCTATCTATCTATCTATCTATCTATCTATCTATCTATCTATCTATCTATCTATCTATCTATTATCTACCTATCATCTATCTATCTATCTATCATCTATCTATCTATCTATCTATCTATCTATCTATCTATCTATCTATCATCTATTATCTATCTATCTATCTATCTATCTATCTATCTATCTATCTATCTATCATCTATGTATACTATCTGTCTACCATCTATCTAACATCTATGGGGAGAGCATTGAATTCTCTTGGAGAATAAAATGGTGAAAATCCTTGGTTCCCCCAAGAAGAGGACCTCTTACGTAACATCTGCTGGGTAATGCCCATACTCAGGGAACATGATCAAATTTATTATTACTGTAACTCACTTCTCTGGGGGAGAATCTAGTCTAGGATATGGTTGACTCTATTTAGAATCACAGAACACTAAGGCTGGAGAAACTTTAGAAGCCATCCAGTTATTTTAATGAGAAAAAAAGTTCCAAAGAGGTGAAATACATTTATAAAATTTGCACCTAAATTTAGGCTCTGAAGAAAGATATAGCATAATTAGTTAGAATATACTTTCTGGATGAGGATATTCTAGCTGTTCATCCTTGTTCTCTTTCTAGACTGACACTTAAAGCCTTACTATTCAACAATAGATGGTCATTTGTCTTATAGTAAGAGGTTGTTAGCTGGTCTCGCCTAGTTCAGCTATATCAAGGCTATCAATCAAGACAGTCAAGCTCTCATCAGAGAGATCTAGGGATGAGATACTGTGGAAGTAGTGATTTTTTTAGGGTTTCTCCTGATTCTTTCCTTTTATTCTTTAAGAGGGTGGGAGCAACATTACCATATAATATTGTGGATAATCTTGGAAGTCTGGTTTGTTGGCCTTTTTCACAACTCTTGCTGTCTGGTGAGAGAGGATTGGGGTTTGTAAGATGGAAAGACTGCTTGATTCATGTAAGAACTCCCAGAAATGGTGGGAGCTGATCTTATCTGAGCACCAGAGATACAGAAACAGACAGCTATGGTAGTGGTTGTAGGTGGGATATAACTTCCCAGGTTTACTACTACTAACAATTATATTTGCAATGAGGAAATGCCATCCATCCAATATGTCCATCCTGGCTAATTGTTTCACTTTCTTCCTTTCATCAAAAAATGTCATTGGCTTTCACCAAGAACTGTTGATACATGATAAAATATTAAAGATGAATCATCTGAGGATGGATATCTAAGATCATAGAGAAAAGTGAGTTCACTGTTCCCAACCTCTGCATTATTTCTCAGTTTGCTTTCCAGTTACCTGCCTCTTACATCATTGGTTCTCTGAACTCAGGTGCAACTGTAGAAGAAAAGGAAACTGGCTAAACTTAATCTGGTCTCTTTTCTGTTAGCTCTGTGTTAGATATTCCCCAAATCAGGCAGAGTTAAGCTGTGAAGCACTAGATGGTGCTGTTGAGATTTTAATATAGCCTTTGAAGAACTCCACTTGAAAGGTATTTGATAATTACCATGTGTTCTCCCTACCACCACCAACCCTCACGATCTCTTGCTACAAACTCTTTCCAGTATAGTTCTCTATACTTTATAACTTCCAATTATGTGATGTCCTTGCTTTAAAACCTTCAGGGGTCCCTGAGTGCCTTCAGAATAAAATGCAGACTTCTTGGCCTGATATTTAAGGCTCTCTACATTCTGGTTGCAACTGAACTTCCTAGCTTCTCTCTCACTTTTCCCCTTTGCATACCCTATAGTTCAATGAAACAACTATTTTACTATACCAGTGACATGTGCTACATGTTTCGTACCTGCTTATCTTTTTTCATGGTATTTTTTCTTCCTGGAATGCCTTTCCTCCATCTATGTGTATGCAAAAACTACCCATCCTTCAGCTCAAATTTTACCATCTTTTTTCCAAATAAATAAATCTTAATTTGCTTAATCTTACTGTGAAACATTTACATCATTTATAATTTTAATATGATACTTTGATGAACATCTTTATATATACATGTTTATCCAAATGCTATGTATTTCTTTAGGGTAGATTCCTAGAAGATGTGTTTTTAGGTTGAAGGGAATAAGGCAATGAACATTGTAGAGGTTTTTTGTGTACATAAAATTATACCTTCTTGACTAAGCCTTCCCTCAGATTCCTTCCAAAGTAATTTATATCTTTTTCCCTTCTATGGAACTTTAAATCTATCTTGCAGATCAGTGATTTGTATGTATATGTTATCTTCCCTCACAGACTATCTGGTTGATATATAAGGAGGCATCTCACACAGGGCTAACACATATGTACCTTGCCCATAAGTGCTCAAAAAATATTAATTGAATGAATCAGTAAATGAATCATGCACCAATTTTATCATTTGAAAGCATTATTTATCATTCAAAACTACTTAGAGTTGTTTTCATTCCCATATAATTTAAAACATTTCCAGCTCCAGAGCCTAAAGGGGGCTCTGTTAAGTAAATTTGTATCCTAAAGTGTTAAAGAATACACTGAATCATAAGGCTGACTGTGAGGTTTGAAACATCCATACATTGACAAAGATTAATCATTTGTTTTGTCGGTTAAATATTATAAGTATGTTTGAAATACCCATATTTTTGAATGGAAGATTTTATATAAAACTGATAAATACATTAAAAAACAAACAGATGATCTTTAGTTCCATTAATAACTTCCCAGTCTTTAGAGACCAAAATAAACTTTCCCAGTAATTTTGATAGTGAGGTCTATTTGTTTATTAATGATTAAATCAAACCAATGACTTACATGAGGCCATGAAGAGAATTGTAAAACTTTCAAACAAGTAATGAATCCTAGGGTTGTAGATATCCTTTAGTCCAAGCCATTCATTTAACAAATGATGGCTTTGTTTGTTTTAAATAGAATTTAATTCACTTTTATAGAATTTATTGTGATCCCCTAATAATGAGATCCACACTATATGGATACAGAGATGCCTAAGACCCTATCCCTGCCTTCAAGTAGCTCATAGTTTGGTAGGGGGGAGGACTAATGGCTCAGAAGTATGGAGAGGCTATAATATAGTATGGTAAATGCTATCTTAGAACAAAACAAATGGGTTATTAATTGATTAATATAGCCAAGCAGTAAATATATTAATTTTGGTGCAGATGATGAAGGAAGTTACTTTGTTAAGATAATTTGCAAGTTGAAAAAACAAGATTCATTTAGAAAATGGAGCCATACCTCTTTCTGGCACTGTAGTAGTCTTCACGAATGTTCCTGATTAGTGGCCAGTGCTTCTTATGATGTAATATCAGATGCTGCCTAACCTGAGATTGTAAGATTGGAAAGGAAGTTAATAACTGTAGAAGCAGTCCAGAAAGATCATGGGAGTTTAGCATCCTTAAGCACAGATCCAGGGTGTGTAATGGAGGATCAAAGCTGTACTGACAGTTTTAGGGCTAGTTATTGGATTTCATGCCTCCCTCTTTTCTCTCTGTTCATTTTTACATAACCAAAGGGGAAGGTTGGAATACAGACCAGGGCTCATCACAGATGTTTACTGCTGTTTACAAATAGTTTATGCATCTACAGATTAACACAGTATTATAAAAATACTCCTCTCTCTATGAAACTGTGATATTTCCCCTATTTTCACTTCTAAATAGTTTGTTATAAAGGGGAAGAGGGAATAATTTGAAATTTCATATCCAAGGATCTAGTTTACTAGAAAAAGGGGTTAAAACATTGTCTGGGATGGCTTAGGGACACTTTTCCTTGAAGGCAGGCTTGCTTAGAGGACATTGCACTCTTTTCCCTAAAAACTCATTATAGCAGTTATTGCTTCTATCAAATAAATTCATAGATCAACTGTTTTATAGTTTATATAGTTAACTTTTCAAGAGTGTATGTCTCTTCTCCTTAATTAAACTATATCATAAAATTTGACAAAGTATAACAAATCAACAAATGGGCAAAGAAAGGCTGTCTTGAAACAGTAGCAACCTAAAAATTTTTCTTCTAAATTCATATTGTCTTATAGCAACTTTAATCTGTGTCTGCAAGGACACCCTAGGCTGGCCATGTTTCCTTGGTGGTTCTAAGTGCCAAAAAAATAAACACTTTCATCCAGTTTATTCTCAGCAAGCATAAACATGTTGGACCTATCCAAAGAACTCTACCGAAAAAAAAAAAAATGAAATCAAGAGGAAAATAAAGTAAATGCAAAAATATAAAATTTAGGGGTGGAGCCAAGATGGCGGCATGAGTAGAGCAGAACTCTCCTCCCAAAACCACATAGAATTATGAAAATATAACAAAGACAACTTCCTAAAATAGAGACCAGAGGACACAGGACAACATCCAGACCACATCCACACTTGCGAGAACCCAGCACCTCGCGAAGGGGGTAAGATACAAGCCCTGGTCCGGCGGGACACGAGCGCCCCTCCCCCAGCTCCTGGCGGGTGGAAAGAAACCGGAGAGGTTTTTTTCTTTTTTTTTGGTGAGTGCTTTTTGGAAGCCTTAAAGGGACAGGGACTCCAATACTAGGGAAACAGGGCAGCAAGACCGATGAGCGGGTGCCTGAGACCGGCGCCTAAGGACAAACAATATCGTGTGTTTCAACCTTTTTTTTTCTTTTTTCTGGCGAGTGCTTTTTGGAAGCCTTAAAGGGACAGGGACCCCAATACTAGGGAAACAAGACAGCAAGACTGGTGAGCAGGTGCCTGAGACCGGCACCTGACGACAAAGAAAATCGCGCATTTTTTCCTTTTTTTTTTTCTTTCCTCTTTCGTTGCTGCTGTTGTTTTGGTTTGGAGAGTGCTTTTTGGAAGTCTTAAAGGGGCAGGACAGGACACTTAGCACAGAGGCAGGGAATCTGGGGATCTCTGGGCACTCTAACCCCCTGGGAAACAGGGAGCACAGAGGCCCCTTACGGAGATAAATAGCCTCCCGGCTGCTCCCCCTCCAACAGGGCTCCACCATTTTGGAGGAGCAGCCCCAGCCAGGCCACGACCACAGCAACAGCGGAGATATACTCCAAAACAAGTGGGCAGGTAGCTGAAGCCCTGTTTGTGCACAGCTTCCAAGCATAAGCCACTAGACGTCGCTATTCTCCCAGGAGAGGAAGGCCACAAACCAACAAGAAGGAAAGCACTCCCAGCTGTCACTCGTACCAGCTCTGGAAACTATCTCTATCATCATGAAAAAGCAAAACTACAGGCAAAGATCACAGAGACAACACCTGAGAAGGAGACAGACCTAACCAGACCTCCTGAAAAAGAATTCAAAATAAAAATCATGAACATGCTGACAGAGATGCAGAGAAAAATGCAAGAGCAATGGGATGAAGTCCAGAGGGAGATCACAGATGTCAGGAAGGAGATCACAGAAGTGAAACAGTCCCTGGAAGGATTTATAAGCAGAATGGATAAGATGCAGGAGGCCATTGAAGGAATAGAAACCAGAGAACAGGAACGTGTAGAAGCTGACATAGAGAGAGATAAAAGGATCTCCAGGAAAGAAACAACACTAAGAGAACTATGTGACCAATCCAAAAGGAATAATATTCATAATATAGGAGTACCAGAAGAAGAAGAAAGCGGAAAAGGGATAGAAAGTCTCTTTGAAGAAATAATTGATGAAAACTTCCCCAAACTGGGGGAGGAAATAATCGAACAGACCACGGAAATACACAGAACCCCCAACAGGAAGGATCCAAGGAGGACAACACCAAGACACATAATAATTAAAATGGCAAGGATCAAGGACAAGGAAAGAGTTTTAAAGGCAGCTAGAGAGAAAAAGGTCACCTATAAAGGAAAACCCATCAGGCTAACATCAGACTTCTCAACAGAAACCCTACAGGCCAGAAGAGAATGGCATGATATATTTAATGCAATGAAACAGAAGGGCCTTGAACCAAGGATACTGTATCCAGCACGACTATCATTTAAATATGATGGCGGGACTAAACAACTCCCAGACAAGCAAAAGCTGAGGGAATTTGCTTCCCACAAACCACCTCTACAGGGCATCCTACAGGGACTGCTCTAGATGGGAGCACTCCTAAAAAGAGCACAGAACAAAACACACAACACATGAAGAATGGAGGAGGAGGAATAAGAAGGGAGAGAAGAAAAGAATCTCCAGACAGTGTATATAACAATGCAATAAGCGAGCTAAGTTAGGCAGTAAGATACTAAAGAAGCTAACCTTGAACCTTTGGTAACAACGAACCTAAAGCCTGCAATGGCAATAAGTACATATCTCTCAATAGTCACCCTAAATGTAAATGGACTTAATGCACCAATCAAAAGACACAGAGTAATAGAATGGATAAAAAAGCAAGACCCATCTATATGTTGCTTACAAGAAACTCACCTCAAACCCAAAGACAAGCACAGACTAAAAGTCAAAGGATAGAGAAACATATTTCAGGCAAACAACAGTGAGAAGAAAGCAGGGGTGGCAGTACTAATATCAGACAAAATGGACTTCAAAACAAAGAAAGTAACAAGAGATAAAGAAGGACACTACATAATGATAAAGGGCTCAGTCCAACAAGAGGATATAACCATTCTAAATATATATGCACCCAAAACAGTAGCACCAGAATTTGCGAAACAAATAGTAACAGAACTAAAGAGGGAAATTGACGGCAATGCATTCATCTTAGGAGACTTCAACACACCACTCACCCCAAAGGATAGATCCACCAGGCAGAAAACAAGTAAGGACACACAGGCATTGAACAACACACTAGAACAGATGGACCTAACCGATATCTATAGAACTCTACATCCAAAAGCAACAAGATATACATTCTTCTAAAGTGCACATGGAACATTCTCCAGAATAGAACACATACTAGCTCACAAAAAGGGCCTCTGTAAATTCCAAAATATTGAAATTGTACCAACCAATTTTTCAGACCACAAAGGTTTAAAACTAGAAATAAATTCTACAAAGAAAACAAAAAGGCTCACAAACACATGGAGGCTTAACAACATGCTTCTAAATAATCAATGGATCAATGAACAAATCAAAATAGAGATCAAGGAATATATAGAAACAAATGACAACAACAACACAAAGCCCCAACTTCTGTGGGATGCAGCGAAAGCAGTCTTAAGAGGAAAGTATATAGCGATCCAGGCACACTTGAAGAAGGAAGAACAATCCCAAATGAATACTCTAACATCACAATTATTGAAACTTGAAAAAGAACAAATGAGGCCTAAAGTCAGCAGAAGGGGGGATATAATAAAGATCAGAGAAGAAATAAACAAAATTGAGAAGAATAAAACAATAGCAAAAATCAACAAAACCAAGAGCTGGTTCTTTGAGAAAATAAACAAAATAGATAAGCCTCTAGCCAAACTTATTAAGAGAAAAAGAGAATCAACACAAATCAACATAATCAGAGAATGGAAGAATCATGACAGACTCCACAGAAATACAAGGAATTATTAAAGGGTACAATGAAAACATATATGCCAACAAGCTGGAAATCCTAGAAGAAATGGACAACTTCCTAGAAAAATACAACCTCCCAAGACTGACAAAGGAAGAAACACAAAAGTTAAACAAACCAATTACGAACAAAGAAATTGAAACGGTAATCAAAAAACTACCCAAGAACAAAACCCCGTGGCTGGACGGATTTAACTCGGAATTTTATCAGACACACAGAGAAGACATAATACCCATTCTCCTTAAAGTGTTCCAAAAAATAGAAGAAGAGGGAATACTCCCAAACTCATTCTATGAAGCCAACATCACCCTAATACCAAAACCAGGCAAAGACCCCACCAAAAAAGAAAATTACAGACCAATATCCCTGATGAATGTAGATGCAAAAATACTCAATAAAATATTAGCAAACGGAATTCAACAGTATATCAAAAGGATCATACACCATGACCAAATGGGATTCATCCTAGGGATGCAAGGATGGTACAACATTCGAAAATCCAACATCATCCACCACATCAACAAAAAGAAAGACAAAAACCACATGATCATCTCCATAGATGCTGAAAAAGCATTTGACAAAATTCAACATCCACTCATGATAAAAACTCTCAGCAAAATGGGAATAGAGGGCAAGTACCTCAACATAATAAAGGCCATATATGATAAACCCACAGCCAGTATTATACTGAACAGCGAGTAGCTGAAAGCATTTCCTCTGAGATCGGGAACCAGACAGGGATGCCCACTCTCCCCACTGTATGTAACATAGTACTGGAGGTCCTAGCCACGGCAATCAGACAAAGCAAAGAAAGACAAGGAATCCAGATTGTTAAAGAAGAAGTTAAACTGTCACTATTTGCCGATGATATGATACTGTACATAAAAAACCCTAAAGACTCCACTCCAAAACTACTAGAACTGATATCGTAATACAGCAAAGTTGCAGGATACAAAATTAACACACAGAAATCTGTAACTTTCCTATACACTAACAATGAACGAGTAGAAAGAGAAATCAGGAAAACAATTCCATTCACCATTGCATCAGAAATAATAAAATACCTATGAGTAAACCTAAGCAAAGAAGTGAAAGACCTATACCCTAAAAACTGTAAGTCTCTCTTAAGAGAAATTAAAGGGGACACTAACAAATGGAAATTCATCCCATGCTCATGGCTAGGAAGAATTAATATCGTCAAAATGGCCATCCTTCCCAAAGCAATATACAGATTTGATGCAATCCCTCTCAAATTACCAGCAACATTCTTCAGTGAATTGGAACAAATAATTCAAAAATTCATATGGAAACACCAAAGACCCCGAATAGCCAAAGCAATCCTGAAAAAGAAGAATAAAGTAGGGGGATCTCACTCCCCAACTTCAAGCTCTACTACAAAGCCATACTAATCAAGACAATCTGGTACTGGCACAAGAACAGAGCCACAGACCAGTGGAACAGATTAGAGACTCCAGAAATTAACCCAAACATATATGGTCAATTAATATTTGATAAAGGATCCATGGACATACAATGGCAAAATGACAGTCTCTTCAACAGATGGGGCTGGCAAAACTGGACAGCTAATGTAGGAGAATGAAACTGGACCATTGTCTCACCCCATATACAAAGGTAAACTCAAAATGGATCAAAGACCTGAATGTAAGTCATGAAACCATTAAACTCTTGGGAAAAAAACATAGGCAAAAACCTCTTAGACATAAACATGAGTGACCTCTTCTTGAACATATCTCCCTGGGCAAGAAAAACAACAGCAAAAATGAGCAAGTGGGACTACATTAAGCTGAAAAGCTCCTGTACAGCAAAAGACACCATCAATAGAACAAAAAGGAACCCTACAGTATGGGAGAATGTATTTGAAAATGACAGATCCGATAAGGGCTTGACGTCCAGAATATATAAAGAGCTCACATGCCTCAACAAACAAAAAACAAATAACCCAATTAAAAAATGGGCAGAGGAACTGAACAGACAGTTCTCTAAAAAAGAAATACAGATGGCCAACAGACACATGAAAAGATGCCCCACATCACTAATTATCAGAGAAATGCAAACTAAAACTACAATGAGGTATCACCTCACACCAGTATGGATAGCTGCCATCCAAAAGACAAACAACAACAAATGTTGGTGAGGCTGTGGAGAAAGGTGAAACCTCCTACACTGCTGGTTGGAATATAAATTAGTTCAACCATTGTGGAAAGCAGTATGGAGGTTCATCAAAATGCTCAAAACAGACCTACCGTTTGACCCAGGAATTCCACTCCTAGGAATTTACCCTAAGAACGCAGCAATCCAGTTTGAGAAAGACAAATGCACCCCTATGTTTATCGCAGCATTATTTAGAAGAGCCAAGAATTGGAAGCAACCTAAATGTCCATCGGTAGATGAATGGATAAAGAAGATGTGGTACAGATACACAATGGAATACTACTCAGCCATAAGAAGTGGAAAAATCCAACCATTTGCAGCAACATGGATGGAGCTGGAGAGTATTATGCTCAGTGAAATAAGGCAAGTGGAGAAAGAGAAATGCCAAATGATTTCACTCATCTGAGGAGTATAAGAACAAAGGAAAAACTGAAGGAACAAAACAGCAGCGGAATTACAGAACCCAAAAATGGACTAACAGGTACCAAAGTGAAGGGAACTGGGGTGGATTGGTGGGCAGGGGGGGATAAGGGGGTAAGAAGAAGGGGGTATTAATATTGCATAGTGGGGGGAGGGAGAAAGGGGAGGGAGGGCTGTACAACACAGAGAGAACAAGTAGTGATTCTACTTTTTGCTATGCTGATGTACAGTGACCACAATGTGGTTTTTTGGGGGGACCTGATATAGGGGAGAGCATAGTAAACATAGTATTCTTCTTGTAAGTGTAGATTAAGGATTTAAAAAAAATCAGTTCTTGTGTGCTGACCTCCAATGAGTTCAAAACAGTGGTATAGAGGGCATGTCAAAGTGTGGGCAAAACGTCTGTTTGTTTCTATGCAGAAGATCAAGGCCTAGCTTGGTTACCCAGAAAATGAACTAAGATACGATATGAGGAGGAGCTTCTGGCATCAGCACTCTCTGAAGGACTTGTGCCAGGGGATGATCATCAAAAAGCCTCTACAGGGATCCGGGCGATGCTGCGGTTGTGGCTGCGTCCACCCCACCGTTTCCTGGACTTGCCATTGGAATGAGGAGGGAGATGTCTAGGCTGGCATGTGCATACAGTGAGAACGAATTTGACCGGATCTGTGCTGTTGGAACTCAACCAGGAGTTGGGAGGGTGCAAGTTGTAGCGCTCCAAAATCTTACGACTATATACTATCTACGGTTATGAGAACATATGGGATGTGAACAGATCCCAGAAATGGGTTGCTTTAATTTGTCTGACTTCTCTCAAACTGTTCAAGTACAGTTGGACAATATGCATCATATCATAGACTAATTTTCACAAATGCCTAGGGTGCGTAAATGGTTTTCATGGCTTCACTGGAGATGGCTGGTAATTATAGATTTGCTTTGTTTATGTCACCATATTCCTATTATGTTAATATGTGTGCACAAGTTAGTTAGTAGTTTAAAACCTATACATACTTAAGGTACTCTACAGGAAGATATGTCAAAGAAATAATCAATCCTCCCATGTTTTCTTCCATATGCTACCTCTATAGCTTTTCTTCTTCCTTCTTATTTACAACCCTTAAATAAAATTCGTGCCTCATATCGAATTTACTGAGTATCATAATTCCTCCAGGTGGTAAAGATACCTCGAGACAAGTACTGGGCATAGAAGCCACAGGGCATAAATCTGCAAAGAAGTAAAAAGCTAAGCTTTTCAAACAATATGGCTTCTCTCTCACTTACCAACTTTACATTTCCTTGTATGGCCCTGGAAGGTGACTGGTTAGCCAGAGACGGGTAAGATTCCTCAAGGGAAGAACAACCTAAGACAGGCACCGTTGCAGGGGGGCTATCAGGTGAGGTGGTGAAGCTTAGAACCTCACCTCAGCAGTGGTGAAGCTTAGAACCTCACCTCCCCCTGACTGTGTTGAGAGAAAGCTTCTGCATCCATGGAGGTTTTATTGCCCTTGTCTCGCTCGGATTAGCACATAGTCTACCGGCACACACCTGATCATCTACAATTGCTCTCTTACAACACTGAAGTATGTTTTCTGCCTTTATCTTGCATCTACCTACCATTTCAGCAGTTTATTAAAAATAAAAATAATAATAAAGGGAGAAATGTGGGATCCACATATAAATCAAGTGTGAGAATCAAACGAATATTCATATTTGACCTGATTGTTTATAGTTCATAATGCGTGATCAAAACCGAAAGTTTCTGTGATGAATGCCCTTGTACTGTTCACCATGTAAGAACTTATTCACTATGTAAGAATTTGTTCACCATGTAAGAGCTTGTTCGTTATGCTTCAGAAGATTGGAGACTGAAGAGAACTAGGCTTGAGATGGATTAATGACTGTGCATTGAGCATTGACCCCCCTATACAGAATTTTATTGTTGTTAACCATTTGATCAATAAATATGAGAGATGCCCTCTCAAAAAAACACAAAAAACAAAAAACAAAAAATCACAGCACTAAAATATATATATATATATATATATATATATATATATATATATATATATATATATATAAAATGTAGACAAGTTGTAAAAGTAGGACCCTCAACCTACAGCTGTAATTTGCCGTTTGAGTTTTGCTGTATATCTGTGTAGTTCGATAATCATTTTTCAAATCTCCTATTTTTTCTCTGTCTCTGAACTTTTCCTCTTTCTGTAGTTGAGGAGTTGACTGCTAACTTACCATTAGCAGTCTGGGTGAAGTATGGGTTACAGTTGGTTCACTACTCAAAGTTGGGTTTTATGTGTTGTTTCTTAGTCAATGCAATTTTTGTTTTTTGTTTGGCTTGTCCTAGGTCTCTGCAATCAATAAAAATAGGCTGACTGAATATTGAATGAAAAAAATCCTTTCTAATCCTGAAATTATGGTTCCACTCATCTTTTCTATGGAGAAAGTTAAACTTTGGCTCTGTCAGAGTTTTATGTTTAGACAAAACTTATATTTTTCTCCCTAGTGTGGAAAAAGAAAGTTTGTAAATTGAAAGACCCATCTTATATATAATAAGTGAAATATTACCAGAATTTTGAGCTGGTTCACCTTAAGTCTCTCTCTCTATATATATTCCTATCAGTCTTTAGCCTCCATTGAACCTATAATTTGGTCAAGCTCCAGTGAACAGGAGTTGTTTTTGAGCTTGATTTAAGGTTACTAGGTATTCCTTGAGTTTATCTCAGGTGAACATAGGAAAGAAAGACTCCATTCATCTTTGAATGTATTAGCTGTGCTCAGTATACAGGCTTGGTCAGGTTCTCTAAAGGCAACACAGCAGTTCTGGCTATGACAGTGGCTTCTAAATTAAGTACTGATTTTATGATATAAAATCCCACTTTTAGGGCACATAAGTCCTTCATCCAGGCCTTACCCCTTTTGATTTTCAAGTTACAACATCTTTGGTTCTGCTGTGTGATCACCATTCTTCAGATCTTCTATGAGAGAAACTCCTAAAATCATCTTTGTTGGTTCCTTTGTATCATCCCTTATATGAGATTCCTATCCTGCTTAATCATATGGCTTTAGAGTTCAAGGACTAACAATATTTCCATCTATATCTTAGCTGATGCCTGAAATCTACTCTGTACAGTTTCTAACAGACTTTAATTCCTTTTATAATGATATTGTATTTAGGAAAGACCAACTCCAAATTTATTGGTCCCTGTCCTTTGAGTTAGATGAAAGGAATCTTGGAGGGTTTTGCTCAAACTGAAGGAGGAAAAGAGAAAAAGAGCATTAAGGCACTGGACACCTGAGAAGAAGCAGGTTTTCAATTTTAAATGAAGTTCAAATTACACATGGGGAAAACAGCATGGATCTGGGAAACTGGGGGTGAAAAGAGGAAGGATCTGATTCCTTTCCAATTTTGTTCCAGTTTCAGATAATGTTATACAATCTGATACCAAGTCTTGATGTTTTTCCTCTCCATTCCTTTTTATTCTGACTGCTTCTTCTTCAGTTCTGCCTCTCATTATCTCAGAGAAAGATGACATCATAATGTCCTACTTTTCACATGCACCTTATATTTTAGTCATGCTGAAATGTTTCTAATACCTGATATGTCTTTCATATCCTCTTAGTTTCAGGCTCTTTCTTCTCAAAAATCACCTTGTGTACTACTGCCAGATTAGTGATACTTTTTCTTCTCAAGGGCCTACAGATTACTATAATAAAGTCCCAACCCTATATTTCAGGCAACACCCTCCACAATCTAGCCCTAGCCTCCTATACAATTTTCTGTTTCACAGAGAAAGGTGATAATTGCAGAGGCCAAAGAAGTTTTGGAGAAAGAAGAAATATACTAGCAAGTACTAAGGAGAGCTTAGGGCTCTCAGAAAGAAAGCCTTGAAACAATCTGTGACAGCCTTTTGGATATGCAGTTATCTCAAACTAAGATAATGCTGTAGAATGAAAGTGACAGCTTAATTATTAGAATAATGACTTTGGAAAAACTTGGTTCAGGAACAAGGTTGCCCTGAGATGCTGGTTAAAGATTCTGATTATCATGACAGGCATATTCCTTGAGTGTGTATAATGACTTGCCAAAGTAGGCCAATATCCTTACTATTCAGATCAGTGATTTTTTTCCTGAGACCATGCATTGTAGTACCAAAGCTTAACTTCTTTTTATATTATCCTATCATTATTTACAAGTGTCATAGTTTCCACCCAACCCCTGCCCCCTGAGCTCACTTCTAGCCCCGCCCTAATTAGATAATCTTTGAGCAATGAAAAATCTATTTTGACCTTGTTATTTATCCAATCTAAACAAATCATAAACACTTTTTCCCTATAATTAATATCTTGGGAAGTAGTCAACTATCCCTGATGTTTCCAACAACCCTAACCAGGGAATATGCCAAGGCCAACTTTGATCAGCAAGGTGAGAGGTGGGAGTTTGTTTGCTTTTTGGAATTTGGATTCTAAAATTATCTTGGGAGATGACCTTAATTTGGGAATTTCCTTCCCAGAAGAGTGTGAGAAAATTTCCAAAAATACACAAAAAAGAATAGCTGTGGTACCCTAAATGTTGAGACTTGTACATTACTGATTGTACATTGTTGGAGTAAAACATATTACAAATCTTTACTTGGGAAAATGGAGTCATTATTTGGGTTATTAAGGGCCCATGGAACCAAAATAGTCTGGATTCAAGAATAGGTACATTTTCTGTAAGGAGTAAGGAGGTCAATGAAAAGTTACATCGAGCCTATTTTGTTTTCCAAAATACAGGAAGATAAAGGAAAAATTCAAAATTGGAGGAAAAGAAATACAGCTTATTTTAAGGACAGTTTGTTGGTTTAAAAACCCCTTTTTGAAAGATAGATAGGGGTTGTGGTATTGAAGGGGTGGCAGAAAATCTCTTTAGTTCACATTATGGATGAGAAAGTAGGCTATAGTTGTTTAAAACACCCAAAATTAAGGATTAAAGATGGAACAATAGGAAGGGAAGACGGACAACTCCCAAAAATACATAAAAGAGAAAAATGCAACAAATGCAGCTAGATCTGAAAATGACCTGAAGACTGCAGAACAGACCACCTACACCCAAGGAAGAAGAGAGGACCACACAGAATAGGGTGATGCAGCAAAGCCAAAATCAAGTGGAACCCAAGCCCTCTCCCCACCTCTGCCTACAGGCAGAAGAAAGAGGAACAGAGTGGGGAGTGGGTAGGAGGCCAGGAACATTCCACATCTGGTTCTGGAAATCTGCTCTGAGAGCATGAGGCCACTTTACAATGGGTTCCAGTGATTATTGGGGATGGACATAAGGGGCAGGTGGAACACTCTGGGAGGCTGAGATTCCAGCCAGTGTGGAGGGCAGCCATGCTCTGCCAGTCCTGAGACCCGAAGCTAAATTATCAGTTTGAAAGACTTACCAGAAGTGGGAGGGGTATCAGAGGAGATTAGGGTTGGACAGAGCTCTCACCTCAGGTTAAATGGCAGGTGGAGGATACCTCTACAGCCATTCCTAAGCCCAAAAGATTGGGAACTCTCAGGAGTCCCAGATGCTGCATCACTCTTGCTGGTAGTGCAGCCCCAAGGCTCCTCTGACCAACAACAAACTTGGCCCAGTGGCAGCATCAGAATTTGTTGCCTGGCAGGTGGAGGGAGACTCTCCCAGCTTGCTTGGCTCCATTTAAGCACAACTGGAGTGGTGCCTAGAGGAGCCAACCCCAAGAGCTCCTGCCTCCCTGTGGGTGTCCAAACCCAGTGCTGCACACCCATCTGGGGCACTTCAGACTGCCCACTCCATTTACCCTGAAGCCTCACCATTGTTGCAGGTCAGGAAGAGGGTAGCCCCATGCACAGCCACCTCAAAAGATATTCCTGAACTAATCACAAAGGCAGCAGCTCGAGCAAACTCCCCACCCAGATTTAAACCACTATAGAAGCCAGACAGAAAGGTGGCCCTGCCCACAGCACAGTAGCTGAGCCCCCAACAAGACAGAAACAATTAGAATCTTGAGTTTCTGGGCACCATAACACACCTTCTTCATAAAGCGGTTACTCTTTAGACCAGAAAGCATATCAGAGACATCTAATATGAAGGAAGAAACACAGAATCCCTGACAAAATGAGCAGGCAGAGGAATGTGATCCAAACAAAACTACAAGACAGATTCCCAGAAGGAAGGCTAAATGGAACACAGATCACTGATATTTTTGATAAGGATTTCAAAATAGAAGTCATAAAAATGTTCACGGAATTACAAAAAAGTATCCAAGATCTCAGGGAGGACTTCAAAAAACAGATAGAAGATCGTAAAAAGAGCCACTTAGAGCTGAAGAATACATTATTGGAAATGAAAATGTAATGAAGGGATTTCAAAATAGACTAGAACATGTAGAGGAGATGGCAAATGAAATAGAAATTAGAGAACAGGAAAACAAAGAAGCTGAGGAACAGAGAGAAAAATGGATCTCTAGGAATGAAAGAGTGATAAGAGAGCTATGTGATCAATCCAAATGAAACAATATTTGCATAATAGGGGTACCAGAAGGAGAAGAGAAAGACAAAGGGATAGAAAGTCTCTTTAAGGAAATAATAGCTGAAAAATTCCCTAATCTGGGGAAGGAAATGGGCACTCAGGTCATGGAAGCACAGAGATTCCCTAACTAAAGGAACCCCAGAAAGAAAACACCAATACATATAATAATTAAAATGGCAAAGATCAAGGATAAGGAGAATGTGTTGAAAGCAGCCAGACAGAGAAAAAATATCACTTATAAAGGAAAGTCTATCAGGCTATCAGCAGACTTTTCAACAAAAAGTTACCTTACAGGCCAGAAGGTAGTGGCATGATGTATTTAATATACTGAAAGAGAAGGATCTCCAGCCAAGAATGTGGTACCCAGCAAGATTATCATTTGAATTTGAAGCAGGTATTAAACAATTTCCAGATAAACAAAAGTTGAAGGAATTCGCTACCACTAAGCCAGTCTTCCATGATATGTTAAAGGAGTTACTGTAGATGGAAATGACCCTAAGGCTAAATAGCTTTCACCAGTGAAAATAAACCCACAGTAAAGGTAGTAGACCAACTAATTACCAAGCAAGTACAAAATTAAAACAAAACAAAAGAGGCAAAATCACTATACACAAAATCAGTCAAGGGATACATGAAAGGTGCAGATTATGATGTCTGATATCAAGAATGTGGAGGAGGAGGAAGAAGAAGAGGAAGAAGAAGAAGAAGAGGAAGAAGAAGAAGAAATACCTTTAGATTGTGTTCAAAATAATCAGCATAAGAAAGCCTGCTATATAGTAAAGAAACTATCCTTGAACCTTTGATAACCACAAACTAAAGCCTACAACACACACACACATGTACACAAATAAGTTAATTTAAAAAAGGGAGAGAGATCAAATTATAACACTAAAGAAAACCATCAATAACAAGAGAAAAGTATAAGAGAGGAAGAAAGGAAGAGAGGAAATATAAAAAACAGCCAGAAAACAGTTAATAAAATGGCAATAAGTACATATCTATCAATAATTACCTTAAATGTATAATGGAGTGATACACTAATCAAAAGACATGGAGTGGCTGAATGAATAAGGAAAGAAGACCCATCTATGTGTGGCCTATAGAGACTCATTTCAGACCCAAAGATGTGCACAGACTAGAAAAGTAGGGATGGAAAAAGATATCATATGCAAATAATATGGAGCAAAACCAGGACTAGCGGTACTTATATCAAAATTGTTTTCAAAACAAAGAAAGTAACAAGTGACAAAGATGACATTACTTAATGATAAAGAGATCAGTCCAGTAAGAGGATCTAATCATTAAAAATATCTGCACCCAACATAGGAGCACCTAAATATGTAAGACAAATACTAACAGAACTAAAGGGAGAAATAGATTGCAACACATTCATTTTAGGGGACTTTAAAACAACACTCACATCAATAGATATACCACACAGAAAATAAATAAGAAAACAGAGGCACTGAACAATACATTAGATCAAATGGACTTAATAGATATCTACAGAACATTCCAGCCAAACGCAGCAGGATACACACTTTTCTCAAGTGTACATGGAATGTTCTCCATAATAGATCACATACTAGGCCACAGAAAGAGCCTCAGCAAATTAAAAAAGATTGAAATTGTATCAAGCAACTTCTCAGACTACAAATGTATGAAACTAGAAATAAATTACACAAAGAAAACAAAAATGTATAAGCACATGGAGGCTAAACAACATACTTCTAAATAATCAACGGATCAATGAAAAAATTAAAACAGAAATCAAGATGTACATGTTTGCAAATAAAAACAAAAACACAATGGCATAAAATATGTGGGACATGGCAAAGGCAGTTCTAAGAGGAAAGTACATAGCAATACAAGCTCACCTCAAGAAATAATAACAATCCCAAATAAACAGTGTAAAATCACAGTGAAAAAAACTAGAAAATGATGAAAAAATGAAATCCTAAGTCACTGGAAAGAGGGAATGTAATAAATATTGAGCAGAAATAAATGAAATAGAGAAGAATAAAACAATAGAAAAAAATCAATGAAACCAGGACCTGGTTCTTTGTGAAAATAAACTAAATAGAAAAACCCCTAGGCAGACTTATCAAGAAAAAAAGAGAGTGCACACACATGAACAAAATCAGGAATGAAGAAGGAATAGTGGTAATGGATACCACAGAAATACAAATAATTATTACAAAATACTATGAAAAATTACATGCCAGTAAATTGACCAACTCAAAGAATGGATAACTTCTTAGAAAAATACAACCTCCCCAGACTGATCCAGGAAGAAACAGAAAATATGAATAGACCAATACCAGCATGAAATCAAACTGGTAATCAAAAAATTGCCCAAAAACAAAACTCCACATACAGACAGCTTCATAGCTGTATTGTACCAAACATTTAAAGTAGAGCTAACATACATCATTCTTAAAGTATTCCAAAAAGTAGAAGAGGAGGGAATAGTTCAAAACTCATTCAATGAGGTCAGCATCACTCTAATACCAAAACATGCAAAGACACCTCAAAAAAAGAAAATTATAGACCAATATCCCTGATGAACATAGATGCAAAAATCCTTAACAAAGTATTAGCAAATTGAATTCAGAAATACATGGAAAGAAAACAAGATGGCAGCATGAGAAGTAAGGCTGAAACCTCTCCCAAAACCACATATACCATGACAATACAGAAAATACAACTAATCCTGAAAGAGAGACCAGGAAGAAGACTGCAACAGATGGCCTACATCTGGTCAAAAGAGAAGACCTCATGGAAAAGGGTAAAGTAGTAAAGCCACCATCAGGTGGGATCCAAGCCATTCCTCCACCCCAGCTCACCAGCGGAAAGAAGAGAAACAGAGTGGATACAGAATAGAAGCCCAGGACTCCTAAATACCCACTCCTGCTCCAAGAGCACAAACCCACATTGCATAGTGCTTTGGAGATTAGCACCAGACAGGGGAAAGCAAAGACAGACAAAATACTTGGAGAGACTCAGATTCCAGCTGTTTGTGGATAACAGGTACACACAACCAGTCACTCTGGGACAAAGGAAAGGCAGGTACTTTTAAAGAATTCCCAACAGCAAGAGGGGGTGCTAAAGGAGTAAGGACTGCACAGAGTTTGCTGCTCAGTAGAAAGCACAGGTGGGCAAATTCATCCTGGTACACTCATCCCAGTAGGTTGGGAATTTTCAGAAGCTTCATGTACTCCATCCCCCTGGCTGGCAGCACAGTGCTGAGGCCCCACATTGTGATATGCAGCCTGCTGCTCCTTCTTCTTTGCTGCCACTGGTTCACAAACTCCTGCCCTTGCCATTGCACCAGACCAGCTGGAGTGTGGGCCCACATATTACAGCCCCAAGGACATAACATAGAGGTTCTTTGCTGCATGCTCAGCACATTGCCTCTTGCATTGGACACAGGGACCCTACCAGGAAACAGAAAAGAGCTCTTCCCTCCTGGAAGGCACTGGCATTGCATGCCTGTGATCCCACAATCTCTCCAGGGATTGGGCAGTCAGTTTCAGACAGTAAAGCATCTGGGCACTAGCAGGTGTGGCTGACACAAAGATATTATTCCATAGTAATAATTAGGAACATGAAACGGTAAAAGAAACTGGTACAACCCAAAATCCCACAAACACCAGAAAGAGGGCTAAGTGAGATGGAAATCACCAATATTCCTGATAAAGATTTCAAAATAAAAATCATAAACATACTCATGTAACAAAAGAAAAATATTCAAGACCTCAGTGAGGATTTCAAGAAAAATATAGAAACTTTGAAAACTACAGTGTCTGAACTGAAACATACGATGGAGGGATTCCAAAGGAGAGTAGATGAGGTAAATTAAATAGAAATTAGAGAACAGGAATACAAAGAAGCTGTGGAAAAACAGAGAGAAAAAAGGATCTCTAGGAATGAAAGAATGTTAAGAGAACTGTGTGACCAATCCAAATGTAACAATACTCGCATTATAGGGTTACCAGAAGAAGAGGAGAGAGAAAAAGGGTTAGAAAGTTTCTCTGAAGAAATAATTGCTGAAAACATCCCCAGTCTCTGGAAGGAAAAAGTCACTCAGGGCATGGAAGCACAGAGATCTCCAAACACAAGGGACCCAATGAAGAGAACACCAAGACATATAATTAAAATGGGAAAGAGCAAGGACAGGAACAGAGTATTAAAAGCAGCCAGAGAGAGAAAAACAATCACCTACAAAGGAAAAACCACCAGGCTATCATCATCAGACTTCTAAGCAGAAACCTTAACAGGCCAGAAGGGAGTGGTATGATATATTTAATGCAATGAAGCAGAAGGGCCTTGAAACAAGAATATTCTACCTGGCAAGATTATCATTTAAATTTGGAGCAGGGGTTAAAGAATTTTCAGGTAAGCAAAGGTTGAGGGAATTTACCTCCACTAAACCACCATCACGCTATCATCAGACTTCTCAGCAGAAACCTTATAGGCCAGAAGGGAGTGGCATGATATACTTAATGCAATTAAGCATAAGGGCCTGGAACCAAGAATACTCTATCTGGAAAGATTATCATTTAAATTTGGAGCAGGGATTAAACAATTTTCAGATAAGCAAAAGTTGAGGGAATTTACCTCCCCTAAACCACCTCTACAGTGTATATTGGGTGGACCGCTAGAGACAGAAGTGTTCCTAAGGCTAAATAGCTGTCATCAGAGAAAATAAAACCATAGCAAAGGAAGAAGACCCATTAATTACTAAGCAAATGCAAAATTAAATCAGCTACCCACAAAGTCAGTTCAGGGATACACAAAGAGTATAGAATATGACACCTAATATATAAAGAGTGGAGGAGGAAGAAAAAGGAGGAAAAAAAAGAACCTTTAGATTATGTTTGAAATAGCATACTAATGAGTTAAGTTAGACTTTTACATAGTAAAGAAGCTGCCATTGAAACTTTGGTAATCATGAATCTAAAGCCTGCAATGGCAATAAGTACATATCTATCAATAATTACCCTAAATGTAAATGGAATCAATGCAGCAATCAAAAGACACAGAGTAATAGAATGGATAAAAAAACAAGACCCATCTATATGCTGCCTCCAAGAGACTCACTTCAAACCCAAAGACATACACAGACTAAAAGTGAAGGGATGGAAAATATATTTCATGCAAAAAACAGGGAGAAAAAAGCAGGAGTTGCAGTACTTGTATCACATAAAATAGACTTCAAAACAAAGAAGTAACAAGAGACAAAGAAGTACATAACATAATGATAAAGGGGATAGTCCAACAAGAGGATATAACCATTATAAATATCTATTCACCCAACATAGGAGCACCCATATATGTGCAACAAATACCAACAGAATTAAGGGGGGAAATAGAATGCAATGCATTTATTTTAGGAGACTACAACACACCACTCACTCCAAAGGACAGATCAAACAGACAAAAAATAAGGAGACAGAGGCACTGAACACCACATTAGAAGAGATGGGCCTAACAGACTTGTACAGAACACTCCATCTAAAAGCAAAGGGATGCCCATTCTGTCAAGTGCACGTGGAATATTTTGCAGAATAGATCACATACTAGGCCACAAAAAGAGCCTCAGGAAATTCAGAAGGATTGGAATTGGACCAACCAGTTTCTCAGACCACAAAAGTATAAAACTAGAAATAAATTGTGCAAAGAAAACTAAGAAACTCACAAACACATGGAGGCTTAACAACATGCTCTGAAATAATCAATGGGTCAATGACCAAATAAAAACTAATCAAGCAATGTATGGAGACAAATGAAAACAACAACTCAATACCCCCCAAAATCTGTGGGATGCAGTAAAGGCAGTTCTAAGAAGTGCCTAATAGAGTAATACAGGCTTGCCTCCAGAAAGAACAATCCCAAATGAACGTTCTCAACTCACAATTAATTAAACTAGAAAAAGAATAACAAATGAGGCCAAAAGTTGGTAGAAGGAGGGACATAATAAAGATCAGAGTAGAAATAAGTAAAATTGAGAGGAATAAAACAATAGAAACAATCAATGAAACCAGACCTGGTTCTTTGAGAAAATCAACAAAATAGATAAACCCTTAGCCAGGCTTATCAAGAAAAAAGTTTAAACACATACACAATTTCAGAAATGAGAAAGGAAAAGTCACTATGTACACCACAGAAATGCAAAGAATTATTAGAGAGTACTTTGAAAAATTATGTGCCAACAAATTGGATAGCCTAAAAGAAAAAGACATCTTTCTAGAAAAATACAACCTTCCAAGACTGGCCAAAGAAGAAACAGAAAATCTGAACAGACCAATTACTAGCAATAAAATTGAATTGGTCATCAAGAAACTACCTAAGATCAAAACCCTGGACCAGATGGCTTCTCCACTGAATTTTATCAAACATTTAGAGAAGGCCTAATAACCATCATCCTTAAAGTTTTCCAAAAAGTAGAAGAGAAGTGGATAATTCCAAACTCATTCTATTAGGCCAGCATCATTCTAATATCAAAACCAGGCAAAGACACCACCAAAAAAGAAAATTACAGACCATTTTTCCTGATGAACATAGATGCGAAAATCCTCAACAAAATATTAGCAAAGCAAATTCAAAAATACATTAAAAATATCATCATCAAGTGGGATTTATTGCAGGCATGCATGGATGGTACAATATTAAAAAATCCATCCAAAGCATACACCACATCAATAAAAAGAAGGACAGAAAGTATATGATCATCTACATAGATGCTGAAAAAGCATTTGACAAAATTTGACATCCATTCATGATAAAAACCCTCAAGAAAATGGGCAGAGAGGGCAAGTTACCTCAAAATTGTAAAGGCCAAATATGACAAATCCGCAGCCAACATCATACTTAAAAGTGAAAAGCTGAAAGCTTTTCCTCTATGATTAGGAACAAGACAGGGATGCTCACTCTCATCACTTTTATTCAACATAGCACTGGAGGTCCTAGCCATGGCAATCAGACAACACAAAGGAATAAAAGGCATCCAGATTGGTAAGGAAGAAGTTAACTGTCACTGTTTGCAGATGACATGATACTGCACCTAAAAGTCCCAAAAGAATCCACCCCAAAACTTCTAGAATTAATAACTAAATTCAGCAAAGTTGCAGGATACAAAATTAACATACAGAAGTCTATTGCATTCCTATATGCTAATGATGAACTAGCAGAAAGAGAAATCAGGAAAGTAATTGCATTTACAATTGCATCGAAAAGAATGAAATACTTAGGAATAAACCTAACCAAGGAACTGAAAGACCTACACCCTGAAGACACCAAGATACTCATGAGAGAAATTAAAGAAAACACTAATAAATGGAAATACATCCCATGCTCATGGATATGAAGAATTAATATTGTCAAAATGGCTATCCTGCCTAAAGCAATCTACAGATTCAGTGCAATCCCTATCAAAATCCCAACAGCATTCTTCAAAGAACTAGAGCAAATAGTTCTAAAATGCATATGGAACCACAAAAGACCCCAAATAGCCAAAGCAATCCTGAGAAGAAAGAAAAAAGTGGGGGGGGGGGTATTATGCTCCCCAACTTTGAGCTCTACTACAAAGCTACAGTAATCAAGGCAATTTGATACTGACACAAGAACAGATCCATAGACCAATGGAACAGACCAGAGAGCCCATAAATAAACCCAAGTATACATGGTCAATTAGTTTATGATAAAGGAGCCATGGGTATGCAATTGGTAAATGACAGCCGCTTCAACAACTGGTGTTGGCAAAACTGGATAGCTACATGTAAGAGAATGAAACTAAATTGGATTAATGTCTAACTTCATACACAAAAGTAAACTTGAAATGGATCAAATACCTAAATGTGTCATGAAACCATAAAAGTCAGAAGAAAACATAGACAAAAATTTCTTGAATATAAACATGAGTAATTTTTTCTGAATGCATCTCCTCAGGCAAGGGATACAAAAGCAGCAAAAGTGAACAAATGGTACTACATCAAACTAAAAACTCCGAACAGCAAAGGACAACATCAGTAGAACAAGGAGGTATCCTACAGTATGGGAGAATGTATTCATAAATGACATATCCAATAAAGGGTTAACATCCAAAAGAGATATAAAGAACTCACATGCCTCACCACCTGAAAAGCAAATAACCTGAATAAATTTGATGGAGGACGTGAACTTTCTCCAAAGATGATATTCAGATGACCAAGAAGCACATGAAAAGATGTTCTACATCACTATTCACCAGGGAAATGCAAATTAAAACCACAATGAGATATCACCTCACACCAGTTAGGATGGCCATCATCCAAAAGAAAAGGAACAACAAATACTGGTGAGGATGAAGAGAAGTGGGAACCCTCCTACACTGTTGGTGGGAATGTAAATTAGTTCAACCATTGTGGAAAGCAATAAGAAGGTTCCTCAAAATATTAAAAGTAGGAATCCACTCCTAGGAATTTACCCAAAGAAAACAAGATCCCAGATTCAAAAAGATATATGCACCCCTATGTTTATTGCAGCACTATATACAATAGTCAACAAATGGAAGCAGCCTAAGTGTCCGTCAGTAGATGAATGGATAAGGATTATGTGGTACATATACACAATGGAATATTATTCAGCCATAAGAAGAAAACAAATCCTACCATTTGCAACAACATGGATGGAGCTAGAGGGTATTATGCTCAGTGTAATAAGCCAGGCAGAGAAAGACAAGTATCAAATGACTTCATTATTTGTGGAGTATAACAATGAAGTAAAAGTGAAGGAACAAAACAGCAACGGACTCACAGATTCCAAGAAGGGACTAGTGGTTTCCAAAGGGAAGAGGTGGGGATGGATGGAGAGGGTGATTAAGGGGCATTATGATTAGCACACATAATATAGGGGGTCACAGGGAAGTCAGTATAGCACAGAGAAGACAAGTAGTGACTCTATAGCATCTAACTATTCTGATGGACAGTTACTGCAATGGGGTATGTGGTGGGACTTGATACAATATGGGTGAATGAAGTACTACAATGTTGCTCATATGACACCTTTATAAGATTATATATCAATGATACCTTAATAAACAAAAGCTGTTAAAGAACAGCCAAAAAATTATGAGAAAGGTCATCCATTATGACGATGTGGGATTTATTCCAGGCATGCAAGGATGGTACAATATTAAAAAATCAGTCAATATCATACCCCACATTAACATAAAGCAGGATTAGAACCACATGATCACCTCAATACATGCTGAAGAAGCATTTCACAAAATTTCACATACATTCATGATAAAAAATTTTGACAAAATGAATATAGAGTGTATGTACCTCAACATAATAAAGGCCATGGATCACAAACCCACAGGCAACATCATACCTAATAGTGAAAAACTGGAAGCTTTTTCTCTATGATTCGGTACAAGACAAGGATGCACACTCTCCCCACTTTTATTCAACATGGTACTGGAGGTCCTAGACATAGCAATGAGGCAAAACAAAAAAATGAAAGGTGATGTTGAGAGGCGGAGCCAACATGGTGGCGTGAGTAGGACAGTGGGAATCTCCTCCCAAAAACATATATATTTTTGAAAATACAACAAATACAACTAATCCTAAAAGAGAGACCAGAAGACACAGGACAACAGTCAGACTACATCCACACGTGTGAGAGCCCAGCGCCTGGTGAAAGGGGTAGGATACAACTCCCGGCCTGGCGGGACCCGAGCACACCTCCTCACAGCTCCCAGCGGGAGGGAGAGGGAGCCCAGGACTGCTAAACACCAAGCTCCAGCCACCCGCACCAGAGCACAGACACACTGCATGTGTGGAGGGCTGGAAACTAGGGAAACAGGGCAGTAAGACCTCTGAGTGGGTTCCGAAGCTGATACCCCTGTGACAAAGAAAAGCGAGTGCTTTTTGAAAGTCTTAAAGGGACAGGGATGTAACAGCTGGATGGAAACAACACAGGTCACAGCCCAGTGGCTGGAAATTACAGGGAAAACTGGGCGCACTAACCCCCTGGGCAACAGCTCTGAGAACCCTCATGGAGGGAAACAGCCAAAGAGCCCCCCTGCCCATTACCCCTTTGGGCGCTGCGAAAGCAGAGAAGCAGCCTGAGGCAGAACACACCCTCAGAAAGAAAGATTCCTCCACACTCTCTGGGCAAGACACAAAGACCCAGTCTACACGCAACTACCCAACACAAGCCATTAGGGGTCGCATTTGTCCCAGTAAAGAAAGGCCAGTAGCAAGTGAAAAGTTTGGCCCTCCCAGCTGTCAATAGCACCTGTCAACATGAAAAGGCAAAAAAATATGATCCAGACAAGACTAACCCAGACAGCTTCGGCATCTGCTACATTTTCCCCTGAGAAGGAAACTGGGGAGATAGATTTAACCAGTCTTTCTGAAAAAGAATTCAAAACAAAAGTCATAAAAATGCTGATGGACTTGCAGAGAAATATGCAAGGACTAAAGAAGGAGAATACAAAAATAAAACAAGCTCTGGAAGGACTTCAAAACAGAATGGACGAGATGCAAGAGACCATTAATGGACTAGAAAACAGAAAACAGGAACACAGAGAAGCTAATGCAGAGAGAGATAAAAGGATCTCCAGGAATGAAAGAATTCTAAGAGAGCTGAGTGACCAATCGAAATGGAACAATATCCACATTATAGGGGAACCAGAAGAAGAAGAGAGAGAAAAAGGGATAGAAAGTGTCTTTGAAGAAATAATTGCCGAAAACTTCCCCAAACTAGGGGAAGAAATGGCCTCTCAGATGACAGAGGTACGCAGAACTCCCATGACAAGGGATCCAAGGAGGGCAACACCAAGACACATAATTATTAAAATGGCAAAGATCAAAGACAAGGACAAAGTATTAAAGGCAGCCAGAGAGAAACAAAAGGTTACCTATAAAGGAAAACCCATCAGGCTATCATCAGACTTCTCAACAGAAACCCTACAGGCCAGAAGAGAATGGCATGATATACTTAATGCAAGGAAACAGAAGGGCCTTGAACCAAGACTACTGTATCCATCACGAATATCATTTGAATATGAAGGAGGGATTAAACAATTCTCAGACAAGCAAAAGTTGAGGGAATTTGTCTCCCAAAAACCACCTCTACAGGGCATCCTACAGGGACTGCTCTAGATGGGAGCACTCCTAAAACGAGCACAGAACCAAACACCCAACATATGAAGAAGGGAGGAGGAGGAATAAGAAGGGAGAAAAATAAAGAATAATCAGTCCATGCTTATAATAGCTCAACAAGCAAGTTAAGTTAGACAGTAAGATAGTAAAGAAGCTAACCATGAACCTTTGGTAACCACAAACTTAAAGCATGCAATGGCAATAAGTACATACCTATCAATAATCACCCTAAATGTAAATGGACCGAAGGCACCAATCAAAAGACAAAGCGTAATAGAATGGATAAAAAAGCAAGATCCATCCATATGCTGCTTACAAGAGACTCACCTCAAACCCAAAGATATGCACAGACTTAAAGTCAAGGGATGGAAAAAGATATTTCATGCAAACAACAGAGAGAAGAAAGCAGGTGTTGCAATTCTGGAATCAGACAAAACAGACTTCAAAATAAAGAAAGTAACAAAAGATAAAGAAGGACATTACATAATGATAAAGGGCTCTGTCCAACAAGAGGATATAACCATCATAAATATATATGCACCCAATACAGGAGCACCAATGTATGTAAAACAAATACTAACAGAACTAAAGGAGGAAATAGAATGCAGTGCATTCATTCTGGGAGACTTCAACACACCACTCACTCCAAAGGACAGATCTACCAGACAGAAAATAAGTGAGGACACAGAGGCACTGAACAACACACTAGAACAGATGGAACTAATAGACATCTACAGAACTCTATATCCAAAAGCAACAGGATATACATTCTTCTCAAGTGCACATGGAACATTCTCCAGAATAGACCACATACTAGGCCACAAAAAGAGCCTCGGTAAATTCCGAAAGATTGAAATCCTACCAACCAACTTTTCAGACCACAAAGGCATAAAACTAGAAATAAACTGTACAAAGAAAGCAAAACGGCTCAAAAACACATGGAGGCTTAACAACACACTCCTAAATAATCAATGGATAAATGACCAAATCAAAATGGAGATCCAGCAATATATGGAAACAAACGACAACAACAACACAAAGCCCCAACTACTGTGGGACACAGCAAAAGCAGTCTTAAGAGGAAAGTATATAGCAATCCAGGCATATTTAAAAAAGGAAGAACAATCCCAGATGAATGATCTAATGTCACAATTATCGAAATTGGAATAAGAAGAACAAATGAGGCCTAAGGTCAGCAGAAGGAGGGACATGATAAAGATCAGAGAAGAAATAAATAAAATTGAGAAGAACAAAACAAGAGCAAAAATCAATGAAACCAAGAGCTACTTCTTTGAGAGAATAAACAAAATAGAAAAGCCTCTATCCAGACTTATTAAGAGGAAAAGAGAGTCAACACAAATCAACATAATCAGAAACGAGGAAGGAAAAATCACGACGGACCCCACAGAAATACAAAGAGTAATTAGAGAGTACTATGAAAACCTATATGCTAACAAGCTGGGAAACCTAGGAGAAATGGACAACTTCCTAGAAAAATACAATCTTCCAAGACTGACCCAGAAAGAAACAGAAAATCTAAACAGACCAATTACCAGGAATGAAATTGAAGTGGTAATCAAAAAACTACCAAACAAAAAAAACCCCAGGCCAGATGGATTCACCTCTGAATTTTATCAGACATACAGGGAAGACATGATACCCATTCTCCTTAAAGTTTTCCAAAAAATAGAAGAGGAGGGGATACTCCCATACTCATTCTATGAAGCTAACATCACCCTAATACCAAAACCAGGCAAAGACCCCACCAAAAAAGAAAACTACAGACTAATGTCACTGATGAATGAAGATGCAAAATTATTCAACAAAATATTAGCAAACCGAAGTCAAAAATATATCAAAAGGATCGTACACCATGACCACGTGGGATTCATCCCAGGGATGCAAGGACGGTACGACATTCGAATATCCATCAACATCATCCACCACATCAACAAAAAGAAAGACAAAAACCACATGATCACCTTCATAGATGCTGAAAAAGGATTTGACAAAATTCAACATGCATTCGTGAAAAAAACTCTCAGCAAAATGGGAATAGAGGGCAAGTACCTCAACATAATAAAGGCCGTTTATGATAAATCTACAGCCAACATTATATTGAACAGCTTCTCCTCTGATATCGGGAACTAGACAGGGATGTCCACTCTCCCCACTGTTATTTAACATAGTACTGGAGGTCCTAGCCACGGCAATCAGACAAAACGAAAAAATACAAGGAATCCAGATTGGTAAAGAAGAAGTTAAACTGTCACTATTTGCAGATGACATGATACTGTACATAAAAATCCCTAAAGACTCCACTCCAAAATTACTAGAACTGATATCGGAATACAGAAAAGTTGAAGGATACAAAATTAACACACAGAAATCTGTGGCTTTCCTATACACTAACAATGAACCAACAGAAAGAGAAATCAGGAAAACAACTCCATTCACAATTGCATAAAAAAAAATACCTAGGGATAAACCTAACCAAAGAAGTGAAAGACTTATACTCTGAAAACTACAAGTCACTCTTAAGAGAAATTAAAGGGGACACTAACAGATGGAAACTCATCCCATGCTCCTGACTAGGAAGAATTAATATCGTCAAAATGGCCATCCTGCCCAAAGCAATATACAGATTTGATGCAATCCCTATCAAACTACCAGCAACATTCTTCAATGAATTGGAACAAATAATTCAAAAATTCATATGGAAACACCAAAGACACCGAATAGCGAAAGCAATCTTGAGAAAGACGAATAAAGTAGGTGGGATCTCACTCCCCAACTTCAAGCTCTACTATAAAGCCATAGTAATCAAGACAATTTGGTACTGGCACAAGAACAGAGCCACAGACCAAAGGAACAGACTAAACAATCCAGACATTAACCCAGACATATATGGTCAATTAATATTTGGTAAAGGAGCCATGAACATACAATGGCGAAATGACAGTCTCTTCAACAGATGGTGCTGGCAAAACTGGACAGCTTCATGTAGAAGAATGAAACTGGACCATTGTCTAACCCCATATACAAAAGTAAACTCAAAATGGATCAAAGACCTGAATGTAAGTTATGAAACCATTAAACTCTTGGAAAAAAACATAGGCAAAAACCTCTTAGACATAAACATGAGTGACCTCTTCTGGATCATATCTCCCCAGGCAAGGAAAACAACAGCAAAAATGAATAAGTGGGACTATATTAAGCTGAAAAGCTTCTGTACAGCAAAAGACACCATCAATAGAACAAAAAGGAACCCTATAGTATGGGAGAATATATTTGAAAATAACAGATCCGATAAAGGCTTGACGTCCAGAATATATAAAGAGCTCACGTGCCTCAAGAAACAAAAAACAAATAACCCAATTAAAAAATGGGCAGAGGAACTGAACAGACAGCTCTCCAAAAAAGAAACACAGATGGCCAACAGACACATGAAAAGATGCTCCACATCGCTAATTATCCGAGAAATGCAAATTAAAACTACAATGAGGTATCACCTCACACCAGTAAGGATGGCTGCCATCCAAAAGACAAGCAACAGCAAATGTTGGTGAGGCTGTGGAGAAAGGGGAACCCTCCTACACTGCTGGTGGGAATGTAAATTAGTTCAACCATTGTGGAAAGCAGTATGGAGCTTCATCAAAATGCTCAAAACAGACTTACCATTTGACTCAGGAATTCCACTTCTAGGAATTTACCCTAAGAATGCAGCAATCAAGTTTGAGAAACACAGATGCACCCCTATGTTTATCGCAGCACTATTTACAATAGCCAAGAATTGTAAGCAACCTAAATGTCCATCAATAGATGAATGGATAAAGAAGATGTGGTACATATACGCAATGGAATACTACTCAGCCATAAGAAGAGGCAAACCCTACCATTTGCAGCAACATGGATGGAGCTAGAAGGTCTTATGCTCAGTGAAATAAGCCACGCGGATAAAGAGAAATGCCAAATGATTTCACTCATCTGTGGAGTATAAGAACAAAGGAAAAACTGAAGGAACAAAACATCAGCAGAATCACAGAACCCAAGAATGGACTAACAAGTACCAAAGTGAAAGGGACTGTGGAGGATGGGTTGGTAGGGAGGGATAAGGAGGGGGGAAGAAGAAGAGGGGTATTAAGATTAGCATGCATGTGGGGGTGGGAGAAAGGGGAGGGCTGTACAACACAGAGAAGACAAGAGGTAATTCTACAACACTTTGCTATGCTGATGGACTGTGACTGTAAAGGGGTTTATAGGGGGGACCTGGTATAGGGGAGAGCCTAGTAAACATAATATTCATCATGTAAGTGTAGATTAATGATAACAAAAAAAAGAAAGAAAGAGAACTGTGATTACTCCCTTATAGGATAAAACTAACTGTAAATCAACGATTAATGCATGCTTTAAATGTCCTTAATTTTGACCACTTAAAGGGTGTCAGATGATCAGCTATGGAGGTACATGTTTCTGATTATATTCCTTTCTCTTAAAGAAAAAAAGCAGTTCCTTTGTGGTGACCTCCAATGAGTTCTACACAATGGTATAAAGGGCATATCAAAGTGTAGACAAAGGGTCTGTTTGTGTTTATACAGAGGATGAAAGCCTAATTTGGCTACCCAGAAAATGAACTAAGATACGATATGAAAAAGAACTTCCAATATCAGCACTCTCTGGAAGATTCATACCAGAAGATGATCATCAAGAAACCCCAACAAGATCCACGTGCTGCTACAGCTGTAGATGCACTCATCCCACTGGCTCCTGGACTTGCTATGGGAATGAAGAAGGAGATATCTAAGCTGGCCTGTGCATACAGTAAAACAACAAATTTGACTGGATCTATACTGTTGGAACTCAACCAAGAATTAGGAGAAGTGCAAATTGTAGCACTCCAAAATCTTACAACTACAGACTATCTACTGTTAAAAGAACATATGGGATGTGAACAGTCCCCAAGAATGGGTTGTTTTAATTTGTCTGATATCTCTCAGACTGTTCAAGTTCAGTTGGACAATATCCACCATATCATAGATAAGTTTTCACAAATGCCTAGGGTGCCTAACTGGTTTTCTTGGTTTCACTGGAGATGGCTGGTAACTATAGATCTGCTTTGGTTATGTAACTGTACTGCTATTATGTTAATGTGTGTGCACAATTTAATTAGTAGTTTAAAACCTATACATGCTTATGTTACTCTACAAGAAGATATGTCAAAGAAATAATCAATCTTCCCAGGTTTTCTTCTGCCTGCTACTTCTATAGCTTTTCTTCTTCCTTCCTAATTACAACCCTTTAATAGAATTCGTGCCTCATATCGAATTTACTGAGTATCATTATTCTTCCAAGTGGTAAAGATACCTCAAGACAAATGCTGGGCATAGAAGCCACAGGGCATAAATCTGCAAAGAAGTAAAAAGCTAACATTTTCAAACAATATGGCTTCTCTCTCACTTACCAACTTTACATTTCCCTGTATGGCCCCGGAAGATGACTGGTTAGCCAGAGACGGGTATGATTCCTCAAGGGAGGAACAACCTAAGACAGGCACAGTCGCAGGGGGGCCATCAGGTGAGAAATTGGGGATCAACAGAGGTGAGGCTTAGAACCTCACCCCCCCCCCCCTGTTTTGAGAGAAATCTGCTGCATCTGTGGATGTTTTATTGCCCTTGTCTAGCTTGGATTAACACTTAGTCTACAGGCACAAACCTGATCATCTACATTTGCTCTCTTACAACACTAAACTATGTTTTCTACCTTTATCTTTCATCTACCTACCACTTCAGCATTTTATTAAAAATAATAATAATAAAGAGAGAAATGTGGTATCCACATATAAATCAAGTATAAAAATCAAACAAATATCCATATTTGAACTGATTGTTTATAGTTCATAATGCATGATCAAAACCAAAAGTTTCTGTGATGACTGCCCTTGTACTGTTCATCGTGTAACTTATTCAGTATGTAATAATTTGTTCTCCATGTAAGAAGTTGTTCGTTATGCTTCAGAAGATTGGAGACTGACGAAAATTAGGCTTGGGGTGGATTAATGATTGTGCATTGAGCATTGACTCCCCTATACAGAATTTTATTGTTGTTAACAACCATTTGATCAATAAATATGAGAGATGCCCTCTCAAAAAAAAAGTACACACTTCCAATTGTAAAATAAATAAGTAACTGGGATGTAATGTATAGCATAAGGAATATAGTCAAAATATTGTAACAACTTTGTATGGTAATAGCTGGTACCTAGAATTATCATGTATGTAAATGTTGAATCACTGTGTTGTACACTTGAAACTAATGTAATACTGTGTGTCAACTACCCTTCAATAAAAAAAAATTAAAGGTGTCAAAATTGGTAAGGAAGAAGTTAAACTCTGTTTGTAGATGACATGATATTATATGTAGAAAAGTGTAAAGAATTCACCAAGAAACTATTAGAAGTAATAACTGAATTCACCAAAGTTGCAGGATACAAAATTAATACACAGAAATCTGTTGCATTCCTTTATACTAACAATGAACTAGTAGAAAGAGAAATTAGGGAAACAATTTCACTGAAGATAACAAAATACCGAGGAACAAACCTAACCAAGGAGGTGAAAGATCTATTCTCTGAAAACTAGAAGACACTCATGAGAGAAATTAGAGAAGACAACAATAAATGGAAATGATCCACTGCTCATGTACAGAAAGAATTAATATTGTCAAAATGGCTGTCCTACCCAAAGCAATTTACAGATTCAATGCAATCTCTGTCAAAATACTGACAGCATTCTTCAATGAACTAGAACAAATAGTTCTAAAACTCCTATGGCACTACAAAGACGCTGAACAGCCATTGTGATCATGAGAAAGAAGAACACAGCTGGGAGGATTACACCCCCTGACTTCAAGTTCTACTACAAAGCTATAGTAATCAAAACGATTACAGACCTGTTTATAAATGGAACAGAATAGAGAGCCCAGATACAAACTCATGCATATATGATCAATTAATATATAACAAGGGAGCCATGAATATACAATGGGGAAAGTACAGGCTCTTCAACAGGTGTTGGTAAAATCAGACAGCTACATGTTAGAGAATGAAACTGGATTATTGTCTAACTCCATACACAAAAGTAAAATAGATATGGATCAAAGACCTGAATATAAATCATGAAACCATAAAACTCTTAGAAGGAAACATAGGCAAAAATCTCTTGAATATAAACATGAGCAACTTTTTTCTGAACACATCTGGGGTAAGGGAAAGAAAAGCAAAAATGAACAAGTGGGACTACATCAACTGAAAAGCTCCTGTACAGCAAAGGACACCATCAGCAGAACAAAAAGGCATTGTACAATATGGGGGAAACTATTTGGAAATGATTTATCCAATATGAGGTTAACATCCAAAAGGTATAAAGAATTCACATGCCTCAACACCCAAAAATTAATAACTCAATTAAAAAATGGGTGGAGGACCTGAACAGACACCTCTTCAGAGAAGAAATACAGATGGCCAACATGCACATGAAAAGATGCTCCACATCGCTAATCATCAGGGAAATGCAAATTAAAACCACAATGAGATATCACCTCACACCAGTTAGAATAGCGACCATCCAAGAGAGAAGAAATAACAAATGTTGTCAAGGATGTGGAGAAAAAAAGAACCCTCCTGCACTGTTGGTTGGAGTGCAAATTCGTAGAACCACTGTGGAAAGAAGTGTGGAGGTTCCTCAAAATACTAAAAATAGAAATACCATTTGACCTGTAAATTTACTACTAGTAATTGACCTGAAGAAAACAAAATCCCTGATTCAAAAAGATATATGTACCCTTATGTTTATCACCACAGTGTTTGCAATAGCCAAGATATGGAAGCAATCTAAGTGTCCATCTATAGATGGCTGGATAAAAAATATGTGGTACATATACACAATGAAATATTATTCATTTATAAAAAGAAAAGAAATCCTGCCATTTGCAACAACATGGATGGATCTAGAGGGTATTATGCTCAGTGAAATAAGCCAGGGAGAGAAAGACAAATATCATATGATTCCACTTATTTGTGGAATATAAACAAAGTAAAACAGAAGGAACAAAACAGCAGTAGACTCACAGACACTGAGAAGTGATTAGTTGTTACCAAGGGGTAGGGGATGGGTCAGGGGCAGGTGGGGGAGGTGGATGGGGACTGTTGAATTACTGTGATGTACATTTGATTTAAAAAAAAGGAAAGAAACTATGAAAAATAAAGCAGCCAAAATTCCAGAGTAAGGTTACAAACTTTTATTACTTTTATGCTTGGAATTTGAAAAAGAAGTTCAAATAGAAAATCCTCAGTTTAAAAATAGGAATGACAACTATGTAAGTTGCAGAGGGCATATTTTATGTTGTCAGTTTGTTTCTATAATGGATTGCAAAGAGAAAGACAACTTGTTTCTTGTCCTGTATATTGACCACCCACCTCATTATTTATAATTGCCTGTGCTTTTTTCTTACTCATAATTTTTACAAGGTATTAGCATTTTCAGTTTGATACATCAATGTAGACTGAGGTATGGCCAAGCAGAAATCACTCACTGTGTGGCCCTAAAGAACTTAAGAATGACCTTGTTTGAGAATGGGAGGACTTGATGATGGATGAAGCCAAATAACTCTGTCTTTCATGATTGACCTATCATATCTGTATTTCACTTTAAGGTTGATTTTATTTTAATTCTATACCATTTCTTATTTATAACAAGTCCTCTGTTTTATAAATGAAGAGTTTTTAGTTATACTAAACCACGACTCCTTCAAGAAAGGAGAAAAACTCATTGTAATTTTCTACCGAAAGAAGTCAGTGTCAATATAGTGGCAAGAACACAATAGTCTGTGAGCCAGTATAGGTCTGAGTGTAAGTCCTGGTTTATATACATACTAGTTGTGTGATCTTGGGCAAGTCACTTAAGCTAGATGATACTTAATTTTGTCATCTGTAAAATGAAGATAACAAGGATAGGAGGCAGCAAAACAGTATCAAAGAAAGACCAGAAGAAAAAAATTTGTAGTATTGTACAAGTCAAAAGAGCATTTTAAGAAAGAATGTGGTCATTGATTTCAAATGTTTTCAAAAGTTCAAAGAGAATGACGTTCATGAAATGGTAATTGGATTACATAAATAGAAAGCCAGTGGTGACCTTGGAGAAAACATTTTCAATAGAGTATTGCATTTAGAACCAAAATACAATGGTTAAAACTTTTAAAAGGGCTTCTGGTTTTCATTTATATTGTCATCAATAATAAAAAGAGAAAAAAGGATGAATGAGGCATATTAGTTTCCTATTGTGTAACAAATTATCACAAACTTAAAACAACACCCACTTATTTTTTCGGAGTTTTCATGGTTTGGGAGTTCAGGTACAATACAAGTTAGCTGAGTCCTCAACTTAGGGTCTCATAGGGATGTAATCAGGTTGTCATCCAGAACTTTGACCTCATCTGAGGCTAGGGATCTTCCTCCAAGGCCACTGGTTGTTGGCAGAATTCATTCCTTGTTATTGTATGATTGGGATTCCATTTTCTTGCTATTGGCCAGGAACCAGTCTCAGTTCCTAGAGGCCACTATCATGCTCATGACACATGGCCTTCTTCTCTCACAACATGGCTGTTTGCTTTCTTTCAGGCCATCAGGAGAGAGATCTCTCTGTTCAAATCTTTTTGACTTTTCTTCTATGACCTCTAAAAAGAGGTCACCTTATTAAGCAGTCACACCCAAGAGAATATCCTGTTTGGTTAACTGAAAAACAAACAAATTTGTACCCTAACACAGGAACAAAATTCCCTTATAGTCAGGTCCAACCCACATTCAACTGGAGGAGATTATACAAGGCTTGTACACCAGGGAGTAAGGATCCTGACAGCCATCTTCTGATTCTGCCCACCAAAGAGGAAATATGTAGGAGGGATTTTTTAGGGAGGAAAATGTGGTCTAAAGCCAACCAGAATAATCTTCCAAAGAGTGGCAACCATGGAACTATGGATTTAAAAATAGGAATGTATGGATGATTGGTTAAGGTGCTTCAGGTAGATGTGCATTTCATCCCAGAAATCTTTTCTGGAAAGATGAGTATGAAAATTTAGTTTGAATATAAATACTCCAACAGAAAGGGATTATCAGAAACCTTTGCCTTTTGAGTACAGGTGAGGTCTCCTGGCTAAATTATAGCAAAATCTGGGAATGTAGCCAAAGGTTTCCAGACCAAGGCAGGATTTTTCAGTGTTGAAAGAAGTTCTTAAAACAGGCACATGAAGCATTAAAGGAGGAAGCAATAAGGAAGCAGAATACCATCCAGTTGCCTGATATTAGGTACCCTTTAGTGTGGAGGAGCAGACTGTTCCTTATTTCCCTGAGTAAGATCAATTTGTATTAAGTACTAAGAAGCATTAAGAAGAAATTTAAGCTAGCTTTGTAAAAAGAAGAGTCTATTGGCCTGATTTAAAACTTTAAATTCTATACTTCATAAAACACTATAATAAAGCAGAAAAATATAGTATCACTATAGAATTTACTACTTTATATCTAATATACTGATTCATTCAAAAATATCTCCTAAGCTTTTACTATTTCTATTTATGTACTTGGCTAAGATGTTCTCTGAACGTCCTTAGGGCAGGTAGCATGTCACACTCATCTTGGTGTTCTCAGCAAATTTAGCCCAGGGATTGAGAAATGGTAAGCCCTACAAGGTGTTACTGACTGGTATTGAATTGGTGCCAGTATTATGCTTGAGAATCATAACAGATCTATTTTTGTCTGGGACTGATATAAGTAAGTTTCACAGGGTTGGCCTGACCTCCTACTGTTTTCTTTGTTTTTCTTTTTTGATTGAAATATAGTTGGTATACAATATTATATTGGTTTCAAGTGTACAACAGTGTTTCACCAATTATATACATTACAAATAATATGATTAAGTGTACTTACTGTCAACATACAAAGATAATACAATATTATTTACTATATTCCCTATGCTGTACTTTCATCCCTGTGACTGATTTATTTTATAATTAGAAATTTGTACCTCTTCATCCCCTTTACTTATTTTGCCCATCCTCCCCACCCCTCTCCAAGAAGGCAACCACTGGTATATTCTTAATGTACATGAGTCTATCTCTATTTTATTTGTCCATTTATTTTTTTTAGATTCCACATGTAAGTGAAATCATATGGCATTTGTCTTTCTTTGACTTATTTCCCTTAGCATAATATACCCTACAGTTCCATCCATGTTGTCACAAATGGCAATATTTCATTATTGTTTATGGCTGAGCAATATTCCATTGTATAAATGTAAAACATATTCCTTATCCATTCATCTATTAATGGACATTTAGGTTGCCTCCATATCTTGGCTATTGTAAATAATGCTGCAATAAAGAGGAGTGCATGTAGCTTTTTGAATTAGTGTTTTTTTCTCTAGGTCAATTCCCAGAAGTGGAATTACTGGTCATATGGTATTTCTGTTTTATTTTTTTGAGGAACCTCCATACTCTTTTCCATAGTGGCTGCACTAAGCTACATTCCCACCAACATTTGGGTGTTCCCTTTTATCCACATCCTCACCAACACTTGTTATTTCTTGCCCTTTGAATAGTGACTATTCTGACTGGTGTCAGGTGATATCTCATTGTAGTTTTGATTAGAGACGTTGAGCATCTGTTCATGTGTATGTTGGTCATCTGTATATCAGGTGGAGAAAAGCATTCAAGGCAGGGTAGAAAGTAGAATAAACAAAGGCTTGGAAGTGTGAAATAGACTGACATGTTTAGGGAACAGTATCAGTGTAGGGATGAAATATAAGTTGTAGGTTGTATGCGTGTGTGTTGTGCATGTTTGGGTGTATATGATTGGAGTATAGGCTTTAAAAGTAAGAAAGTATATTAGAAAGAAATGCATAAACTAGATCATAAAGGGACTTGTATACCATTCTAGAGAATTCGAGTTTATCCTCCAGCTATTGGGAAGCAACTAGAGGGTGAAGAGTGAGAAAAAATACTGACATGCAAGGGAAAGAGGAACTGGAGAAGCAAAGACAGAGGTTGATCATCCCTGAGAGGCTTAGTTTTCTTGATTAAGTAAGAGACAGTGTTGTCTGTTGAGAAAAAGAGGACTGTACTTGGGTTCAGATCATCTGAAAATTGGTGAAGGTTTGAATGGTGACTCTGTGGAATGGGAAGAGAAATATGACCAAGAAGGGATGCAAGGCCCAACTAAAATTGGAGAGTGAATTTTTAAATGCCCCAGTCTGCACAATTGTGTGCTTTATTCTGGTAGTGTTTAGCAGCCTGGGTATAGGAGAGAAAAAAAATGCAAATGCCTAAATTGATATAAAGTTGGGGTCAGAGTAAAAATATTATAAAAGGACAAGGGGTAAGAAAGTTGAGAATACTACCAAAATTATCATTAAAAGTGAAACCAGGGAGAAGTTTAACAGATTGAGAAGAAAGTGAGTGACCAAGGAACTGGAAGATTTACTGAGATTTAAAAACTGGTGTAATGGCAATAAGGGAGAGATAGACCTGGATGTCTGGAGCCTGTGGTCAGAGTGTGGTACATAGGAGTTTAAGATGTCAGTTGTGTTGTGACAAATAAGACTTCAAGTGTGGCCATGTATTTTAAAGGGACTGCTCTAGACAGAAATGCCTAATGCTAAATAGCTGACACCAGAGAAAAAAAACCGCAGCAAAGGCAGTAAACCAACTAAATACTAACCAAAAGCAAATTTAAATCAGCCACCCACAAAGTCAGTCAAGGATACACAAAGAGTACAGAATATGACACATATCATATACAGAGTGGAGGAGGAAGAAAAAGAAGGGAGAGAAAAAAGAATCATCAGACTGTGTTTATAGTAGCATAATAAGTGAGTTAAATTAGACTGTTAGATACTAAAGAAGCTGCCCTTGAACCTTTGGTAACCATGAATCTAAAGCCTTCAATGGAAATAAGTACGTATCTATGGATTATCACCTTAAATGTAAATCAAATGAATGTACCAATCAAAAGACACAGAGTTACAGAATGGATAAAACAGCAAGACCCATCTATATGCTGCCTACAAAAGACTCACTTCAAACCCAAAGACACACGCGGACTAAAGGTGAAGGGATGTTGCAGTACTTGTAGCAGACAAAATAGACTTCAAAACAAAGAAACAAGAGATGAAGAAGGACATTACCTAATGATAAAGGGGTGAGTCCAAACAAGAGTATATAACCATTATAAATATGTATGCATCCAACACAGGAGCACCTACATATGTGAAACAAATACTAACAGAATTAAAGTGGGAAATAGAATGCAATGAATACATATTAGAAGATTTCAAAACACCACTCATGACAAAGGACTGATCAGCCAGACAAAGGAGACAGAGGAACTGAACAACAAATTAGAACAGATGGACCTAACAGACATCTGTAGAACATTCCACCCAAAAGCAGCAGAATACACATACTTCTCAAGTGCACATGGAACATTTTCCAGAATAGACCACATAGTAGGCCACAAAAACAGCCTCAGCAAATGCAAAAAGATTGAAATTGTACCAACCAACTTCTCAGATCACAAAGGTATGAAACTAGAAATAAATTGTACAAACACATGGAGGCTTAACAACATGCTCCTAAATAATCAATGGGTCAATGACCAAATTAAAACAGAGATTGAGCAATATATAGAAACAAATGAAAACAATAGCAAAACACCCTAACTTCTGTGGGATGCAGTGCAGGCAGTTCTAAGAGGAAAGTATATAGAAATCCAGGCCTATTTAAAGAAAGAAGATCAATCCCAAATGAATAGTCTAAATTCACAAGTTTTAAAACTGGAAAAGGAAGAATAAATGTGGACCAAAGTCAGTAAGAGGGACATAATAAAGATCAGAGAAGAAATATATAAAATTGAGATGAATAAAACACTAGAAAAAATTAATGAGTCCCAGAGCTGGTTCTTTGAGAAAATAAACAAAATAGATAAACCCCTAGCCAGACTTATCCAGAAAAAAAAGACAATCTACTTACATAAACAGAATCAGAAATAAGAAAGGAAAAAATCACTATGGACATCACAAAAATACAAAGAATTATTAGAGAATACTATGAAAAATTATATGCTAACAAACTGGATAACCTAGAAGAAATGGACAACTTTCTAGAAAAATACAACCTTCCAAGACTGACCCAGGAAGAAAGAAAAACCTGAACAGATGAATTACCAGCAATGAAATTGAATTGGTAATCAGAAAACTACTTAAGAACAAAACCCTGGACCAGATGGCTTCACCACTGAATTTTATCATTTAGAGAAGACATAATACTCATTCTCCTTAAAGTTTTCCAAAAAATAGAAGATGAGGGAATGCTTCCAAACTCATTCTATGAGGCCAGCATCACTCTAATACCAAAACCAGGCAAAGACACCACCAGAAAAGAAAATTGCAGACCAATATTCCTGATGAAAATAGATGCAAAAATGGTCAACAAAATATAAGCAAGCCAAATTAAAAAATACATCAAGAGGATCATACATTATGATCAAGTGGGATTCATCCCAGGAATGCAAGTATGGTACAACATTCGAAATCCATCAACATCATCCACTATATCAATATAAACGACAAAAACAACATGATCATCTCCATAGATGCTGAAAAAACACTTGACAAAATTAAGCATGCATTCATAATAAAAACCCTCAACAAAATGGGTATAGAGGGCAAGTACCTCAACATAATAAAAGCTATATATGACAAACCTACAGCCAACATCATCCTTAACAGTGAAAAGCTGAAAGCTTTTCCTCTAAGATTGGGAACAAGATGAGGATGCTCTCTCTACCCGCTTTTATTCAACGTAATACCGGAGGTCCTCACCATGGCAATCAGACAACACAAAGAAATAAAAGGCATCCAGATTGGTAAGGAAGAAGGTAAACTCTCACTCCACTCCAAAACTACTAGAACTAATATCGGAATTCAGCAAAGTTACAGGATACAATTAACACACAGAAATCTGTGGCTTTCCTATACACTATCAATGAACTAATAGAAAGAGAAATCAGGAAAACAGTTCCATTCACAATTGCATCAAAAAGAATAAAACACCTGGGAATAAACCTAATCGAGGAACTGAAAGACCTATACTCTAAAAACTACAAGACACCTTTGAGAGAAATTGAAGAGGACACTAACAACTGGAAATTCATCCCATGCTCTTGGGTAGGAAGAATTAATATTGTCAAAATGGCCATCCTGCCTAAAGCAACCTGCAGATTCAATGCAATTCCAATCAAAATACAGGCAGCATTCTTCAACTAACTGGAGAAAATAGTTCTAAAATTCATATGGAGCCACAAAAGATCCTGAATAGCCAAAGCAATCCTGAGAAGGAAGAATAAAGCAGGGGGGATCTCACTTCCCAACTTCAAGCTCTACTACAAAGCCACAGTAATCAAGACAATTTGGTACCGGCACAAGAACAGACCCATAGAACAGTGGAACAGAATAGAGAGCCTAGATATTAACTGAAACATATATGGTAAATTAATATACGATTAAGGAGCCATGAATATGTAATGGGGAAATGACAGCCTCTTCAACAGCTGGTGTTGGCAAAACTGGACAGCTACATGTAAGCAATGAAACTGGATCATTGTCTAACCCCATACACAAAAGTAAACTCGAACTGGATCAAAGATCTGAATGTAAATCATGAAACCATAAAACTCTTAGAAAAAAAACAAAGGCAAAAATCTCTTGGACATAAACATGAGCAACTTCTTCATGAACATATCTCCCCAGGCAAGGGAAACAAAAGCAAAAATGAACAATTGGGACTATATCAAGTTGAAAAGCTTCTGTACAGCAAAGGACACCATCAGTAGAACAAAGGCATCCTACAGTATGGGAGAATATATTCATAAATGATATATCTGATAAAGGGTTGACATCCAAAATATATAAAGAGCTCACACACCTCAACAAACAAAAAGCAAATAACCCAATTAAAAAATGGGAAGAGTATTTGAACAGACACTTCTCAAAAGAAGAAATTCAGATGCCAACAGACACATGAAGAGATGCTCCACATTGCTAGTCATCAGAGAAATACAAATTAAAACCACAATGAGATATCACCTCACACCAGTTAGGAAGGCCAACATGCAAAAGAGAAACAACTGCAAATGTTGACAAGGATGTGGAGAAAGGGGAACCCTCCTACACTGGTGGTGGGAATGTAAATTAGTTCAACCATTGTGGAAAGCAGTATGGAGGTTCCTCAAAAAACTATGAATAGAAATACCATTTGAACCAGGAATTCCAGTCCTAGGACTTTACCTTAAGAATGCAGGATCCCAGATTCAAAAAGACATAAGCACTGGTATGTTTATCGCAGCACTATTACAATAGCCAGGAAATGGAAGCAACCTGTGTCCATCAGTAGATGAATGGATAAAGAAGATGTGGTACATATACACAATGGAATATTTTTCAGCCATAAGAAGGAAACAAATCTACCATTTGTAACATCATGGATGGAGCTAGAGGGCATTATGCTTAGTGAAATAAGCCAGGCGGAGAAAGAATGTACCAAATGATTTCACTCATCTGTGGAGTATAAGAACAAAGAAAAAAACTGAAGGAACGAAACAGCAGCAGACTCACTGAACCAAGAATGGACAAAGAGTTACCAAAGGGAAAGGGACTGAGGAGGGTGGGTGGGAAGGGAGGGAGAAGGGGATTAATGGGTATTATGATTAGCACAGATAATGTGGCAGGGGGCACAGGGAAGGCAGTATAGTGCAGAGATGAGAAGTAGTGACTCTATAACATCTTACTATGCTGATGGACAGAGACTGTAATGGGGTATGTGGTGGGGACTTGATAATGGGAGGAATGTAGTAACCACAGTGTTGCTCATGTGATTGTATATTAATGATACCATAATAAAAAACATAAATATATAAAAAATAAGGAAGATTAGAGGTCGCATAGATAAATGTTTTTCTGTATTATGGTAGAAGAGTAATGGTTTAAAGGCACCAGGGAGCCAGGAGATACCTAACAGGGTCTCTCATTCTCACAGCACATGAGATGTAGAAAAACAAGCAGCTTACTTTTGATAGGGAGAACCACCTAAGGAAAGGAAGTGGTGGGAAAATTATCTGAAGAGGTTTAAGATGTAGGAAAACATACTTGTAATGGAAAAGGGGTTCCAGAGAGTCAGTGAGGAGAGTGTTAATAGAGAGGTTAGATTTGGCAGGAAGAATCTGGTGGGTGGAAGTACAGTATTCTCAAGATGTTAGAATCCTGGAGAGCAGTTGACCTGGAGAGGTCTATGATTCAAACACAGAATTCAATTTTGTGTGTCTACTTTGTGTTTCTACCTATTTTCTTTACTTTTCGCATAGTAATTTATATATTTGCCTGATCTCCACTACTAAATTATAGACTTTCTTGAGGACAAAGAATAGATCTAATTAGTATGAATAGCTTCTGTAGAACCCAGCAGGGAACATTACACTTGGTGTCCAATAAATGTGTTGAATCAGACTCATTTCACAATTGCTTTATTCAGGCACATTAGATCTATAGTTCCTTTATTATATTACTTTCTTATTTTGCCTTTGGAATAACTCATAAAACAAGAACAGGGATTTTTTTTCAGAACATCTTACCAAAGCAAAAAATTAATAAAAACTACATTGTATGAGAACTAAATTTAAGTTGTTTGTTTTTCCTCCAACTAAAGTGATATACAAGTCTTACAGCTGAATTACGATTTATTGTGTATCAGCTGAAAGTGGGGCCAATAGGCTCAACTTGATTGCAAGTTCCTTGAAAGCCAGGATTATGTGTTCATATTTTCTTTTTCCTATAATATTTCCCCATTTTTCTTCGGAGTGGTTATCATAGTACTTTGCATACACAGCAGGAACATGATGAATGACTGGTGATATTCTGTGCCATTCTTTTAAAAAAATCATATTATTGACCTATGTTAGTAGAAAATAACATTTGTTATTCAAAGAATAGGCACCATTTGGAGCCAGAAGTGATTTTTGAGATCCTGTTCCAATGGATCATGTGAAAAAACTAAAACCTGGGGATGGGAGTGGAGTGGTGATGATTTACTCAAGAGAATATAATGAGTGTTAGGGCTGGAACTAGAACCCAGGCATTACAACCATTAATCTACTTCTGCTACCACACTGTTCTACTGGTATCCATTCTTCTTTGGTCTCCCTTCATCAATGACAGGTTTTTCAGATAGCCAATTGAAGTTGTCTGTGCAGCCAAGATCTGTAAAATGCAAATGTTTGGTGTTTAGTATTTTGCTTCTTTCTTTCCCTTGCAGAATTTATCAACTGCCATGGATTAAAAAGATCACTTTCATGTGAATGACTGAAGTCTGTCATAGCTACAAACTACTCACTGGAACTTTAGTCTCTCATTTTCAACTGCCAATTAGATTGTTCTTATTGGATCACATGTCTCTTTCTAAATTTCAGCATGATTAAAAATAAATATATCATCTTCCCTCCCATATCAACTTCTCCAACTGACTCTTATGTTTTCTCATTGACATTAACAGTTTTACAGTCATTCAGGCACAGAACCTAGATATTTGACCTCACCTCACCCTGACCTCATCCTTCATGTGTAAACTCCAAGCTCTATTGATTCTTATTTTGCAGAATCTCCTGACACTCTCTTTCACAACTTATTTCAGGATCCTTATCTCATCATGCCTTGGCTACTTGAAGATACTTGAACTATGCATCTTCTACCCTTAGATGCTCAAAGAGGTGAATTTGGCAAATTTCTGCTTATACTTCAAGATTCTAATTGAAGATTTCTCTAAAAACGCTTTCTTGTTTATAGTTCTATTATTTTGTTGCAGTACTGTAATTACTCTTTGTCTTATATGTCTGTCATACCATCTTAGATGCTGAATCCATTAATGGCAGCGAGTCTGCTTTATTAATTTTTGCTTTTGTCCTCTCCTAATTGAGCAATTTTGGAAAAGGAACTCTGAGGTATTATGTGCTTTGAGTAACAGAGTATTTAACTCCCCAGGGTAGATGGCTAGAGGGTGGAGGGAGGAGCATGTTTTTGGTGTGGAAATGCAGGTACTGTTATGCAGGATTTAGGTAATGGTGTAAAGTGGGAGTGAAATATGGACACCTCTAGGAGTATAAAGTCTATTAAGAACAAAGATGGAAAATTAAAAAGAGTGTGGGGACCATGACTTATGAATGGAACTTTACAAATCACTGAAGAAGAAAGGAAAGTAGGTGGGACAGATGAGCTAACACATATAGGAAGGAACAGAAGACAAAGAGCTTAAAACAAAAAAGGCAAAACTGGTCTGGTAGGACTGAGGGAGAATTCAAAAGTGGCCTAGGTCAGAGATTCATTAGAATCCAAACACCCAGGGAAGTGTTTGACTGTAAGGTCTGAGTAAAATTGATGATGGGTATCTTTTTAATTCAGCCAATAGGAGAGACTGAAAATTAAATCAGTATTTGGATGTAGTTTTATTACTCTACCAAGTTGAATACCTCTGCAAGACTTCCTTTATCTTTCTAGTAAATGCCAGCATGCACCGGAAGGTCTACATGTGTTGGAGGACTGCCAACAGGGTGGAGTGTTGAGGGCAGGGCTAAAACAGAGAGGAAGTGGGGGAGGTTGGACTCAGGTTTCAGCCTTCTAAGAGATACTTCCTCCTCTTCTGCTGACTGGTGGCAAGATGCAAGAAACAGTTTTCATGAGGGTGCAGCTCAGTGGGGCCCTGCTTTCATTTGGCCAACACCCCAGTGCTCTCTTTCCTATTCTCCATATATCCTATTATTGTCAAATGAAAAATGTTAGTTGTGCTGTCCATGCTGTAATACTGAACTCAGGGAGGTGAGGGACAATGTTTTTTCCCTCAGCTTTATTGAAGTATAATTGACAAATAAAGTTGTTAAGGAATTTAAAGTGTGCAATGTGATGATTTGATACACATAGACATTGTGAAGGGATTCCTCCCTACCACTGAGTTAGTTAAGTGGGACAATGCTTTATTGATCTTTTGATACAGCAGGTGTTTGTTAAATGGATACATGAATGAATAGGATAATCCGAAAATAAGCATCTTTTATAAACTGTAAAACAGTATACAAATGTAAATTCTTATGTTTCCTTTTCCTACTCATACTAGGCTTAGCTCAGGTTTCACTTCCTGACACTTATTTTGACCACCCCATCTTACACTCATATCTCTCTTCTTTAACTTATATTATGTTTATTGTATGAACCAACAAAATTGCAGTCAGTATTCTACTACCTTGTATTGTATCTTTTCATGTATAGAAATATTGTCTCCCTAGGTAGATTGTGGAGTCTTCTAGGGCAGGAGAAATAAAGTCTAGCCTTTTTTTCCTTAAGCTCTGTGAACTCAAAGCCTAGTCTATCACAATATTTAGCACATAGAAAAATGCGCAATAAATTTTTATTGAGTGATTGGTTGTCGACTGTCTAGAGGAAATCTAAACATCCTCATAGGATTTTAATCTATAAACAACTAGGCTTGTACTAGTGATCCCAATGGTAATAAAAGACCTTGGGGAGGGGAGTAGAAGACCCCCTACAGTCATCACTGTAGCCTTATTATTACAATAAGTAGCTTTTCTATTTGACACTTTAAGGGATGTGCTTAGCTGCACTCTCATTGGTGTTAAGAACTACAGGGACATTGATATTGTATTGCTGACAGCTCTAAAATGTTTATTCTCCAGTAGCTTATTCATTCTTAATGGGCTAATATCATACCCATCAAATTGGGCCACTCTGCTATCAGGCAGTTGTATTCCAAACATAGGACACCATCAAGCCCAAAGGGAACTTGGACTGTGGCATTCAGAGCTGATGACACAGTGTGCCTCCTTGTGCAATACTATGATAAAAATGTTTTATCCTGTGCAATCAAAATAAATTCAGGCATAAAAACAGACCTGAAGAGAAATGCAAGTCATAAAATGGCAATAGAGATCTGAAGGACTGCATGAGTATTGGTAGGAGTGTATAGTGGGAGGACAGTTTCACACTTAGGGTAGTAGAAATATGGTACAGATAGCTTACATACTTTTGATCTTTTCCTAAAGCACTAACTAGAGGGTCTTCTTCTGGGGATATCTGTATAACTCTACCTAATCACCAGCAACTTGGAATCTCCCTAAGTTCTGAGATCCTTTCTCACAACTGATTCTGAGGCCTGTCTCTTACTTCATGGTATTTAGATGTCTGGATCTTTGAAGTAAGATAATTGTTCTCTAGGGGATTGCTTTTATTGAAGACCATTGTCTTAAATAAGAATTAAAATTCAGATTGAACATAACAGGTAACCAATTTGGAATGGAAAGAAGTTTTTAATATCTTCTGTGGCCTGAACATCCTAGGAACTTTGAAATAAGTATATAAGATATATCAGATATGTTCAAATGTTATTACTGTTGGCTTAATTATATTTATCATGTTGAATCCATGGCAACACAAAGACAATCCTACATAAAAACAAAGATTGTTAATCTGAAATAGATGAAAAATCTTAGCAATGTTAGATATTTCAAAATGTGATTCAAAACTGGATTTTTCTTTCCTTTTTAGGGAAAAATGTTCATGAAAAATTAAAGAAAGCCTGAATGGTCTGACACTAAGTCTAGATATCAGCTCCTTTTCCTTTTCCATCAGCTATATTTAAGTAGAAGGCTGAAGGTCTGGCATATATTGATTCCATGAACACTCTAAATAAGATAATGACATTCTGTTCATCAAAAGGAAACCCAGCTCTATGTTTAAACGCTCAAGACTCTATGTTTACTCTTCTGTCTTATCTCTTTCCCCCATTTATACCAGGGCTCCTCCCTAACTAACATCTCCCAAATACTTGAAGATTTTTCCTTCTCTTTTATATGAGCTACCCCCACCAAATCCAGAAGAAAAATTGATGGGCACAACGAACGGAGGGATCATGATGGGATGGAATGAGGAAGCAGGATAAAAGAGTTATGTGGTACAAAAGTTATGTTTAAGCAGTGGTCTTCTCTACCAACCTATGAAGAATTCTCAGTTGGCAAAAATAATTGTCAGTTGACAGTGTTTTAGCACCAGTATTGTAACATGAATTAGTGACCCTATGATGTCTGGATTTATCTAATCAGGTTAACTGGCTTCCTTGATTGCATTTTCTGTAAAGATGAGGATACACCACCACCACTTGCTATGAGGCTATTAGACTTTTTATCAGTCATATATTCTCAGTGCAAATCAACAAATTGACATTCTTATTCATGAGTCTCTTTTGTAGGGTTGATTAGTATAAACCTATCTTCTGGGAGTTGGCTCACACCTGATTGAATTGGGAAAACAGTTTCTCATTGGCTCTTAAATCATACCATATAGATATCCATGTAGCCTAAGTCCAAAAAACATTGGTGTGAGGGATAAAAGTGATTTTAGGTCTTTGTATTTTAGGACGAGACACTATACCTATACCTACCTATATGTTCTGAGAACATCATTTGTATTATAACCAAATCAAGGGGTGGACAAGTGGCTTTATGACAGAGTAGTGGAATATTGTGTTACATTCAGAACTTGGTGTAAAAATACTTATTTTGATCTTAGCATTTAATCCTAAGAATCAGTGGACTTAAAGGAAGTCGTAGTTAATGAGAAAAGGTAGATTTTTTTTAAAAACAGAAATACTTCTTAAATACTACTCTTAAATATTTTATTCCTTTCAGAATTCACGCCGGGGCTTGCGCAGGTATTGTAGACTTAGTGGTAACCAGAGGTCTGGATCCTACCAACAGATTCTAGGAGCAAGATGAAATTGCTGATGCCTATAGTGAGGCCTCTGGTTAGAGGTGTAGTGTTGGGAGCAGAAAGCAATGGGCCTTACCTCTTCCATATATAGTCAGTTTTGTTACATATTTTATTCTCCTGGAATGGACTTTCAACAAAACACTTTTGAATGGTGGTTTGTATTTTCAAGTTGCTTTCAAATTCATCATTTTAGCAGATATGAAAAATATCCCTAGGAACTCATTGCTATATTTGATACTTGAGGAAACCAAGAAATACTGATGTTTGTTAACTTGTTAGAGAACATACAGCTGATTAAAAGGCAAAGCTAGGATGAACTCCAGTTATCCAGGCCCAGCTTACTTCCCATTGAAATCCATGCAGTGAGGTAGTCAGAGCAGCCACTGTTAGGTTGCAGAGATTATCACAGAGTATTGGGAAGATAAATTGAAGCAAAAAAACTCCATGCTTGCTTATGTTAGAGTAACAATATTTATTGAGTGCTCATAGTATATATGAGGAACTATGCTGGGCTAGTTGTTGTTGGTCAGCGGAGGTTTAAAAAATAAATAACCCGATACCTTCCCTCAAGATTCTTGTTATCTTTTGAGGAGAATAATAATTATATTTCTGTGGCTGTTATATCTCAGGACCATCTTCTTCCTCTTGTTTGAAAGTATAGGCATTGCCCAAGTTTTAGTACTTGGTCATTTCTTAAATTTGCTTTCTCTCAGTGGAGCCGTTCTTTTGGCCTTGGTTTTCATACTCCCCATATTTAACTTCAGCTTCTACCTCTTACCCATCACTCACATTCAGGGCCATTATTTCCAACCATCCATCAGGCATTGCTTCTTGGAATTTTTGCCATCTCCTTAAACTTAAGAGGTCAAAAACAGAACTCATGATGTCCTACACACTCCCCACTTCCATCCCCAAATAACCTATTTGAATAGTAGTAGCAGGACTGCCCAGATCTCACAGGTTCAAAATTTCAGAGACAGCTCTGACTTATTCGGTTCCTATGCTGCCTGTATCTAATAACTCTCCAACTTCCATATATTATTCCTTTTAAATGTCTCTTTAGTCCCTCTCTGTTCCATTTCCACTGCCACTAGCCTAGCCTATATCCTCACTAACTTCTACTCTTTAAGTGGTCTGTCCATCTACAGTTTCCTCCAAATGTGTTCAGGCTTATGAAACTGCCAGATTCATCTAATCAAAATGTTTTTCCTTTCTGTACTCATTCAAAGTTTGGTGATATGATTTACCATCAGAAAGCACCTGGAATTCAATGTTTAATAATTTGGCCTTAAATTTCCATCAAATTTATTTTCTGTTATTACTCAACTCAATCCCTTTACCATAATCAGATCAGGCTTCTCAGTGAACCCCAGGAGGGCCAAACTCACTCTTGACACTATATATATATGTATTACTGTGTCATTTCTGTGACTAGAATTGAACCCAAACAACATATATTGACCAATGACTATGTGCACAGAAAATTTTTTCAGCATGGTCCCATGTCCTAAATATTCTTTAAGGCCTATCTCATTTTATCTCCTCTGTGAAACCTCCTCCATTCAACCCAGCCCACTGCTATCTTTCTTCTCTAAATCTCTTTGCCACTAAAAACACAAAATTTGTTTTCTGTCTCACATTTTTATGTTCTGTAGGTCTTCTATCCCCATCAACACTGGGAGTTTCCCAAGGTCAGTAACTATGTCTTACCTTACTTTGTGCCACATACTGTATTGAGCTTTATCAACACTTTAAGAGGATTACAACAGATTTCAGATATTTTAATAAGAACATAAGAAAAAAACAAAATGAATCAAAGTAGACATCCAAGCAGAGCTATGTTACTTGGGAGACTGTGATAATTACCCTTTGTGGCATCAAATCCACAATGTTGGATATATACCGTAAAGACCCATGATATCCCTTTAATCCCTTACTATCAGCCAGTTATAAGGCAAAGACAAATTTATAATTTTTTGTACCATGGAAGAATCTTGCTTTTTTCCAAGATAAATAGTTCCTAAATACATCAAAATTTTGATTAAGAGTAAGAGGGAAAAGGTAGTAGAAAACTGATGATTCTGGACTAGGAAGACACTGACATGCTGGATTCAGACTGGACTCAACCTGAAAACTTTAATTTACCATTTTATTTGAGTTCACTGACTCCCAGGCTGATTTATTGGATTTTCAGGAACTGATTGTCTAATGCAGAAATTTAAATGTTATGGGGACTTGAGGAGCAGTTTTTGTTAAGGGGATGGATGTAAATATAGTACTTGAGGTTGTTAATTTGCTATGTAAACACAGACTTTTTAGTTTTAATTGTCAATTAATAGTAAAACAACAGAAAACATTTTCAAATGATTGCAATAGAAACCATACACTTAATCTTGTTGCAATAGATACTGTAAACTTAAAATTATCTAGAAGCAAATTTCATTAATATATTTGAAATGCAAAACAGTCCCAAGTCCAGGTTTAGTTACATTTTGTTTTTGAATAATCACTTGATAAATGTATGGTGTTATGGCCTCTCTCTAGGTTTCAAAATAATCAGAGCACTGAAAGACCACTAAATTAAAAGTCTTTTGCTTTTTGTTTTTTATTTAGAGATGGAACCCACCCAGCCACCCACCCATTTCTTTATCCTTGAAAACATCTACTTTGCTTCTAAGTAGAAGAAAACTCCTGGACAAGATTTTTATTAAAATGTATGAAGTAATGGCTCTATATAAACCTGGTTTGTGTATATACCAAAGTTACTAAATAGACCATGCAATTTCCTCATACTCATTTATAGTTGTGAGAGCTTTCTATTTGCAGTCTCTAGTCAGAATTCACCAATTTTTAGCTGTGTGGTATATTTCCAGAAAACATTTTAATCTCTCTACTTCCTTATTTACAAAACAGTGAGAGTAAGACTTATTGATTGTAGGGTGTTGAGGGGTTCAAGTGGGATAATGAATGTGAGAATACTTTGTGAAAATGTGAGATTATTCTTCACTGTTTGGTTTACCTTCAGCAGTCACCATGTATTTTCTTTCCATTTTGAAGGAAACTGCTACTACAGATTAGAGATACTCCATTAAGCCCTTAAAATAGAATTCTAAAGTATGCCATACACTTATAACTTGATTGAAAAGGTGCTGGAAACTTGGGGGCTGTCTCCTCTGTATTTTACAACACAAGTCCCTAGAAGAAGCACTGAGTAGCACTTATTAACAGCTATTTAGATTATCAAAGCCCTAGCCAATACACAAAGCAGAAAGAATTCAAACTAGCGTCTAATTTAAAGCAGGCAAGGCAGATTAGTTATCTCAAAACTCCTCGGAATTCACTAGAATTTGCTAAGAGCAAAATTCTACTAAATAATGGTCTGGCCGCAGGATTGAAATGTTGAATCTGCTTACCTGCCAACGTCAAGATAGACAGTTTAGGATCCTTTTGTATTGACTCTCAGAAGCAAGCTCCAGGTCTTCAATAAATCCACTTTACTTGTCCTCTGGATGTTGTTGAGCTGTGCAGTGAATCTGACTACCCTTGAGGGTCCTTAAACACACTTCACTCACAGGGTGCCTGCTCTTAAAGCAAGCTTCTTTGAAAAGACAAGTTGCTGCTGTTTTCAAGAGGAAAGGGCAGGGCACATATGCTAGCCAATGTATACAGATTCTTCTTCCTCTTTCAGATTAGTCCTCAAACTGTTTAAAGCATGCCTAAATTTGGCTTCTCTGGTACAACATTGGGGAGGGGAAGGTAGAAAAAGGGAGAAAGAATGGAGACTGGAGACTTGCCAGTTGCTGTCTGTATAAATGAGCTTTTATCCCTAGCTCTAGCAACAGAATCCTTAGGAAATCACACAGCTGCTCTGATATGGGAAGCAGGAAGAAGTATACTCTGTCTAGGTTAATTTCCTCTGATTTTTATGACTTGGGGGTGGTTAGACTATTTGTAGGTGGAGAAAGATAATCCTACCAGTCAGTATATGCTAATATAACTGCCATTAATATAACTGTCAGTATATGCCAATATAACTACTTGATCTTAGACAAGATAAATAACATCTCTCTCTGTCTTTCTCTTTTTCTGTCTCCTTTAGGTCATTTATGGCTCTATTTACACACTAAAAAGCCTTTTCCTTTCTAGTTCTGTTAGGCAGAAAGACAAAAATGAGCGGGATGGAAAGGAGAAAGGGCCCCCAAAGATGACTCAGGGAGTTGATCAAATAGAGCCAGAAAGCCAGAAATGACTCAAAGAGTTAATCAGATGAAGCCACAGGGTCCAAGAGTGACTCAGGAAATGTCCAGGGTCCCCCCAGATAAGAAATATCAGAGGCACAGGCACAGCACAGCCCCTGTCCCCATTTCACCAATCAGAAGAAGCCTAGAGAGCTGACTGCTGTCAATCAAGGACCTCTCTGCCCTGCCAAAACCACATAAAAGAAGCCTCAGAATGAGCATCCATGCCTGCCTGTCTTATCTTAGGCAGGCCCACTCTGTTACTCTATGCAGAGTGCATTAAAACTTAGTTTGCTTTCTTGACTTTGGTCTCTCGTCTCACTATATCTGACTTCCCTGCAGCTCCAAGCCAAGTCCTTTCCTTCCTAACAGTTCCTTATATCCTGAAAAATAATTGTCTTTGTTCGATGTTGATGTCCCCAAATCCCTATGATAATACATTGCCCCTACTGGATTAAAAGTGAATTTTGTTTGGTCACACAGAATGGTTGGAATGAGTCCACATTGTATTGGGTTTTGGTGATACTTAAGTTTCCTTAATAAGATAACAAAGATAAATTATTTCAAAGGTCACCTTGACGATTGTTTTGGGTCCACTATAGTTTTAAAATTCAAAACTAAAATTTAGACTGAAATTGTCAATATTAGAGTACCACAATTCAGTAGTAGAGGTGCCATTCTTTCTCCATAATTAGACACAGAATATTGTTAAACATTTGCATAATGATGTTTGTGAGTTTTGAGTGGACTAACAGACTCATAGGATATTGGTGGTAGAAAGGAATTTGCATATATTTAATTCAACTTTCTCTTCTTACAAATGAGAAAACTCAGTAACAGAGATATAGTAATGACAGAGAGCATATGGCTAGCAATTGGAAGCATAAGATAGTCACTTACAAGTTTATTCATTCTTCAGATAATTTTTTTTTTCTGTTCAAGAAAGGGAAACCATAGAAGTGTTAAGAATTATATCTAGCTCACAGCCCTATAGTCTCCTGGTACTAGGAAAGCAGAATTTTGAGGGAGGCAAAATATGTCAATTTCATCTCTCCTGATTCTAAGTACCTTTCCCTTGCTCCCCTCTGTCTCCCAAAGTTGAAACTAATTAGTTTTAGTATTCTTTTTGTTTAATTATCATTTTGGAAATTATTATATCTCACTATCACAGTGATTTGTGTACATGACTGTCTTAAATTCTTGATGAGAGGGGTATATCCCTATGTTTACCCCTGTCATGACATTTAATATCCTGTCCTATAATTTTTCATTTGTTGGTGACTCCCATAAATGAACCTTTGAGTGAGAGAATAGGGTACATTTGTCTTTGTATTTCTAGCTCAGCACGTAGAACACAGTAAATAATCCAATAACTTGCGTTAATGTAAGTAGATGAAGCTCAAATTTTAATCATCAGGTAGCCTGTGGAATAGGACTTGGGAAGATTTGAGATTCCATTTAGTTGTTTCATCTCCTTTAGACCTCTGTTACTCTATGTTTAGAATTTGTTAGCATTTGAACGGTGAACTCTATGGATTTAGCTAAAAGAGGGCTTGATATCTATACCAGAATATGATATAACTTAATATTTATTTAACTCCAGATATCTACGATTTGGAGTAGTATTGCATTAAGAAAGCTTGGGCATATTATGCAAAAAATGCTTTGAAAATTGTACAAGACTGATGATCACTTCAGTCCACAATGACAACTCTATTCCACTGAAACTGAACTATTTTTCTTGATATGTACTATTAATTGCCTTATAGTATCTCTTAGACTATAGAAATTTTCACTCTTGAGCCAGACTATGGGCTTCATGAAGGATGGAACCATTCTTTCGTTTTCATTGTGCAATTCTCATGCCTATCAAAAGGCTTAGTGTAGAGTAGACATTCAATAGAGACCTGTTTAATGAATGAATATAATGAATACCCAGATAACTGTTGCATGACCCAGTGATAGATAGGTCCAGTGGAGCCAGAGTTGGATTTATGGGCTTTGCAAAGTTGAAATACACACACACACACACACACACACACACACACACACACACACACACGCACACACACATAGGGATTGCAGTTTTGATGCCTCCCATATTTCAGGTTTTCAGGATGTAAAATTTCCCATAAATCTTCTCAACTCTTTCTCTTCTACTCCTCACATTCAATACTTATAAAGTATCAGACTTCTGCAGTAGACACTGTTGTTTGTCCATCATAAAATGTCCTATTTTTTTCTTCTAGAGATGGAGTTGGACAGAAGCTAACATTATGGGAGGAGTTCAAGATGGCAGAGTGAGAAGGGTGGTGGAAATCTCCAACCAAAACCACATATATTTCTGAAAATACAACAAATACAACTATTCCTAAAAGAGAGACCAGAGGGTACAGTTACAACAGCCAGGCTACATCTACATCTGTGAGAACTCAGCATGTCACAAAGCAGGTAAGATACAAAGCCATGACCCAGCCGGATCAAGCACTTCCCCCACCCCAGCTCACCAGTGGGAGGAAAGGAGGTGGAGTGGGGAGGGAGTGGAAGCACAGGACTGCTAAATAACCAGCCCCAGTAATCTGCACTGGGAGCACAGACACACATTGCATGGTGTGCTGGATATTGGAGAAATGGAAGGGTAGGGTTGGAGATGGAGACTGCAAGCAGGTCCCCAAAGTTGGCTCCCGTGGGACAAAAGAAAACTGGGCACTTTAAAAAAGTCTTAAAGGCTTTCTGTCATGAGTAGAGCAGTGGAAATCTCCTCCCATAACCATATGTATTTTTGAAAATATAACAAATACAACTATTCCTAAAATAGAGACCAGAAGATACAGTGCAACAGCCAGGCTACACCTACACCTGCGAGAACCCAGTGCCTCAATAAGTGGGTAAGATACAAGCCCGGTGGGACATGAGCACACCCCTCAACCCAGCTCCTCAGTGGGAAGAGAGGAGTCAGAGCGGGAAGGGAGAGGGAGTCCAGGACTGCTAAATACCCAGCCCTAGCCATCCACACTGGGAGCACAGACACACAGTGTGTGGTGTGCTGGCTACTAGGGAAATGGGAAAGTAAAATCTGCAAGCAGGTCCCTGCAGCTGGCGCCCCTGTGACAAAAGAAAAGCGAGTGCTCTTTGAAAGCCTTAAAGGGACTGGAGCCTCACAGCTGGACAGAAGTATCCCAGTGCACTCAGCTGAGCAGCTGGGAATCCTGGGAACTCCGGGAGCCATAACCCTCTAGATGGCAGGGCAGCTTGGAGGCCCCTCATGGCGATAAAGAGCCTCCTGCCCATTCCCCTTCTGGCGTGCTCCACCATAGAAGAGCAGCAGCTGGAGACTGGCCATGCCCACATCAGCCACACAGAGCTTCCTCCACAGCAGCCTGGGCAAGAATCAGAGACCCCTTCTGGCCATAGCTGCCCAGCACTAGCTGCTAGGGGTCGCTGCTCTCACAGGAGAGGAAGGCCTCCAACTAGCAAGAAGGGATGTTCTCCCAGCTGACACATGTGCCAACTCCCCACAACTACCTCTATCACCATGAAAACACAGAAGAATTTGATCCAGACCAGACTAACAGAGACAACCCCTGAGAAGGAGCTTGGGGGAGATAGACCTAACCAATCTTCCTGAAAAAGAATTCAAAATAAAGGTCATAACAATGCTGATGTAGCTGCAGAGAAAAATGCAAGAGCTAACGGACAAAGTAGGGAGGGAATCTACAGAAATAAAACAGTCTCTGAAAGGATGAGATGCAAGAGGCCATTAACGGAATAGAAACCAGAGAACAGGAATGCAGAGAAGCTGATGCAGAGAGATAGAAGGATCTGCAGAAATGAAACAATATTAAGAGAAATGTGTGACCAATCCAAATGGAACAATATCCACATTATAGGGGTACCAAAAGAAGAAGAGAAAGAAAAAGGGATACAAAGTGTATTTGAAGAAATAATTGCTGAAACCATCCCCAAACTGGGGGAAGAAATAGTCACTCAGACCAAGGAAGCACACAGAACTCCCAAAACAAGGGACCCAGGAGGACAACACCAAAACACATAATATTTAAAACGGTAAAGATCAAGGATAATGACAGAGATTTAAAGGCAGACAGAGAGATGAAAAAAGTCACCTACAAAGGAAAACCCACCAGGCTATCATCAGACTTCTCAACAGAAACCTTACAGGCCAGAAGAGAATGGCATGGTATATTTAATGCAATGAAACAGAAGGGGCGTGAACCAAGGATACTGTGTCCAGGATGATTATCATTTAAATATGAAGGAAGGATTAAACAATTCCCAGACAAGCAAAAGTTGAGGGAATTTGCCTCCCACAAACCACTCTACAAGGTATTTTAGAGGGACTGCTCTAGATGGGAGCATTCCTAAGGCTAAATAAATGTCACCAGAGAAAATAAAATCACAGCAAAGAAAGCAGACCAACCAAATACCAACTAAAGGCAAAATAAAATCAATTACCCACAAAAGCTGGCAAAGGAAACACAAAAGAACACAGAATAAAACACCCAACAAATAAAGAATGGAGGAGGAGGAATAAGAAGGGAGAGAAATAAAGTATCATCAGACTGTGTTCATAATAGCTCAATAAGCGAGTTAAGTTAGACAGTAAGATAGTAAAGAAGTTAACCTTGAACCTTTGGTAACCACAAATCTAAAGCCTGCAATGGCGATAAGTACATATTTTTCAATAATCACCCTAAATGTAAAAGGACCGAATGCACCAGTCAAAAGACACAGAGTAATAGAATGGATAAAAAAGCAAGACCCATTTATATGCTGCTTACAAGAGACTCACCTCAAACCCAAAGACATGCACAGACTAAAAGTCAAGGGATGGAAAAATATATTTCATGCAAAAAACAGGGAGAAAAAAGCAAGTGTGGCAGTACGAGTATCAGACAAAATAGACTTCAAAACAAGGAAAGTAATAAGAGATAAAGAAGGACATTACATAATGATAAAGGGCTCAGTCCAACAAGAGGATATAACCATTCTAAATATATATGCACCAAAAACAGGAGCACCAGGATATGGGAAACAAATACTAACAGAATTAAAGTAGGAAATGCATTCATTTTAAGAGACTTCAACACACCACTCACTCCAAAGGACAGATCCACCAGACAGAAAATAAGTAAGGACACAGAGGCACTGAACAACACACTAGAACAGATGGACCTAATAGACATCTATAGAACTCTACATTCAAAAGCAACAGGATACACATTCTTCTCAAGTGCACATGGAACATTCTCCAGAATAGAACACATACTAGACCAGAAAAAGAGCCTCAGTAAATACCAAAAGATTACTACCAACCAACTTTTCAGAACACAAAGGTATAAAACTAGAAATAAATTGTACAAAGAAAGGAAAAAGGCTCACAAACACATGGCGGGTACCAACATGCTATTAAAGAATCAATTGATCAATGACCAAATTAAAATAGAGATCAAGCAATATATGGAAACAAATGACAACAATACAAAGCCCCAACTTCTGTGGGATGCAGTGAAAGCAGTCTTATGAGGAAAGTGTACAGCAATCCAGGCATATTTAAAGAAGGAAAAACAATCCCAAATGAAAAATTTAAAGTCATAATTATTGAAATTGGAAAAAGAAGAACAAATGAGGTCTAAAGTCAGCAGGAGGGACATAATAAAGGTCAGTGAAGAAATAAATAAAATTGAGAAGAATAAAACAATAGAAAAAAAATCAATGAAACCAAGAGCTGGTTCTTGAAGAAAATAAACAAAATATATAAGCCTCTAGCCATACTTATTAAGGGAAAAAGAGAATAAAAACACATCAACAGGTGGAGCCAGGATGGCGGCGTGAGTAGAGCAGCAGAAATCTCCTCCCAAAACCACATATATCTAAGAAAATATAACAAAGACAACTCTTCCTAAAGTAGAGACCAGAGGACACAGGACAACATCCAGACCACATCCACACCAGCGAGAACCCAGTGCCTCATGAAGGGGTTAAGATACAAGCCCCGGCCTGGCGGGACCAGAGCACCCTTCCCCCGGGCTCCTGGTGGGTGGAGAAGAGTCAGCAGGGAGGGAGAGAGAGCCCACAACTGCTGAACACCCAGCCCCAGGATTCTGGACCAGAGCGCAGACACAGTGCATGCGTGGGGTCCTGGATACTAGGGAAACAGGGCGGCAGGACCGGTGAGCGGGAGCCTGAGGCTGACGCCGGAGAACAAAGAAACAGGAGCGGTTTTCTTTTTTGGTGAGTGCTTTTTGGAAGCCTTAAAGGGACAGGGACCCCAACACTAGGGAAACAGGGCAGCAAGACTGGTGAGTGGGTGCCTGAGACCGGTGCCTGAGGACAAAGAAAATCGCACATTTTTCCCCTTTTTTTTTGGGTGACTGCTTTTTGGAAGCCTTAAAGGGACAGGGACCCCAATATTAGGGAAACAGGGTAGCAAGACCAGTGAGTGGGTGTCTGAGACCGGTGCCTCAGGACAAAGAAAATCGCGTGTTTTTCCCTTTTTTAAAAAAATTATTTAATTAATTTTTTTCTTTTTTTTTTTTTTTTCTCTTTCATTGTTGCTGCTGTTGTTTTGGTTAGAAGAGTGCTTTTTGGAAGTCTTAAAGGGGCAGGACAGGACACTTAGACCAGAGGCAGGGAATCTGGGGATCTCTGGGCACTCTAACCCCCTGGGCAACAGGGAGCACAGAGGACCCTTACGGAGATAAATAGCCTCCCGGCTGCTCCCCCTCCAACGGGGCTCCACCATTTTGGAGGAGCAGCCCCAGCCAGGCCATGACCACAGCAACAGCGGAGATAAACTCCAAAACAAGCGGGCAGGTAGCTGAAGCTCTGTTTGTGCACAGCTTCCAAGCATAAGCCACTAGAGGTCGCTATTCTCACAGGAGAAGAAGGCCACAAACCAACAAGAAGGAAAGCACTCCCAGCTGTCACTCATACCAGCTCTGCAAACTATCTCTATCACCATGAAAAGGCAAAACTACAGGCAGACAAAGATCACAGAGACAACACCTGAGAAGGAGACAGACCTAACCAGTCTTCCTGAAAAAGAATTCAAAATAAAAATCATGAACATGCTGACAGAGATGCAGAGAAAAATGCAAGAGCAATGGGATGAGATGCAGAGAAAAATGCAAGAGCAAAGGGATTAATTTCGGAAGGAGATCACAGATGTCAGGAAGGAGATCACAGAAGTGAAACAAACCCTGGAAGGGTATATAAGCAGAAAGGATAAGATGCAAGAGGCCATTGAAGGAATAGAAACCAGAGAACAGGAACATATAGAAGCTGACATAGAGAGAGATAAAAGGATCTTCAGGAAAGAAACAACACTAAGAGTACTATTTGACCAATCCAAAAGGAACAATATCCATGTTACAGGGGTACCAGAAGAAGAAGAAAGAGGAAAAGGGATAGAAAGTCTCTTTGAAGAAATAATTGCTGAAAACTTCCCAAAACTGGGGGAATAAATAATCGAACAGACGGCGGAAATACACAGAACCCCCAACAGAAAGGATACAAGGAGGACAACACCAAGACACATATTAATTAAAAAGGCAAGGATCAAGGACAAGGAAAGAGTTTTAAAGGCAGCTAGAGAGAAAAAGGTCACCTATAAAGGAAAACCCATCAGGCTAACATCAGAATTCTCGACAGAAACCCTACAGGCCCGAAGAGAGTGGCATGATATATTAAATGCAATGAAACAGAAGGGCCTTGAATCAAGGATACTGTATCCAGCACGACTATCATTTAAATATGATGGCAAGATTAAACAATTCCCAGACAAGCAAACACTGAGGGAATTTGCTTCCCACAAACCACCTCTACAGGGCATCTTACAGGGACTGCTCTAGATGGGAGCACTCCTAAAAAGAGCACAGAACAAAACACACAACATATGAAGAATGGAGGAGGAGTAATAAGAAGGGAGAGTAGAAAAGAATCTCCAGACAGTGTATATAACAGCTCAATAAGCGAGCTAAGTTAGGCAGTAAGATACTAAAGAAGCTAACCTTGAACCTTTGGTAACCATGAATCTAAAGCCTGGAATGGCAATAAGTACATCTCTCTCAATAGTCACCCTAAATGTAAATGGACTTAATTCACCAATCAAAAGACACAGACTAATAGAATGGATAAAAAAGCAAGACCCATCTATATGCTGCTTACAAGAAACTCACCTCAAGCCCAAAGACAGGCACAGACTGAAAGTCAAGGGATGGAAAAACATATATAAGGAAAAAAACAGTGAAAGGAAAACAGGAGTTGCAGTACTAATATCAGAGAAAATAGACTTCAAAACAAAGAAAGTAACAAGAGATAAAGAAGGACACTACATAATGATAAAGGGCTCAGTCCAACAAGAGGATATAACCATTCTAAATATATATGCACCCAACACAGGAGCACCAGCATTTGTGAAACAAATACTAACAGAACTAAAGAGGGAAATAGACTGCAATGCATTCATTTTAGGAAACTTCAACACACCACACACCCCATAGGATAGATTCACAGGGCAGAAAATAAGTAAGGACACAGAGGCACTGAACAACACACTAGAACAGATGGACCTAATAGACATCTATAGAACTCTACATCCAAAAGCAACAGGATATACATTCTTCTCAAGTGCACATGGAACATTCTCCAGAATAGACCACATAATAGCTCACAAAAAGAGCCTCAGCAAAATCCAAAATATTGAAATTCTACCAACCAAATTTTCAGACCACAAAGGTATAAAACTAGAAATAAATTCTACAAAGAAAACAAAAAGGCTCACAAACACATGGAGGCTTAACAACATGCTTCTAAATAACCAATAGATCAATGAACAAATCAAAATAGAGATCAAGGAATATATAGAAACAAATGACAACAACAACACAAAGCCCCAACTTCTGGGGGATTGCAGCGAAAGCAGTCTTAAGAGGAAAGTATATGGCGATCCAGGCACAACTGAAGAGGGAAGAACAATCCCAAATGAATAGTCTAACATCACAATTATCGAAACTGAAAAAAGAAGAATCAATGAGGCCTAAAGTCAGCAGAAGGAGGGACATAATAAAGATCAGAGAAGAAATAAACAAAATTGAGAAGAATAAAACAATAGCAAAAATCAAAGAAACCAAGAGGTTGTTCTTTGAGAAAATAAACAAAATAGATAAGCCACTAGCCAAACTTATTAAGAGAAAAAGAGAGTCAACACAAATCAACAGCATGAGAAATGAGAACGGAATAATCATGACAGACTCCACAGAAATACAAAGAATTATTAAAGACTACTATGAAAATCTATATGCCAACAAGCTGGAAAACCTAGAAGAAATGGACAACTTCCTAGAAAAATACAACCTCCCAAGACTGACCAAGGAAGAAACACAAAAGTTAAACAAACCAATTACAAGCAAAGAAATTGAAACAGTAATCAAAAACTACCCAAGAACAAAACCCCGGGGCCGGACGGATTTACCTCGGAATTTTATCAGACACACAGAGAAGACATAATACCCATTCTCCTTAAAGTTTTCCAAAAAATAGAAGAGGAGGGAATACTCCCAAACTCATTCTATGAATCCAACATCACCCCAATACCAAAACCAGGCAAAGACCTCACCAAAAAAGAAAATTACAGACCAATATCCCTGATGAATGTAGATGCAAAAATACTCAATAAAATATTAGCAAACAGAATTCAACAGTATATCAAAAGGATCATACACCATGACCAAGTGGGATTCATCCCAGGGATGCAAGGATGGTACAACATTCGAAAATCCATCAACATCATCCACCACATCAACAAAAAGAAAGACAAAAACCACATGATCATCTCCATAGATGCTGAAAAAGCATTTGACAAAATTCAACATCCATTCATGATAAAAACTCTCAGCAAAATGGCAATAGAGGGCAAGTACCTCAACATAATAAAGGCCATATATGATAAACCCACAGCCAGCATTATACTGAACAGCGAGAAGCTGAAAGCATTTCCTCTGAGATCCAGAACCAGACAGGGATGCCCACTCTCCCCACTGTTATTTAACATAGTACTGGAGGTCCTAGCCATGGCAATCAGACAAAACAAAGAAATACAAGGAATTCAGATTGGTAAAGAAGAATTTAAACTGTCACTATTTGCAGATGATATGATACTGTACATAAAAAACCCTAAGGACTCCACTCCAAAACTACTAGAACTGATATCGGAATACAGCAAAGTTGCAGGAAACAAAATTAACACCCAGAAATCTGTAGCTTTCCTATATACTAACAATGAATCAATAGAAAGAGAAATCAGGAAAACAATTCCATTCACCATTGCATCAAAAAGAATAAAATACCTAGGAGTAAACCTAAGCAAAGAAGTGAAAGACCTATACCCTAGAAACTATAAGTCTCTCTTAAGAGAAATTAAAGGGGACACTAACAAATGGAAACTCATCCCATGCTCATGGCTAGGAAGAATTAATATCGTCAAAATGGCCTTTCTGCACATAGCAATATACAGATTTGACGCAATCCCTATCAAATTACCAGCAACATTCTTCAATGAACTGGAACAAATAACTCAAAAATTCATATGGAAACACCAAAGACCCCAAATAGCCAAAGCAATCCTGAGAAAGAAGAATTAAGTAGGGGGTATCTCACTCCCCAACTTCAAGCTCAACTACAAAGCCATAGTAATCAAGACAATTTGGTACTGGCACAAGAACAGAGCCACAGACCAGTGGAACAGATTAGAGACTCCAGAAATTAACCCAAACATATATGGTCAGTTAATATTTGATAAAGGAGCCATGGACATACAATGGCAAAATGACATTCTCTTCAACAGATGGTGCTGGCAAAACTGGACAGCTACATGTAGGAGAAGGAAACTGGACCATTGTCTAACCCCATATACAAAGGTAAACTCAAAATGGATCAAAGACCTGAATGTAAGGCATGAAACCATTAAACTCTTGGAAAAAAGCATAGGCAAAAACCTCTTAGACATAAATATGAGTGACCTCCTCTTGAACATATCTCCCCGGGCAAGGAAAACAACAGCAAAAATGAGCAAGTGGGACTACATTAAGCTGAAAAGTTTCTGAACAGCGAAAGACACCATCGATAGAACAAAAAGGAACCCTACAGTATGGGAGAATATATTTGAAAATGACAGATCCGATAAAGGCTTGACGTCCAGAATATATATAAAGCTCACACACTTCAACAAACAAAAAACAAATAACCCAATTAAAAAATGGACAGAGGAACTGAACAGACAGTTCTCTAAAAAAGAAATACAGATGGCCAACAGACACATGAAAAGATGCTCCACATCACTAATTATCAGAGAAATGCAAATTAAAACTACAATGAGTTATCACCTCACACCAGTAAGGATGGCTGCCATCCAAAAGACAAACAACAACAAATGTTGGCGAGGCTGTGGAGAAAGGGGAACCCTCCTACACTGCTGGTGGGAATGTAAATTAGTTCAGCCATTGTGGAAAGCAGTAAGGAGGTTCATCAAAATGCTCAAAACAGACCTACCATTTGACCCAGGAATTCCACTCCCGGCAATTTACCCTAAGAACGCAGCAATCAAGTTTGAGAAAGACAGATGCACCCCTGTGTTTATCGCAGTGCTATTTACAATAGCCAAGAATTGGAAGCAACCTAAATGTTCATCGGTAGATGAATGGATAAAGAAGATGTGGTACAGATACACAATGGAATAGTACTCAGCCATAAGAAGAGGAAAAATCCTACCATTTGCAGCAACATGGATGGAGCTGGAGAGTATTAAACTCGGTGAAATATGCCAAGTGGAGAAAGAGAAATACCAAATGATTTCACTCATCTGAGGAGTATAAGAACAAAGGAAAAACTGAAGGAACAAAACAGCAGTGGAATTAAAGAATCCAAAAATGGACTAACAGGTACCAAAGGGAAAGGAACTGGGGAGGATGGGTGGACAGGGAGAGATAAGGGGGGGGGTAAGAAGAAAGGAGGTATTAAGATTAGCATGCATGGGGGGGGAGGGAGAAAGGGGAGGGAGGGCTGTACAACACAGAGGGGACAAGTAGTGATTCTACAACATTTTGCTATGCTGATGGACAGTGACTGTAATGTGGTTTTTAGTGGGGACTTGGTATAGGGGAGAGCATAGTAAACATAGTATTCTTGATGTAAGTGCAGATTAAAGATTAAAAAAAAAAGAAAGAAAGAAAAGGGGGATTACTCCTTGATAGGATAAAACTATTGGTAAATCAAAGATTAACGCATGCTTTAAATATCCTTAATTTTGATCACTTAAAGGGTGTCAGATGATCGGATATGGAGGTACTCTTTTCTGATAATATTCCTTTCTCTTAATAAAAATAAAAAAAAAGCAGTTCCTGTTTGCTGACCTCCAATGAGTTCTACACAGTGGTATAGAGGGCATGTCAAAGTGTGGGCAAAGAGTCTGTTTGTTTTTATGCAGAAGATCAAGGCCTTGCTTGGCTACCCAGAAAATGAACTAAGATACAATATGAGGAGAAGCTTCCGGCATCAGCACTCTCTGGAGGACTCGTGCCTGGGGATGATCATCAAAAAGCCTCCACAGGGATCCAGGCGATGCTGCGGTTGTGGCTGCGTCCATCCCACTGTTTCCTGGACTTGCCACTGGAATGAGGAGGGAGATGTCTAGGCTGGCATGTGCATACAGTGAGACAACGAATTTGAGTGGATCTGTACTGTTGGAACTCAACCAGGAGTTGGGAGGGGTGCAATTTGTAGCGCTCAAAAATCTTACGACTATAGACTATCTACAGTTAAAAGAACATATGGAATGTGAACAGATCCCAGAAATGGGTTGCTTTAATTTGTCTGATTTCTCTCAGACTGTTCAAGTACAGTTGGACAATATCCATTATATCATAGACAAATTTTCACAAATGCCTAGGGTGCATAACTGGTTTTCTTGGCTTCACTGGAGATGGCTGGTAATTATAGATTTGCTTAGTTTATGTCACCGTATTCCTATTATGTTAATATGTGTGCGCAAGTTAGTTAGTAGTTTAAAACCTGTACATGCTTAAGGTACTCTACAAGAAGATATGTCAAAGAATTAATCAATCCTCTCATGTTTTCTTCCATATGCTACCTGTACAGCTTTTCTTCTTCCTTCCTAATTACAACCCTTAAATAGAATTCGTGCCTCATATCGAATTTACCAAGCATTATAATTCCTCCAGGTGGTAAAGATACCTCGAGACAAGTGCTGGGCATAGAAGCCACAGGGCATAAATCTGCAAAGAAGTAAAAAGCTAACCTTTTCAAACAATATTGCTTCTCTCTCACTTACCAACTTTACATTTCCCTGTATGGCCCCGGAAGATGACTGGTTAGCCAGAGACGGGTAAGATTCCTCAAGGGAGGAACAACCTAAGACAGGCACAGTCGCAGGGGGACCATCAGGTGAGAAATCGGGGAACAACAGTGGTGAAGCTTAGAACCTCACCCCCACCGCCCCCCCCTGTTTTGAGAGAAAGCTTCTGCTTCGGTGGATGTTTTATTGCCCTTGTCTAGCTCAGATTAGCACACAGTCTACAGGCACACATATGACCATCTGCAATTGCTCTCTTACAACACTAAACTATGTTTTCTACCTTTATCTTGCATCTACCTACCACTTCAGGATTTTATTAAAAATAAAAAAAATAATAATAATAAAGGGAGAAATGTGGTATCCACATATAAATCAAGTATAAAAATCAAACGAATATTCATATTTGACCTGATTGTTTATAGTTCATAATGCGTGATCAAAACCAAAAGTTTCTGTGATGAATGCCCTTGCACTGTTCACCATGTAAGAACTTTTTCACTATGTAAGAATTCGTTCACCATGTTAGAACTTGTTCGTTATGCTTCAGAAGGTTGGAGACTGATGAGAATTAGGCTTGAGATGGATTAATGATTGTGCATTGAGCATTGATCCCCCTATACAGAACTTTATTGTTGTTAACAACCATTTGATCAATAAATATGTGAGATGCCCTCTCTAAAAAAAAAAAAACACATCAACAGAATCAGAAATGAGAAAGGAAAAATCACAATGGACCCCACAGAAATACAAAGAATTATTAAAGAATACTATGAAAACCTATACGCTAACAAGCTGGAAAACATAGAAGAAATGGACAACTTCCTAGAAATTACAACCTTCCAAGACTGACCTAGGAAGAAATACAAAATCTAATAAAAAAACTACCCAAGAACAAAACCCTCAGGCTAGATGGATTTATCTCGGAATTTTATCAGACATACAGAGAAGACATAATACCCTTTGTCCTTAAAGTTTCCCAAAAATAGAAGAGGAGGGAATACTCCCAAACTCATTATATGAAGCCAACATCACCCTAATTCCAAAACCAGGCAAAGACCCCACCAAAAAAGAAAATTACAGACCAATATCTCTGATGAACATCGATACAAAAATACTCAACAAAATATTAGCAAACCGAATTCAAAAATACATCAAAAGTATCATACACCATGACCAAGTGGGATTCATCCCAGGGATGCAAGGATGGTACAACATTAGAAAATCCAACATCATCCACCACATCAACAAAAAGAAAGACAAAAACCACATGATCATCTCCATAGATGCTGAAAAAGCATTCGACAAAATTCAACATGCATTCATGATAAAAACTCTGAACAAAATGTGTACAAAGGGAGAGTACCACAACATAATAAAGGCCATATATAATAAACCCACTGACAACATTCTACTGAACAGTGAGAAGCTGAAAGCATTTCCTCTGAGATCGGTAACAAACAGGGATGCCCACTCTCCCCACTGTTATTCAACATAGTACTGGAGGTCCTAGCCACAGCAATTAGACAAAACAAAGAAATACAAGGAATCCAAATTGGTAAAGAAGAAGTCAAACTGTCACTATTTTCAGATGACATGATACTGTACATAAAAAACCCTAAAGACTCCACTCCAAAACTACTAGAACTGATATCAGACTACACCAAAGTTGCAGAACACAAAATTAACACACAGAAATCTGTGGCTTTCCTATATACTAACAATGAACTAATAGAAAGAGAAATCAGGCAAACAATTCCATTCACAATTGCATCAAAAAGAATAAAATCCCTAGGAACAAACTTAACCAAGGAAGTGAAACACCTATACCCTGAAAACTATAAGACACTCTAAAGAGAAATTAAAGAGTACACTACCAAATGGAAACTCATCCCATGCTCTTGGCTAGGAAGAATTAATATAATCAAAATGGCCATCCTGCACAAAGCAATATACAGATTCAATGCAATCCCTAACAAATTACCAACAGCGTACTTCACCGTACTGGAACAAATAGTTCAAAAATTAATGTGGAAACACCAAAGGCCCCGAATAGCCAACGCAATCCTGAGAATGAAGCATAAAGTGGTGGGAGGATCTCACTCCCCAACTTCAAGCTCTACTACAAAGCCACAGTAATCAAGACAATTTGGTATTGGCCCAAGAACAGAGCCACAGACCAGCGGAACAGTATAAAGTCTCCAGACATTAACACAAACATATATGGTGAATTAATATATGATAAAGGAGCCATGGACATACAATTGGGAAATCACAGCCTCTTCAAAAGCTGGTGTTGGCAAAACTGGATAGCTACATGTAAGAGAATGAAACTGGATCATTGTCTAACCCCATACACAAAAGTAAATTTGAAATGGATCAAAGATCCGAATGTAAGCAACGAAACCGTAAAACTCTTAGAAAAAAACATAGGCATAAATCTCTTGGACATAAACGAGTGACCTCTTCATGAGCATATCTCCCCGGGCAAGGGAAACAAAAGCAAAAATGAACAAGTGTGTCTATATCAAGCTGAAAAGCTTCTGTACAGCAAAGAACACCATCAATAGAATAAAAAGGCATCCTACAGTATGGGAGAATATATTCATAAATGACAGATCCGATAAAGGGTTGACATCCAAAATATATAAAGAGCTCATGCTCCTCAACAAACTAAAAGCAACTAATCCAATTAAAAAATGAGCAGAGGATCTGAACAGACAGTTCTCCAAAGAAGAAATTCAGATGGCCAACAGATATATGAAAAGATGCTCCACATGACTAGTCATCAGAGAAATGCAAATTAAAACCACAATGAAATATCACCTAACACCAGTAAGGACTGCCACCATCCAAAAGACAAGCAACAACAAATGTTCACGAGGTTGTGGTGAAAGGGGAACCCTCCTACACTGTTAGTGTGAATATAAATTAGTTCAACCACTGTGGAAAGCAGTATGGAGGTTCCTCAAAAAGCTCAAAATAGATATACCATTTGACCCAGGAATTCCACTTCTCGGAATTTACCCTAAGAATTCAGAAGCCCAGTTTGAAAAAGCCATATGTACCCCTATGTTTATCACAGCACTGTTTACAATAGCCAAGAAATGGAAACAACCTAAGTGTCCATCAGTAGATGAATGTATGAAGAAGATGTGGTATATATCCACAGTGGAACTTTACTCATCCATAAGAAGAAAACACATCCTACCATTTGCAACAAGTGGATGGAAGTAGAGGGTATTATGGTCAGTGAAAAAAGCCAGGCAGAGAAAGACAAGTACCAAATGATGTCATTCATCTGTGGAGCATAAGAACAAAGCAAGAACTGAAGGAGTAAAAGAGCAGCAGACTCACAGAACCCAAGAATGGACTAACAGTTACCAAAGTTAAAGGGACTAGGGAGAATGGGAGGGAAGGGAGGGGTAGGGGCGGGGATGAAGAAAGGGGGTATTACAATTAGCATGTATAATGTGCGGGGGAGGAATGGGGAGGGCTGTGCAACACAGAGAAGACAAGTAGTGATTCTACAGCATCTTACTACGCTGATGGACAGTGACTCTAATGGGGTATGTGGTGGGGACTTGATAACGGGGGAGTCTAGTAACCATAATGTCATCTATGTAATTGTAGATTAATGATACCAAAAAAATGCTAACCTTACATTTTTCTTTAAAAGAGGGCGTGATTGGTCTGAGGGTGTCTACATTTCTTTTGCTAGGAACTGGTTTAGGAATGGGAAAATAATTTATTCTGGTAAATGAGACATAATGTGGAACTTGCTGGGGAGGAAAAGTTTCCTTGTTTTTTAGTGAGAACTACTAGGAAAAAATAGTCTTTCTTTTTTCTCTGAATCTAGTCACATATTGATGTTACCCAGACCTACTGTGGCCATCTCTACCTTGAGGATGACCAAACTGATGGAATGATCCTTATTTCTTAATGACATTACTGAGTCTCTGAGTTAACTAATCCTAAACACCTCCTCACCTCTGAACTTGTTTTATAAATTTTCTAATTATTTAAATGAATTTGAGTCAGGGTTTCTGTGACTTGAAGCTGAGGACAATCTAACTGATACAAATTTCCTTACTTATGGAAGCAACCAGATGTTTTAATTTGATTCAAAATGCATTATTTATGAGATTATCTATAAAACTCTTCATAATGCCCCAATATTTACAACAAAAATTAGGACCTAGAGTTGTGTGAACAGTTTCTGAGAAAACTTAACTTTCATTTGATGTTAATGTCATATACATTGAAATGATAACAGTCTAGATGGATTTTAAGCAAATCGAGTTATGCACTAGAAAGCAAAACCAGGAGAATTCTGAGTAAAAGAACATGATTCTAACAGATGAGTCATGAGTTGAGAAGTAATATTAGGAAAAGTAATAGGAAGTTTGCCTGATCTCGCTGGAAGCTTCTTTTGTGAGTAATATTCTCCAATGCCTGGTTCCAAACTAAAGATTGAATAATCTCATAATATTACATTGGTTTGGTGAAACACCTTTTTTCTAATGGATTCATGATTTCTTTCATGGATGATTACATACTACTTCATTCATCTTTCCTCCATCCTTGTGTTTCTTCTTATTGTGCAAACTGAGCTTTGTGTGGTTGATGATAGTACCTGGTCTAAAACTATACTTTGTCAGGGAAAAAAATGAGCAAGCAAGGTTGAGTCCATTGCAAAGTGGAAGCAATGATTGTAGCTGTGTGGAGTGAACTAGAGCCACTAGGATTAAAGTAACAGGAGCCAGTTTCAGTTCACAGTAGAAAAGTTTTCCTAACAAATAAATATTCAATAATGGATTTGGCTGCCCTAATACTTGAGTTGAAAGTGTCAGTACAGGTTTGAGAGCTACATCTGTCAATAATGCAATAGAAAGGATTCTTCCATTGTTGCAATATCTAAAAATATACCAATGTTAAGATTGTATGTCTCTATTGTTAAATATTCTATGTGAGAGAAACCACTGTCTAGGGCATAGTAGGTGCACAATAAAAATAATGAAATTATGAGACCAGCTAGGTGTTCAAGAAAATCAATTCTTATTTCTTTAATAGCCGTGGTATAGGCTCAAGATGGTAATCTGGGCACCATTTCTTCCATAATTATTTACCTACTAAGCTAGCAGTCCCATAAAAGGGACACAACCCTCCTACTTCCTGGAAAAATGAAGAGCTAGAAAATTTTGGCAAATCATTTATAAGTTCTGCTGACTTATGAGGTAAGTACAAGACTGTGTTTATTTTTGGTTCTCTGAAATCAATTTTGGTTTATTTTATCAATAGAGGTCCATTATATTAATCTCCTTGGACTGATCTTTGTTGCTTCTCTGACAATGTTCTCAATGTTTAGTTACCATTTACTGTTTTTGGTAATTGCCTCACTGTTTGGCTGGATTGTAGGTGATTTCAATCCTGTGTGGCCAGATTTACAGGTAGTATCTTCTCCTTACACCAATGATTCCTTGCCTATTTCAGTCAGTGGACTTGTTCTGAGGGGGATTGTTTTTTTCTCCTGGCTCATATTCAATCATTGGTTAATGAATTAACCAATTTGGGAAGAACTCTTCTCCTCAATATTCTTAATCACCCTCTTTCATTTTGGTGGCTATTTCTGTGTTCATCTATATTTTATCTCAACACATCTTATCCTCTATCCAAAAGGTATTAAGGGGCAATGGGGATGTGTACATATACACAATAGAGTATTATTCAGCCATGAAACATCTTGCCACTTGGAACAACATAGATGGATTTAGAGGGTATTATGCTCAGTGAAATAAGCCAGATGGAGAACGACAAATACCATAAAATTTCACTTATTTGTGGAATGTAAAAGCAAAGCAAGTCAGAATGACCAAAATGAAAGTAGACTCATAGACACTGAGAAGTGACTGGTGGTTACCATGGGTGAGGGGCTGGGGTGGTTGGGTGGGGAGGGAGATAAAGGGGCACAAAAATTCTCAATCATAATATAAGTTTGCTATGGGGATAGTAGTACAGCATGGAAAATATAGTTAGTGATCTGTAACATTTTCTATGATGACAGATAGTAACTGCACTAGTGGGGGTGAGGATTTAATAATATGGGTATCTGTTGAACTACTGTGTTGTGTATTTGAGACAATATAAGATTGTATATCAATGGTACTTCAATAAAAAATTTTAAAAAAGAAGCAACGAGGGAAGTATTAACATCATGACATGTTAAGGAATTTTTGCATTATCCATTATAACATTAAACACACCATGTTTTAGTTACTAGTACTATTGTTTTTCTTCCCCATTAGACTGTGAACTTCAGGGGAAGGACTGTGGCTGCATCTTTGTGTTCCTACTGTCTCATTTAGTGTCTGGCACAGAGTAAGTTCTCAATGTGTAACTTAAATGAACAAATCTACCAAAATGTTCGGTACCCTAGTTGGTATACAAAACTTTAGACAATACAGTCTTACATGTGACCAAAAGTCATTTGTTTAACATAATATGACTAGAAAAAAATCAATGCCTTTTTTAAGAAGGATAAAGCATGGCCCAGTTTTGCTTTGCAAACATGCTTAGGTGTAGAAAGAAGTTTTTGTTGTTATTGTTCACATTGGAGGAGAGGATTTTCCCAAAAATGTGGTAAGTCAAGCTGAGATGTTCATGAGAAATGGGGTTAAAAATTATATAAACATTTAAGGTTATAAAATACATGCACTTAGGTAAGTGTGTAAAATTTAAACTTCTAAATCTTCAATCTTTAAAACTGAGAAAGTTTATTGAGTACAGTCTGGAGATAGATTAGGAATCTAAGCAAACTTGAATGAAAGTTGGAGACAAAAAGGGCCTCAAGGAATAAAATGGATACAATAAGACACATAAAGTTATTCTATGCCTTTTTATTTTAAATTTAAAAATTATTTTAAACAAAAACATTGTGTATTATTGTTATGTAAGAAATATGTATTCATTTAAAAATTTTAAATGTACAACTGACTAAAAAATATAACATAAAAATCATAAAAATAGAATGATAACACAATGCCATACTTAAGTGGTACAGTTGTAGGTATTATGTTGCTATGCCTTTGGTGCAACAGATTTCAGATGTGCATTCTTGGGAAGTTATTCATCATTGACTGTCTCTTATCTACAGTTCCACTGATGCAGACAATACCTTTTCTGGCTAGACACTTACAATATTTCTCTTAGTCCTTTGGTTAGTAGCTGTTCTTCCCAATATTCAGTTCACCTTTTTACTCTAACTTGACCTTTGCGTAGAGTCTTTCTAAAGAAAACTCAGGTCCAAATCCATTTCTCAGAGTCACTTCCACTCTACAGGAAACATCATCCACAGAGCAATGTCAGTGTCATCATTTATTCAGAGAATTTGGGGTGCAGGTAGGCTTGAGTCAAGACCACAAACAAAGAGCACTGCCAGGTGGAAAGCCAGTTCCATCTAGGCAGGGGAGATAATGGGAGATACATGAAATATTTTCCATTGAGTTTTAGAAGTAGAGATCATTCCTTAAAGCAATTCTATCTTCTTTTCTAGTACCTTCAAAATGAAACTCAAGCCTCTACAGCCCTTCATCTTTATATTCCCCCAATTGGGAGACAGGTTCCCATCCTTATGCCCCCTCAAGTTCAATGGGATATTTATAAGCTTTCCAAATTCTTCCCTTGAAGCCTCCATCACTTAACTTGAGATAAAGGTGAAGCAACCCCCCTACTTCTCTTTAGGATTGGAGGAATATGCAAAACATTTTTATTGTAATAAATTTTTATCGGAGATAAATATTTATTGGATAATATGTAAATAAATTTTTATTAGAGAATGATGTCACCAAGCTGGCAGTATAAGTCATTCCTGACTCTGCCTCTCTTCACAGAAGAAATAACAACTAATAATTATTTATGGATAAGACACCACTAGGAAAATGCTAGAACATGGGGATGAGAGTGAATCATACCTTTGTGCTACAGAGACAGAGGCAGAATGCATTAGAGGAGTAACAAGAGCAGCTGTATGTTTACTGCGTTGCCATCCCCTAGGCTGGTAGAGCACCACACCATTCTCCCATGAGCCTACCATTCCTTCAGTGGAAAAAGAGAGCCCATGGTAGACATCTATCTCCCCTAGCATTATGGGTCATTTTGTGGGAATCCCCACTCCAGTCTTGTCTCATAGAGATTGCGGGGGATCCATAGAGCTTGCACACTGGAAATATAATTGTGAAAAAGTATGGGGAGGATCTTGCAACAACCAGCATTCAGATCTTGGCAGACCAAGATCCTATGTGCATGAGCCAAATAGTAGTCTCAACTAACAGTTTTGCTTATCTGCAGAGCCAGTATGGTAGTGCAGAACTGATCAGGAAACTTGGTGGGGCATAGGTCTACTTGATTCAGGTCCTCAAATGAAGATGCTTGCCAGTCCTGAAGGCTGGTATGCCTTGCTTCCCCAACCAGGGAGGGGAGCTGAGTCAGCCTCACCCACTTTTCAGTGTAGGTCCCCATCTCACCAAGACAGAAAGCCTGGCTGGAACACATGGAAGCTGCATAGCTCAGAGATGATCAAAAGGAGAGTACAGAAGACAGCTGATCATCCACAGGGAAAATCCAGTAGCACTATTCGTTCAGGACCTTGGGGTACAGGTAGGCTTGAGTCAACACCACAAAATGGCTTGCTATGGGGGAAGCCAGTTCCACCCAGGCAGGGTAGATAATTCATAACCCTACACATGGCTGAGCATTTCTTCTAGCCCGACCTGACCAGAAATCCTGACCAGGAACTACTGGGAGGCTACTAGGAGATGGCTCCCCTGGGCAGGGGTGCTACTTCATAGTTCTTCCTGCTTATGAGTACTACCTGGTCCTGACCTTCTAGGAAGCCTGACCAGAACACCCAGGAGGTAGCTGTGGATCCCAACCTTCAGTACTGCTTGGGAAGAGAAGTAATCCAGCAGTTCTATCCAACTGTGCTCAGCCAAAATCATCCTCCCCATCCCTTGATTTCAGAGCTCAGGTGGTGGCCTCACCCAAAAATAGAACATAATAACAAGCTCCTCCTGCCCATGGATGACAACAGCAGGTGTCCAGAAACCCAAACTGAGCTGAAAAGTGAAGATCTCTCTCTCTCCCAAAGCAAACCTGTAATGTCTGGATGAGAAGACCACTTACTCAAATGCAAAGATACCAACATAAGGAATCAAGGATCATGACAAATCAGGTAAACATGACACCACCAAAGGAAACTAATAAAGCTCCAATAAGTGGCTCTGAATAAATGGAAATTCATGCACTATCATACAATGAAGTCAGAATAATCCTCTTAAAGTAGTTAAGTAAAGTACAAGAACACACAGACAATTATGTGAAATTAAGAACTCAATGCAGGAACAAAATGAGAAGTTCAACAAAGAAATACAAGTCTTAAAAATCTCCAGCAGTCCTGGACCTGAAAATACAATGACTGAACTAAAGAATTAAAAAGAGAGCTTTAACAGCAGACTTGACTATGCAGAAGAATCAATGACTTAGAACACAGGACAACTGAAATTATCCAGTCAGATGAGCAAAGAGAAAAAATGCAAAAGAGTGAAGAAAACCTATAGGCATTATGGAACACAATCAAAAGAAACAATATCAACATTATGAATGTTCCAGAAGGAGAATAAAAAAGAGAAAGGGGCAGAGCACATTTAAAGGAGTAATTACTGAAAACTTCTCAAACATGGAGAAAAAAATGGATATCAGATCCATGAGGCCCAAAGGATTCTAAATAGTTGAATTAAATAGTTCTACATTGAGACACATTATAGTTATATTATGAAATGTCAAAGACAAAGAAAGAATTTGAAATCAAGAGAAAAGAAACAAGTTATGTACACGAGCATCTCCATAAGAATGTTTGCAGATTTAATACAGAAACTTTTTAGAACAGGAAATAATGGAATGATATATTTAAAATATTTAAAGAAAGAAATCCCACCAACCAAGAATTTTATATCTGGCAAAGCTTTCCTTCAGAAATGGAGAGATAAAGACTTTCCCAAACAAACAAAAACTGAGGAAGTTCATGACCACTAGACCTGCCTTAAAAGATATGCTAAAGGGAGTTCTTTGAGTGGAAACAAAAGGATGCTAATCAACATAAAAAAACCAAGACGGTAATGTAAAACTCATGGGTATGGATATATACTCATGGGTAATAGGGTATATATAATCAAAGTTAGATCCAGGAAGACTCACAAGAGTCTCAAAAGTGTAAGACACAGGATGAATCTAGCAGGCACTAACATAACTGGTTTCTAACTAAGATATATTGTCAAAATCCAGAAGACAAAATTTGAAATAATTATGAGTTCAAGAAGTTTTATAGTTCTTTACATCAGATATGAAAAGATGGTCAAAATATAAGTGAAAAAAAAAACAAGGTACAGACTGTCTGAAATGTAGTCCCATTTCTTACACACACACATGTTTACATATGCTTGCATATGCCTAGAATATTTCTGGAATGATTCACAATCTTTTAAAATCAGGGCTGGAATGAGAAGAGACTTTGCTTTTCATCAAAAACCCTTTCAGTTTTACTTATTTTCTTAATATATTGATGCACTACTTTTCATGACCACAGCAGCCCAGGAATCAGGTTGCATTTTAATGCCAGTAATTTGTAACCAACATAAATCCACTTTATTTGGCTTATCAGAAAAAATATAATTCTATACAGGTATGTGTGGCATATTTGTTGCAAGCTCTAGAAGCAGGGTGTCTGGTTTCAAATCCTACTACATCATTAACTCACTGTGTAAACTTAAGCAAGTTACTCAGCCTCTCCATGCTTCAGTTTCTTCAACTGTAAATAAGGATAATGAACATACTTTCCATTTAGTTTGTTTTGGAGATTGAATTAATACATGCAAGCCACTTAGCACTACTGCTTGGAAAAATAATTACTAAGTATTAGTGTAACAAGATGCTAAATATGACTTTTTCTGTTGTGTCAGTTTAAGAAGAAGCCCCAATGTCAAAAACAATGCAATATGTAATGAAGTGCTAGGTCATCTAGAAAGGCTTGCACATGAAATGGCCCAAACTCACCTCTTTCAGCATTAGTCCCTCAGCCATTTCAAGGCAACAGAAGAGAAGCCTTTAGAATTCACTGAGAGTATAATAGAAAAACAGCAAAACTTTTTTATTGCCTATCTATTTTTCCAGTTTTATTGAGATATGATTGACACACAGCAGTATATAACTTTAAGGGGTACAAAATAATGACTTGAGTTTCATATATTGTGAAATGATAAACACATAAAGTTTATTTAATATCCATCATCTTATACATATACCAGAAAAAAGGTAAAGGAAAATATTTCCTTGTATAGAGAATGCTTAGGATTTATTCCCTTAGAACTTTTTGAGTATGCCACACAGCAGTGTGAACTATTGTCCTCATATTGCACATTACATCTCAGTACTCATTTATCTTATAATTAGAAATCTGTGTCTTTTGACCACCTTCAGCCAATTCTTTTTCCCACCACCTCCCATATCTGGTAACCACAAAACCGGTCTCTTTTTCTTTGAGCTTGTTTTATTTCAGATTCCACATATAAGTGAAATCATACAGTATTTGTATTTCTCTGACATATTTCACTTAGCATAATGCCCCCAAAGTCCACCCATGTTGTCACAAATAGCAGTATTTCCTTCCTTTTATGGCTGAATAATACTCCAGTGTGTGTGTGTGTTTGCACATGTATGTGTGCAGGCACGTGCACACAGTTGTGTGTGTGTGTGTCTCACAACTTCTTTAACCATTCATCCATCAATGGATGGATGTTTAAACAAACATTTGGGTTGTTTCTATGTCTTGGCTATTGTAAATAATGCTGCTATGAACATGAGGGTGCAAGTATCTCTCTCACATGATGTTTTTGTTCCCCCAGATACGTATTACCAGACGTGGAATTGCTGGATTATATAGTAGTTCTATTTTTAATCATTTGAGAAACCTCAATTTAATTTTCCATAGTGGCTGTACCAATTTATGATCCCAACAGTGCACAGGGATTTTTCTCCACATCCTCAGCAGCATTTATTGTCTCTTGTCTTCTTCATGCTAGCCATTCTAATGGACATGGGATAATATCTCATTTTGGTTTATATTTGCATTTCCCTAATGACTAATGATGTTGAGCACCTTTCTATGCACCTGTTGGCCATTCATATATCTTTGGAAAAATATCTATTCAGGTCCTTCGTCCATTTTTTAATTAGGTTATTTGTTTTTTTGTTAAGCTGTGTGAATTCCCAGTATATCTTGGATATTAAACCCTTATCAGGTGATTTGTGAATATTTTTCCCATTCCATAGATTGTCTTCATTTTGTTGATCATTGCCTTTGCTTGCAAAAGCCTTTTACTTTCATGTAGTTCCATGTGTTTATTTTTTATTTTGTTGCTTGTGCTTTAAGTGTCATATCCAAAAATTCATTGCTGACTCATGTCAAGATTTTTTCCTATGTTGTCCTCCAGGACTTTAATGTTTCTAATTTACATTTAAGTCATTAATCCATTTTGAGTTAATTTTGGTGAGTGGTGTAAGTTTTATGGGTCTGGTTTCATTGTTTTATAGATAGTTTATTTTTTAAATAATTTTTAAATTAAGGTATCATTGACATACACTCTTATGAAGGTTTCAGATGAAAAACACTGTGGTTAATGCATTCACCCATATTATCAAGTCACCTTCATGCCCCATTGAAGTCACCGTCCATCAGTGTAGTAAGATGCCACAGAGTCACTACTTGTCTTCATTGTGCTAAACTGTCTTCCCCATAATCCCTCCCACACCATGTGTACTAATCATAATACCCCTCAATCCCCTTCTCCCTCCTTCCACATCCACTCTCCCCCACCGCTCCCCTCCCCTTTGGTAACTGCTAGTCACTTCTTGGAGTCTGTGAGTCTGCTGCTGTTTTGTTCCTTCAGTTTTGCTTCATCGTTATTCTCCACAAATGAGGGAAATCATATGGTATTTGTCTTTCTCTTGCTGGCTTATTTCACTGAGGCTAATACCATCTAGCTCCATTTATTTTGTTGCAAACTATTTCATTATGTATATGTACCACATCTTCTTTATCTATTCATCTACTGATGGACACTTAGGTTGTTTCCATATCTTGGCTATTGTGAATATTGCTGCAATAAACATAGGGGTGCATATGTCTTTTTGAATCTGAGAAGTTGTTTCCTTTGGGTAAATTCCTAGGAGTGGAATTCCTGTGTCAAATGGTATTTCTCTTTTAAGTTGTTTGAGGAACCTCCACATTGCTTTCCACAATGATTGAATTAGTTTACATTCCGACTAGCATTGTAGGAGGGTTCCACTTTCTCTGCATCCTCGCCAACATTTGTTGTTCCTAGTCTTTTCTTTGTTGGGCATCCTAACTGGTGTGAGGTAATATCTCATTGTGGTTTTCATTTGCATTTCCCTGGTAATTAGAGATGTGGAGCTTCTTTTCATGTGCCTGTTGGCCACCTGAATTTCTTCTTTAAGAGAATTGTCTGTTTATATCCTCCACCCGTTCTTTAATTGGGTTATTTGCTTTTTGAGTGTTGAGGTGTGTGAGCTCTTTATATATTTTAGATGTTAACCCCTTGTTGGATACGTCATTTTCATATATATTCTCCCATATTGTAGGATGCCTGTTTGTTCTGCTGATGGTGTCCTTTGCTGTACAGAAGCTTTTTAACTTGATGTAGTCCCATTTGTTTATTTTTACTTTTGTTTCCCTTGCCCGAGGAGATGCATTCAGGAAAAAGTTTCTCATGTTTATATTCAAGAGAATTTTCCCTCTGTTTTCTTGTAAGAGTTTTGTGGTTTCATGACTTACATTCTGGTCTTTGATCCACTTTCAGTTTACTTTCATGTATGGGGTTAGACAATAATCCAGTTTCATTCTCTTAAATGTAGTGGTCCAATTTTGTGAACAACAGTTCTTGAAGAGGCTGTCATCTCCCCACTGTATGTCTATGGCTCCTTTATCATGTATTAATTGAGCATATAAGATTGAGTTTATATCTGGGCTCTCTGTTCTGTTCCATTGATCTATGGGTCTGTTCTTGTGCTAGTACCAAATTGTCTTGATTACTGTGGCTTTGCAGTAGAGTTGGAAGTCAGGGAGTGTAATCTCCCCAGCTTTATTCTTCCTTCTCAGGATTGTGTTGGCTATTCGGGGTATTTTATGGTTCCTTATGAATTTTAGAACTATTTGCTCTAGTTCATTGAAGAATGCTATTGGTATTTTGACAGGGATTGCATTAAATCTGTAGATTGCTTTAGGCAGCATGACCATTTTGAGAATATTAATTATTCCTATCCATGAGCACTTGATGGATTTCCATTTATTGTTATCCTCTTTAATTTGTCTCTAGTGTCTTTTAGTTTTCAGGGTATAGGTCTTTCATTTCCTTGGTTCAGTTTATTCCTAGTTATTTTATTCTTTTTGATGCAATTGTGAATGGAATTGTTTTTCTGAAATCTCTTTCTGCTAGTTCATCATTAGTGTAGAGGAATGCAACAGATTGGGTATTAACTTTGTATCCTACAACTTTGCTGAAATCCGATATTAGTTCTAGTAGTTTGGGAGCAGATTCTTTAGGGTCTTTTATGTACAATATCATGTCATCTACAAACAGTAACAGTTTAACTTCCTCCTTACCAATATGGATGCATCTTACTTATTTGTGTTGTCTGATAGCTGTGGCTAGGACCTCCAGAACTGTGTTGAATAAAAGTGGGGAGAATGGGCATCCTTGTCTTGCTCCCGATCTTAAAGGAAAAGATTTCAGCTACTCACTGTTAAGTATGATGTTGGCTGTGGGTTTGTCATATATGGCCTTTATTATGTTGAGGTACTTACCCTCTACACCCATTTTCTTGGGAGTATTTATCATGAATGGATGTTGAATTTTGTCAAATGCTTTTTCAGCATCTATTGAGATGATCATGTGGTTTTTGCCCTTCTTTTTGCTGACATGGTGTATGATGTCCATGGATTTTAGAATATTGTACCATCCTTGCATCCCTAGAATAAATCCCACTTGATCATAATGTACAATCTTTCTGATGTATTTTTTAATTTGATTAGCTAATATTTTGTTGAGTATTTTTGCATCTTTCTTCATCAGGGATATTGGTCTGTAACTTCCTTTTTTGTGGTGTGTTTGCCTGGTTTTGGTATTAGATTGATGCTGTCTTCACAGAGTGAGTTGGAAATATTCCCTCCACTTCTACTTTTTGGAAAACTTTAAGGAGGATGAGTATTAAGTATTCCCTTAATGTTTGACATAATTCAGTGGTGAAGCCATCTGGTCCAGGGATTTTGTTCTTAGGTAGCTTTCTGATTACCAATTCAATATCATTGATGGTGATTGGTCTGCTCAGGTTTCCTGTTTCTTCCTGGGTCAGTCTTGGAAGGTTGTATTTTTCTGGAAAATTGTCCATTTCTTCTAGGCTTTCCATTCATTAGCAGAGAATTTCTTATAGTATGCTCTAATTATTCTTTGCATTTTTGTGGTCTCTGGAGTGATTTTTCCTTTCTCATTTCTGATTCTGTTTATGTATGTACACTCTTTTCTTCTTGCTCAGTCTGTATAGGTGTTTATTTATTTTGTTTATTTTCTCAAAGAACCAGCTCCTGGTTTCATTGATTCTTTCTATTATTCTATTCTTCTTGATTTTATGTATTTCTGCTCTTATCTTTTTTCAAAAATTTTTATTAAGTTATTATTGATGTACACTCTTATGAAGGTTTCACATGAAAAAAGAATATGGTTACTACATTTACCCATATTATCAAGTCCCCACCCATATCCCAATGCAGTCACTGTCCATCAGTGTAGTGAGATGCCACAGATTCACTGTTTGCCTTCTCTGTGCTACAGTGTTTTCCATGTGACCCCCTACACCATGTGTACTAAACATAATACCCCTCCATCAGCTTCTCCCTCCCTCCCTCCCCACCCACCCTCCCTCACCCCTCCCCTTTGGTAACCACTAGTCCCTTCTTGGAGTCTGTGAGTCTGCTGCTGTTTTGTTCCTTCAGTTTTGCTTCCTCGTTATACTCCACAAATGAGGGAAATCATTTGTCACTTGTCTTTCTCTACTTGGTTTATTTCACAGAGCATAATATCCTCCAACTCCATTCACATTGTTGCAAATGGTAGAATTTGTTTCTTTCTTATGGCTGAATAGTATTCCATTGTGTATATATACCACATTTTCTTTATCCATTCATCTACTGATGGACACTTAGGTTGCTTCCATATCTTGGCTATTGTAAATAGTTCTGTGATAAACATAGGGGTGCATATGTCTTTTTGAGTCTGAGAAGCTGTATTCTTTGGGAAAATTCCAAGGAGTGGGATTCCCAGGTCAAATGGTGTTTCTCTTTTTAGTTTTTTGAGGAACCTCCATATTGCTTTCCACAATTGTTGAACTAGCTTACATTCCCACCAGCAGTGTAGGAGGGTTCCTTTTTCTCCACATCCTCACCAGCATTTGCTGTTCTTAGTCTTTTTGATGCTGGCCATCCTTACTGGTGTGAGATGATATCTCATTGTGGTTTTAATTTGCATTTCCCTGATAATTATTGACATGGAGCATATTTTTATGTGTCTGTTGGTCATCTGAATTTCTGTGGACTTCCATGGCCTGAGAGAGTATTTCCTTCCCAAGATTGGGGAAATTTTCAGCAATTATTTCTTCAAAGACACTTTTTATCCATTTTTCTCTGTTTTCTTCTTCTGCTACCCTTGTAATGCGAATATTGTTCCATTTGAATTGGTCACACAGTTCTCTTCATATTCTTTTATTCCTAGAGACCTTTTTTCTCTCTCTGCCTCAGCTTCTCTGTATTCGTGTTCTCTGATTTCTGTTTCATTCACTGTCTCCCCTACCTCAGCTAATCTGCTTTTATATCCCTCCATTTTTTATTTCATTTCAGTTATTTCCCTCCTAAATTCATCCCTTAGCTCCTGAATATTTTTCTGTAGCCCAAATAGCATCCTTATGGCTTTTGTTTTGAATTCTTCTTCAGGAAGATTGGTGATTTCAGTCTCACTGAGCCCTCTTTCTGGTGTTTGAGGGGTTTTGGGTTGAACAAAGTTCTTCTGCCTTTTAATAGTCTTGGAGTGATAGGGAGTGGTTGCCAGTGAGTGGCATGTGTGTCATCTGGGAGGACAAAATCCCTTCCTCCTTGCCTGTCACTGTGCCTGTCTCTGCAGTCTGTGCCAGTTAACTGCATGCAAGGGGCAACCTCTGAGTTAATTCTCTAAAATGCCATGGGTGGAGTGGTCCTTGGTATGGCCTAGGATGATGGTGGGGGAGTCACAGGTGAGTGGCGTGGGTTCCGCTGCCATAACAAAGCCCCTTCATGGCTTCCATCCTCAGCGCCTTTCTCTGCTGTCTGTGCGGGTCAACTGCCCATGGTGAGTAGCCTCTGGGTCTGGGCCAGTTAGCTCTGTGCAGGGAGAAGCCTCTGTATTTAGCTGTGTAGTTGCTGTAGGTGGGGCCCCCCTCTGGCTGGTCCACAGCAATGGCAGGGACAGCCTGTTTGTGTGTAGGTGCCTGTGGGGAGGAAGGAGCTGCAGGCTGCTTTTCACAATGAGGGGCCTCAGGGCTGCATTTCCAACTAGCAGGATAGGGTGCCCATAGCTCCTGAAAGTTCCCAGCCTGTTGGACTGAGTGTACCAGGATGATTTTGTCCACCTGTTCCTTTTCATAAGTGCTTGCCCCTTTAGCAGCCCTTTGACTGTTGAGAGGTCCCTTAAAGTACCTGCTTTTCTTTTGTCCCAGACGTGCTGGTTGTGACAACCTGTTCATAGTCTTAGTCTCAGACTTTGCCTTTCAGGTCCTCCAATCTCCAAAGCACCATGCAATGTGGGTCTGTGCTCCTGGGGCAGATTACTAGGGCTGGGTATTTAGCAGTCCTGTGCTTCCATTCTCTCCCCTCTCTGATTCTTTTCCTCCCACAGGTGAGGTGGGGTGGGGGTTGTGCTCCAGTCCCTCTGGTTCATGGCTTGTTACCTTACCCTTTGCCATGAGATGTTGACTTTTCCTAGATGTAATACTCTTACTGTTACTGTAGTGCTAGTGTACTGTTACTTCTAGCCACTAATTTAGGCATAGTTGTATTTGCTGTATTTTCAAAGTATATGTGGTTTTGGGTGGAAATTTCCACCACACTACTCATGCCACCATCTTTCTGTATTTATGTATGTATATATTCTTGTGCCACTGCTATGCTGTTTAGTCACTGTAGCTTTGTAGCATAGTTTGAAATCAGGGAGCATGATACCACCAGATTTGTTCTTCCTTCTCAAGATTGCTTTGTCTATTTGGGAACTTCTGTGGTTCTATATAAACTTTAGGATAATTTGTTATGTCATTGAAAAATTCTACTGGTATTTTGGTGGGGATTGCATTGAATCCATAAATTGCTTTGAGCAGGATGGGCATTTGGACAATATTAATTTTTCCAATCCATGATCATGGGATAGGTTTCCATTTATGTGTATCATCTGCAATTTCTTTCATCACTGTTAAAGTTTTCAGAATACAGTTCCTTCACCTCCTTGGTTAGGTTTATTCCAAGATATTTTACTTATTTTGATGCAGTTTTAAGTGGAACTGTTTACCTGATTTTTTCCTGCTAGTTCACTATGTAGGAAAGCCACAGATTTCTGTATATTGATTTTGTATCCTGTAATATTACTGAATTCATTTATTCTATTAATTTTTTGGTGAAGTCTTAAAGGGTTTCTGTATATAGTATTGTGTCATCTGCAAATGGTGACAGTTTACATTTTCCTTGCCAATTTGGATGCCTTTTATCTCTTTATCTTGTCTGATTGCTGTGACTAGGACTTCCAGTATTATTTTGAATAAAAGTGGTGAGAAAGGACATCCTTGTCTTGTTCCTCATCATACGGGAAAAGCTTTCATCTTTTTGCCATTTAGTATGTGTTAGCTGTGGGTTTGCTGTTGAGTTATATGGCCTTTAATGTTGAGTTGTGTTCTGTCTGTACCACATTTGTTGAGAGTATTTTACATGAATCAATGTTGAATTTTGTCAAATGCCTTTTCAGTATCTATTGATGATCATATGGTTCATAAGCTTTCTTTTCTTAATGTGGTATATCATGTTGATTTGAAAATATTGTACAAAATTTACATCCATGGAATAAATTCCCCTTGGTTGTGATTGATGACCCTTTTGATGTATTTTTGAAGTTGTTTTGATAATATTTTATTGAGAATTTTTCCATGATTATTCATCATGGAAATTGGCTTAAAATTTTCTTTTTTGTGTGTTTTTGTCTGGTTTTAGTGTTAGAGTGATGCTGGCCTCATGAAATTAATTTGGAGGTGTTCCCTTTTCTTCTGTTTGTTGGAACACTTTAAAGATGTGTTTTAGCTCTTCATATGTTTTGTATAATTCAGCTGTGAATCCATCTGGACATGGAATTTTGTTTGTTGGGAGTTTTTTGATTACCAATTCAATTTAATTACAAGCAATTGGTCTGTTCAGATTTTCTGTTTCTGTCCGGGTGTGTGTTCAAGACTGTATGTTCTAAGAATTTGTCCCAGTCTTCTAGGGTGTCCAATTTATTGCCATGTAATTTTCATGGAATTCTCTAATAATTCTTTGTATTTCTGTGATGTCTGTTGTAACTTCTCCTTTTCTGGTTCTGAATTTGTGTCCTGCTTTTTTCTTGATTAGTCTGGTTAAGGGTTTGCCTATTTTGTTTATCTTTACAAAGAACCAGCTCTTGGTTTCATTGATGTTTTCTATTGGCTTTCTTATCCTCTATTTTATTGTTACTGCTCTGACCTTTAATGTTATTTTAAGTGTAATTGATATAGAATTTATATTGGTTTCAAGTATACAATACCATCATTCAAAATTTACCCATATTATTAAATCCTCACCCCAACTAGTGCAGATACTATTGGTCAACCCTGGAAGATGTTGCAGATTCATTGACTATATTCTCCATGCTGTACTACCATCCCCATTACCAACTTACATTATGGTTGAGAATTTTTATGTTCCTTTATACCTCTCATTCTCTCCACCCACCCCAACCCCACACCCATGGTACCCACCAATCACTTCTCAGTGTCTATGAGTCTACCACTATTTTGTTCATTCATTTAGTATTGTTTTTATATTCTATAAATAAGTGAAATAATATGGTATTTGTCTTTCTTTTCCTTGCTCAAGTCACTTAGCATAATTCCTTTTAGTTCCATCCATGCTGTTGTAAATGGCAGGATTTCTATTTTTTTAGATTGAAAAATATTCCACTGGGTATATGTACATTATTATCCATTCATCTATGACAGACAATTTGGTTCCTCACACATCTTGGCTATTTTAAATAATGTGGTAATAACCATAGGAGTGTATGTATCTTTTTTAATCAGTGATTTTGTTTTCTTTGGGTAAATTTCTGCAAGTGGAATTACTGGGCCATATGATATTTTTAGTTGTAGTTTTTAGAGGAAACTCTATATGGTTTTTACAGTAGCTGCACAAATTTGCATTCCCAGCAACAGTTTAGGAGGGTTCCCTTTCTCCACATTCTTGCCAACACTGGGCATTATTGTCTTTTGTATAGTAGCCATTTTAAGGGGTGTGAGGTGATATCTCATTGTTGTTTTGATTTACATTTCCATAATGATTAGTGATATGAAGTATCCTTTCATGTGACTGCTGGCCATCTGTATTTCTTCTTTGGGCAGATTTTTATTCATGCCCTCCCCCCATATTTTAATTAGGATATTTGTTTCTTTGGTTGAGGCATATGAATTCTTTATATATTTTAGATGTTAACCCCTTATTAGATGTGTCAATATAAATAATTTCTCACACACTGTAGGTTGCATTGTTGTTCTGATGATGGTGTCCTTTGCTGTACAGAAACTTTTCAGTTTGATGCATTCCCACATTTTCAATTTTCATTTTGTTTCCCCTACCTGAGGAGATGTGTCCAGAAAAAAAATTTGCTCAAAGTTATATTCAAGCAATTTTTGCCTGTGTATTTTCTAAGAGTTTTAGGGTTTCATGTCCTTCATTTAGGTCTTTAATCCACTGAGAGTTTGCTTTTGTGTATGTAGTCATAAGTAACCCAGTTTTATTCTCTTCATGTAGCTGTCCAGTTTTCACAACACTATTTATTGAAGAGACTGTCTCTTTCCCATTGCATATTCAAGGTTCCTTTATTATATATTAATTTACCATAAATGCATGGGTTTTTATTTGGATTCTCTATTCTGTTCCATTGATGTATAAGTATGTTCTTGTGCTAGTAATGTATTGTTGTGATTACTGTAGCTATGAAGTATGTATTGGATTAAATGTAATCCCCTGAGCTTCATTCTTTTTTTAAGAATTGCTTCAGCAACTTGGGGTCTCTTATAGTTCCATATGAATTTTAGGATTATTTGCTCTAGTTCATTGAAAAATGCCATTGGTATTTTGGAAGGGATTGCACTGAATCTGTAGATTTCCTTGGGCAGGATGGCCATTTTGACAAGATTTAATTCTTCCTATCCACAAGCATGGGGCATATTTTGATTGATTTGTGTCATCTTTAATTTCTCTCATGAATGTATTAAATTCCTCAGAGTACAGGTCTTTCATCTCCTTGATGAGGTTTACTCCTAGGTGTTTTATTAATTTTGAAGTAATTATAAGTTGAATTGCTTTCCTGATTTCTCTTTCTGCTAGTTTGTTGTTGGTATATAGAAGTGCAACAGATTACTGTATATTGATTTTGTAATCTGAAACTTTGCTAAATCCTGTTATTAGTTCTAATAGTATATGGTGGTGTCTTAAGAGTTTTCTATCTATAATATTATGTCAAATGCAAATAGTGAGATTTTTATTTATTCCTTACTATTTTTGTTTTATCTCTTTGTCTTTTCTGATTGCCATGGCTAGGACCTACAATACTATGCTGAATAAAAGTGGTGAGAGTGGGCATCCTTGTCTTGTTTCTGATTATAGAGTAAATATTTCAACTTTTTGTCATTCAGTGGATGCTATCTGAGGGCTTGTCATATATGCCCTTTATTATGTTGAGGTATGTACCCTCTATACCAAATCTGTTGAGAGTTTTTATCACGAATGAGTGTTGAATTTTGTCACATGTTTTTCAGCATCTACTGAGATGATCATATGGTTTCAATACCTTTTGTTAATGGGGTACACCACAGTGATTGATTTACAAATATTGTATGATCCTTGCATCCATGGAATAAATTCCACTTGGCTGTGATGGATGATCCTTTTGATGTATTTTCAAATTCAGTTTGCTAATATTTTGTTGAGGATTTTTCCATCTGTTCATCAGGGATATTTGTCTATAGTAGTAGTGTCTTTTGTTTCATTATTAGACTAATTCTGGCCTCATAGAATGAATCTGGAACTATTTTTTCCTTTTCTACTTTTTGTAATACGTTAAGAGGGATGGGCATTAGTTTTTTAAATGCTTGGCAGAATTCAGCTGTGAAGCCATCTGGTCCTGGATGTTTGTTGGGAGTTTTTAAAATTGCTAATTGAATTTCATTAATGCTAATTTTTATGTTCATATTTTATGTTTCTTCATGGCTCAATCTTGGAAGATTTTATTTTTCTAGGAATTTGTCCATTTGTAGGTTGTCCAGTTTATTGGCATATGATTTTTCATAACATTCTCTAATAATTCTCTGTATTTCTCTGGTAACATTTGTGATTGATTTTCATTTCTGATTTTGTTTGAGTACCCTCTCTTTATTTCTTCATAAGTCTGGCTTGGGGTTTGTCTATTTTTAAAAATCTTTTCAAAGAATCATCTATTGGATTTATTAATTTTTTCTATTGTTTTATTCTTCTCTATTTTATTTATTTCTGCTCTGATCTTTATAATGTCCCTCCTACTTACTTTGGGTTTGATAATTTCTTCTTTTTCTAGTTTCCTTAATTGGGGTTAAAGAATGTTTATTTTGGATTATTCTTGTTTATTGAGGTAGGTTGTACTGTTATGAAGTTCCCTCCTAGAACCACTTTTTCTGTGTCCCACATATTCTGGACTGGTGTATTTTTTCTTTCATTTATATCCATGTACTGTTAGATATCTATTTTTTTGAACTAAGGTATCATTGATATACAATATTCTGAAGGTTTCACATGAGCAACATTGTGGTTACAACGTTCATCCATATTACCAAGTCCCTCCCACACCCCATTGCAGTCACTATCCATCAGCATAGTAAAATGCTATAGAATCACTACTTCTCTTCTCTGTGCCATACTGCTTTCCCCATGACCCACATACCTTATATGTGCTAATCATAATGCCCCTTAATTCTCTTGTCCCTCTCTTCCCACCCACTTTCCACAAGCCTTCCCTTTGGTAACCACTAGTCCCTTCATGGAGTCTGTGAGTCTGCTGCTATTTTGTTCCTTCAGTTTTGCTTTGTTATATGCCACAAATGAGTGAAATCATGTGGTACTTGTCTTTCTCCACCTGGCTTATTTCATTGAGCATAATACCCTCTAGCTCTGTCCATGTTGCAAATGTTAGGGTTTGTTTTCTTCTTATGGCAGAATAATATTCCATTGTATGTATGCACCACATCTTCTGTATTCATTCATATACTGATGGACACTTAGGTTGTGAACGTATCTTAGCTATTGTAAAAAGTGCTGTGATAAACATAGGTTTATATGTCTTTTTAAATCTGGGATCTCCTTTTCCTCAGGTAAGTTCCTAGGAGTGGAATTCCAGGGTCAAACGGTATTTCTATTTTAGTTTCTGAGTAAACTCCATATTACTTTCCAGAATGGTTGAACTATTTTATATTCCCACCAACAGTGTAGGAGGGTTCTCCTTTCTCTGCATCCACACCAGCATTTATTGTTCCTTCTCTTTTGGATGTTGGCCATCCTAACTGGTGTTAGGTGATATATCACTGTGGTTTTAATTTGCATTTTGCTAAGAATTAGCAAAGTGGAGAATTTTTTCATGTGCCTGTTGGCCATCTGAATTTCTTCTTTGAAGAAGTGTCTGTTCAGATCTTCTGCCCATTTTTCAATTGGATTATTTGTTTTTTGGGTGTTGAGGCATGTGAGCTCATTATATTTTGGATGGATGTCAACCCATTATAGGCTATGTCATTTCTGAATATATTCTCCCATACAGTAGGATGCCTTTTTGTTCTACTGATGGTGTCCTTTGCTGTACAGAAGATTTTAAGTTCAATATAGTCCCACTTGTTCATTTTTGCTTTTGTTTCCCTTGCCCAAGGAGATATGTTCATGAAAAAGTCACTCATGTTTATATTCAAGAGAGTTTTGCCTATGCTTTCTTCGAAGAGTTTCATGGTTTCATGAGTTACATTCAGGTCTTTGACCCATTTCGAGTTTACTTTTGTGTATGGAGTTAGATAATCCAGTTTCATTCTCTTACATGTAGCTGTCCAGTTTTGCCAACAGGAGCTGTTGAAGACTCTGTCATTTCCCCAATGTATATCCATGGCTCCTTTATCATATATTAATTGACCATATATGCTTGGGTTAATTAATATTTGGGATCTCTGTTATGTTCCACTGGTCTGTGGGTCTGTTCTTGTGCCAGGACCAAATTGTTTTGGTTACGGTCAGTTTGTAGTAGAGCTTGAAGTTGGGGAGTGTGCTCCCCCAGCTTTGTTCTTCATTTTCAGGATTACTTTGCCTATTCAGGGTCTTTTGGGGTTCCATATGAATTTTAGAACTATTTATTCTAGTTCCTTGAAGAATGTTATTGGTATTTTGATAGGGATTGTATTGAATCTGTAGATTGCTTTAGGCAGGATGGCCATTTTGCAATATTAATTCTTCTTATCCATGAGCACAGGATGTATTTCCACTTATTGGTGTCTTCTTTATTTTTTCTCATGAGTGTCTTGTAGTTTCCAGGTAATTGATCTTTCACCTCCTTTGTTAGGTTTATTCCTAAGTATTTTATTATTTTTAATGCAATTGTAAATGGAATTGTTTTCCTGATTTCTTTTTCTGCTAGTTCTTCATTAGTATGTAGGAATGAAACAGATTTCTGTGTATTAAATTTGTATCCTACAGCTTTGCTGAATTCAGATATTCATTCTAGTAGTTTTGGGGTAGATTCTTTAGGATATTTTATTTACAATATAATGTCATCTGCAAACAGTGACAATTTAACTTCTTCCTTACCAATCTGGATGCCTTTTATTTCTTTGTGCTGTCTGATTGCCATGGCTAGGACCTCCAGTAATATGTTGAATAAAAGTGGGGAGAGTGGACATTTTTGTCTTGTTCCCAATCTTAAGGAGAAGCATTCAGCTTTTTGCTGTTATGTATGATGTTGCCTGTGGTTTGTCATATACAGACTTTATTGTATTGAGGTACTTGCCCTCTATGCCCATTTTGTTGAGGGTTCTTATCATGATGGATGTTTAACATGGTAAAATATTTTTTCAGCATCTATTTAGATGATCATGTGATTTTAGTCCTTTTTGTTGATGTTGTATATGATGTTGATGGATTTTCAAATATTGTACTATACTTGCATCACTAGAATATGTCTCACTTGAGCATGATGGATTACCTTTTTGATGTATTTTTGAATATGGTTTACTAATATTTGTTTGGGTATTGTTGCATCTATGTTTATCAGGGGTATTTGTTTGTAATTTTCTGGGGTTGTTTTTTTTGTGTGTTGTTTTTGCCTGATTTTGGTATTACAGTGATGCTGGCCTCATAGAATGAGTTTGGATGTATTCCATCCTCTTGTACTTTTTGGAAGCTTTCTGGAGGATAGGTATTATGTATTCTCTAAATGTTTGATAAAATTAAGCCATGAAGCCATGTGGTCCAATGATTTTGTCCTTAGGTAGTTTTTTGATTACCAATTCTATCTCATTGCTGGTAATTGTTCTGTTTATATTTTTTGTTTCTTCCTGAGTCAGTCTTGGAAGGTTGTATTTTTCTAGATGTTCATTTTTCTAGGTTGTCCAACTTCTTAGCATATATTTTTTCATAGTATTCTCTAATAATTCTTTGTATTTCTATGGTGTCTGTAGTGATTTTTCCTTTCTCATTTCTGATTTTGATTATGTGTGTACACTCTATTTTGTTGGTAAGTCTGGCTAGGGGTTTATCTATTTTGTTTATTTTCTTGAAGAACCAACTCCTGGTTTCATCAATAATTTCAATAAATAATATTTTCACCATTTTTTCTGCTCTGATTTTTATTAGATCCTTCCTTCTACTGAATTTAGACATCATTTGTTCTTTTTCTTCTGGTTTCATTAATTGAGAGTTCAGACTCTTCATTTGGGTATTGTTCTTCTTTCTTGAGGTAAGCCTGTATTGCAATATACTTTCCTCTTAGAAATGCCTTCACTTCATCCTACAGATTTTGGGGTGTTGAGTTGCTGTTTTCATTTGTCTCCATATATTGTTTTGTATTTGTTATATGGTCATTGATCCATTAATTATTTAGGACCATGTTGTTAAGCCTCCATTTGTTTCTGGGATTTTTTGCTTTCTTTGCATAATTTATTTTTAGTTTCATACCTTTGTGGTCTGAGAAGCTGGTTGGTACAATTTCAATCCTTCTGAATTGACTGAGGCTCTTTTTGTGGTCTAGTATATGGTCTATTCTTGAAAATGTTCCATGTGCACTTGAGAAGAATGTGTATCCTGCTTCTTTTGGGTGGACTGTTTTATAGATGTCTGCTAAGTCAATCTCTTCTAATGTAGTGCTCAGTGCTTCTGTCTCCTTACTTATTTTCTGTCTGGTTGATTGGTCCTTTGGAATGAGTGGTATGATGAAATTTCCTAATATGAAAGCATTACATTGTATTTCCCCTTTTAACTCTGTTATTACTTGTTTCACATATTTAGGTGTTCTATATTGGGTGTATAGATATTCATAATGGTTGTATCCTCTTGTTGGACTGACCCCTTTATCATTTTGTTGTGTCCTTCTTTGTCTCTTGTTATTTTCTTATTTAGGAAATCTATTTTGTTTGGTACATGTACTGCAAATCCTGTTTTTTTATCCCTATTATTTGCATGAAATATCTTTTCCCATCCCCCCACTTTTAGTCTGTGTATGTCTTTGGGTTTCAAGTGTATGTCTTGTAGGTATTGTATAGATGGGTCTTGTTCTTTTTAGTACATTGTATATCTCCATATCTTTTGATTGTTACATTCAGTCCATTTACATTAAGGGGAATATCAGTATATATGTACTCATTGCCATTGCAGGCTTTGGATTTGTGAGTACTAAAGTTTCAAAGGCAGCTTTGTTACTATCCAACAGTCTAACTTAGCTAGCTTATTATAGTATGTCCTTTTTTCCTCACTTCTTTTCATCGTCCACCACTTTTTATATATTATGTGTTATATTCTGTATTCTTTGGGTACCCCTTGACTGAGTTTGTGGGAAGTTGATTTAATTTTGCATTTCCTTAGAAATTAATTGGTCTACTTCCTTTACTGTGATATTATATTTTTTGATGACGGCTATTTAGCCTTAGAAGAACTTCCATCTACAGCAGTCCCTTTAAAATACTCTGTAGAGATGATTTGTGGATAGTGAATTCCCTCAAATTTTGCTTATCTGGAAATTGTTTAATCCCTCCTTCAAATTTAAATGGTAACCTTGCTGGATACAGTTTTCTTGGTTCAAGACCCTTCTGTTTAATTCCATTAAATGTATCAACCCTTCTGGCCTGTAAGGTTTCTGATGAGAAGTTTGATGATAGCCTGATGGGCTTTCCTTTGTATGTGATCATTTTTCTCTCTCTCTGGTTGCTTTTAATATTCTGCCCTTGTCCTTGATCTTTGCTATTTTAATTATTATATGTCTTGGTGTTGTCTTCCTTAGGTCCCCTGTGTTTGGAGATCTGTGCGTTTACATGGCCTGAGAGAGTATTTCCTTTCCCATATTGGGGAAGTTTTCAGCAATTATTTCCTCAGAGACTTTCTATCTCTTTTTCTCTCCCCTCTGCTTCTGGTACCCCTATAATGTGAATATTGTTCCATTTGGATTGGTCACATTGTTCTCTTACTATTTCATTTCTAGAGATCCTTTTTTTCTTTGTGTGCCTCAGATTCTTTAACTCTTCCCTAATTTCTATTTCATTTACTATCTCCTCTACCTCATCTGATCTGCTTTTGAATCCCTCCACTGTATGTTTTATTTCAGATACTGTATTTTTCAAAGTTTCTGTCTCTTTGTTGAATTTCTCCCTGAGATCTTAAATATTTTTCTGTAGTTCTGTGTGTATGTTAATGATTTTTATTTTGAAATATTTGTCAATAAGATTGGTGATTTCAGTTTCACTTATCCCTCTTTCTGGTGTTTGTGGGATTCTTGTTTGTATAAAAATTTTTTTCTGTTTCATATTTCTGATGATTACTATAGAATAATAACTGTGTGTAGGTGGTGCCCTCCAGTGCCCAGAAGCTCTTCTCTTTGAAGCTGCTCAGCACCTGGAGTGATAGCAGCTGTCTCAGGCATGCAGCACCAGTGCTTGCTGGGAGGAAATAACACTAGTCCAGTGTGCCAAGCACACAGGGAGGAACCTCTGCATTGTGCCCCTGTAGCTTCTGAGGTGGGGCTGCCCTCTGGTTGGCCTGGTGTGGTGGCAGGGCCAGCAGTTGTGTGGACCAGTTCCTGCCAGGAGGAAGGAGCAGCATTCTGTGTACTGCAGTGTGGGGCCCTATCACTGTGTGGCCAGCAGAGGGATGGAGTGTCTGAAGCTCCTGAATGTTCCCAACCTTTTGGACTGAGTGTGCCAAGATGATTTTGTCCATCTGTCCTTTCTCCTGTGCAGCTAGCTCTGTTTAATCCTTGCCATTTAGCACATTTCTGGCTTTTGGGAAGTCTTTCAAAGTGTCACCTTTCTTTTGTCCTGGAGTGGCCAGTTGTTGGTACCTCTTTTCCACAAGCAGCTGGAATATTATTCTCTTTTTATATTCTACCTGTATTTTCTTTTCAATCCCTCTAATATCCAGAACACCATGTAATGTGGATTTGTCCTCGAGCAGATTTACAGGGGTGGGTGTTTTCAGTCTTGGGCTTCTACAACTTCCCTGCTCCATTTCTCTTCCTCCCACCTGTGAGGTGAGGTAGCAAGAAGGCCTGGGTCCCACTGGATTGTGGCTTTGTTACTTTACCCTTTTCTGTGAGGTTTTCTCTTTTCCCAGGGTGTAGGCAGTCTGTTGCAATCTTTGGGTTGCTCTTTCAAGATTAGTTGTATTTGCTGTATTTGGTTTTGGGAGAAGGTTTCTGCCTCACTTCTCATGCCACCATCTTTTTCCTCCTCCTCTTGTTTGATTTCTATTTTTATTTGTTTATTGATTGATTGATTACTTTGAAACATGTTGTTTAGCCTCCATGTGTTTGTGGGTTTTGTTTTCTTCATTTAATTTAATTCTAGTTTCATTCCACTGTGGTCTGAGAACTTGCTTGATACAGTTCCAATCTTTCTGAATTTATGGAGGTTCTTTATGTGGCCTATTGTGTGATCTATTCTGGAGAACCTTCCATATACTCTTGTGAAAAATGTGTATTCTGCTGCTTTGGGTAGACTGTTTTTTGTGTATATTTGTTAGGTCCATATGATCTTATGTTTTGTTCAGTGCTGGTGTTTCCTTATTTGTTTTCTGTCTGGTTGATCTATCCATTGATGTGACTGGGGTGTCAAAGTTCCTTAATAGGAATGACTTGCAGTCTGTTTTCCCCTTTAGTTTTGTTTGTGTTTTTGTTACATATTTACATGCTCCTATGTTGGGTTCATAGATCTTCATCATTGTTATATCCTCCTGTTGGACTGATTCCTTTATTTTTATGTAATATCCTTCTTTGACTCTTGTTACTTTTCTTTGAAAAAGTCTATTTTTTCCCATGTAAGTACTGCTACTCTTGACTTTTTTTCCTATTATTTGCATGAAATATCTTTTTCCATCCCTTCACTTTCATTCTATGTATGTCTTTAGGTCATAAATGAGTCTCTTGTAGGCAGCATATAGATGGGTCTTGATTCTTTCTCCATGCAGTACCCTATGTCTTTTGATTTTTGCATTCAGTCTATTTACATTTAAGGCAATTATTGAGAGATATGTACCTATTGTCATTTTATTAATTGTTTTCTCATTGATTTTTTAGTTTCTCTCTGTTCCTTTCTTCCTCTTTTATACTCTTGTTATTTGATGGTTTTCTGTAGTGTTATGCTTGAATTCCTTTCTTTTAATTTTTTCCATATCTGTTATAGGCTTTAGATGTGTGATTATGATAAGGTTCATCTGTAACTTTCTAGATAGGTTAGAGTCTATATTAAGTTGTTGGTGGTTTGACTTGAAACACATTCTGAAAGTACTACTTCTAAGTTATCTTTCCTCCTCCACATTTTATTTATATGATATCATAATCTATATCTTTCTGGGTATCCCTCCACGAATTTTGCATATGTTTGATTTTACTATTTTGTTTTTTGAGATTTATCCTCACTTGTGAATCATTTGTCTATGAGCTTTGCTGTTGGTTTATTTTCACTGATGAATGATTTTTAGAATTAAGAATATTTCTATCTAAATTAGTCCCTTAGTATAGCCAGTATTGTCATTTTAGTGGTAGTGAATTCTTTTAACCTTTGTTTATTTGGAAAATCTTTATCTTTTCATCAACTCTGAATGATAAGTTTGTTGGGTAGAGTGTTTTTGGTTTTAGATTTTTTCCATTCAGTACTTTGAATATTTCATGGCACTTCCTTTTTGCCTGTAAGTTTTCTTCTTGGAACTATGATGACATTCTGATGGAAGGGTCCTTACAGATATCTGTCTGCCTCTCTCTGTGCTGCTTTGAAGATCCTGTTTATTTTAAATCTTTGACATTTTAATTACTATGTGTCTTGGTGTTTTCCTCCTTGGGCTCATCTTATTGGAATGGTTTTTGTGCTTCCAGAAACTAGATGTCTATACCCTTCCCAAGATTGGGGGTGTTTTCAGCTATTATTTCTTCAACATCTTTCTACCCCTTTGTCTCTCTCTCCTCCTTCTGTGTCTCTTATGTGGATATTGTTTCATTTGGAATTGTTGCAGAGCTCTCTTTGTATATTCTAATTTTTAGAAATTCTTTTTTCTCTCTGTTTTTCAGTCTCGTTACTCTTGACTTCTCTGTCTTCCATCTTGCTGACCTGTTCTGCCTCCTGCAGCTTACTATTCATTCAATCTATTGCATTTTTCATTTCAGTTGTTGTTCAGAGCTCTGAATGGTTCTTTTTTATATTTCTATCTCTTTGTTGATATTCTCTCTGAGTTCCTGAATTGTTTTCCCCATTTCTGGGGAAACTTAATACCACTTATTAACTGATTCAGTTAATATCTGTATGACTTTTACTTTGAATTCTTTATCAGGAAGACTGCTTATCTCTCCTTCATTGAGAACATTTTCTTGTGTTTTATCTTGGTCTCTTGTTTGGTACGTGTTCCTCTGCCTCTTAATTTTGTGTGGGTGTCTGTGTTTCTTGTTTTGTATGAGGTACATTTGTTATGCCTTCAGGTCTTGAAAGTAGTGGCTTTGTGTAATATGTATCTATGGTTCCTAGAGGCTCAAATCCCTTTACCCACCAGAGCTTGGTTTTCTACTGGATGTGCCACAGCTGTAGTTGTTGGGCTGTGAGTGTGGCCTGCCTTTCTGCTTGTTTGCCAGAAATGGCAGATTCCAAAGCTAGCCTCTTTGCGTCCTTTCTGTGACTTAAGGCACTTCTACTGGGACATTGTGGGTGGGGCCTCCCACTGCCTGTCCATTGGCAATGTGTACTGCTGCTGAGTAAAGCATGATAGGTGGGATGGGTATGTAGGGGAAAGTTGTACATGAGCCAACAGGGTAGGTAGAGGATTTCAGAGCTGGCTCCCACATGTGACTGGCCAGTTGGGCTGTAGGCAGGCTGGGAAAGTGCTGTCATCTTGCCGTTTCTCCTCTGGAAAGAGCTTCCTCTCACAACCTCCAGACACTCTTTTTGGCTAACAAATCCTTCAAACTGCTGCTTTTGTTGCATTTTAGTGGGACAGACAGAGCATGCTCGCCCTCCACAAGTGACAGCAATCATACCATCCACAGTGCTTTAACTCTCTGTAGTGTCCAGCTCTGAACAGTCATCAAAGCCCAATGCAATGTGGGCTTGTCTTTCCAGAGCTGTTCTCTGGGTCCAGGTGTGCCAGAGTCCTGAGCTTTTATTTCCTCCAAACTCCATTCCTTTCCCTCCCACTTGTGGTCTAAGATGGGGGAAGAGGTTGGGTCCTGACTGATTATGGCTCTTCTCCTTTACCCTGATCAATGTGGTCTTCTCTTCTTCACCAGGTGAAGATGGTCTGTTGTGCAATTTTCAACTTATCTTCATGGTGGTTGTATTTGATATAGTTGCTTCCTTGATATGTAAATGGGAGGAGGCTTTTGCTGTGGCCTCCTATTTTGTCAACTTCCCCAATAGTACCTTGGTTATTCAAGTAATGACTGGCAGTAAATATTGCAGTCTCACTCAACAGTGAAAATTTATATTTTAAATCCTCTTTTAAGAACTTTTTTATCTACTTAATACTCTATATTGTTTCAAAATTTTAATAACCTTATTTCTCTTCCATTTTTTTTCTCTAGATGAAGAGTTTGTAGTCATTTCTTATTTTATTTTCTTAAAAATGTTTTTGTTGTACTAAACTATGTTTTCTACCTTTATCTTGCATCTACCTACCACTTCAGGATTTTATTAAAAATAAAAATAATAATAATAATAAAGGGAGAAATGTGGGATCAACATATAAATCAAGTATAAAAATCAAATGAATATTCATATTTGACCTGATTGTTTATGGGTCATAATGCGTGATCAAAACCGAAAGTTTCTGTGATGAATGCCCTTGTACTGTTCACCATGTAAGAATTTATTCACTATGTAAGAATTCGTTCACCATGTAAGAACTTGTTCGTTACGCTTCAGAAGATTGGAGACTGATGAGAGTTAGGCTTGAGATGGATTAATGATTGTACATTGAGCATTGACCCCCCTATACTGAATTTTATTGTTGTTAACAACCATTTGATCAATAAATATGAGAGATGCCCTCTCAAAAAAAATGTTTTTGTTGTAGTAAAGTATATATGACATAAAATTTACAATTTTATCCATTTTTAAAAGTACACCTCAGTGGTATTAAGTACAGTTCTGTTGTACAACATCACCACTCTCAATCTCCATAACTTTTTATAGCTTCCTAAATTGAAAATCCATACTAATTGAGAAATAACTCCCTGATCTCCCTTTACCAAGGCCCTTGGAAAATATCATTTCACTATTTTTCTTTATGAATTTATTACTCTAGATAATTCATATAAATGGAATCATACAGTTGTCATTTTTTGGTGGCTTATTTCACTTAGCATGATGACTTCAAGGTTCATCTATATGGTAACATGTATCAAAATTTCCTTCCTTTTTAAGGCTGAATGACAGTCCATTTTGTGTACGTACCACATTTTGTTTATGTATTCATCCACAATGGACACCTAGGTTGCTTTCACCTTTTGACCATTTTTAATAATGCTCCTATACTTTCCATTCTTACCAAGTACAGTCTGGGCTCTTTGACATTCAAGGTCTCCCAACATTCTTTCAAGAATTCTTTCTACTACCTTGTTTCCATACACCACTATGCCCAGCCACATTGGATATCCTACATTTCAATTCACATTAGTCTCTTTACAAATTTCATAATTTATAATTTGAATGAACACTCAAGACCTTTAAAATCACATATTTTGGGATTTCAACATTTAGGACTCTTGACACAACTACCAACTTGCTCCACAACAGACCCTAATAAAAAAAAGTAATGCTGCTATGAACATGAGTGTGCAAATATCTTTTTTAGATCCTGCTTTCAATATATTTGAGTATGTATTGAGAATTGGAATTGCCAATACATTTATTTTAAATTTTTTAAAATAATTACCATAATGTTTTTAATAGTGTTTATACCATTTTGTACTCCCACAAATAGTGCACAGTGGTTCTAATTTCTCTACATCCTTATCTATACTTGTTGCTTTCTTTGTAAAAAATAATAATCACCTTAATGGGTATGAAGTGGCATTACATTAAGGTTTTATTTGCATTTCCTTAATGGTTAGTGATGGTGAGTATCTTTTCATGTGTTTATTGTTCATTCATATATTCTCTCTTGAGAAATATCTATTCAAATCCCGTGTCTATTTTTAATCAGTTTGATTATTTTTTTTGTCCTGAATTATCAGAGTTCCTTATATATTCTGGATATTGACCCTGTATCAAATACATATGATTTGCGAGATTTCCTCTCACTCTGGGGTTGCCTTTTCACTCTGTGGGTGGTGTCCTTTGATGCTAAAAACTTACTAATTTAGATGTAGTTTAATTAATACACTTTTACGTCTGTTGCCTGTCCCTTTGGTATCATATCCAAAAAACTCATTGCTAAATCCAGTGTTATCAAGGTTTTAGCTTATATATTCTTCTAAGAATTTTAGATCTTAACGTTGGGTCTTTGATCCATTTTAAGTTAATTTTTGTACATGGTGTAAGGTAAGGGTTCAACTTCATTCTTTTGCATGTGAGTATCCAGTTTTCCCAGAACCATTTATTGAAGAGACTGCCCTTTCCACATTGAGTGGTCTTAATACCCTTATCAAAAGTCATTTGACCTTATATGTGAGGGTATATCTGGACTCCCTGTGCTATTCCATTGGCCCATGTTCTTGATTCTATTTGCCCAATTTCTCTGGGTAGGACTCCCAGTAGTATGTTGAACTGTGGTGATCTTAGAGGAAAATCTTTCTGGTTTCACCTTTCAGTATCATGTTAACTATAGGTTTTTGGTATACGGTCTTTATTATTTTGAAGTAGTTCCCTCATATTCCTAGTTTGTTGAGTATTTTTATCATGAAAAAGTATTCTATTTTGTTAGGTGCTTTTTGTGCAAAAAGTGAGATGTCATATGATGATTTTTTCTTTCATTTTGTTAGATGGTGTATTGCATTGACTGATTTTCATATGTGAAACCATCTTTACAGGAAATTATCCACTTGGTCACAGTATTTAATCCTTTTAATATGCTGTTGAATTACATTTACTACTATTTTGCTGAGAATTTCTGTATCAATATTCATAAAGAGCATTGGTCCTTTTTTGTAGGGTCTTTGGTTTTGTTATGAAGGTAATGCTGGCCTTATAAAATGAGTTGGGAGGCTTACACCTTTAATATTTGGAAGAGGTTAAAGGGGATTATTATTAGTTCTTCTTAAATGTTTGGTAGAATTCACTATTTAAGCCATCTGGATATGGACTTTTCTTTGTTGGGAAGTTTTTGATTTGTGATCCAATTTCCTTACTAGGTATAGATCTATTTAGATTTTCTAATTCTTCATGATTCAGTCTTGGTAATTGAGTGTTTCTAGGATTTTGTCCATTACATCTAAACCATATAATCTGTTGGCATACAACTGCTCATGTACTGTCATATAATTTTTTCTATTTGTGTAAGTCAGTAATAGCATCTTTTATTTCATTTCTGATTTTAGTTGAGTTTCTCTTTTTTCTTTGTCAATCTAACTATAGTTTTATCAATTTTTATTGACCCTTCATTGATTTTCTCTACTGTTTTCTATTCTCTATGCTGTTCATTTCCATTCTAATCATTATTATTTCCTTCATTCTGCTAGCTTTGGGTTTTGTTTGTTCTTTTCCTAGTTCCATAAGGTTTGAAGTCATGTTATTGATTTGAGATACTTCTTTTTTAATGAAACATTTAAAGTTGTGAATTTCCCTGTTAGCACTTCTTTATCCCCCAAGTTTTGGTATGGTGTGTTTTCATTAACATTTATCTCAGTACATTTTCTAATTTCTGAATTATTTGACACAGAGGCTAATCCCTCAGGCAGCCCACAGACAGGTTAGAAAGCTATAAATTTATTCTTTCTGCTCTCTTCAATACATGTAAGGGGGGGTTAATGATCCACTGTTGGTTCCTCCAAACTACTGTACCATGTTCAGGAATTGGAAACAACCATAATAATCAGTCTGTTTAGACCTGCAATAGACTGATATTATGGTTCTTTCCTCTCTTGCTACCTGGGTTAATCTAAGTAATATGTGAATACTGGACCCAGGTATTTGTTACTTTAGGAACAAATAAATTATTGTACACTCCATCCTGTTACTTGCCTTTGTGTTTGTTGTAATGATAGCAATTTGATCAGGAAAAGCCCCAGATTGCTAATATTTCTGCTTAAAAATTTGTTCTTAAAATCTAAGCCATGAAGTTGAAGCTGCTGAGGTCTCATACTTAAGAATGCAATGAGATTGATGTTTCTGTATCCTGGTCTATATATCTCATTCCTTTGTAAGGATTCCTGCTAAACTCAGTTTTTCTTACTACCTTCCTTTTTCACTACAGCTAAGTTGTTCCTCTGCTCATGATCAACTTTGTTCCTAGTTAATATAAAGTGTGATTGGTTCCCAATTGTTCACAGCAAAAAACCTCAGGAGGCCTAAATATCTTTCATGCCATTGTAGTTTTCAGTTGCCTTCATGAAGAATTGAGTGTCTACACTTACCATAATATTCTTTGGAAGGACTGTTCAAGAAGTGGCATTTAACTTTTTCCATGTTTTATGGTTTGTACCATGTAAACTAAGAAAAAGTTGAATGAATTCTATTTAAACTATATAGGGGCACCCTTGGAGTTTACATTTAAAGTAGGAAGTTTTAGGAAGTATCTTTTAAATATGTGGCAGAAGTCATGTCTAGGATACTTAACAGGGGGTCAAGGAAGTTCTGTTTTAAGCAATCTAAGACTCACATAAACATCCTGACAACTGTGAGGGTAACTGGCATCTTCATTAAAAGAGAGTTCCAGTAATCGCCATGAAAAGATTATTTTCAGTTCATTTTAAGAAAGAAAAGAATAAATAAAGAAAAATATAGAAAGAGAAAGAAAGAAAAAAATAATGAAAGAACAAAACAAAAGAAAAAAATTAAACCACATCTTACATTTGACTGAAATTTCCTTTAGAATAAAGATGTTATGGCTTGTTTTGCATTTGTCAAAGCAAAAGTCTCAGTCAAGGAGGAAGAGACTGCTTTTAATGACCAAAGGGTGATTGTTGTTTTCACCACCCTTCTTCCTCTTCCTTACCAGAATTTAAGAGGCTTTGGAAGACCCAGAGCTGACCTCAGCCCAAGTTAGCTTATCTTAAACCTCTGAATCAGGTCTCTGACATTCATGTAGACAGCAAGGGTAAGGAACTTGCCTAAGACCTGCATGAAGAGATGCGTGTGAAGGACCTAGGTCACTAGAAGCCTGAAGGGGATGGAGAATAGGGCCATAGGTGGGAGAGACATAAAGGATGAGACTTCTTCCTATTCCTAGGACCTTCATTTCTCTGTTTAAAGTCAGGTTATACTGGGGCCACTGAACATACGCACAAGTCAGAAAAGAGCTTCTGAGGCCCAGGAGTTGGAAGGGCATCCCCAAAAGGAGTCTACATTACAGCAATTTCCATTTCAATGTCATACACAGACACAGGCAGCAGCTGCAGCACCAGCATTTAACATAATTACAAGGGGAAGGGAAATCTGTTTTTGCAGACTTTTCCCAAGCCCCCTGCAATTTAGCTCATTTGGCTGCTCCTGTATGTTACCAGCTTCTTCCCTTGACAGCACACACACACACACACACACACACACACACACACACACACATATGCATAAGTGCACACACGTATACCTCTCTTGTGCCACACATCTCACATTCATCGACGCTTGTTCTCATTGTGTTGTCAGTTAATTCATACTAAAATTTAGTTGATCACAACTCAGGTGTGCTCTCTTCCAGAATTAATTTTATAGGGGGCTTGGGAAGACCAAAACAACTTCACATCCTCACCAGAAATGATTCCCTATTGATATATTGAAAGGTATTGGAAGGCATAATCAGGCATAGGTAGAACACATTTTCGGATGCAAGCAGGCCACTTAAGGCAAATCAAATTACTGTAATAAGCTTCATTTCCTCATCTGGAAAATGAAAATAAGAATAACTACATTTTAAAAAATAAAGCATTGTTTATTATTTTTCTGCCAAGGGTCACGGGTGTTGCTAAAAGATCCTTTGATCACCTCACCTATCTGCCCAGCTACCAGTAGGCACTGTTTCTCTAGTGAATAGGTTGTGGGATCCTCTACCCATACATAGAAATCAATACGGGAGACACCTTGAGATTGATTTTAGAAAGTGAGAGCCTGAAACCTTTTGTTTCATACTTGAGAGTAAACATTGTTAAGGGATGGGACATGGGATGAAGATGCTTCAGTGGTGGGAGAAGGTCAAGAAAGCATGGAGAAAAAAAAAGAATTTTATATGACCCAAGTGTGCAAGAATAGGGGATTGCTTAAATAAATCATGGTAATTCAAACAATGAACATGCTACAGCTATAAATAAGGATGTAAAAGCATTCTATATACTGATTTAGTATGTTGTCATGAACTATTGTTAAAGTTAAAAAAAGCAGAGTAAAGAGCAAAGTATATAGTATGCTACCTTTTGAAAACTACAAAGAAAAATAAAAGTATACCTTAATATTTGCTTGTATTTGCATTAAACTCTGAAAGACACACAATAGAACTAGTAAAAGTGATATATGTGAGGGATAGTGGGAAAAGTGAGAAGAGAGAATTTTAACTCTACACACGTGTGTGTAATATTTTTAATCATATGAATATATAACCTATGCAAAATATGAAATAAAATTATTCTTTGAAGTGAATAGTGGTTTCTCTTTGTGGTCAGCTTTTATTTTCTTCTTTACATCTTTATGCCATCTGTATTTATCAAATCCTTTATAATGAGGGTATATGAGCGATTTCAATCTGAGGAGGAGAGACCTAGGTGATGGGACACAACTAAACAGCCCTTATCAGTATTACTGAGGGCTAAACCATAGCTTACCCCCTTGGAATTATTTACCTTCATTATTGAGGAAGAGATCCCAGAATGGTGGTTTTCACAGCCCCACATATCCCCTATTATTTTACATCACAAGACCTCTGTTCTTTAGTTAACAATCCTTTACCAAAACTAGCATAAGACTAAGCAGTGGCTATAGGATTAGCAGATAAAATAGACTGCTTAGTTATATTTGAATTTCAGATAAAAAATAGTTTTAGTATAAAATTATACTAAATATTATTTTAATTTATTTGGAATTCAAATTGAACTGTCTGGTATTGGTTCTTGGTTTTTGTTAAATCTGAGAACCCTGGAAGTGGTGCCAGCTGAGTCAGGTGTGCCAGTCCATAAAGAACCACAGGGCATCTGGGAATAATACAGATGAAGGTAGTGTGATTAGAAAGCATTCTCCAATAAGCTGCTTGGGAAGGAAATTGAAATGTAGCTAGGGATGAGAGTGTCAAGTGGTAAGGAAAAGAAGCTAAACTGCCTTCTAAGGAGAGTGGGTCTTGTTACTTCTAGGGTTTTTGTTTGCTGAGTTAAGAGATACAAGTTTGCACCTGGAGATGAATTTGGGTGACTCTCCCTTGAAGGCACTTGCAATCTAGTTGAGGTGAAAAGGTTTACAATTATAGATGAGACAAATGCTACAATAACAAAACAGAGAACACGTATTGAATACTTCCTCTGTGCAGGACACTATTCTAAGTAGTTTACATATGTTGATTCATTTTGTCCTTAATAAATATAAGTAGACACTATTATTACTTCATTTTAGAGATCAGGAAGTTAATACTAAGAGAGGTTAAATAAACTGCTCAAAGTCACAGAGCTAGTTAGTAGCAGAGCTGGAATTCAAACTTAGATTGTATGGATCCAGAGTCTGAGTATGTAGCAGCTGTGCACTTACATTGCAACCTCTGAAATTATTAGAGTTTAGAGAAGGAGAGATCCATTTGGCCTGGAGTGTTCAGGAATAATTTACTGAGGAAGCAGGGCTTATGCTGTGCTGGAACACAGAACAAATTTTAACAGATGCTGGGGAGAAACAGTACTTTAAGTGGATAGAACAGAATAAAGGAAAATCTGGAGGTGGAATTGTAAATGGAATATGAAGATTGACATCAAGTGAATAAATTTACTTATAGCAACGAAATATATAGTTAGGAATTGGATACAATTCAAATTCATTAACTTAACTCTTTTTATTTTATTATTTTTTTGTAGATAATTATTTTTTATTGAAGGGTATTTGACACACAGTATTACATTAGTTTCAGGTGTACAACACAGTGATTCAACATTTATATACATGATAATTCTAGCTACCAGCTATAACCATACCAAGTTGTTACAATATTTTGACTATATTCCTTATGCTATACATTACATCCTGGTTACTTATTTATTTTACAATTGGAAGTGTGTACTTTTTTTTTTGAGAGGGCATCTCTCATATTTATTGATCAAATGGTTGTTAACAACAATAAAATCCTGTATAGGGGAGTCAATGCTCAATGCACAATCATTAATCCACCCCAAGCCTAATTTTCATCAGTCTCCAATCTTCTGAAGCATAACGAAAAAGTTCTTACATGGAGAACAAATTCTTACATAGTGAATAAGTTACATGGTGAACAGTACAAGGGCAGTCATCACAGAAACTTTTGGTTTTGATCATGCATTATGAACCATAAACAATCAGTTCAAATATGAATATTCGTTTGATTTTTATACTTGATTTATATGTGGATACCACATTTCTCTCTTTGTTATTATTATTTTTAATAAAATGCTGAAGTGGTAGGTAGATGCAAGATAAAGGTAGAAAACATACTTTAGTGTTGTAAGAGAGCAAATGTAGATGATCAGGTGTGTGCCTGTAGACTATGTGTTAATAATCCAAGCTAGACAGGGGCAATAAAACCTCCATGGATGCAGAAGATTTCTCTCAGAACAGGGGGGTGGGTGAGGTTCTAAGCCTCACCTCTGTTGATCCCCAATTTCTCACCTGATGGCCCCGCTGCGACTGTGCCTGTCTTAGGTTGTTCTTCCCTTGAGGAATCTTACCCGTCTCTGGCTAACCAGTCATCTTCTGGGGCCATACAGGGAAATGTAAAGTTGGTGAGTGAGAGAGAAGCCTTAACTTAACTCTTTTTTAAATTGAAGTACCACTGATATACAATCTTATACTGGTTTCAAATATACAACACAGTAGTTCAACAGTTATCTATATTATTAAATCCTCACTCCCTCTAGTGCAGTTACTATCTACCAATGTTTTAGAAAGATGTCACAGAATCGTTGAACTATATTCTCCATGCTGTACTACCATCTCCGTGACCAACTTATATTGTGATTGCAAATTATTGTGCCCCTTCATCACCCTCCCCATGCTCCCATGGTAACCATTAGTCACTTCTCAGTGTCTATGAGTCTAATGCTGGTTTGTCCCTTCAGTTTGCTTTGTTTTTTATATCCCACAAATACATGAAATCATATGGTATTTTTTTTGTGTGCCTGGTTTATTTCACTGAACATAATATCCTTTATGTCCATCCATGTTGTTGCAAATGGAAGGGTTTCTTCTCTTTTTATGGCTTAATAATATTCCATTGTGCGTATGTACCACATCTTCTTTATCCATTCATCTATTGATGGACACTTAGGTTGCTTCCATATCTTGGCTATTGCAAATAGTGTGACAATAAACATAGGGTAGAAATTAAAGAAAACACCAATAAATGGAAATACATCCCGTGCTCATGAATAGGAAGAATTAATATTGTCAAAATGGCCGTCCTGCCTAAAGCAATTTACAGGTTCAATGAAATCCCTATCAAAATACCAATAGCATTGTTCAATGAACTAGTACAGATAGCTCTAAAATTCATATGGAATCACCAAAGACCTCAAATAGCCAAATTAATCCTGAGAATGAAGAACAAAGCTGGGGGGGTGGGGGATTATGCCCCCTGACTTCAAGCTCTACTACAAAGTTACAGTAATTAAAACAATTTGATACTGGTACAAGAACAGATCTGCAGACCAATGGAACAGAATAGAGAGCCCAGATATAAACACACACATAGATGACCAATTAATATATGATAAAGGAGCCATGGATGTACAATGGGGAAATGTGAGCCTCTTCAAAAACTGGTGTTGGCAAAACTGGACAGCTACATGCAAGAGAATGAAACTGAATTATTGTCTAACTCCATACACAAAAGTAAACTTGAAATGGATCAAAGATCCGAATGTAAACCATTTAAATCTTTAATGCTTACAATTAATTGAGTCAAAACTATTCAGAAGGACAACAGATCCTAGAAGAAAGTAATTTGTTTCTTCAGAAATAGAATCATATCACACCTTATTTATTAAGAGGCAAAGGAAGCTACAAAAAAGCAAGGTCAGTTTTTCTATCTTCCAGCTTCTACTGATGAGATATCAGGGTAGTTCAAACAAGTGATTAATCTCTTATTCACTGTTCAACTTCAGCTTGAAATAACTTACCAGGTTTTTTTGCACTAAATTATCACTCAAATTTTTTGACACATTTTGTATCTTTAAATTCACTGATCACATTACTAAACTCTGATTATTTTTACTTGAGAAGTAACACTTCTCAAGGTTTTTCCTGTTCCTGACATTATCTCTGCACCTGCCTACTCAGGTGGGGCCTAAAATATATTTGAATTTTGAGAATCAATTTGTTGGTGATTTTCATGTGCTTGAAAAAAGATTAAACACAAAAATTCTCAATAATAATAATTTAAATTGGTCACAAGGATGGTAATACAGAATGGAGAACATAACCAATGAATCTGTAACATCTTTCTATGTTGACAGATAGAAACTGCACTAGTTGGGGTGAGGATTTAATAATGTGGGTAACTGTAGAAACACTGTGTTGTATACCTGAAACCAATATGTTTGTATATCAAATATATTTCAATAAAAAAAGATTAAGAGGACCAAGTCCTAACTTATTCCACAGAAGATAGATTTCTTCAGGAAAAGAGCATTTTTAAACTTTCTTAAATTAAACTACATTATTTTATTAACAAATTATATTGTATATATTAAAAGAGTGTACTTTTGTTGATAGTTGAATAAAATGAAGAGAATTTGACTGTTATCAAACTATCCTAATGAGAGTTCTTAGATATCTATTAAATATTAGCCATGACATTTACTTAATACACATTATTATCATTATTTGAATGTAAACAAACCATTGTTGTCCTCTTTTCCACCTCACTCATTACAGTATTATTGTAGACAGAGCTCCAAATTACAGTGATACAGAAACAGAACAGTCCACCTAGACACCAAATCTCTGGAGCCCAGGAAAGGATAATCAAGGGAAGGTGAGCATTTTGCTTCCTAATATTTACTAAGTAACTAGCTCAGAATACTCCTTTTAGTAAATCGTGCTCACATCAAGCAAAACATATTTTTTCTCAGTTTTCCAATAAGTAGTATTATCATTCTCTTTCACTCATGAATGTCCATCAATCTGGCTTCTTACACAGGATTCATCCTTCATGTCCAACTCCACTGAAGCTGCTGTGCCAACAGTCCCCACTATTATGCTGCCAATGATAACTTTCACCAGCCTCTTTTCAGTCTTCTGCTTGAACTTGGCATATGATGCTAACCAGCCCCTTATTAAAAGTTTTATTCTTTTCATTTATATGATATTGCATCAACCAGGTTTTCTTTTCTATATATCTGACAATATTTTGCATTCTTAGCTAATCTCCCTGTTACTTGAATGTACTACATGTAGCCATTCCTCACAATTAAGTTTTTGACCCTCTGTTCTTTCCTATTTAATCTGTGTCCTATGTATCCTATTAAAATAACTTCAATTATTTTCTTAATAAGTATGATTTAAATCTCTAATCTAATCAGATGTTCTTATCTGAGTTGCATTTCTTTATTTTGAAATGCCTGCTGAACATTTCCATTGAGATAATAACAATGATAATATTCTGTAATTTACTTTAAGATTTATAAAACACTTTCACATATATTATTGCATTTGATCCTATCAAACACCCTTTGAATTAGGAAGTGCATGGATTATTGCTACTTATAAAAGAGAAAAATGAAGTTTCAGATATTGACATTTTCTCAATACTGTATACACAGTAAATGTTGAAATCATGAACAGAAATGTGCAGTAATGTTGATCATATAAATAAAAAATCTTAAGAGTTCAAGTGTTATTAAATTGAGTTCAAATTGAGTTAGATATGTCTAAAAGCAGCCTCTCATGTTGCCTTCCCCTTCCCAAAATGTTTCTTTTCCGAACTCTTATTTGGGTCAGTAACATGATTTCCTCAGTAATTTAGGTTCATGGCTTTGAAATCACCTATGAATTATTCTATTTTTATTACCTAAAAATCCAGCCAATCATCAAGTGTAGCCAGCAACTTGGCCCTTCTGTAGACTCATGACCAAACCTACCAGGAAGCAGATCTAACACCAACATTTAAAAAAATTTATTACTTGTAATATTTATACCCCTTTCACCCATTTTTCCTATTCCCCTCTCCACCTCTCTGGCAACTACCAATCTGTTTCCTATATATATGAATTTGTTTTCTGTTTTTTTAAAATTTTTTTTAGATTCCACATGTAAGAGCAATCATACAGTTTTTGTTTTCTCTGTCTGACTTATTTTACTTAGCAAAATGTCCTAAAGGTCCATCCATGTTGTAATAAATGGCAGTGTTTCATTTTTTTCTGGCTGAATAATAGTCCATTCCATGGAGTAAGGATAGTGTCTTCATTAATGGTGGAAAACTGGACCACCACATAAAAATGATATATATATATCTCCTAGTTCCTCTGACCTTTCATCCCTAAGTGGGCACTTAAGTTGTGCCTATATCTTGGGTATTGTAAATTATGCTGCAATGAATGTGGAGGTGCATATATCTTTTTGAATTAGTGTTTTTTATTCAGATAAATACCCAAAAGTAGAAACGCTGGATCATATATTTATTTGATTTTTAATTTTTTTAAATTTTATTTCATTTTGGTATTATTAATCTACCATTACATGAAGAACATTATGTTTACTAGGTTCTCCCCTTCACCAAGTCCCCCCCACATATCCCTTCACAGTCACTGTCCATCAGTGTAGTAAGATGCTATAAAATCACTACTTGTCTTCTCTGTATTGCACAGCCTTCTCTGTGCCCCCCCAACACTATACTTGCTAATCGTAATGCCCCCTTTCTTTTACCCTGCCCTTATCCCTCCCTTCTCACCCATCCTCCCCAGTCCCTTTCCCTTTGGTAACTGTTAGTCCATTCTTGGGTTCTGTAATTCTACTGCTGTTTTGTTCCTTCACTTTTTCTTTGTTCTTATACCCCACATATGAGTGAAATCATTTGGTACTTGTCTTTCTCTGCGTGGCTTATTTCACTGAGCATAATACCCTCTAACTCCATGCATGTTGTTGCGAATGGTAAGATCTGTTTTTTCTTATGGCTGAGTAATATTCCATTGTGTATATGTACCAAATCTTCTTTATCCATTCATCTACTGATGGACATTTAGGTTGCTTCCATATCTTGGCTAGTGTAAATAGTGCAGTGATAAACATAGGGGTGCATCTGTCTTTTTCAAACTGGAGTGTGGCATTCTTAGGGTAAATTCCTAGAAGTGGAATTCCTGGGTCAAATGGTATTTCTATTTTAAGCATTTTGGGGAACCTCCATACTGCTTTCCACAATGGTTGAACTAATTTACATTCCCACCAGCAGTGTAGGAGGGTTCCCTTTTCTCCACAACCTCGCCAACATTTGTTGTTGTTTGTCTTTTCAATGATGGTTATCCTTACTGGTGTGAGGTGATATCTCATTGTGGTTTTAATTTGCATTTCTCTGATGACAAGCGATGTGGAGGATCTTTTCATGTGTCTGTTGGCCATCTGAATTTCTTCTTTAGAGAACTGTCTATTCAGCTCCTCTGCCCATTTTTTATTTGGATTATTTGCTTTTTGATTGTTGAGGTGTGTGAGCTCTTTATATATTTTGGATGTCAATCCTTTATCGGATCTGTCATTTATGAATATATACTCCCATACTGTAGGATACATTTTTGTTCTATTGATGGTGTCCTTTGCTGTACAGAAGCCTTTTAACTTGATATAGTCTCACTTGTTCATTTTTGCTTTTGTTTCCTTTGCCCAGGGAGATATGTTCATGGAAAAGTCACTCATGTCTATGTCCATGAGATTTTTGCCTCTGTTTTTTTCTAAGAGTTTTATGGTTTCATGACTTACATTCAGGTCTTTGATCCATTTCAAATTTCCTTTGGGTATGGGGTTAGACAGTGATCCAGTTTCATTCTCTCACATGTAGCTGTCCAGATTTGCCAGCACCATCTGTTGAGGAGACTGTCATTTCCCCATTGCATGTCCATGGCTCCTTGACCATATATTAATTGGCTATATATATATTTGGGTTAATGTTTGGAGTCTCTATTCTGTTCCACTGGTCTGTGGCTCTGTTCTAGTGCCAGTACCAAATTGTATTGATTACTGTGGCTTTGTAGTGGAGCTTGAAGTTGGGGAGAGAGATCCCCCCCACCCCCATTTTATTCTTCCTTCTCAGGATTGCTTTAGCTATTCGGGGTCTTTGGTGTTTCCATATGAATTTTTGAACTATTTGTTCCAGTTCACTGAAGAATGCTGTTGGTAATTTGATAGGGATTGCATTGAATCTGTATATTGCTTTGGGCAGGATGGCCATTTTGACGATATTAATTCTTCCTAGCCAAGAGCATGGGATGAGTTTCCATTTGTTAGTGTCCTCTTTAATTTCTCTTAAGTGTGACTTGTAGTTTTCAGGGTATAGGTCTTTCACTTACTTGGTTAGGTTTATTCCTAGGTATTTTATTGTTTTTGATGCAATTGTGAATGGAATTGTTTTCCTGATTTCTCTTTCTATTAGTTCATTGTTAGTGTATAGGAAAGACACAGATTTCTGTGAGTTAATTTTGTATCCTGTAACTTTGCGGAATTCTGATATTAGTTCTAGTAGCTTCGGAGTGGAGTCTTTAGGGTTTTTTGTGTACAATATCATGTCATCTGCAAATAGTGACAGCTTGACTTCTTCTTTACCAATCTGGATTCCTTGTATTTCTTTGTTTTGTCTAATTGCTGTGGCTAGGACCTCCAGTACTATGTTGAATAACAGTGGGGAGAGTGGGCATCCCTGTCTTGTTCCCGATCTCAGAGGAAAAGTTTTCAGCCTTTCGCTGTTCAGTATGATATTACCTGTGGGTTTATCATATATGGCCTTTATTATGTTGAGGTACTTTCCCTCTATGCCCATTTTGTTGGGAGTTTTTATCATGAATGGATGTTGAATTTTGTCGAATGCTTTTTCAGCATCTATGGAAGTGATCTTGTGGTTTTTGTCTCTCTTTTTGTTGATGTGGTGGATGATGTTGATGGATTTTACAATGTTGTACCATCCTTGCATCCCTGGGATGAAACTCACTTGGTCATGGTGTATGATCCTTTTGATGTATTTTTGAATTTGGTTTGCTTATATTTTGTTGAGTATTTTTGCATCTACGTTCATTAGGGATATTGGTCTGTAGTTTTCCTTTTTGGAGGGTTCTTTGCCTGGTTTTGGTATTAGGTTGATGTTGGCTTCATTGAATGAGTTTGGGAGTATTCCCTCCTCTTCTATTTTTTGGAAAACTTTAAGGAGAATGGGTATTATGTCTTCTTTGTATGCCTGAAAAATTTTGAGGTAAATCCATCTGGCCTGGGGGTTTTGTTCTTGGGTAGTTTTTTGATTACCACTTCAATTTTGTTGCTGGTAACTGATCTGTTTAGATTTTCTGTTTCTTTCTGGGTCAGTCTTGAAAGGTTGTATTTTTCTAGGAAGTTGTCCATTTCTCTTAGGTTTTCCAGCCTGTTAGCATATAGATTTTCATAGTATTCTCTAATAATTCTTTGTATTTCTGTGGGTTCCATCGTGATTTTTCCTTTCTCTTTTCTGATTCTGTTGATATGTGTTGACTCTCTTTTTCTTTTAATAAGTCTGGCTGGAGGGTTTTCTATTTTGTTTATTTTCTTGAAGAACCAGGTCTTGGTTTCATTGATTTTTTTCTATTTCATTCTTCTCAATTTTATTTATTTCTTCTCTGATCTTTATTATGTCCTTCCATCTGCTGACCTTCGGCCTCATTTATTCTTCTTTTTCCAATTTCTATAATTCTGACATTAGACTATTCATTTGGGATTGTTCTTCCTTCTTTACATGTGCTTGGATTGCTATATACTTTCCTCTTAAGACTGCTTTTGCTGCATCCCACAGAAGTTAGGGCTTTGTGTTGGTGTCATTTGTTTCTCTATATTGCTGGATCTTTGTTTTAATTTGGTCAATGATCCATTGATTATTTAGGAGCATGTTGTTAACCCTCCATGTGTTTGTGATTCTTTTTGCTTTCTTTGTACAATTTATTTCTAGTTTTATACCTTTGTGGTCTGAAAAGTTTGTTGGTAGGGTTTCAATCTTTTGGAATACACTGAAGCTCTTTTTGTGGCCTAGTATGTGGTCTATTCTGGAGAATGTTCCATGTGCACTTGAGAAGAATGTGTATCCTGCTGCTTTTGGATGTAGAGTTCTGTAGATGTCTGTTAGGTCCATCTGTTCTAGTGTGTTGTTCAGTGCCTCTGTGTCCTTACTTATTTTCTGTCTGGTGGATCTGTCCTTTGGAGTGAGTGGTTAGTTAAAGTCTCCCAAAATGAATGCATTGCATTGTATTTCCTCCTTTAATTCTGTTAGTATTTGTTTCACATATATTGGTGCTCCTGTATTGGGTGCATATGTTTATAATGGTCATATCCTCTGTTGGACTGAGTCCTTAATCATTATGTAATGTCATTCTTTATCTATTTTTACTTTCTTTGTTTTGAAGTCTCTTTTGTCTGATACTAGTATTGCAACACCTTCTTTTTTCTCTCTGTTTTTTGCATGAAATATCTTTCTGCATCCCTTGATTTTTAATCTGTGCATGTCTTTGGGTTTGAGGTGAGTCTCTTGTAAGCAGCATATAGACGGGTCTTGCTTTTTTATCCATTCTATTTCTCTGTGTCTTTTGATTGGTGCATTCAGTCCATTTACATGTAGGGTGATTATTGAAAGATATGAACTTATTGCCATTGCAGGTTTTAGTTGTGCTTACCAAAGGTTCAAGGTTAGGTTCTTTACTACTTTCCTATCTAACTTAACTCACTTATTGAGCTAATGTAAACACAGTCTGATGATTATTTCTTTCCCTTCATATTCCTTCTCCTCCATTCCTCATATTTTGGGTGTTTTGTTCTGTGCTCTTTTTAGGAGTGCTCCCATCTAGAGCAGTCTCTCTAAGATACCCTGTAGAAGTGGTTTGTGGGAGGCAAATTCCCTCAACTTTTCCTTGTCTGGGAATTGTTTAATCCCTCCTTCATATTTAAATGATAATCGTGCTGGATACAGTATCCTTGATTAAAGGCCCTTCTGTTTCATTGCATTAAGTATATCATGCCATTCTCTTCTGGCCTGTAAGGTGTCTGTTGAGAAGTCTGATGATATCCTGATTGGTTTTCCTTTGTAGGCTACCTTTTTTCTCTCTCTGGCTGCCTTTAGTACTCTGTCCTTGTCCTTGATCTTTGCCATTTTAATTATTATGTTTCTTGTTGCTGTTCTCTTTGGGTCCCTTCTCTCGGGAGTTCTGTGTGCTTCCATAGTCTGAGCAGCTATTTTCTCCCCCAGTTTGGGGAAGTTCTCAGCAATTATTTCTTCAAAGACACTTTCTGTCCCTTTTTCTCTCTCTTCTTCTTCTCATTCCCCTATAATGCTGATATTGTTCCTTTTAGATTGGTCACATAGTTCTCTTTATATTGTTTCATTCCTGGAGATGCTTTTATCTCTCTCTGCATCAGCTTCTGTGCGTTCCTGTTCTCTGGTTCCTATTCCATCAATGGCCTCTTGCATCTTATCCATTCTGCTTATAAATCTTTCCAGAGATTGTTTCACTTGTGTAATCTCCCTCCAGACATCATCCCTTAGCTCGTGTATATTTCTCTGCAGCTGTATCAGCATGTTTATGATTTTTATTTTAAGTTCTTTTTCAGGGAGATTGGTTAGATGTGTCTCTGCAGATCCTCTCTCAGGTGTTGTCTGAACTATCTTGGACTGGACTAAATTCTTTTGCCTTTTCATGGTGATAGCTGTCACTGTAGGCAGGTTGTGGGTGTGTCAGCTGGGAGAAGAAAGTCCTTTCCTGCTTGCCTTGCCCTTATACACTGCCTGTGTTGGTTACCTGCACTCCTGGAGCAGCCACCAGGTTAATCCCCTGAGCTGCTGTGGGCGGGGTCTCTATCAGAGCAGCACTGAGCCCTGCGGGGAGTGACAGGCATGCCAGGTGAGCTCCTCCACAATAGAGGCAGCTGTGTTCCAGCAGTGGCCTTTGGGTCTGGCCTGGGTGACTGTGCATTGGGCTAGGATTCTGGTCGGCTGCTGAGAGCACGGCTGCTCCCTCTGTCACCACTGCTGCTGGCTCGTGGGCTGCACCTGGGCTCTTTGTTCTCTGTTGCAGGGTGCTCACATGAGTCTCTCCCACTTCCCTCTGGCACCACTTGTGCATGCAAGCTGCTCCTGGTCCAGTCCGGCGCTGCCATGCCTGGCATGCGCTGCCAATCTACCACTGCTGGTCTGGTGTGTAGGGGTCCCTGCTTGTTGGAGGAATGACTGGCAGGCTGCTTTGTGCCATCATGAGGGGCTTCAGAGCTGCGCTGCCACTGCAGTGTTTATGGTGCCTAAATTTCCCCCGGATTCTCTGCTGCTGGTTAAGTGTGCCGGTACGACTTCATCCAGCTGTGGTGTCCCTGTGTCTTTAAGACTTGCAGAAAGCACTTGCTTTTCTTTTGTCTCAGGGGCACTGGTTGCGGGGACCTGCCCACAGGTTTTGCTTTTCCATTTCTCTAATATCCAGCACCCTGTGCACCTTGTGTCTGCGATCTGGGTGCAGATTTCTAGAGTTGTTTGTTTAACAGTCATGGGATTTCAGTCCTTCCCCATTCCAATTCCTTTCTTCCCACTGGGTTCTGGGGTGGGGGAGCATTTGGGTCCTGCCTGGCCGCAGCTTGTATCTTACCCCCTTCATGTGATGTTGAGTTCTCATAGATGTAGATGTATCTTGACTGTTGTACTGCATCCTCTGGTGTCTCTTTTAGGAATAATTCTATTTCTTGTATTTTCATAAATATATATGTTTTGGGGAGGAGATTTCCACTGAACTACTCATGCTACCATCTTCCCTTGATGTTCTAGAGCTGGTTTTTGAGAAGATAAACAAAATAGACAAAACACAAGCCAGACAAGTAGTAAAGGATAACAATTCTACTTAAAAACAAATGGTAGGAGATTCTCAAGATTGCAGCATGAGTAGGGGGTCTGAAATCTCCCAAAACCATATATATTTTGAAAACACAGCAAAAACAACTATTGCTAAAAGAGTGACCAGAAGATAAAGTACAACAGCCAGGCTACATCTACATCTGCGAGATCTCAACATATCATGGAAAAGGGTAAGATCCAAAGCTGTGACCCAGCTGGACCCGAGTATTCTCCCCACCCCAGCTCACCAGTGGGAGGAAAAGAATCAGAGTGAGGAGGGTGTGGAAACACAGGATTGCTAAATAAACAGCCCTAGTAATCTGCACTGGGAGCACAGACAGACATTGCATGGTGTACTGGATATTAGAGGAATGGTAAAACAAAATCTGAGGCTAAGACTGTGAACAGGTTTCCACTGCTGGCTGCTCTGGAAAAAAAGAAAAGCAGATGCTTTAAAAGTCTTAAAGGTCCAAGGGTTTAACAGATGGACAAAATTGTCCTGGCACACTCAGCCAAGCAGGCTGGGAACTTTAGGGAACTTCGGGTGCCCTAACCCACTGGGTGGCAATGCAGCTCCAAATTCCCTCATGGCTATAAGCAGTCTGCCATTTTTTCTCCCCACCAGCACTGCAAGCAAACTGGCAGAAATGCCATTGCTGTGGAACAGCCAGGGAGCAGCCCTGCCTACAGCAACTATGCAACTTTGCACAGAGGCTTCTCCCTGTGTGTGGCTAACCAGCTCCGACCCAGAGGCTGCCCCGTGTATGCAGTTGACTGGCACACATAGTGGAGACTGATACAGAGTCCAGAAGGCACAAGGGGTCTTCATTCTCATTGTGAACATGTGAGACTCACCTGTAAACCCTGCCAGTGCCCTAGGCCATTCCGAGGGCTGTTCTGCACATGGCAGATCAGAGGACTAATATACAGGGTGCCCACTGCAAGTGTTTGACAGGGGCAGAGGAGACCGGCGCAGAGTCCAGGAAGCCCAAATTGGCTCTGTTCTCAGGGTGAACACATGCTGCTTGCCTGCAAGTCCTGCAAGTGCCCCAGGCCATTCTGAGGGGCACCCCACCCACAGCAGCTCAGGGAATTAATTCAGATGCTGCCCCTTGTGTGAGGTTGACTGGCAGAGACAGAGGGGACTGACTCACAGTCTGGGAGTCACAAAGGGACTGTGTTCTCGTGGTGAACATGTGCCAGTGGCCAGCGACCCCTGCCAGTGTCCTAGGCCATCCCAAGGGCCGCCCCAACCATGGCAGCTCAGGGAATTAACCCAGTGGCTGCTCAATGTGTCTGGTTGACTGTCACAGGCAGCAGAGATAGGCAAGGTGACCAGCAAGCAGGAAAGGACTTTGTTCTCCCAGCTGACACACATGCAACTCACCGGCGACTGCTCCCATTGCCATGAAAAGGCAGAAGAACCTTGTTTAGTCCCAAATCCCTCAAACAACAGAGAAGTGGCCTGATGAGACTGAAATCACCAATATTCCTGAAAAATATTTCAAAATAAAAGTCATAAGCATGCTGATGGAGCTATAGAGAAATATGCAAGAGCATTAGGATGAATTCTGGAGGGAGATAACAGAAATGAAACATACAATGGAAGGATTTAAGAGCAGACTGGATGAGGTGCAAGAGACTGTTAATGGAATAGAAACTGGAGTACAGGAATAAAGAGAAGCTGAGGCAGAGAGAGTTAAGAAAACTGTGTGACGAATCCAAATTGCACCATATTTGCATTATACGAGTATCAGAAAAAGAGAGAGAAAAAGGGATAGAAAGTGTCTTTGAAGAAATAATTGCTGAAAACCTCCACAACCTGGGGAAGGAAATAGTCTCTCAGACAATGGAAGTCCACAGATTTCCCAACACAAGGAACCCAAGGAGGACAAAAACAAGACATATAATTAAAATGGCAAAGATCAAAGACAAGGACAGAATATTAAAAGCAGCCAGAGAGAGGAAAAAGACCACCTACAAAGGAAAACCCATCAGGCTATCATCAGACTTCTTAGAAGAAACCTTATAGGCCAAAAGGAATGGCATGATATATTCAATGCAATGCAACAGAAGTGCCTTGAACCAAGAATACTGTATCCAGCAAGATTAACATTTAAATTTGCAAGAGGGATTAAACAATTCCCAGATAGGCAAAAGTCGTGGGAATTTACCTCCCACAAACCATCTCTACAATGTATTTTAAAGGGACTTCTCTAGATGGAAGTATGCCTAAATCTAAACAGCTGTCACCAGAGTAAACAAAACCACAGCAAAGAAAATAGACCAAGCAAACACTAAGTAAAGCCAAAATAAAATCAGCTATCCACAAAAACAGCCAGGAGAAACACAAACAGTTCAGAATAAAACACATAAGATATAAAGAGTGGAGGAGGAAGAAAAAGAAGGGACTGAAATAAAGAATCATCAGACTGTGTTTATAATAGTAAAATAAGTGAGTTAAGTTAGGTGGTTAGATAGCAAAGAAGCTATCCTTGAACCTTTGGTAACAAAGAATCCAAATCCTGCAGTGGCAATAAATACATATCTATTGATAATCACCCAAAGTGTAAATGGAATCAATGAACCAATAAAAAGACATGGAGTAATAGAATGGATAAAAAGTCAAGAACCATCTATATGTTTCTTACAAGAGACTCACTTCAAACCTAAAGACATACACCGACTAAAAGTGAAGGGATGGGAAAAGATATTTCATGCAAACAATAGGGAGAAAAAAGCAGGTGTTGCAGTACTGGTACCAGACAAAATTGACTTCAAAGCACAGAAAGTAACAAGAGACAGAGAAGGACATTATATAATGATAAAGGGGTCAATCCAACAAGAAGATATAACGATTATAAATATCTATGCTCCCAACAGAGGAGCATCTAACATATGCAAAACAAATACTAACAGAATTAAAAGGAGGAAATAGAATGCAATGCATTCATTTTAGGAGACTTCAACACACCACTGACTCCAAAGAACAGATCAACCATTCAGAAAATATGTAAGGACACAGAGGCACTGAACAACACACTAGAACAGATGGACCTAAGAGACGCCTACAGAACTCTACATTCAAATGCAGGATACATATTCTTCTCAAATGCACATGGAACATTTTTCAGAATGTATCACATACTAGGCACAAAAAGAGCCTCAGTAAATTCAGAAGGATTGAAATTGTACCAACCAACTTCTCAGATCACAATGGTATAAAACTAGAAATAAATTTTACAAAGTAAAGGCTCACAAACACATGGAGAATTAACAGCATGCTTCTAAATAATCAATGGATCAATGACCAAATTGAAACAGAGAACAAGCAATATATGGAGACAAATGAAAACAACAGAGCAATGCCTCAACCTCCCTGGGAAACATCGAAGGCAGTTCTAAGAGGAAAGTATATAGCAATCCAGGCCTATTTAAGGAAGAAAGAACAAACCCAAATGAATAGTCTAAAGTCACAATTATTGAAATTGGAAAAAGAATAACAAATGAGGTCCAAAGTCAGTAGAAGGGGGAACATAATAAAGATCAGAGAAGAAATACATAAAATTGATAAGAATAAAACAACAGAAAAAGTTAATGAAACCAAGAGCTGGTTCTTTGAGAAAATAAACAAAATAGATAAATCCCTAGCCAGACATATTAAGAAAAAAAGAGAATCAACACACATAAACAGAATCAGAAATGAGAAAGGAAAAATCACTACACACACCACAGAAATATGAAGAATTTTTAGAGAATATGATGAAAAATTATATCCTAAAATCCTGGATAACCTAGAAGAAATGGACAACTTTCTAGAAAAATACAACCTTCCAAGACTGATAGAGGAAGAAACAGAAAATCTAAACAGACCAATTACCAGCAACAAAACTGAATTGGTAATCAATAAACTACCCAAGAACAAAACCACTGGACCAGATGGCATCACTGCTGAATTTTATCAGACATTTAGAGAATACATAATGTCAATTCTCCTTTAAGTTTTCCAAAAAATAGAAGATAAGGGAATGCTTCCAAACTCATTGTATGAAGCCAGAATTACTCTAAAACCAAAACCAGGCAAAGACAGTACAAAAAAATAAAACTACAGACCAGTATCCCTGATGAACATAGATGAAAAATACTCAACAAAATATTAGGAAAACGAATTCTATACACCGTGATTAAATGGGATTCATCTCAGGGATGAAAGGATGATACAACATTCGAAAATCCATCAACATCATCCACCACATCAACAAAAAGAAGGACAAAAATGGAATGATCATTTCCATAGATGCTGAAAAAGCATTCAACCAAATTCAACATCCATTCATGAAAAGAATTCTCAACGAAGTGGGTATAGAGGGCAAGTACTTCAACATAATAAAGGCCATTTATGACAAACCCACAGCCAATATCATACTTAACAGCAAGAAGCTGAAATCTTTTCCTCTAAGATCGGGAAGAAGACAAGGATGCCCACTCTTCCTGCTTTTATTCAACATAGTATGGGAGGTCTTAGCTATGGCAATCAGACAACACAAAGAAATAAAAGGCACCCAGATTGCCAAGGAAGAAGCCAAACTATCATTGTTTGAGGAGGCATGATATTTTACATAAAAAACCCTAAAGAATCTATTCCAAAGTTACTAGAACTAACACCTGAATTCAACAAAGTTGCAGGATACAAAATTAATACATAGAAATTTGTTGCATTGTTATACGCTAACAATGAACTAGCAGAAAGAGAAATCAGGAAAACCATTCCATTCACAATTGTATCAAAAATAACAAAATGCCTAGGAATAAACTGAACTGAGGAAGTGAAAGACCTATACCATGAAAAGTACAAGACACTCAAGAGAAGTTAAAGAGGGCACTAATAAATGGAAATTCATCCCATGCTCTTGGGTAGGAAGAATTAATATTGTCAAAATGGCCATCCTGCCTAAAGCAATCTACAGATTCAGTGCAATCCCTATCAAAATACCAAGAGCATTCTTCAACGAATTGGAACAAAACTGGACAGCTACATAAAACTGAATGAAGCTGGATTATTACCTAACTCCATACACAAAAGTAAACTCGAAATGAGTCAAAGACCTGAATGTAAGTCTTGAAACCATGAAACTCTTAGAGGAAAACATAGGAAAAACTCTCTTGGACATAAACATGAGCAACTTCTTCATGAACATATCTCCCCAGGGAAGGAAAACAGATGCAAAAATGAACAAATGGGACTGTATCAAACTAGAAAGTTTCTGTACAGCAAAGGACACCATCAGTAGAAGAAAAAGACATCCTACAGTATGGGAGAATGTATTCATAAATGATATATCCGATAATGGGTTGACATCCAAAATATATAAAGAGCTCATGGACTTCAACAAACAAAAAGCAAATAATCCAATTAAAAATGGGCAGAGGATCTGAACAGACACTTCTCCAAAGAAGAAATTCAGATGGCCAACAGGCAAATGGTAAGATCTCCACATTGCTAATCATCAGAGAAATGCAAATTAAAACCACAATGAGATATCACCTCACACCAGTTAGGATGGCCAACATCCAAAAGACAAACAGCACCAAATATTGGCGATGATGTGGAGAAAGGGGAACCCTCCTACACTGCTGGTGGGAATGTCAATTAGTTCAACCATTGTGTAAAGCAGTGTGGAGGTTCCTCAAAACACTCGAAATAGAAATACCATTTGACCCAGGAATTCCACTCCTAGGAATTTACCCTAAGAATACAGCAGCCCAGTTTGAAAAAGACAGATGCACCCCTATGTTTATCGCAGCACTATTGACAATAGCCAAAAAATGGAAGCAACGTAAGTGTCCATCAGTAGATGAATGGATAAAGAAGATGTGGTACATATACACAATGGAATATTATTCAGCCATAAGAAGAAAACAAATCCTACCATTTGCAACCACATGGATGGAGCTAGAAGGTATTATGCTCAGTGAAATAAGCCAGGCAGAGAAAGATAAGTATCAAATGATTTCACTCATCTGTGGAGTATAAGAACAAAAAGAAAACTGAAGGAATAAACAGCAGCAGACTCACAGAACCCAAGAATGGACTAACAGTTACCAAAGGGAAAGGGACTGGGGAGGATGGGTGGGAAGGGAGGGATAAGGGGGAAAAAGGGGCATTAGGATTAGCACACATAATGTAGGGGGGTGGAGACATGGGGAAGGCAGTATAACACAGAGAAGAGAAGTAGTGATTATATGGCATTTTACTATGCTGATGAACAGTGACTCTAATGGGGTATGTGGTGGAGACCTGGTATTGGGGGGTGTATCTGGTAACCACCATATTTGTAATGTAATTGTATATTAATGATACCAAAACAGAAAAAAATGGTAAAAGTAGCAAATCAGTCATTTATAAAGCTAGTATCAAGTAGTAAAGTCAAACATGGTAAGATCAAATATATACTTAAAAATCACTCAAAAGATACACAAAATAAAAATATGTAAATTAAAACACACACACGAAGAGCTTTTTCCTGCCTTCCTGGCTGTGAAGTGCTCCCATAATGCTCCAACTTTCCCTGGTGTCCAGCCCCATTAATCACCAGAACTTGAGGCAATGTAAACTCATGTTCCAAGAGCATTTCTGTAGGGCCTCGTGTGCAGAATTCCTGAGTGTGTATACCCTTCCTACTCCATTCCTCCTCATCCTGCTTGTAGGCTGGGATGAGGGAAAGTCTGAGTTCCCAACTGATCATGGTTCTGTCACTTTACCCTTTTTAGGTGGTCCTCTCTGCATCACCAGTTGTAGGTGGTCTGTTGTGTAGTGCTCAGGTCATTTTCAGGGATAGCTCTAGCTGCTTCCTTGGTGTGTGTGTGGGAGGAAGTTTCTGCAGTGCCTTCCAACTCCACAATCTTTTTTCCCCTCCTCAGTAAAATATTTTATAGCAGTCTATTTTATATCATCAATTTAACTTTGATTGCATACGAAAACTTACTTTCACCAGTGTGTGGTATATTTTTATATGTTTTCATTTTATTAATTTTCATTTCAGCCTGATGAACTCCTTTTATCATTTCATTTAAGGCATGTCTAGTGGTGATGCACTAACTCTCTCAACTTTTGTCTCAGAAAGTGTCTCTTCTTCCTTTGTGGGGGATAACTTTGCCAGATAGTGTATTCTTGGTTGGCAGTTTTGTTTCTCTCAGCACTTGAATATATCATCACATTCTCTCCTGACCTATAAGGATTCTGCTAAGAAATCCACTGATAGCTATATTGCAGGTTCCTCTGTAAGTGACAAACTTTTTACTTGCTGCTTTTAATATTCTTTCTTTGTCTTTGATTTTTGAAAGTTTCATTATAATGTACCTTGGAGAGAATCTATTTGAGTTGAAGTTGTTTTGGGATCTACGAACTTCATGTATTTAGATGACCAAATCTCTCTGCAGAGTTAGGAATTCTCAACCATTAGTTCTTTAAATAACTTTTCTTCCCCTTCTACCACTCTTCTTCTGTGATGCCACTAAGCAGGTTGATTCTCTTGATGGTATCCTATACTTCATATAGGATTTTTTTACTCTTTTTAATTCAATTTTTCTTTGTTACCCTCTGACTGAATAATTTCAATAGTCCCATCTTCTATTTCACAGATTCTTTATTCTACTTGATCCAGTCTGCTGTGGATTTTTTCTACTGCCATTTTCATTTCATTCATTGTATTCTTCAGCTCCAAAATTTCTGTTTGGTTCCCTTTTGTGATTTTTATCTCTTTGTTAAATTTTTCATTTTGTTTACATACTATTTTCCTTATTTCATTGAATTGTCTTCTGTGTTTTCTTGTAGCTTAATGAGTGCCTTAAAACTGTTATTTTTAATTACTTTCTGGAGAAGTGCAGAACTTTACATCTTTTGAGACAGTTACTAGAAAACTGTGGTGTTATGTTTCCTTGATATTTCATATTACTTGAATTCTTGCATTGCTGTTTTCATGTTTGAACAGTCCCTTTCTCCAATCTCATTTACTGGCTTTGGCAGAAAATTACATTTCAGTCAGACCTCTAGGGATTTTGAGGCTTTTGCAGACTTTATATGGCTATGTCTGTTCCGTGCTTCTTCCTCCTTCTTGTGGCACAATTCTTAAGTTCGTATATCTTTTCTTGATCCTGCAACATGCCTGGCTGGGTGCTGACAGCCTCCCTTTTTCTTTCCCAAAGATGATGCTAAAACTCAGGTTTGTGGTCTCTCTCTCTGGTCTGATTTAGACTGGGTTTATGCATGTGCTTACTAGCTGTCTACCAAAGATTTCTTTCACTGCCATTGAGAGTGTGTACAAGGAGGCTGCCTGTGGGGGGTTGTTTGTCTGGGCAAACTGCATGGAGAATTCGGGTTGCCCTTGGACCTGCTGGAGGACTCATGGATGAGGCAGCTCCAGTGGCTCATGGATGGGCTTCTTGATGGAGTCCATGATGTGATCAATAGTATTCATGTCCCTTTAATGCTCTCTGAGAGTCCTGTCAGCCACTTTCTCAGCTGCTTCCCACTCTCCAGCTCACAAATGAGTACTCTGGACGGGTCAAGATAAAAATGGTACTCTTTCATAGTGTCTTGCACATTGGGGGAAAGTGGATGCTCACTTACACGCTCTCACTTCCACCTGTGGGAGAAACAATAGGCTGAGAATGGCTATCTTGGCTCTGACCTATGCAGTTTTGGGGGAGGATGGTGTGGATAAAGTAAAACTGTTTCTCTTGACTTCTCCAATTCACCCAGACTTTGATATTTTTGCTCCAGTGGTGTGCTGGAACTTTTCTGCTGTTTGGTTGGACATCTGCAGAGGTTTTCTTGTTTTTGTGTAATCGACTAAGTCAGTGATCTCCATGGACTCCCAGGTCATGACTGACAGGGGCTGGAACCAGTCTATAGACACTTCAGGGTCCTCATCTAGGACTGAAGTTTGTATGCCTATTATTTGATGCATGGGATAGTGAGACTCCTCCTGGATCCCTTTGTGTATGGTCCTAGATCCTATAATGACAAATGTACTTTTGTTGATGGATAGATGCCAAATTATTGTTGTTGAGGTTGGATATGTGTTGGGGTCATCTTATTTGGCCATTTTGCTGGCATCTCATTTTTTATTTTACTTCTTTGACTAGATAATTTCAAATGACTTATCTTTGAGTTTTCAGATTCTTTCTTCTGCCTGATCAAATATGCTGTGAACCCCATAGTGATTTTTCTTTTTTGGTTAAGTTATTGCATTTGTCAGCTTCAGTTGTACACTTTCTATCTCTGTTGAAATTCTCTCTTTCATGTATTATTTTCCTGAGCTGGTTGAACATCTTTAGGATGGTAATTTTGAATTTTTTGTCAAGTAATTCATATATCTATACTTATTTAGGGATCTCTTTTTGAGATTTATTTTGTTCTTTTGCTTGAACTACTTTTCCTTGTTTCTTCATGTTCCTTGTAAATTTTGGCGGTATCCATGCATTTTTAAAAATAGCCATCTTTTCTAGTTTTTACTCACCTGCTTCATACAGGGAAAGAACTTATGGGGGTGGTCTCTCAAATCTTTTCTTTATATGTGTATTCTCTGTACTTGAGCATCTAGATTCTAATTAGAAGTATTTGCTAATTAATTTTTTTCAGGAGGTTTAATTTTTTCTATCTAAGGTGTCTGTATGCTGCATTGTGGATCTTCTGTAGCAACATCATGCCATTCAGCTCTTTTTTCTTCCAAGTGTCCCCCAGGCATCTGGAGTACCCTGCATCCTCTTAGTACCCCAAATCAGGCTACACAGAAACCAGTCACTCAGGCAGCTTCCCCAGACCAGAATACTGGACAACATTCCATCCTTCTTTTTCCCCCTGGGGGAGAGGTTTCCAATTTATTGGTCTGTCCACTGTACCATGGGCTCTTTGCAGCAGCAACATATTGTCCAACTCTATTTTTTCTCAGTGATCCCTGGCATTTACATTACACCAGTTCTTGTCCTTGCCCTGAGACAGGTGATAGAAAACCCAGTTCCTTAGGCAGCATCCTAACAGACTAGAAATTCAGAAAAACATTCCCCTCTTCTCTTTTGCCTCTGAGGGAGAAGCTGCTGAGATATATTAGCCTGTCTGCTGTACTATGGCTCCTCTGAAGTAGCAGCATGTCGCCTAGATTTTTGTTCTTGGAGGCCCTGTAACTCTGGGGTGGAGGGGGGAGAATTCCAGGTCAAAATACTTCTAAAACTGAAATTAGTCAAAGGGAGAAATAAAATAGAAGCCCTGTTATTTATTATAAGCAGTAGTCCCATCTCTTTCTTGACCCAGCTACAGCAGAAGAGAGCTCCACCCAACTTCACTGGTCCAGATAAGCCCTTGCACACCCTTGTAATTACTTACTGATATGTAAATGGGCAACTTCTTGTCCACCACTTGAAAACACCTATTGATATGCAAGTGCATTGAAGGCACATCTTGAGGGAGAGAGATTCCAGAAATATTACAATTTTACCCACACATCCACTTGCCATAGTTTCTCCTCTTGCAAAACTACTGTGTGATGAGGAAGAAACTCCCAGTCCCCCAGCTACTCCCTGGGGAGGGAAAGAGAAGATTAAACCATATATGCAATGCTGTGACGTTGTAGGGGGCTTCCTGAGGGACTGGATTCTTTTTTGCCTGTCTCAGGGTGCTGACAGGATGAGAATACTCTAGATGCTTAGGGGCCTGTGGGTAAAATTGCAGTATTTCCAGAATCTCTCCCCCGGCTTTAGTGCATCTGCTTATAAGAAATAAAAGGGAAAGAAGATTAAAGATGGCACTGTGAGAGGTGAGACGGAGACCTCCTCCTTAAACCACATATAATACAAAAATATAATTAATACAACTAATCCTGAAAGAGCAATAGGAAAGAAGGCAGTGCCAGACTGCATACACCTGGAGAAAAGAACAGACCTCATGGAACAGGGTAACATACCAAAGCCATGACCCAGCAGGATGCAAGCCCTTCCTCCACCCCAGCTCACAAGCAGGAGGAAGAGAAACAGAGCAGGGAGGGAGTGGAGGTCTGGGACTGCTGAACACCTAGCCTTGGAGATAGATCTGCTCTCAGCATGAACCTACATTGTATGGTGCTCTGGTGATTTGTGGGGTTGGAAAGCTAAGACAGGCAGAATACCTGGAGAGACTGAGATTCCAGATGCTTGTGGAAAACAGGGATCCATATCTGGCTGCTATGGGTGGGAAGTCTGAGAGACTTCCTAAAAGTGAGAGGGCTGCTAAAGGGGCAAGGATTGCACAGAGATTACTGCTCAGGAGAAAGGACAGGTAGACAAAATTATACAGGTGCACTCTGCCAAGCAGGTTGGGAACTTTCAGGATTTTCAGGTGCTCCATCCCCCTGGATGGCTACAGAGCTCCAAGGCTCCTCACCATGATATAAAGCTTGCTATGTCTTCCTCCCAGAGAGCCTGCACCTGGCTCACAAAATGGCAAACCCTGCCCTGACATCAGGCCAACCAGAAGGAATCTCCTCCTATAGCAGCTACAAATGCAAAGCATAGAGGCTTAAACCTGTGTGATGGGCCCAGTGGTTCTTATAGGGGAGACAGGCATAGCAGTCGGGAGGCAGGAAACAGCTCTTTCCTCCCCCCAAACACCAGCACTGCTCCCTTGCAAACCCCAACATTGATCCAGGGGCCAAGCAGATCCAGAGAGTAGAGCTTCTGGGCACTAGAGGGTGCCACATACAAATATGGAACATCGAAGGAACTGGGTTCAATGGCAAAATCTCCCAAACATCAGAGAAAGAGTTGAGTGAGACTGAACTAATCAATCTTCCTGAAAGATTTCAAAATAAAAATCACAAACATGACCCTGGAGGTACAGAAAAATATTCAAGAACTAAGGAATGAGTTTAGGGTGGAGATTCAATCATTGAGGAACACAGTGGAGGGTTTTAAAAGCAGATTAGATATGGTGGAGGAGATAATAAATGAAATAGGAGTTAGAGAAGAGGAATACAAAGAAGCTGAGGCATAGAGAGAAAAAAGGAATGAAAGAATACTGACAGAACTGTGTGACCAATCCAAATGGAACAATGTTTGTACTATAAGGGTAGCAAAGAAGCACAAGAAAAAAGGATAGACAGTGTGTTTGAGGAAGTAATTGCTGAAAACTTCCCCAATGTGGGGAAGGAGATAGTCTCTCAGGCCATGGAGGTGCACAGATCTCCCAACAGAAGGGACTGAAGGAAGACAACACAAAGACATATAATAATTAAAATGGCAAAGATCATGGATAAGGACAGGCTATTAAAAGCAGCCAGAGAGAGAAATAAGATCACATAGAAAGGAAAACCCATTAGGCTATCATCAGACTTGTCAGCAGAAACCTTACAGGCCAGAAGGGAGTGGCATGATATATTTAATGCAATGAAGCACAGGGCCTTGAACCAAGAATACTCTATCCTGCAAGATTATCATTTAAATTTGAAGGAGGGATTAAAGAATTTCCAAATGAGCAAAGATGATAAAATTTACCCCCCACAAACTGTTGTTACAGTGTATTTTGAGGGACTGCTATAGATGGAAGTGTTCCCTAAGGTTAAGTAGGTGTCACCAGAGGTAATAAAACCACAGAAAAGGAAAGGAACTAGAACAGTTAATTACCAAGCAAATGCAAAATTAAATCAAGTACTCCCAAAGTCAGTCAAGGGATAGACAGAGTACAGAATATGATATCTAACATATAAAGAATTTAGGAGGAAGAAAAAGGAGGAGAAAAAAAAGGAACTTTTAGATTGTTTTTAATAGCATGCTAAGTGAGTTAATTTAGACTCTTAGATAGTACGGAAGTTACCCTTGAACCTTTGGTAACCACAAATCTAAAGTGTGCAATGGCAATAAGTACAAACCTATCAATAATGACCCTAAATGTAAATCGTCTGGATGCACCAATCAAAAGACATAGAGGCAGTGAATAGATAAAAAACAAGATGCAACTATATGCTGCCTACAAAAGACTCACTTCAAACCCAAAGATATACAGAGACTAAAAGTGAAGGGATAGAAGAAGATATTTCAGGCAAACAAAAGGGAGAAAAAACCAGGAGTTGTAGTAATTGTATCAGACAAAATAGACTTCAAAACAAAGAAAGTGACAGGAGACAAAGAAGGACATTATATAATGATAAAGGGGTCAAGTCAACAAGAGGTTATAACTGTTATAATTATCTATGCACCCAACACAGGAGCACCTACATACATGAAACAATTACTAACAGAATTAAAAGGAGAAATATAATGCAATGCATTCATTCTAGGAGACTTCAAAACTCCACTAACTCCAAAGGACCCATCAACCAGAGAGAAAATAAGTAAGGAGACAGAGGCATTGAACAATACATTAGAACAGATGGACCTAACAGATATCAACAGAACTCTACACCCAAAAGCAGTAGGATACACATTGTTCTCAAGTGCACATGGAACAATTTCAAGAATAGATCATATAGTAAGCCACAAAAAGAGCCTCAGTAAATTCAAAAAGATTGAAATTCTGCCAGCCAGCATCTCAGACCACAAAGATATAAAACTAGAAATAAATTGTACAAAGAAAGCAAAAAGGCTCACAAACACATGGAGGCTTACCAACATGCTGCTAAATAACCAATGAATCAATGACCAAATAAAAACAGAGATCAGGCAATATATGGAGACAAATGATAACAATAATTCAACACCGCAAAATGTGTGGGATGCAGCAAAGGCTGTGGTAAAGGGAGGTATATTGCAATACAGGCCTACCTCAGAAAAGAAGAACATTCCCATATAAACAGCCTAAACTCACAATGAATGAAACTAGAAAAAGAAGAGCAAATGAGGCCCAAAGTCAGTAGAAGGAAGGACATAATAAAGATTAGATCAGAAATAAATAAAATCAAGAAGAATAAAAAAATAGAATCAATTAAAACAGGAGCTGGTTCTTTGAGAAAATAAACAAAATAGACAAACCCCTAGCCAGATCTATAAAGAAAAAAAGAGTCTACACACATAAACAAAATCAGAAATGAGAAAGGAAAAATCACTACTGACACCACAGAACTAAAAAGAATTATTAGGGAATACTATGAAAATCTATATGCTAACAAGCTGGATAACCTAGAAGAAATGGACAACTTTCTAGAAAAATACAACCTTCCAAGACTGACTCAGAAAGAAACAGAAAATCTGAACAGACCAATTACCAGCAATGAAATTGAATTGGTAATCAAAAACTACCAAAGAAAATCATGCCTGGATCAGATGGTTTCACTGCTGAATTTTATCAAACATTTAGTGAAGACCTAATACCTGTCATTCTTAAAGTTTTCCAAAAAGTAGAAGAGGAGGGAATACTTCCAAACTGATTCTATGAGGGCAGCATCACCCTAATATGAAAACCAGGCAAGGATACCACAAGAAAAGAAAATTACAGACCAATATCCCGGTTGAACACTAGATGCAAAAATACTCAGCATTAGCAAACTAAATTCAAAAATACATAGAAAAGATCATCTATCATGATAAGTAGGATTTATTCCAGGGATGCAAGATGGTACAATATTAGAAAATACATCAACATCATCCACCACATCAACAAAAAGAAGGACAAAAACCACATGATTACCTCCATAGATGCTGAAAAATCATTCGCCAAAATTCACATCCATTCATGATAAAAACTCTCAACGAAATGTGTATAGAGGTCAAGTACCTCACATAATAAAGGCCATATATGACAAACCCACAGCCAACATCATACTCAACAGCAAGATGCTGGACACCTTTCCTTTAAGATCAGGAACAAGATAAGGATGCCCAGTCTCTCCACTTTTATACAACATAGTTCTGGAAGTCCTAGCCCCACAAATCAGACAACACAAAGAAATAAAAGGCATCCAGATTTGTAAAGAAGAAGCTAAACTGTCACTGTTTGCAGATGACATGATATTGTACCTAAAAAAACCCTAAAGAATCCACTCCTAAACTACTAGAACTAATATCTGAGTTCAGCAAAATTGCAGAATACAACATTAATACACAGAAACATGTTGCATTCCTACACACTAATGATGAACTAGCAGAAAGAGAAATCAGGAAAACAGTTCCATTCACAATTTTCATTTAAAAGAATCAAATACCTAGAAATAAACCTAATGAAGGAAGTGAAAGAACTATACTCTGGAAACTACAAAATACTCATGCGGGAAATTAAAGATACCAATAAATGGAAACACATCCAGTGCTCATGGATAGGTAGAATTAATATTGTCAAAATGACCATCCTGCCTGAAGCAATCTACAGATTCAATGCAATCACTATCAAAACACTGACAGCATTCTTCAATGAACTAGAGCAAATCATTCTAAAATTCATATGGAATCATAAAAGACCCTGAATAGACAGAGCAATCCTGAGAAGGAAGAAAAAGCTGGGGGTTACACTCCCTACTTCAAGCTCTGCTACAAAGCCATAGTAATCAAGGAAATTTGGTACTGGCACAAGATCAGACCCACAGACCAGTGGAACAGAATAGAGTCTAAATATTAACCAAAGCATATATGATCAATTAATATATGACAAAGGATCCATGGATATACAATGGGGGAAATGACAGCTTCCTCAATAGCTGGTGTTGGCAAAACTGGACAGCTACATGTAAGAGAATGAAATTATATTATGCTCAAACTCCATACACAAAAGTAAACTCGAAATGGATCAAAGAGCTGAATGTAAGCAATGAAACCATAAATCTCTTAGAATACAACATAGGCAAAAATCTCCTGAATATAAACATAAGCAACTTTTTCCTAAACACATCTCCTCGAGCAAGGGAAACAAAAGCAAAAATGAACACAATGAACTACATCAAACTAAAAAGCTTCTGTACAGCAAAGGACACCATCAACAGAAGAAAAGGGCATCCCATAGTATGGGACAATATATTTGTAAATGACATATCCAACAAGGTGGTAACATCCAAAGTACATAAAGAACTTACACACATAAACACCCAAAAAACAAATAACCCAATTAACAAATGGGCAGAAAATATGAAGAGACAGTTCTCCAAAGAAGAAATTATGATGGCTAACAGACACATGAAAAGATGCTCCACATCAAAAATCATCAGGGAAATGCAAATTAAAACCACATAGAGATATCACCTCATATCAGTAAGGATGGCCAGCATTGAAAAGACTAAGAACAACAAATGTTAGCGAGGATGCGGAGAAAGGAGAACCCTCCTACACTGCTGGTGGGAATGTAAGCTAGTTCAACCATTGTGGAAAGCAATGAGGAGGTTCCTCAAAAAACTAAAAATAGAAATATCATTTGACCCCAGAATCCCACTCCTTGGAATTTACCCAAAGAATACAACTTCCCAGATTCAAAAAGACATATGCATCCCATGTTTATTGCAGCACTTTTTACAATAGTCAAGATATGGAAGCAACCTAAGTGTCCATCTGTTGGTGAATGAATAAAGAAGATGTGGTACATATATACACTGGAATACTATTCAGCTATAAGAAAGAAACAAATCCTACCATTTACAACAACATGGATGGAGCTGGACGATATTATGCTTATTGAAATCAGCCAGGCCAAGAAAGACAAATGCCAAATGATTTCCCTCATTTGTGGAGTATAACAACAAAGCAAAACTGAAGGAACTAAACAGCAAGAGATTCACAGAACCCAAGAAGGGACTAGCGGTTACCAAAGGGGATGGGTGGATGAGGGCGGGTGGGGAGGGAGGGAGAAGGGGATTCAGTGGTATTATGATTGGCACACATGTGGGGGGATCATGGCATAGACAGTGTAGCACAGAGAAGGTAAATAGTGACTCTGTGGCATCTTACTACACTGATGGGCAGTGATTGTAATGAGGTATGGGGGGACATGATAATATGGGTGAATATAAAAACCACATTGTTTTTTCATTTGAAACCTTCATAAGAGTGTATATCAATAATACCTTAATAAAAAGAAATAGTGCAAAAAAAGAAATAAAAGGGTTTCTTAACTTTATTTCTCCCTTTGACTGAGTTCAGTTTTAGAGGCATTTTGTCGCAGGATTTTCCCCCCAGAGTTACATCTGGCAATAGCAGGACCTCTGAACTCAAAATCTGTCTAAATGGGTGTGACACTTGGGTGGGCTGCCTCTATGGATGATGGGGTGGCCTCAGTGTCTGCAGCAGTAGAGGTTACGTCTTCACTTTGGAACCCCCTATATATGGGGCTTCCAAATGTGGGTCCCCTAGTGGGGAATTGGTCTAGGTTTAAGCACCTCCTAGAGGGGCGGGGCCTTCCCCATAACTGGGGAAGAGTCTAGACACTGGAAAGTGCAGAATTAGCCCTCCGTCAGATAGAAGACTGCTTAGAGGCTCTGAGTAGCCATGTAGCAGCTGGCATTGTAGGATATCTCCTTGTCCAGACAGTGGAAAGTGTTATTGAGGAGAGAGAGAGGATTTTTGAGGTGAGAGAGAGGGTAATTGAGGAGAGAGAGAGGGTTATCAAGGAGAGAGAGAGACTTTCACAGGAGAGAGACACACTTCAGCATTCCTTGGAGGAGCTAGGTAATGACCTATGGAATGCCCTTGAGAAAGAGAGACAGTAATTGAAGGGATCGGTCACACTCCTGGAAAATTCCTTAGCAGCAGCGAGGGAGGAGGCAGCAGAAAAGTACATATTGCAGAAGGTTGTGGAGGAGGGGGAGGAGCGAGTGGTGCCTTCAGCTCTGGAGATGGTGGAGGAAGGTTTGGGAGAGTATGGGGAGGTGGGTCCAAGGGCCGATCTGTTGCCAAGGCCATTGCCTGAGGCACCAGCCATTCCTGCATTAAAGGCCCACCCAGTTATAATTAAGAAAGTAAAAACACAACCACCACAGGCTCCTGAGGGAGAGGAGCCACCCCGTCCCCAGGTTGTGTAGCACTCCATGCTCTGCCCCTATACCCAGAATGAGCCGTTGGACATGAGCATCTGATATCTGCAGAAGCCATAGGAACCTCTGCTTACGTGGCTTTTGAATTTCTTGGATATGGGGTGGAAAACATTGTTATGTCAGGTTCTGAAATGAGTGGACTGGCTTCCTTCCCTGATGACTCACCCTTCCTTCAGGCAGTCGTTGTAAAGTGCCCATCACACCTCAGGGAATCGGCTGCTTCTGGATTGGTTGACAGCAACCATCAGGACAGTGTGGCTTAATCAGGGTGATTTACCATACTTACCCACTAGCTGGAAAACATATACAGAGCTTCAACAGGTATTGTAGGAATTTAGCATGAAAAATATCATCTATAATATGGACCCCCAGCACCCTGATGAGGAATTGTTCACCATAGGAATGAGAAACCTGGTGCTCCATACAGCAGCCCCATCTCTTTTTGAGTCCCTAGTGACTGTTCTTGCCCCCCACATAAGGCAACCCATAAGTGAAGCTACTCGTACTTTAGCAGATCTCAAGGATGTTGAATCAATAAAAGCACAGAAGGAAATATGGACTACGATTGAAAGGAGAGGTCCAAAGGCCCCATGAAGGTCTTGAGGACAAATGTGGGTTGATTTGATAAAAGCTGGGATAGTGAAAGAAAAACCTGATGGGCAGCCCAATAGGATCTTGTCAGAACTGTGGCACCAATTAAAGCCAGAGCAGCAGTTCCAGCCACTGAGATCCAGGACATGGAAGCTGGAGGCAAAGCCACATGTCTGGCCTGTGTCCCTGCAAGATTTCCTGGGGGACAGTACTCAGGCTCCACCTGGGCCCTCACCCTCACAGGTTGACAATTGGGCATTGTGGTTCGACTGAGGTAAGGTTCAAAGTCCCCACCTTGGGAGATGTGGTGGGGATGAGAGGTCATATGTGGAATGATATTTATCAGTCCCCAGTTAATGTGCAGTGTGTCCTATCCCTGGTGGACACAGAAGCTGAATGCTCCATGATTTATTATGACCCAGAGGGTGTTCCAGGGATCACTTCTACTGTTTACAGGGTGGGGCTGAGTGGAACAAGTACAAATCCCCTTGGGAATAGTGAAAGGAAAGGAGCGACACACAGCAGCAATTCACCGGAGAATTCCGCTTTATTAGGGAAAGGTGCTGGGTTATATAGGAAGGGGCATGAGGTGATTGAGGTGTCACTTCTACGGGGCTGGTGGCTATTGGCTATGTCCTGGGATTGGGAGGGGTCGAGAGGTGATTGGGCTTCAGGTGGCGCTGGCGGGAACCGAAGACCCTGAAGAGAAGCCGGAAGTTCGCCATCTTACTGGTGGGGGCCCTTCATTCCCCCCTTTCTCCTCTATGGGGTTGTGGACATTGCTTTTTCTCTGCTTCCTGCTGAATGGGGGCGGAGAAGGAAGTAAGGGCTTGAGGACTGGGAAGAAAGGGTTGATAGGACTCCCCACAGTAAGGATGAGTAGATGTGGACTTCTTTAGGTTGGAAATCAATGAAGGTTCCTTGTAACCATAGGTCGAGGACCTGTTGATTCCAATGGTGCCAAGAGGATATGGGTGTCAGGAGCCAGGCGTCTGCAGCCATTGTTTCCAGGAACAGTTTCCAGCCAGGAGAGGGGTCCATCTCAGCGTGTGGTGAGGAGGTTAGGTGAGGGTGAGGGATCTTCTGTGGCCAGAAGCTGGTAGTTCCTGAGTAAAAGCTGGTTGAAAGCTTGATTATAGATTTCTCTGACTTGGGACTTGATGAACTTTATTATACAGGGTAAGAAGAGACAGGAGAGAAGAGTGATTATTATGGGGCCTTCAATGGGCCAGAGCCAGGTGAGGAGGGGGGTTTGTTAGTATTGAAGAGAATGGGTTGGAATTGGAAGCAGAGTGGAGGCTGGAGGCAAGGTCGGTTAGTTTGGTGATGTCAGTTTCTACAATGCCAGATTCGTTGATGTAATAGCAGCACTCTTCTTGAAGGAAGGCACAGGTGCCGCCCTTCTTGGCTGTAAGCAGATCTAAGGCCCGCCGGTTTTGAAGGGTAACCTTAGCTAGCAAAGTGACCTGTCTTTGTAGAGAGGCTAGGGAATTGGCAGTGGATGTCAGGGCTCCATCAAGTTTGGCATTGAGAGCTCTAATTGCCCATAAAGAGTGACTCAAGGCTCCCCCAGAAAATCCTGCCTCAATGGCTGAGGTGATCAAACAGATACCGACCATGATGGGAAGGAAAGCAGCCCTTTTTGTGCGCGAGGGCAAGGGACGTTGGAGCTCAAGGAATTCCACCATGCTGTAAAGTGTAAGCTGTGGGATTAGGGTGACGAGAATGCAGGGTGTGCTGGAGTTGGGAGGCAGTGAAGTGCGCTGGAGGGGGGTGGAGTCGGGCCTACAAAGTGGTGAATGGTGAGATTATCTGTGTATTCTGGTTCCCATAGGGGTATGTCTGTCAGGGGCAGAGGGGTTGTCCTTCTGCATGGAAGGAGTAGTTGGAAATATTAAGGGGCACGGCGGCCAGCAGTGGGTGCTGTAGTGATGTGCACAAGAAACAATTGGTGGTGTTAAGGGTGTGGTTGAGAAAGATGGTTGTGTCCTGAATGAGCTGTAACGAAGAGTAGGAGTAATTGGAAGAGGGGCGGGGATAAGAAGATGAAGAGGCTCCGTCAAGAGTTTGGATAATAACTTTTTTGGAATGTCTGATATCTGATGCAACTTGAGAGATCTGGGAATGAGAGGGAACATACTTTTGAGAGATATGAAGGGTACCGTGGGGGTCAAGGACCCCCCGTAGTAAACTGAGGCTGTGACTCTGGCAGCTCATCGAGAGTCCCAGGGATCTGGGATTGATAAGGAGAATGAGCCGTTGGGATATTTCATGAAACGGTTGGAGGAGTAATACTGTGGGTACCGGGAGTTATCCATGTAGTGAATGGCACAAGACCAGTAGGGACATCTCCCATAGGTGTCTGGCCATCACCTGCAATAGGCTTGTTTTTGGTCATAGAGGAAGCAGAGGTAGGGAGAATAAGGGTAGCTGCTAGTGAACACTTCAGTGGAGGGAGGAAAGTGGAGGTATAAAGGCTCAGAGCAGCTTTTCAGAGGGCAGTCTGATGTGGCAATGAGGGCAGTAACTTTTGTTTGATGCTGTGTGTAAGTCTGTCTGACTTTAAATCGCCATACAAAGGAGGCTGGGGTGGTGGGGAAGACAATAGGAATGAGGAAAAAAAGCGAGAGAGCAGTAAAGGAGGAAAAAGCCATGATTCCGGTATGGATGGCAAAGGGGGTGAACGGGATTTTGGAGGAAAGAGGACAGTAAGTTCAGGAGTCTGGAGGGAGGGTCTGTAAACTTTTGTAGGTTAAGAGATCTTTTAGGTAATGTGGGGACAGAATGGTAAGGGGCGCCCTGAATGTCAGTTTATGAGCTACCTTCGGCAAGAGCTGTCCAGCGGCTAATGTCCGTAGGCAGGGGGCCCATCCACGAACTGTGGGGTCTAATTGCTTGGAGATATAAGCTACTGGGGCGAAGGATGGGCCATAATATTGGCCTAGGACTCCTAGAGCTTGACTGGACCTCTCATGAATGTATAATGAGAAGGGCTTCGACAAATCAGGAAGATGGAGAGCTGGGGCTTCCACAAGGGCTTGACGGAGCTTAATGAAGGAGTGTCGGGGTGAGGAGGATAATGGTTCTTCAGGGGGGCCCTTGCTGAGGTCGTATAGGGGTCTTGCCAACAGGGAGAAGTTAGGGATCCATGCTCTAAAATACCCAGCCAGGACTAGAAAGGAAAGGATTTCTGTCTTGGTTTTGTGAACGGGCAGGTCAAAGAGGAGCCATTTTCTGTCTAAGGTAATGGACTTTCTTTGTTGAGATAGAAGGAATCTGAGGTAAGTGACAGGAGGGGAAGAGATTTGAGCTTTGATGGGGGATACCCGGTAACCTCTGGAAGCTTGAAGGTTAAGTAGAGAGGCAGTGTCAAGTTGAGACTGTTCCCACAAGGGACTGCAGAGTAGAAGATCGTCTACATATTGTAATAAAGTGGACTCAGAGTGATCATGATGAAGCTGTTTGAGGTCCTGAGCTAGGACTTGTCCAAAAATATGGGGACTATCTCGGAAGCCTTGTGGCAAAACTGTCCAAGTGAGTTGTCCAGAATGTCTTGTGCATGGGTCCATCCAGGTGAAGGTGAAAAAATCTTGGGAGAAGGGGTCCAGAGGGATAGAAAAAAATGCGTCCTTGAGATCTAGGACTGAGAAGTGGGATGCCGAGGCAGGCATCTGCGATAAAAGGGTGCATGGATTTTGAACTAAGAGATGGATAGGGACAACGGCCATGTTGATGAGGCGAAGGTCTTGGACAAGGCGGAAAGATCCGTTGGTTTTTTTAACAGCTAATATGGGGGTATTACATGGGGAGTGAGTGGGTCTGAGTTAATTTTTGTTCAAGAGATCTTGAATGATGGGTTGGAGGCCTATGAGGGCTGAAGTGGTTAGGGTGTATTGGGCCTGACAGATATACTGAGAGGGGTCACGTAATTTGATAGAGGCAGGGGGACATAGGGCCACAGAGGGGCTTGTAATGTCCCAAACTTTGGGATTTACAGGGTGTATGAGGGTGGAACTGGAGCTTTCATTGGGTAGACGGGGGTCGTCGGCTATGAGGGCCATCAGAAAGGGAGTACTGGGGGCTGTGGGAGTGGATATAATTATGGAAACGTGGAGGAGAGAAAGGATGTCCCATCCTAGTAAAGGGATGGGACACTGGGGCATAACCAGGAAGGAGTGGGAGAAAGGTATGGGATTGTCTTGGATTGTGCATAAAAGGGGAGGGGGGGTTTAATGGGAAAATCTGTTTACTTCCTACCCCGACTATAGGAGTAATGGCAGGCGTGGTAGGGCCCCGGTATTCCCGCAAGACTGAGAAGGTGGCTCCTGTATCTAGGAGGAAGGAGATGGGGTGACCGTCTACTATTAAAGTAACTCTGGGCTCCTGTTTGGTGATGGAAATGATCGGGCGAGAAGTGCCCAGGCCCCGTCAATCTTCCTCTGCCAGCCTCACTACGGCAGGCTTAGGATGGGGGTTCTTCGTCCAGTCTCCCCTTCGGGTGGTTGGGTAATCAGACCCCCAGTGGCCCTTTTTGTGGCATCTGGGGCATGGGGTGGTAGGAGATCTGGGGGAGGGGCACGCCCTTGACTAATGTCCCTCTTTTCCGCACTTGAAACAAGCTCCTGGGGGGGGGTGCTTGTTTGTAGAGGGGCACCCAGGTTGTGGTTTTATCAGCTGGGCCAACATTTGGAAATTGGCCTGATCAGCCTTTTGTTTACGGTGCTCTTTCTCCTCCTCTCGGTTATGGAAAACTTTAAAGACTACTGTTAGGATATCAGTCTGTGGGGTAGCGGGGCTCTGTTCTAACTTTTTGAGTTTAGCTTTAATGTCGGGGTAGCTTTGAGCTAGGAAGTATGTCATAAGGACCTGTCTTCCTTCAGGTGTTTCTGGGTCCAGGCTGGTATACTGTAATAGGGCTTGAGTGAGTCTGTCTTAGCTACATCCTGGAGGGGGGGGTGATAATTTTGGGAGCCCCTCAGGACCGAGTCTGAGGGGGACTGAAGAGTTCTGGCTCAGTCTGTGGGGGAGTGATGCGGTCTAGCCGTGCCTAGTTGAGCAGGTCTTGAAGTGCGGAAGGGGGGCAAAGAAAATAAAGAAAGATATAATCGGACTCACGTGTCACCAGCCAGCAGCTTAGCTGCTTGCCTCTGCCACTTTAGTTGGACTTGAACTCATGACTCTGAGGTTAAGAGTCCCATGCTCTACTAACTGAGTTACAGCAGGGCTCCAGTTAATTGCTTATGGAATGCGTAAACAGAATGTTCTGTGTTCTCCATTCCTGCCACATTGGCAAGTGGGGGAAGGGCATAGCTAGAATCAGGGGTGGTGTGTCTACACATCTTCAAGGTCTCCCTATTTTCAGAGTGAGGAGTCTTGGCTCATCTTCGAGGACAAGATATGTTTTTGTGGACAGATAACTTCCAAGGACTGCACCGATTGTTCTCTAGCTTGTGCTTTCCCATGCTGCGTTCAGACATGGGGGAAGGTGCTTTCCCATTCTCACTACAAACATGTGAGAAGACAAAGGCGGTCCCTAACAGAGGAGAAACAGGTGATGAAGGCAAAGACGGAGGAGGCCCCCAGCACCTAGTTAAAGGGGGGCTGAAAGGCTCAGGCTTAATCTGTGGGGGACGAAGGCAGAGGAGGTGAGATGGGGGAGGAGATGGTTGGGGAGGAAGGGAGAAGGACTGTTGTAGGAGAAGAAGGGGAAGGGAATGAATGGGAGGCTTCTGTGGGGGCAGCGGCTTGCAGGCTAGGAGAACTTGGGAGGGGGCGGGGGGAGGAGGAGGCAGAAAGCTTCGATATAGGGAATCTCCTTCCATTTTTTCAGGCTCTGGCAGTAGTTAAAGAGATTGTGAGTGATGTTAGGATCAAGAATTCCCCCTGGAGGTCATTGGTTGTTATTGTCTAGGGGGTATGTCAGCCAATCTTGGGAGCAGTATTTACGGATAAGTTTTGGTTTTTTATCAGGTGTCAGGGAGAGGGTGGCCAGATGCTTGACCAGGCATTCAAGAGGTGAACTTTCAGGGAGGGATGAGGAGGCTCCCATGGCTGAAGGACAGAGAAGGAGACAAACAGGGGAAGATGAACGGAGATTCTCGGACTGGAAGCAGACCGCAAGGAGACAAAGGGCGTCCCCGATGATCCTTGGTGGTCTGCGGAAACTCGTATATGAGTCGGAATTTCTTAGGAAGTGTGGGTCGTCACCCAGACTTCCCTAAGAAGGCAGAGTGCCGGAGTCACGAGGTACCTAGTACTAGGAGTTTTCGGCAGACAGAACAGATTTCGGCAGATAGAACAGAAGGAGGGGGGGGAAGGGGGCGTTCTCATCTGCAAAGGAGTCACCTCGTTTATGGCTGTTGGAGGGGGGGCCTGAGGGTCTGCCACAGCCGTGAAGGCCTGAGGCAGGGATTTATGGCTGTTGGAGGAGGGGCCTGAGGGTCGGCTGCAGCCTTGAAGGCCTGAGGCGGGGATTTATGACTGTCGGAGGAGGGGCCTGAGGGTCCGCCGCAGCTGTGAAGGCCTGAGATGGGGATTTATGGCTGTTGGAGGAGGGGCCTGAGGGTCCGCCGCAGCCGTGAAGGCCTGAGGCAGGGAGAGTTCCCTCCTCATCCCCGAGCGTCAGGGCCTTGCCAGACGATCACGGTCAATGGCACTATGATAGCTCGGGGAAGAGTGGCCCACTCTGGGGGGAAAACTTACCTAAAGGCCAGAGAGGAGTGGTGAGTGTGATGAGCCAGCGCTGGAAAAAGAGGACGAGGGCAAGCTGCTGCTGGTGTCGGGGGGAAGACGGGGCCCAGTTGGGGTGTCCCGTCTCCTGGGTTTTGGCACCAATGAAAGGAAAGGAGCGACACACAGCAGCAATTCACCAGAGAATTCCACTTTATTAGGAAAAGGTGCTGGGTTATATAGGAATGGGCATGAGCTGATTGAGGTGTCACTTCTACAGGGCTGGTGGCTATTGGCTAGGTGCTGGGATTGGGAGGGGGGTGAGAGGTGATTGGGCTTCAGGTGGTTCCGGCGGGAACCGAGGACCCCAAAGAGAAGCTGGAAGTTCACCACCTTACTGGTGGGGGCCCTTCAAATAGGGAAGCTAATACTGTGTGTTATGTTATGCTCATGTCTCATTACCTTAAAGATAGATGTGGCATTTTTGAAAGAGGTTTTGGGTCTTGTAGGCTACCGGAGAGTGTTTATTCTGCACTTGGCACAATTTCTGAAGCCCTTATGCCATTTGGCATGAAAGGGCATTAGGTGGGGCTGGCACGAAATGTGTGAATTTACCTCTTTTGTTGCAAAATGAATAGTCAAGGCCATTAGGTCTTGAGTGAGACAGACCCACCAGGGCCCTGTGAGCTGGGTGTCCATGTGACTGAAGACAGCTGTGGCTGGGGCCTTGGAAGCACCTTGTAGCCCAGGTGCATTTGCTAGCAGCATAGCCTGCTTTGGCAGAAGACAAGGCTGTAGGCTATAGCCTGTCAGTGGGGCCTGCCTTTGACCTTTGAAGAGGTCAGCAGAGCTCCATCAGAAGCATTATGTGATGAGGCAAACAACAACCTGGAGACTATGTGGCATTGGACATTTTGACACATGGACCCATGATGGCTGGCCCTTCTGGCACTTTGGGGAAAAGACGTGCAAGCTGGCCTCCTGTATGTTCCTGAAGTAACAGAAAAGTGGCCCCCAAAGATCATGGTAGTGTACCCAAAATGTCTTGGAGATAAGAGCATCCTACGGGGAACTTTTGTTTTATCTTTGTGGCCAGTCCATGTACCTCCCATAGCCCTATATATTGACCCATCTGTAACTCCCACAAGCAGGGGTGTGAAAGTCTGGTATTCTAGACCAGGACTAGATCCCATTCTGCCACTGTTCTATCACAAGACCACTCTCTTGCATGTATCCTACCTGATGGACAAGATTTGCCTATGCTGGTGGCATTAAAACATGTATCTTATTGCCCTTAAGTTTAGTTTCTTCTACTGTCGTTGTAGCCTGGATGCACACCCTGGTGGCAGCTGCCATGTGGTGATTGCTCTGAACTCATTACCTGTTCAGCTACTGCCTGCCTGTGGAATGGATGAGCTATGAATTTAATCTGCCTAGGACTTTGAACCTAGCTGAAGCCTCTGACTTGAGGATTATCATGACTTTATTGCTGTTGCTGTTCTATACTATTAGCTTGGTTACAATGCTCCAGTTTTCTTGCACAGGGGCCATTGCAGAAGATGGGGAATGTGTAGATTGTGTGGTGAGATTTCTGGAGGGGTGGGCTATGGGTAAAACTGTAATATTTCCAGAATCTCTTGCCTGGCTTTGGTGCATCTGCATATCAGTAGCTGTTTCCAAGGGGTGGAGAGAGGTAGTCCATCTCCATATCAGGTATTTCAAGGCATGAGAGAAGTGGTCCATCTACATACCAATAGGCAATTACAAGGGCATGCAAGGGCTTATCTGGACTGGAGAGTTTGGGTGGAACTCTCTTCTGCTGCAGCCAGGTCAAGAGACAGGATGACTGCTTGTAAGAAATAAAAGGGTTTCTTAATTTTATTTCTCCCTTTGACTCATTTTGGTTTTAGAGGTATTTGCCCCAGGACTTTTCTACCTGGAGTTACAGGATACCATAAATTTTCCTACAGGCTTCAATTCAGCTGGTTTTGTGTTTGCCTGGAGTTCAGAAGCCTCTTAATTTGTTTGTGTATTTATCACAAAAGGAATTCATCCATGTATTGAGTTGGTGTCTCCCTGGGAGGAAAGAGTGTCAGAATTCCTATTCCTTCAACTTGTTGATGTTACCATTTGTTCAGACATATTTTAATGCAAATTGATTGGACGACTTTTAGAGAAACACCCTACCTAGCTTTCTTGATTGAAGTTTAGGAACATTATTAGTATCTCACAAATAATGTCTCAGGATTGGTCATTTATGCGGATAATTAGTTTTTTTCATTGCATGTTTACGTATTAATTTGTACGTTAAATTATCTCGTTGCTTTTTTATTGCTTTCAAAATCATAGTGTATCATTCTTCTGACCTTGTCTCCACAATTCTGAGTGACTTTACTCTGTTCACTTACACACTCACTACATCACTGTTATGTAAACTTTTCGAGGGTGGAGACTTTTTATCACTGAATTCTTATTCTCTGAACTGATTGGATGTTGGGTAAATATTTGTTGGTTAACAATACCTGCATCTTGTTTGTATTGTATATCACTGTTGACCAAAGTATTCATATGGTTTCCATTAAAATATAATGTATTATCTGAGAAGAGCAATACTGATTCATTACGTTTTACTAATGCAATTGCAAGGCACCCAGATAACCTCATTTTATCTTTTGGTGGAGTTATGGAGAGGAGAATGCCATCAGGGGTGTGGAAAAATTGCAATATTTCCAGAATCTCTCATCTGGCTTTAGTGCATCTCTATAAAATAGGTGTTTCCAGGGGGTGGAGAGGAGCAGGCAATCCCCATATGAATAGGTAATTACAAGGGTGAGTGAAGGCTTATCTGGATGGGAGATGTTGGATGAGGGGCTCTTCTTCTTCAGCCTGGTCGTGAGAGACCTGGGAGAGCAGAAGTGGATGACTGCTTGTAAGAAATAAACTTTATTTCTCCTTCTGACTGATTATGGTTTCATAGGTATTTCCCTGGGATATTCCACCCGGATTTATAATGGGGCAGGGGAGTCACATTGGAGTATTAGACCTCTGGATTAGGTGCCAAAATGTGCACCCTGAGTTTTGTTTTCTTTTTTCATTTTTTTGAGAGGACATCGCTCATATTTATTGATCATATGGATGTTAACAACAATAAAATTCTGTATAGGGGACTCAATGCACAATCATTACTCAACCACAAGCTTAATTCTCAACAGTCTCCAATCTTCTGAAGCATAACGAACAAGTTCTTACATGGTGAACAAGTTCTTACATAGTGAATAAGTTCTTACATGGTGAACAGTGGAAGGGCAGTCATCACAGAAACTTTCAGTTTTGATCATGCATCATGAACTATAAACAGTCAGGTCAAATATGATTATTCGTTTGATTTTTATACTTGATTTATATGTGAATCCCACACTTCTCCCTTATTAATAATAATAATAATAATAATAATAATAATAATAATAATAATAATAAAATGCTGAAGTGGTAGGTAGATGCAAGATAAAGGTAGAAAACATAGTTTAGTGCTGTAAGAGGGCAAATGTCGATGATCAGGTGTGTGCCTATAGACTAAGTATTAATCCAAGCTAGACAAGGGTAACAAAACATCCATGGATGCAGAAGATTTCTCTCAAAACAGGGGGGGTGGGTGAGGTTCTAAGCCTCACCTCTGTTGATCCCCAATTTCTCACCTGATGGCCCCCCTGCGACTGTGCCTGTCTTAGGTTGTTCCTCCCTTGAGGAATCTTACCTGTCTCTGGCTAACCAGTCATCTTCTGGGGCCATGCAGGGAAATGTAGAGTTGGTAAGTGAGAGAGAAGCAATATTGTTTGAAAAGGTTAGCTTTTTACTTCTTTGCAGATTTATGCCCTGTGGCTTCTATGCCCAGCATTTGTCTTGAGGTATCTTTACCAATGAAAAAATTATGATACTCGGTAATTTGAATATGAGGCACGAATTCTACTAAAGGGTTGTAATTAGTAAGGAAGAAGAAAAGCTGTAGAAGTAGCAGGCAGAAGAAAACATGGGAAGATTGATTATTTCTTTGACATATCTTCTTGTAGAGTAACATAAGCATGTATAGGTTTTAAACTACTAATTAAACTGCGTACACACATTAACATAATAGGAATACAGCTACATAACCAAAGCAGACCTACAATTACCAGCCATCTCCAGTGAGACCAAGAAAACCAGTTAGGCACCCTAGGCATTTGTGAAAACTTATCAATGACATGATGGATATTGTCTAACTGAATTTGAATAGTTTGAGGAAAATCAGACAAATTAAAACAACACATTCCTGGGAACTGCTCACATCCCATATGTTCTTTTAACAGTAGATAGTCTATAGTTGCACGATTCTGGAGCACTGCAACTTGCACTTCTCCTAATTCTTGGTTGAGTTCCAACAGTATAGATCCAGTCAAATTTGTTGTTTTACTGTATGCACAGGCCAGCTTAGATATCTCCGTGTTCATTCCAATGGCAAGTCCAGGAACTGGTGGGATGAATGCAGCTACAACTGCAACAGCGCCAGGATCTTTGCTGAAGTATTTTGATGTTCATCTTCTGGAATGACTCTTCCAGAGAATGTTGATGTTGGAAGTTCTTCTTCATATCATATCTTAATTCATTTTCTGGGTAGCCAAATTAGTCTTTGATCCTCTGTACAAACACAAACAAACCCTTTGCCTACACTTTGATATGTCCTTTATATCATTTTGAAGAACTTATTGGAGATCACCACACAAGAACTGCTTTTTTTTTAAGAGAAAGGAATATTATCAGAAAAACGTACTTCTGTATCTGACACCCTTTACATGATCAAAATTAAGGATATTTAAAGCATACTTTAATCGTTGATTTACAGTTAGTTTTATCCTATCAGGGAGTAGTCCCCTTTTCTTTCCTTTTTTTTTGTTATCATTAATCTACAATTACATGAGGAATATTATGTTTACTAGGCTCTCCCCTATACCAGGTCCCCCCCACAAACCCCTTTACAGTCACTGTTCATCAGCATAGCAAAATGTGGTAGAATCACTACTTGTCTTCTCTGTGTTGTACAGCCCTCCCCTATCTCCCACCCCCCCATTATGCATGCTAATCATAATACCCCCTTTCTTCTCCCCCCCTTATCCCTCCCTACCCACCTATCCTCCCCAGTCCCTTTCCCTTTGGTACCTGTTAGTCCATTTTTGGGTTCTGTGATTCTGCTGTTGTTTTTTTCCTTCAGCTTTTCCTTTGTTCTTATATTCCACAGATGAGTGAAATCATTTGGTATTTCTCTTTCTCCACTTGGCTTATTTCACTGAGCATAATACCCTCTAGCTCCACCCATGTTGCTGCAAATGGTAGGACTTGCCCTCTTCTTATGGCTGAGTAGTATTCCATTGTGTATATGTACCACATCTTCTTTATCCATTCATCTATCGATGGACATTTAGGTTGCTTCCAATTCTTGGCTATTGTAAATAGTGCTGCTATAAACATAGGGGTGCATCTGTCTTTCTCAAACTTGATTGCTGCATTCTTAGGGTAAATTCCTAGGAGTAGTATTCCTGGGTCAAATGGTAAGCCTATTTTGAGCATTTAGAGGAACCTCCATACTGCTTTCCACAATGGTTGAACTAATTTACATTCCCACCAGCAGTGTAGGAGGGTTCCCCTTTCTCCACAACCTCACCACCATTTGTTGTTGTTTGTCTTTTGGATAGCAGATATCCTTACTGGTGTGAGGTGATACCTCATTGTAGTTTTAATTTGCATTTCTCTGATAATTAGCGATGTGGAGCATCTTTTCATGTGCCTGTTGGCCATTTGTATTTCTTTTTTGGAGAACTGTCTGTTCAGTTCCTCTGCCCATTTATTAATTGGATTATTTGCTTTTAGTTTGTTGAGGTGTGTGAGCACTTCATATGTTTTGGATGTCAAGCCTTTGTCGGATCTGTCATTTACAAATATATTCTCCCATACCTATTTGTTCTATTGATGGTGTCTTTTGCTGTACAGAAGCTTTTCATCTTTATATAGTCCCACCTGTTCATTTTTGCTGCTGTTTTCATTGCCCGGGGAGATATGTTCAAGAATAGGTCACTCATGTTTATGTATAAGAGGTTTTTGCCTATGTTTTTTTCTAAGAGTTTTATGGTTTCATGACTTACATTCAGGTCTTTGATCCATTTTGAATTTACTTTTGTGTATGGGGTTAGACAGTGATCCAGTTTAATTCTCTTACATGTAGCTGTCCAGTTTTGCCAACATCAACTGTTGAAGAGGCTGTCATTTCCCCATTGTATGTCCATGGCTCCTTTATAGTATATTAATTGACCACATATGTTTGTGTTAATGTCTGGAGTCTCTATTCTGTTGCACTGGTTTATGGCTCTGTTCTTGTACCAGTACCAAATTGTCTTGATTACTATGGCTTTGTAGTAGAGGTTGAAGTTGGGGAGTGAGATCTCCCCTACTTTATTCTTGTTTCTCGGGATTGCTTTGGCTATTTGGGGCCTTTGGTGTTTCCATATGAATTTTTGTACTATTTGTTCCAGTTCATTGAAGAATGTTGCTGGTAATTTGATAGGGATTGCATCAAATTTGTGTATTGCTTTTGGCAGGATGGCCATTTTGACGATATTAATTCTTCCTAGCCAGGAGCATTGGATGAGTTTCCATTTGTTAGTGCCCCTTTAATTTCTTTTAAGAGTGACTTGTAGTTTTCAGGGTATAGGTCTTTCACTTCTTTGGTTAGGTTTATTCCTAGGTATTTTATTCTTTTTGATGCAATTGTGAATGGAGTTGTTTTCCTGATTTCTCTTTCTATTGGTTCATTGTTATTGTATAGGAAAGCCACAAATTTCTGTGTGTTAATTTTGTATCCTGAAACTTTGCTGTATTCTGATATCAGTTCTAGTAGTTTTGGGGTGAAATCTTTAGTGTTTTTTATGTACAATATCATGTCATCTGCAAATAGTGACAGTTTAATTTCTTCTTTACCAATCTGGATTCCTTATATTTCTTTGTTTTGTCTGATTGCCATGGCAAGGACCTCCAGTACTATGTTAAATAACAGTGGGGAGTGTGGGCATCCCTGTTTTGTACCCAATCACAGAGGAAAAGCTTTCAGCTTCTCACTTTTCAGTATGATGTTTTCTGTGGGTTTATCATATATGGCCTTTATTATGTTGAGGTACTGGCCCTCTATACCCATTTTGCTGAGAGTTTTTATCAAGAATGGATGTTGAATTTTTTCAAATGCTTTTTCAGCTTCTATGGAGATGATCATGTGATTTTTGTCTTTCTTTCTGTTGCTGTGGTGGATGATGTTCATAGATTTTTGAATGTTGTACCATCCTTGCATCCCTGGAATGAATGCCACTTGGTCATGGTGTATGATCCTTTTGATACATTTTTGAATTCGGTTTGATAATATGTTATTGAGTATTTTTGCATCTACATACATCAGGTATATTGGTCTCAAATTTTCTTTTTTGGTGGGGTCTTTGCCTGGTTTTGGTATTAGGGTGATGTTGGCTTCATAGGATGAGTTTGGGAGTATTCCCTCCTCTTCTATTTTTTGGAACACTTTAAGGAGAATGGGTATTATGTCTTCTCTGTGTGTCTGACAAAATTCTGAGTAAATCCGTCTGGCCAGGGGGTTTTGTTCTTGGGTAGTTTTTGATTACCGTTTCAATTTCTTTGTTCGTAATTGGTTTGTTTAACTTTTGTGCTTCTTCCGTGGTCAGTCTTGGAAGGTTGTATTTTTCTAGGAAGTTGTCAATTTCTTCTAGATTTTCCTGCTTGTTGGCATATAGGTTTTCATAGTAGTCTTTAATAATTCTTTGTATTTCTGTGGAGTCTGTCTTGATTTTTCCATTCTCATTTCTGATTCTGTTGATTTGTGTTGATTCTCATTTTCTGTTAATAAGTTTGGCTAGAGGCTTACCTATTTTGCTTATTTTCTCATAGAATCAGCTCTTGGTTTCATTGATTTTTTCTTTTGTTTTATTCTTCTCTATTTTGTTTATTACTTCTCAGATCTTTATTATGTCCCTCCTTCTGCTGACTTTAGGCCTCATTTGTTCTTCTTTCTCCAGTTTAGATAATTGTGATATTAGATTATTCATTTGGGATTGTTCTTCTTTCTTCAAGTGTGCCTGGATTGCTATATACTTTCCTCTTAAGAGTGCTTTCTCTGCGTCCCACAGAAGTTGGGGCTTTGTTTTATTGTTGTCATTTGTTTCCATATATTCCTTGATCTCTATTTTAATTTGTTCATTGATCCATTGATTATTTAGGAGCATGTTGTTAAGCCTCCATGTGTTTGTGAGCCTTTTTGTTTTCTTTGAAGAGTTTATTTCTAGTTTTTTACCTTTGTGGTCTGAAAAGTTGGTTGGTAGAATTTCAATCTTTTGGAATTTACTGAGGCTCTTTTTCTGGGCTAGTATGTGGTCTATTCTGGAGAATATCCCATGTGCACTTGAGAAGAATGTATATCCTGTTGCTTTTGGATATAGAGTTCTATAGATGTCTATTAGGCCCATCTGTTCTACTGCGTTGTTCAGTGCCTCCGTGTCCTCACTTATTTTCTGCACAGTGGATCTATCCTTTGGGTTGAGTGGCGTGTTGAAGTCTCCTACAATGAATGCATTGCATTCTATTTCCCCCTTTAGTTCTGTTAGAATTTGTTTCACATATGGTGGTGCTACTATGTTGGGTGCGTATATATTTAGAATGGTTATATCCACTTGTTGGACTGAGCCCTTTATCATTATGTAGTGTCCTTCTTTATCTCTTGTTACTTTCTTTGTTTTGAAGTCTATTTTGTCTGATATTAGTACTGCAACCCCTGCTTTCTTCTCGCTGTTGTTTGCCTGAAATATGTTTTCCCATTCCTTGACTTTTAGTCTGTATATGTCTTTGTGTTTGAGGTGAGTTTCTTGTAAGCAGCACATAGATGGGTCTTGCTTTTTTACCCATTCCATTACTCTGTGTCTTTTGAATGGTGCATTCAGTCCATTTACATTTAGGGTGACTATTGAAAGATATGTACCTATTGCCATTGCAGGCTTTAGATTCGTGGTTATGAAAGGTTCGAGGTTAGCCTCCTTAGTATATTACTGCCTACCTTAGCTTGCTTATTGAGCTGTTATATACACTGTCCTGGGATTCTTTTTTTCTCTCCCTTCTTATTCCTCCTCCTCCATTCTTTATATGTTGGTTGTTTTATTCTGTGCTCTTTCGTGTTTCCTTTGACTCCTTTTAGTGGGTAGTTGATTTTGGTTTTTTTGCCTTTAGTTATTATTGGTTGGTCTGCTTTCTTTGCTGTGATTTTATTTTCTCTGGTGACATCTGTGTCGTTTTAGGAGTGCCCCCGTCTAGAACAGTCCCTCTAAAATACCCTGTAGAGGTGGTTTTTGGGAGGCAAATTCCCTCAACTTCTGCTTGTCTGGGAATTGTTTAGTCCCTCCATCATATTTAAATGATAACCGTGCTGGATACAGTATCATTGGTTCAAGGCCCTTCTGTTTCATTGCATTAAATATATCATGCCATTCTCTTCTGGCCTGTAAGGTTTCTGTTGAGAATTCTGATGATAGCCTGTTGGGTTTTCCTTTATAGGTGACCTTTTTCTCTCTAGCTGCCTTTAAAACTCTTTCCTTGTCCTTGATCTTTGCCATTTTAATTATTATGTGTCTTGGTGTTGTCCTCCTTGGATCCTTTCTCTTGGGAGTTCTGTGTATTTCCGTGGTCTGTTCAATTTTTTCCTCCCCCAGTTTGGGGAAGTTTTCAGCAATTATTTCTTCAAAGAGAGTTTCTATCCCTTTTTCTCTTTCTTCTTCTTCTGGTATCCCTATAATACGAATATTATTCCTTTTGGATTGGTCACATAGTTTTCTTAGTGTTGTTTCCTTCCTGGAGATCCTTTTATCTCTCTCTATGTCATCTATGCGTTCCTGTTCTCTGCTTTCTATTCCATTAATGGCCTCTTGCATCTTATCCATTCTGCTCATAAATCTTTCCAGAGTTTGTTTCACTTCTGTAATCTCCTTCCTGGCATTTGTGATCTCCCTCCAGACTTCATCCCATTGCTCTTGCATTTTTCTCTGCATCTCCGTCAGCATGTTTATGATTTTTATTTTGAATTCTTTTTCAGGAAGACTGGTTAGGTCTGTCTTCTTCTCTGGTGTTGTCTCTGTGATCTTGGTTTGCCTGTAATTTTGCCTTTTCATGGTGATAGAAATAGTTTGCAGAGCTGGGATGAGTGACGGCTGGAAGAACTTCCCTTCTTGTTGGTTTGTGGCCTTCCTCTCCTGGGAGAACAGCAACCTCTAGTGGCTTGTCCTGGGCAGCTGTGCACAGACAGGGCTTCTGATTCCTGCCCGCCTGGTATGGAGTTTATCTCCACTGTTGCTTTGGGCGTGGCTTGCCTCGGGCTGCTGCTCCGATATGGTGGAGCTGTGTTGGACGGGGAGCAGCCGGGAGGCTCTTTATCTCCGTGAGGGGCCTCTGTGCTCCCTGCTGCCCAGGGGGTTAGAGTGCCCAGAGATCCCTGGGATTCCCAGGTGCTAGACTAAGTGTCTCAGGACACTTCTTTCCGGCTTTGGGGTCCCTTTCCCTTTAAGACTTCCAAAAAGCACTCAGACACACACACAAAAAAGTCACTCGCTTTTTTTGTCCCCAGGCACTGGCCGCAGGGACCCTCTCACAGGTCTTGCTGTCCTGTTTCCCTAGTATCCGGGACCCCACGCATGCACTGTGTGTGTGCTCCTGTCCGGATGGCTTGGGCTGAGTGTTTAGCAGTCCTGGGCTCCCTCTCCCTCCCTGCTCCAACTCCTCTCCTCCCACTGGGAGCTTGGGTGTGGGGTGCTCGGGTCCCTCTGGTCTGGGGCTTGTATCTTACCCCCTTCGCTAGGCACTGGGTTCTCGCAGGTGTGGATGTGTTCTGGATGTTGTCCTGTGTCCTCTGGTCTCTATTCTAGGAAGAGTTGTCTTTGCTACATCTTCATAAATATATGTGGTTTTGGGAGGATATTTCTGCTGCTCTACTCACGCCGCTATCTTGGCTCTGCCCCCTGAGTTTTGTTTTCTTAATCTCCGTCTTTCATAATGTTAATTTATTGTTTGGCTTGTTTCCAGGAACATTAAAATCATAGTTAATTTTCTCCTGGTATACATTTTTGGCAATATGAACTGGGAACATTTTATATTTGGGTTTCAGTGGAAATCCAGTTATGTTTTTTCCCCTCAGGATATATTTGCAGTTACCATGTAGATGATGGAAATAAGAGTTTATACCCTTTATGGATTGTAAATGTTCCAGTGAAACCCAGAAGGTTCTGAATTTAGCTAGCAAATGTTAACTAGTGACATTAAATCTGATGTTTTTAACCATATTGCTAGAGATGCTTCCACAAGAAGGTCCTGGGTTGCCTCCTGGTGATTTATCATATCCTCAGAAAAACCAAGAAATATCCTTAGTAGTACTGACTGGCTTCTTGCATTTTTTAACACTTTAACTTGGCACCAAGAACATTTTAATTTGAGTATGTTACAGTATTTGTGACCTTGCTGGTGATAAACTTCAGGTGTTTTTCTTCATTCCTTGCCATGTATATAAGGTCACTGACAGCCTGAACCAAGATCTATTGTTGAAACACCTTCCCACCTGGCAGGAAGAGCCTGGGTGTTCCCACAAGAACCTCTGAGTTTTTCTAGTGGTGTAATATTTGGCTACTGTACTTGACTTGAATGTGTCCCAGGGGCTAAATTGTGACTATCTATGTCATCTGCTACACAATTCTCCCACAGGTTATGTTTGCTTAATACCTGTATTATCACATCTGGTTTTCGCTGGCCTGACCACTGCCTTGCTAGAAATGATTCCTATCATATGAAATGCCTAGTGAGGCAAGAAAACAGATGTGGTAATTTCTTTAGAGGTATACTTCTTTTTAGAGGCTTCTTCTGCTATGGTCTTGTCTGGAGGTTACTAACTCGTCCCTTTTCCTCATGATTTATGTTCCACTGTACTCTTATTGTATTTCCAACCCTATGTCAGAAAAAATACATAGCTTAATATTGATTAAGCACATGAGTTTTGTTTTTATTCACTATCCATACTCTCTAGTACTCATTTATTTTTGCCCTAAGGCCCTGGGGACTTTGCCTGCTTCTCTTCTTGCCAGCTTCCATGAAATATTTTTTTTTGTAAGGACCTGAAACCCTAAGGAGCATTTCTCCCTACTTTAGCCTTCAGGTATTTCCACAACGAGAATAGGGCCCTGGGTCACATTCTCCTGTGACTCCATATTTGCTTTAAGATTCATTCCAAACTACAAAACTTGTAATCAATGAACTCTGCTGAAGCCCCATTCTACCTATTCAAACTTACCTCTCATTACTGTTTTAAAATATTAAACTCTTCCAACTACTTTTATTTGAACAAAGCAGACAAATAAAAAACAAGAAAAGAAAACCTATGTTCAAAGGAATGCTGTTTCCATACAAAATGTATGAAACCAAAAAGTAGATCTACTCTAAGGGGCAGAGGAAAGTTCAGATATACCCCAACTACATTTCCTTACTTTCATCTCTAAGCAGTCCAGCTAGGGTTGGATTTGCATAAGAACCCATTTGAATAACAGTCTTCAGAGATGTTCAGTGCACAACTGGTATGGCTCTGTGGGCGGCCCTGGTCTAGTGCAACCTCCTATACAGACTGGGACATTCTCTGTTTTTCTTACTCTTCCCCTAACATGTCATGATCATTTCAGACTCAAAGCCTTTGTCCATCCTGATCTCCAACTGAGAATGATCTGCCCTACACTTTGTCTTCTCTAAACCCAACTTTATCACTTCAAAATGCAGGTCTCAGTTCTGTTATACTTAACTAACCATACCTTTCCTAACTATCCTATTTACACAGTTCTCAGACTTCTCTAATGTGCTATAGAAGTTCTGATTCGCACTACTCACCTGCAATCTTGAACAGTTTTAGAGGTGACAATCTATATTTCTAATTAAATGTAAGTCTCTGGAGATCTGAAATTGGTATCTTATTTTTATGTTACAGAAAAATGTAGCTTAATCCAAAGCCTTGCATAAGGTAGGCATTTAAATA